>NW_022900927.1:61924967-62011814 GCF_012274545.1 Fukomys damarensis | reverse complement strand
AAAAAAAAAAAAACTTTACTCTTTTAAAATAATTTTCTTATGAATTTTGTCACAGAAAAAAGTAACATAGTAGGTTTCAATTCTACTGTATTAGAGTGAAAGCATCTTTAGGGGTATTAGACAAAAAAAACAATATTTGAAAAAGAGAGGCAGAAATTAGGAATCATTGGGCATGACTGGGGAATTGTGAGTCATAGCATTTGACTATAAAATAGGTTAACGTCAGAACAGTGCTAAGAATTAAAGCCTGACGAGATCTCTGGGGCCTTGAGTGGCATTGTAAAGATCCTGAACTTCACTGAGAGGTGAAAGCAGCAAGGGACCTACGAGAGAACTGTATGAGTTAGACAAGTGGGGAAAGGGAAAACCAAGCAGACACCTACCAGGCTACTGCAGCAGTCCAAGCAGGAAGAGAATGTCTAGATTTGGGTTACCATAACTGCAACAGAAGGGAAAGAGGGGAGCCAGGACTCGATTCAGAAAACAACGAGACAAATATAAAAAGTGAAATGAAGGGCCGAACAACTATTGCATAGGTTATGTCTATGCCATTTACACAGATAGCTCTGCAGGAGAGGACCTGGAGTCATTTCCAGGGACGCAGAAGGGAGCTGCTGGAGGGTGAGAGGGAGGAGAGAAGAGAAAAGAAATGGCAGAAGAGAGGCAAGGAAAGGAGAAGAGAGGAGGGAAGCAGAGGAGGGATCAAGATTAGAAAACCCTTCTCTGTGGTAGGAGAAGCAGCACTGTTACCGCTGTATGGGGGGGGGCAGTGCAAGAAGAAAGGGGCCAGAGGCCCACGAGCACCGGAGCAGGGTCAGGAGAGAGGAAGACAGGAGGAACGCAAAACTGACTCCCATGACTGAGAGTCAGTGGTGACAGAGCGACGCCGTCGGCTACCGAGAATTCGACCTCATCCCGGCTGGGGGTGCGCAGTTCAGCAAGGAGGACAAACGCCTCCCCCAAGGAGGACAAACGCCTCCCCCAAGGCCAGGGGTGGAAGGCGGTGGATGAGGGCCGAGGTGATCCTGACAGTGAGGGAACGGTGCTGGGGATGTGCTGGCCCCAGAGAGCCGGGGGCATCTCTGAGGGTCTGAGAATCGGAAAGGCGTTAAACATGGGCACTGGGGTGGGGACGAGGGACACAGAGTTAGGAAGGAGAGGAATGCGCAGAACGCCGCAGTTGATTCTTCTTGGGCTCTGCGTCCCTGGCGCTGCAGGCCTTGACACGCAGACCCACGGCCCCTCACTGCCAGAGGCGGCTTCAAAGCCAGGGGCTAGCAAGGAGCCGCAGCCGGAGTCCCGGGCCAAAGACCATGCTACCTAGCCTGTCTTGAGAGCCCATTCCAGGCCCCTCATGCAGAGCACAGACGCCAGAGCACAAGGCGAGGTATCACTGAAAACAGGATTGGCGCGGAGCCATCTTCCTGCCTCTCCCTGCGCTAAAATGTGAGAATCGGGAAGCATCTGGCCTCCTTGCCCGGGAAGAGCGAGACATGTATCGAGATACATAAACCCTAAAAAGCCCGTTGTAAAGGGTGGAATCCTGAAAATTTGTATTTTGATAGCTTTTAAATATTCTGAAAGTGAGTGCTTCCAGGAGTAAGGTAAATAGTCCCATTTTGAGGGGCATTTGATTAAATTCCAAACATATCAGTGTTCCGGGGTGCGCCTGGGGGCTCCGATACCTCAGAGCGGCTTTGCCAAGAAAGAACAAACGTGCAAGGGCCCGGGAGAGACAAGGGGACCATTCTCCCAGGGGCAGGTTGCAGGGCTGCGCAAAAGAGAAACTCTCCCACTTTTGTCTGCCCGGTGGCGGAGACCTGAATGGGACACATTCGCGGAGCGCAAGGGCTGGCGCTCGGGAACAATAACACTTTGTGCTCCGTTCAAAGGACTCCGAGCCCTTTGACGAGCCTTGTGCTCTTGCTTTCTCTCTGGACTCCAAGAAGATGAGGACTAAACAGGCCCAGGTCCCCGCAGGAGCTACCTCTCCACCTAGGTCCTCCTCCTGCTGGGCCTCTGCTTCTTCTCATCCGGCTCCTGGCCTGCCTTCCTTCGTACCTGCCCTCCGTCCTTCTTGCCTGGGAAGAAACGAAATTACTGAATGCGTGCGCGGGCGGGCATTTTCTTCGTGTGATCATTTTGGAATCCTCACTCAGGTTCCATAGGCGAGCGACGGTCAGCACACTGAGCAATAAAGTCTGCCTCCCACCAACCAGAGCCTGCGCTGAGGCTGCCCCAGAGTGGGAGAGCCTCCCCGCTGGACACAACTTCATCTTGCTGGGCTGTGGAAAGCCCCAGTGCCCAGTAGCAGGGACTTGGGGCACCGCCTTCTACCAGTTAGAGCAAGAAAATGTCAATATTTCAACCATCCGTGCTGCTGAACATTAATCCCGACTTTATTTGGTGCATTCAAGTGAGACTGCAGAGGTTCCTAGTAACTTCCTTAGCCACCTGTTGAGTTCAGGGTTTGAGACTCAAGGACTTCCTGTCTGGCACTCCCCTCCCCCGCTCCTTCCGGTCTCTGGCCACTTCCTGCTTGGTGAGGAGAATCCCAGGTTGACCCTTGAGGGTTGGCAGGGTATTGGAAGACTGTCTCCCAGAGAAGTCCTTCTGTTAACTCTGTGCTGTGTACTGTTCAAGCTTTTCTCAGCAGTCGCAAAGTCAGGGCAGATGACTGAAAAGAAAGCCTATTGTCTCTTACTCTCCCCACAATAAGGCAACAGCTTGTTTACTGTTCTTCCTTACACCCCAGAGGCCAGCACATGATTGAATCCTGGTGCAATTTTTTGACTAAATGAAGGAGGAAAGGAAGAAGGAAAAACAAAATGCCTTCATGCCCCACCTTGTTGGGTTGGCCCCTCCCGGAGCTCAGCAGGGCATCAGGGATGTGGAGAGCCCAGGTTCCACGGCACAGCTGCCCGGGGTGGGGCCAGGACGGGGTCCTCCTGAGCTCCCACCATGGTGTCTCCTGAATGTTACACGGCTAGCAGAACTGGAGAAGCCACAGGGAATCGTGTGTGCAGCCTGTGCTGTTCCAAGTGATAGACTGCAGAAGAAAGACAATCAGGAGACCCAGGTCTGGTTCTGCCACTTGCTGCCTCTTCCACACCCAGGTCACCAGACTCCTGCTTGGGGCCATCAGCCACATCACCCAGATGTGCTACCTGCTCTCACACTCCCTCTATTTCTCTCTCTCTCTCTCTCTCTCTCTCTCTCTCTCTATCTCTGTGTGTGTGTGTGTGTGTGTGTGTTTGTGTGTGTGTACTGAGGCTTGAACCAAGGCCTTTGCACTGAGCCCTTTTCTATTTTGAGGTAGAAATTCACTAAGTGACTAAATTGCCTAAGTGGGGTTGGAACCTGCAATCCTCCTGCCTCAGCCTCCCAGAGTGCTGGGATTATAGGTCTCCACCACCATACCCAGATCCTTGTATTTCTTTTAAAAATGAAGCCCCCAGCCCCGGAAATTGTGTGTTACTTGCTTGGCACCCTCACTACTTTCAAATATGACATTTAGTGGAAAGAAAGGAGCAACATCAAGCTCTAGAGAAAGCCTATTCACCAGCTTTCGCCCTGAGGCCTCCAAAGAGTAAGGAATTGGGTGATTCTGGGCTGTTCCCTCATTTTCCTTATCACAAAAGAGTGGAGAGTGCGGTTTCTTCCCTGGAAACATTAGCCTCACCTGAGCCTGTTAGAAAGGCAGCTTCCTGGTTACATCCTACTTCCAGTTCCCAGGTGATCTTCTGGAGAAGTCCCTACCCCAGCCGGTCCTTTCTCCTGCTCTCCCTCCTCCGAGCCTGTGGCGTAGTCTGGTTGGTGATGACATTCTCTGGCTACCACGGCGTAGGGCTGGACTGACTGTTCTTCTGCAATTGCTCCCAAGTCAAGCAGCCCTGAGTTTGTGGAGCCATAGCTGAGCACATGGCCCGGAGAAGGGGAAGGAGCACCCGCCTCTGCGCTTCCTTCTGCTGCAGCCCCAGGGAGGGAGTGAAGTGAGGACACGGGCCAGCTGCCAGCTCTGGGCTCCAGCCCTTGGAGATCTTTGATGTTCCCTCCTGGGTGTCTGAGGTCCCTGTTTTCAAGAATTTATCGGAGTGACCCAGACGTAGCAAACTTGCTCTGTGTACCTTGGACTAAATAACTGCCAAGGCGATCCCGTGAGGGGCCTTGGATTGTCAGCTTGAAACCTGTTTGGAGTCGACTTCCTCTGGCAAGCTGCTGTCAGACGCAGAAAACAGCCTCACCGGTGTGGCACAGCCTAGAATCCTCCACGTTTGCGTTAGGTGAGAAGCCTTGGCAGAGGCAAGCAGATAGCAGATACAAAACTGGAATAATCCTGTCCCTGCCTCCCTACCTCCCACTTCTATCTCTTTCCCCCTTCTCCTTTCTCAAGCCCCCACCCCTGAAAAGATAACTTGGGGACTCAAGAGGAAGATGATTTCTCTGCATTCTGGAAATTCTGACACACTGAAGACAGAAAGAACCGAATCCTTGCTCAGCTGCCAGGGTCCGATCTGCTTTCCCTGCCCGAATGACTGCAATCGACTCAGCTCACTGATCCAGGCTGCCAACCACAAAAATTACTCAACTCTTGACCCTTCATATCTTCATTTTCCTCCCTCATCTAGGTTCTTCGAGTTACAAAACCTCCATAAATGGATAGAGAGATAGTTGAGTGGGATAAGGCAGGAATGATACGGTCTCCGTTGAAGACGGCAGGCAAAGGTCCCAGAATGAAAGTCATGAGACTTGGGTCCCAGCCAGGGCGTTGCCCCTGGTGACTTGCTGGGAGATTGTAGCCGGTTCCCTCCCCACTGCGGGTCACTGCAAAACAAGAGGTTTGACAAAAACAGATCTTTAGGCTGTTTTCCAACGCTTTGATACCATGACTAAGCTGATATAATGCAGTTATGTCCTATTTGTGGTTTTTAGTGTCCGCGTCTGGATGCCCAGGTTTAGGGACAGCAGGTGTAAGTCAGCTTGTACACCAGATTCATTGACGGCTATGGTCTGGAATGTGGGAAAGGGTGTCATGATCTGCAGGTCTGCCCCAGGCGGGACAGGGAGGACGGGAAGGCCAGAGAGTTCTCTTCCCAGAGCCCTTTCTTCCCTAGCTCTGTGGCCACTAGCAGTCATTTTATACGTATGTCTGTTTCGTGATAGTTTGGTTATCTAACATGTAAATGCCATCCTGTGATAAAGTCTGTTGTCTGGTATGGTGCCTGTTACCTGACAGGTGCTTAGTAATATTTTGGAATAAGTGAATGAGTCTAAATAGCTGAAGGACCTGGCTACAGCAGGCACCAGGAAGACTTCTGCAGCCCTGCACACAAAATCAGAAGCCAGCCTCCGCCCACATCTTCTAAGAGCCCTTGCTGACTCTGAGTCTGGTTCTCTTTTCAGACAGATAACAGTTCTGTAGTCTGACGGGGAAGAGGGCAGTGGTGGGGGAAAGAGGGGTTTTACCAGCACTCAGCAAACCCCTCTTCTGCATATTGCTGTTTAGTTGGTTGTTTTCACAGATGGCTTTACTAAGGGGCAAGTAGCTCGAGATCAAGGACACAGGTCCAGAAGGGGGTCCAGCTACCCCTCATTGCTCAGGAAGATCGTTCTTGAGTCTTAAAAACCTCACTCTGTCCACCTTATTTCTTCACTTGGATTAGAGAGTGCGTGATTTTATAGCTGGGTGTCGGGCTTTATGAAGTCCAGGAGGGAGGGAGGCTCTCTTGGTTAGCTTGGCTCTGTGGCTTGGCAGTCACACAATAAAATGACTTTATCCCCAAACCAGATGTTTTTTTTAAAAAAAAAAAATCTTATGAAACCTCCTCCAAATAAAGAAAAAGCATACTCTATCAGAGCGCTCCCATGATTAGAAGTTTGACATCTGCTATCTGGCTTTACCCACCAGAGGAGAGCACCAAGATGAACTTGGGTCACACCCCTCACACAACTCAGACGTGGTTTGGGACGATTCAGATTTTGTTTGATCTCTGAGTAAAAGCGCCAGAGGCCATCAGCATAGGTCCCTACTGGCTTCTGAAGTTTCTAGGAAGGCATTGGTCTCTGTTCCTGGTAATAGCGTTGAGGCCTGGGGTAGATCCTTGCAGTGACACTGACTCATGATCAGCCTCCTAGAAGTCTCACTTGACCTTTTCGGCACATGTGACACAGGAGCCCATGGCTGCTGCGGTCTTTCCACCCCAGTGACCTAACCCTTTGTGTTAGAATAGTGAACTTGTCCAGACTTGTCCAAGTCTGCACAACGTGCCCGCCTTGAGCAGTGGTTAGATCCTGCTGGTCAGAGGCTGGCCCGCTTCATTCTGGTAGCCTAGAAAGTTTTCTTCTGAACCAGGGATTTGGGGTTCAGTTTTACATATTCCCCAGTAGCAGTACCCGAACTTGCAACTAGACAATTCTGATTAATGTCTAGACTTCAGTCCTCTTACCAACAGGCACCAGGTTTATTTTCTCACCCCAATACCCCTGGCCCATAGAGAATGCTTGACACAGACAGGTCCTCCATTCATAAAAGTCAAGAAAAATCAATGAGAACATGAGAAGAATGAATAAACACACCCACGAACATCCTTGTGGTAAAGCCCTTGAAAAGTTGAAGGTAAATTTGAACTTTTTCTTAATTAACTTATGAGGTAAACAAATTATTTCTTGAGCGTGAGGTGCAGGACACTGAGAGAGCAGAGTGTCTATCTGGAACTTGCACACTCATGGGGAAATCAGATTAGAAGGGACATGCTCACAGCTAAAAATCTGGTGCTTGTATAAAATAGAAGAGCAAAGGAGGCCAGGGATTTAGCTCAGTGATGCCACTGCCTGCCCCATAAGCACAAAGTCCCGAGTTCGATCCCCAGTGTCAAAAAAAAAAAAAAAAAAAAAACAGAGAGAGAAGAGCAAAAGGTTTATAGTCTATCAGAGAGCAACCTTGGCTCCATGTAGAAAAGATTAGGGAATGTGATCCAATCTGTAGGGGAAGATGAGGGAAACTCAGCTCCAGGAATGACCATGGAGACAGATCCTCAACCCAAGCATGAAACACATTTATTCCTCCTTATCACAGCCGAGTATGGGTGACAAGAGCAGAGAAGTTACCATTCCTAGATGGCCTAGGCAGGAATTGCACCACCTACCCAAGCCATAAGCTATGTGACCTTCAGCAATTCATTTAGCTCTTCATGTCTCGGTATCTTTATTGTAGAACAAGAATAATTGTACCAGCAGCCTTGTGGGGTTGCAAGAGGAATAAATGAAATGAAAACATGCAAAGTTCTCAGATTAGATCTCATGCATGGAAATATTCTGTCAATACTAGTTATTATTGGGCCGGGGATGTAGCTCAATGGTTCCACCGCCTGCCTTGCAAGCCCAAGGTCCTGAGTTCAATCCCCGGTACATATATTATATATATATATATATTAGTTACTATTGTCATTGTCCTTCCTGGGTAGGACTCATGTCAAGTGCATGGTTCAGGGTCAGTGGGAGAGGGATTTAGGGATCAGGGCCACACTAGTTTAAACACCGTGCTGGTGGTGTCTAATGTCGGCCCACACTGCTGTCCTCCATGGGATGGTGCTGACCTCAGTGACAGCCTGGAGAGTGCAGGTAAAACTCTGGGGGTCTCACCACCCCACTTTCAAACCTGCTTCCTCACTTCCTGGAGCAGCCAAGGAGTTGCACCATCCATACCATCACTGTCATCGGCCTATTTATAAAAATGTGAAAATAGATCCACTTTTCCCAATGAAAATGCCTTTTTATTTCTTAGTTTTTGATTAGTCCAGGTTTGCAGGACATGACACTCACGTTCGTCAAGAGGAGTGGTCCTTGTGCGTGACACATCTTAATTCTTGATTATTCCTTCCCTCTTCCCTCCCCCACCTCCCTCCATCATTTTTGCAAAAGCTCCTTCTCCCCACGTCCCTTTGCCTTTCTTTTATTTTGTTCTTTACTTATAGTTTGGGTTTTGCATAAGATAAATCATGTGATATTTAAATTTGTGTGCCTGATTTCTTTCACTTAACATTAGGGTCTCAAGGTGCATCCACTTTTCTCCATGACTCAACTCTATCCTTCTTTATAGCAGAGTAGTGCTCCATTGTGTGTAAACACCACACTTTCTTTATCCTTTCTGTCAATAGACCTATAGGCTGCTTCCAAGATTCAGCTGTTATAAATAGTTCTGCTACAGACATGGCTATACATGTGTCACTGGAATACGATGTCTTTAACTGTTTTAGAAAGATACCTGGAAGAGAAATACCTAGGCCAAACGAAGTTTCTTTTTCAAATGTTGATTGTTAGATCCATTCAACCAGCCTTTGTTGAACACCTTCTTCACGCACGGGAGTGGAAGACGACTGACACATGTGTGACTGTTGCTCACAGAGCTGGGCAAACAAAGATGGGAAACCCACGGACTCTCGGATCAAACCTGATGCGACTTCTGGGCTTGGAAAAGTATCGCGGACGGAAAGGTGCTCATGAGACACTGAGGAAAGATTAATTTGATGGATGGCTTCACTAGGTTTTGCAGTGCCTCCTTCCCACTGCATCTTCCCACACGACGTCTCCTACTGGGGAACTTCCACTCCATGACTCATCCCTTGCAGTGCCCATTCTCCTGTGAATCTCTTAAAATCTTCCTCTAGTGTCGCTCAACAAATCTAGCTGCCAGTGGGGAAGCACACACCACTGGCATCATGAGGAGAGGCCCTCGTTTCCCACTGATTTTCCATGGAGAATGTGGAGGTCCCACTCAGGAAAGGATAGGGTTGCTATGAAGTCATTGCTGTGACCGCGCCATGTCCTACCTGGCATTTTCCCCTGGACAACCCAACACAGGGATGTCACATCTGGTCAACAAACAGACACAGAACACAAGCTCCCACCAGAGCCAAGAGGGCGGAAACGGACACACCCCATGTCTCCACCCTGTTTCATTCAAAAGAAAGGGGACCTACAGGTGTCTAGGAAAACGGGACCCCTAAGCCACCCCACAGTAACAAGTACTGAAAACTGCACTCAGGGCCAGACCCTGCTCCCTGTCTACCCAACCCTTCCCTCCCCTCTGTCCTTCTGCACCGAGGTTTAACTCTCATCACTAGACAGCCAACAGGCCAAAACGCCTTCCAAATAAAATCACAGTGTCTTCTCTCTTCAACCTCTGAGCACAGTACATCCAAACCATGTGCAAACTTCACTCCTCCATAAATCAATTGCTTCACTGGCAGAAGATGGGCTTGTGCTTAGAGATCACAAAATTCAAAGATCCCTATAACCCATCTTCTCCAAATGCCCTGATGGTCTCTTGTTTTATCAGGAATTTCACAACTCCCACGGTCTAGGGAAGCGTCAAGGGTCTGCACTCCAAGCCTCTCCGTTCCTCTAGTCTGAGAAGACCAGAGGACCATGGGAGATTTGCAATGCAGTGTAAGCTGTGTGGAGGAAGAGGTTTCTCTTATACACAGGGTGCCCACAGTACTATGTATGCTAAGGACTCTCCAAGTTTTGGAGGAAAAAAAAATGAGCTAGCAAGAAAATGAAAAATAGAACTTTGAAATATTTGGAGAAACATTCTAGAAAGTTCTAGGGGAATAGAGAGTGGTAGGATTATATAGAGAGAAATGAACGAAGTAAAAGGATGGAAGCAGAAAGACAAAGAGAACAAGAGAAAAAGGCAATGAGAAGAAGATCCCCATTGAAGTCCTCCACTGAAATGCACTTCTAAGTTCATTAAATGCAAATCTAAATTCAGAATCTGCAAATCTGTGCACCGATTTCCGCAGGATCTATTAGAATATCGTGGAGCAAGTAGGCACTGAAGCAAGTATTATTTTTCATCAGAAAATGTAGGCTGCGGCCTCACCTTCACCTCTGGGCCTCACTTCCACGACTTGCACCTTTGCCTGCTCCAGCAGCCCTGTGACTGCTGTCCCCATCACCTGACCTCTGTCCCAGGAATTACAGCTGCATCAGGAAGGAACAGAAAGACCTTGGCCCAGGGTCCCCATCCTGGGGCCCACCAGAATCACTTGGCAGCTTTGTAAAGTACCAAAGCTGGAACTTCCCTGAACTCAAGAACAGGGGTCTCTGGAGTGGTACCCCAGATGATCTCTAGCTGCTGCTAGGGTTCCCACCAGGCTGAGAACCTCTGCTCTAGCCCCATCCCTAAAGATCCATTCAAGGTACATGCAAAGATATCCTTCCGTGCCTATGAGGCATCAGGTACTGTGCTGAGCACTTAGCAGGAACATGACAAAGCTCTACGTCCCCTTTATATTCCATAGGGAGGAGGTAGACAACACATAGACAAATAAATAAACCCACATAGATCCAGACAGTGTGTGTCTCACAGAGTAGAAGACAGAGCGATGAAATAGAAATGAACTGGAGAGGAACCTGGGTGACCAGAGAAGACTGCTTCAAAGAGAGGGCATAAGAACTGGAAATTAAATAACACAAAGATCATGCCATGGGCTCTGGCTAAAGAGTGAATGCAGGGAGTGGAGGAGTCACATGTGCAAATGTCCTGGGGTGGCTGGCCCAGGACTTAAATGTCCACATGGCTGGAACAACATCCCTCGGGGGAACAGAGTCAGTGCTACCTACACTGACATTCTCACATTGTTACTTTGCAAAGATGCATGAAGTGTGAGAAGCATCCAGGAAAGAAAAATCTCAACAAAAACAACAACTCAAGGGTTGTCCCTTGTCATTGTTATCAAACCTTCCACCCTCCTTTCTGTGACCCAGACCCCAGCTGACAGACCCACGATGTCCCAGTGATTGCACCAGGGTTCAATGGCAGATTCCAGGCCTGGACTGTTCTGGGAAGTCCTGGATAAATTTTTGCAGCAATGCAGTGATGTTCCAGGAACCTGTGATGGCAAAAGGCTGAGACAATTTCCACTTATGAGACTCTCTCCTTACGCAAGAAGCAAAGTTGAAAATAAAAGTTGAAAGTCCTTCAAAGGAGGGCAAGCTGGCATGCCACCCAGCGAGGCAACGTGCTCCGGGCGACCTCTGCCCCGTGGCAGTCTCCTCACTTGCTTTTGCAACATTCCACAGCCCGCCAACCCCCTCGAAGGGCAGCCCTGTTGGTCATGTGATCCCTTTTCACTCTCCCCGAGAAAGGAGCTTTGGTCAAGAGGGTAATTGTTTTGGCTGCTATTTGCTTCATGAGCACTTTAAATCATCTTTGATGGTATAAGTAATGAAAATTTGCATTTTCCTTATTATAAAATCAAAATAATAAAGAGGAGAAAGCCTCCCTGAATACTGCCCAGAGCTAACTATTCTCAGCAAACTGTTTCTATGCATTCATGCGCATATCCATGTTGCATGGAGAACGTTCAGGAACTTCACACGAATGGCATCCTAGTGAAGTCTTCAAAGATGACTCCATTCAATGCTTACTGTAAACACTGTGGAAAGGCTATGTAGATGGCCACCAGCAGGAAATGGTTAAATGCACTGTGGTACATTCAAATTATGACATTCCGTGCAGCTATTTAGAAGAAGCAGTGGTTCTACAAGCATGGTGAAGCTTCAAGAGATATTTCTGAGTGTATTAATCAGGGTTTTCCTGAAGAGCTGGCCTGTGCAGCTATGGAGGCTGAGAGAACCCACTGTCTGCCATCTTTAAGATGGAGGCCCAGGAAGGCCAGGGTGTAGCTTAAAGATCTGAGAGCTGGACAGTGATGGTGTAGATTCCAGTCTGAGTCTGAGGGACTGAGAATCAGAAGTGCCAAAGCAGGAGGTCTATGTTCCAGCTCAAGCAATCAGGCACAGCATGAGTTCAACCTTCCCCCAACTTTGAGCCCCATCCAGGCCTTCAACAGAACTGGCAATGTCCATCCATAGCAGAAGGGAATTCTGCATTACCCATTTCCAAGGCCAAGGCCTCTGGAAAGGTCTCATAGAACATACCCAGAAATAATATTTGTGAAGATATCCTAGCATCCCATGGCCTGGTGGAGCTGACACACAAGACTGATCATCATACCGAGTTTCCTTATCTTTTCATGGATTTGGCTTTTCTCTTCCTTCAGTCATATATCAGGATGGAGGCAGATATGGCCAGTTACATGCAGCAAATTGAGGAGACTGAGGAAAGAACAGGAAAGGGGCTCAGTTCTTCTAAGGAAAGGAGGATACAAAGTGAAAGAGAGTTCAGTTTGGCAATCCAGACACGACGTCCAAGGGAATGTAGTCACCCCATTGTCATGGTTCAGATGAACTGGTACTCCAAGGAGTCACAAGGGAAGGGGAGACCCAGCGGGTGGGTGCAGCCCAGAGATAGTGAATTCTATGCACTCCCATGTGCTCAGCCCCATCAGTGGTAGCTGGGGATTGGAAAGTAGGCTGGAGTGAAAGGTTAGGACCTCCGTCTTCACAAGTAGCTTAGGAACAGCACAAGTGGAACATCATCAGTTTTCATTTATTTATTATTCATTTAACATCACATATATCTTCTTAACTGCAAATACAACTCTTAATAAGAAAAGATTGCCTTCAGCCCAGCACGCCAGAGGAGCCCAGCAGCACAGGCACCAGCACAGTGGTGTTCATCCCTTCCACCCCTTGAACAAGAGAAAGAGGCCTCTCTGAGGCTTCTAGATGAAAACTGAAGCCCACTGGCAAAGTGAAGAAAATGTGCCACAAAGGCACACCACACTGCCATAGTTGGTAAGTCGGAGGGATCGGCACCTCACTTTGGAACCTGGTCCAATTTCAGGGGAAAGACAGCTAGAACCTGCAATAGAACCTTGCAGAGTTCAACCCAGCAGGAGGTCAGGGAATCTCAACTTGGGCCTTGCAGCCAGAAATCAGCCTGAACCTCAGGGAATAGCTGCTGGCTTGCTGAGACTAACTTAGATCTGCACACTCCTGCCCACGCCATTTATTGTGTCAACAGAGGCACACCCTGAAGGAGGCCCCCTGTTTCTATTTGTATTTTTTATTTTCAAAGCAATATTTTTCTCTTGTCTTTAATCATTTAAGGAAATTTTCATCTATCTTTTTCTTTTCTCAAATTTTTTGTCCTTTTTAAAAAATCTTCTTCTTATCTTCTTTTCTCTCGCTCACACACTCTCTCTTCTACCCTGATCTCCATTACTTTCCCTTTTTATTCCTATTCCTATCCTATTTTGAGTTTATTTACTTTTTTTTCCTTCTCTTTTCCTTCTCTCAATTGCCATTAGTTTTAAAAGAAAGTGATTACAGCCTCTAGCCTCCCTATTGCTGTTAGTTTGTTCTGCTCTTGGGTATATTTTGTTCTGTCTTCTCCTCTTCTCTTCAACAGCTCCCTAGAGTCTGTGTGACCTTCCTGTGTCCTCTGACCTCACTTCTAACCTTTCTCTATCCTATCTGTCCCTCCCTCCCCAAATCCTTCTAAATCCTCATCCTGAAGGGTAAAGTTGCTATACTGAAGCGCTTCTTCACTATAAACATATTTTTGGCTGGTCATCAATTTTGATTTAATTCACACAATTAAAGGTGATAGATTAATAACTACCAAAAATTGTCATTTTCTAAACTGTGCTTGATGCTATTGTGTTTCTAATTGTATCATTTGGGCTAAGATGTTGTGATTGATCTAATCAGTTGTCCTCCCTGGTATAATGAAAATGAGATTTCCTTAGAGTCATTAGATACTCAAAACCTAAAGACCAGCTATATCTGGAAGAATGAAGTATTAACCTGGGAATTAAACCAAGGACAGTACCAACAACAAAAATAGAAATGAGAAGACATTTAAACAGACACAAACACAGACTCCCACCTCACCAAAGGTAAATTTTCAGGGAAATGAGGTGGAAAAGTCTGACAGTCAACCATCTGGATACCCTGAACCAATAGCACAGGAAGTAAAAAAACAGATAAAGGAGGCTATAGAAAAATTCAAACCAGAAATAATGTCCCAGATAACCACAGAGATAGTGAAAAGAATGAAAGACATAATTAGACTCCAGAACAGAAACAGATAAAAAAAATCAATGAGCTCAGGGCCATGATGGAAACCATGAATGCCCAGCATAGGAAAGAAATATAATCCATGAAACAGATTCAAGCACATATCCAGGAGATTAAAAACTCTATAGAAAGCATTTGCAGCAAAATGAACAAATGTGAAGATAGAATTTCAGATATAGAAGACAGGATTGTGGTCAGTGACCATGAAAAGAGAGATCTCTTAAAAACAGTAAGGGATCATGAGGAATCAATTCAACAATTCTTATATGATGCAAAGAATAATAATATAAGACTGATTGGAATCCATGAAATAGCAGGCGAAAGTACAAATGACATTTAAAAAAAAAAACTTCATAGAATTAATGACAGAAATCGTCCCAGACATAGGGGAAGAATTTGACATACAGGTAAGTGGGGCATATAGGACTCCAAATAGCCATGATAAAAAAAAATAATCAAGATCCTGGAAACCCAACAGAAGAACAAAATACTACAAGCAGTTAGAGAAAAGAAACAAATCACATGCAAAGGAAAGCCCATCAGAACCACAGCAGACTTTTCAACACAAACCTTCAAGTCAAGGAAAGCCTGGATTGAGGCATTTCAAGTCCCAAAAGAAAACAAACTCCAGCCTAGACTGATGTATCCTACAAAACTAACTTTCAAAATTGGTAGGGAAATAAGATACTTCCACAATAAAGAACACCTGAGAAATTTCATGAACACCAAATCAGCACTCCAAACACTTCTAAACAATATCCTGGATAAAGAAAATGATGACCACAACTCCACAAAAGCCAACATAGCAAATATACCAGGCAAGGCAAGAAATTAAAGGGAAAGAGGGACAAATAAAAAATAAAAGAACCAACAACAGGAAAATAACATGACAATGAAAAGCCAATGCATCAATGTTAATGGCCTCAATGCACCAATCAAAACAAACAGGCTGGCAGAATGGATTAAGAAGCAAAATCTAACAAATGCTATATACAAGAAACCCATTTAATCCACAAAGAAATTCATAGACTAAGAATAAAAGAATGGAAAACAGTTCTCCATGCAACAGGAACCCAGAAAAATGTGGGGGTAGCTATCTTATTTCCAGATTGAATCGATTTCAAACCAAAACTAATTAAGGGAGACAAAGAAGGTCACTACATCCTTGTAAAGGGAACAATCCAAGGGGAAGATATGACAATCATAAATATATATGCACCAAATACTAATGTCCCAAACTATACAAAACAAATCTTAATAGATATGAAAAATGAAATAAACACTATTACAATTGTAGTGGAGGACCTCAATACTCCACTGACACAAATAGATCATCTAGACAAAGAATCAACAATGAAATAAGAGAACTGAACTAAGTCTTAGAACAAATGGACTTAGTAGATAGATATCTACAGAGTGTTCCACCTCACAAAATCAGAATATGCATTATTTTTGGCTGCACACAGGTCATTCTCCAAAATAGAACACATGTTAGCTTATAGAAGATGCTTAAATAAATTTAAAGGAATTGAAGTTATCCTTTGTATATTATCAGTCCATAGTGCAATTAAACCAGAGATCAATAGCCTAAGAAACTGCAAGAACTTCACAAACACATGGAAATTAAATAACACCCTGCTGAACAACCATTGGGTCACAAAGGAAATTAAAGAATAAATTAGACACTTTCTACAATTACATGATAATGCCAATACAACATACAGGAATCTATGTGATACAATGAAAGCAGTTCTAAGAGGGAAATTCATAGCAGTAAATACCCATACTAGGAAAACAGAGTGAGCTCAAATAAACAACCTAATGCTGAACCTTAAAATTCTAGTAAAAGAAGAGCAAGACAAGCTGAAAGCTCATTCAAGGGATGAAATTATAAAGATCAGAAATTAATGCAATGGAGACTAAGAGACCTATAGAAAAAAATCAAAAAAATTGAAGAGTTGGTTTTTCTAAAGAATAAATAAAATTGATAAACTCTAAGCCAACCTTATGAAAAAAAAGGAAAGAAAAGGCTCAAATTCATGTAATTAGGAATGAAAAAGGAGAAGTCACTGCAGATCCACCAGAAATCCAGAGTATCATCAATACCTACTTCTAAAAACTGTACTCTAATAAAATGGAAAATACAGAAGAAACGGACAGATTTTTAGATATATATGAACTTCCAAAGTTGAATGAAGAAGATATAAAATGTCTACACACCCCAATTACATTCAGTGAAATTGAAAATGTAATTAAAACATTACCAACAAAGAAAAGCCTAGGTCCTGATGGATTCATGGATGATTTCTACAAGATATTTAGAGAAGAACTACTGCCACTACTCTTTAAACTCTGAAAGGGAAGCAATACTTCCAAATTCATTCCTGGAAGCAAGTGTTACTTTGATTCCAAAACCAGGGAAAAACCCAACCCAAAAAGAGAACTACAGGTCAACCTCCCTAATGAACATAGATGTAAAAATCCTCAATAAGATACTGGCAAACAGAATACAGAAGATCATCAAGAAGATCATACACCCTGACTGAGTTGGATTTATCCCAGGGATGCAAGGTTGGTCCAATATATGTAAATCAATAAATGTAATACATGATATTAACAAAGTCAAGGACAAAAGCCATATGATCATCTCAATAGATATAGAAAAAGCATTTGACAAAATTCAACACCTATTCACGGTAAAAAAAGAAAAAAACCCTACAGAAAATTGGAATAGATGGTCTTTATCTCAACTTGATAAAGGCTATCTATGAAAACCCAATATCCAATGTCATACTAAATGATCAAAAACTGAAAAAATTCATGCTAAAATCAGAAACAAGACAAGGATGTACACTATCACCACTCCTGTTCAATATAGTTCTAGAAATATTAGCCACAGCAATTAGACAAGAGAAAAAAATAAAAGGAACAAAGATAGGAAAGGAAGAGTTTAAACTGTCACTATTTGCTGATGATAAGATACTCTATCTAGGAGACCAAAAAAAAACTCTGCCAAAAGACTCCTAGACTTAATTGACAGATTCAGTAGAGTAGCTGGATACAAAGTCAACACTCAAAAATAAATAGCCTTTTTGTACACAAATAACAGACTCGCTGAGAAAGAAATTAGGGAAATAATTCCTTTCACAATAACATCCAAAAAAATGAAATACGTAGGAATCAATCTAATGAAGGAGACAAAAGACCCCTCCACTGAAAATTACAGCAGTATGCTAAAAGAGATAGAAGAGGATATAAGAAGATAGAAAGACATCCCCTGCTTATGGGTAGGAAGAACCAACATAGTGAAAATGGCCATACTTTCAAAACTTCTATACAGATTCAATGTGATCCCGATTGAAATCCCAAAAATATATTTCACAGAACTTGTGAAAACAATCCAAAAATTCATTTGGAACCAGATGAGACCTAGAATAGCAAAAACCATTCTAGGCAACAGAGACATGGCAGGGGGTATTACAATTCTGAAATTGAAACTATACTAAAAAGCCACCATGATAAAACAGTGTGGTACTGGCAAAGAAGCAGACCCAAGGATCAATGGAATAGATTAGAAGATGCAGAAACAACAACAGACGTACTCAGCTATATCATCTTTGGCAAAGGAGCCAATCTTATTCCCTGGTTGAAAGATAGCCTCTTTAATAAACGGTGTTGGAAAAACTGGCTTTCAACTTGTCAAAGATTAAAACTAGATTCTTATCTTTCACCATGCACTAAACTAAAATCCAAGTGGATTAAAGACCTAAATATCAAAACAGAAACACTAAACTTACTGAAAAATAAATTAGGTAGAACCTTCAAAGACATTGGCATAGGAGAAGACTTTATGAACAAATCCTCAGTAGCATGAGAACTTGCACAAAGAATCAACAACTGGGATCTCACTGTATTGAAAAGTTTTTGCAGTGCAAGAGAAACCACCAACAGAGCTAAGAGACAACTTACAATGTGGGAAAAATTTTTTTTACCAGTTTCTCCTCAGACAAGGACTACTATGTAGAATATATAAAGAACTCAAAAAAAAAATCAGATCCTCCAAATACAAAGACCTGATTCAAAAGTGGGCATCTGAAATGAACAGACATTTTGCAGACAAAGAAGTAAAAGCAGCAAGTAAATATATGAAAAAATGTTCCACATCATTGGTCATTGGAGAGATACAAATGAAAACAACACTGAGATTCCTCCTTACCCCAGTAAGAATGGCTGCTATCAAGAAATCAAGCAATGACAAATGCTGGTGGGGCTGTGGGGAGAAAGGAATCTGTCTCCATTGTTAGTGGGAGTGCAGACTGGTGCAACCACTGTGCAAATCAGTATGGAGACACCTCAAAGAACTAGGATTAGAAGTCCCATTTGACCCAGCTCTCCCTCTACTAGGTATCTTTCCAAAAGAATTAAAAGAATCATACCACAATGATATATGTGCACCCATGTTTATAGCAGCACAATTTGTAATAGCTAAAACTTGGAAACAGCCCAATTGCCCATCAACTGGAGGCTAGATAAAGAAGATGTGGTTTTTCTATAAAATGGAGTACTACTCAGCCATAAAGAATGATAAATTAGAAACATTTATAATTAAATGGATGCACATGGAGGTTATAAGTGTAGGCTATACCCTTAAGTGAAATAAATAGGACATGCTTGAGTAAATACCAAATAGTTTCTCTGGTGTGAAAAACTGAAAGTATAAATAAGGTTCAAATGGCATAACTGAGAGTGTAAAATAGAAAGAAAATGGCTAAAGGGGAAGTGGGAAGGGGAGGGGAAAGGAAATAAGGGAAAAGAAAAAATGTGAAAAAAGGAAAAACAAAGTCTTTGTAAATAGGGAAGGGTGAAGGGGGTGAAGGGAGGGCAGGGGTATGGGGAAGAAAGAAGAACCAAGGCGTATCATGGAAAGTTACAAGATCCCAATGGTATAAGTGTAACTGTATTGTTTGCTTTAAAGGCGCCGATAAACTTAATGGGGTTGGGGGAAGATTAGTCCTTGCCATCACACAAACACACAAACATTATGCTTTTAGAAAGTGATTGGGCTGGGGATGTAGCTCGGCAGCACCCCGCCTGCCTTGCAAGCGCAAGGTCCTGAGTTCGATCCCAATATCAAAAAGATAAGAAACTGATAAATTAAAAAAGTTAGAATCGGGAGTGAAGACAGGAGTCAAAGCAGCCTTTCTGAGGAAGACACTGCAGCAGAAACCGAGGGATGTAAAGGCTAGTAGTTAAGTAAGGGCAGGAAGAAGACAGACCTGTGCAAACTGGAGACACGCCTATGCAGGTGGGAGGAGGGGGCTAATTCCCACCCATACGTGCATCTATGGAGTGTTTATGGAGGGCCCGTGCGCAGCACTGTGCCATGACTCGGAGTTATACTGAGAACCGCGGTAGCCAGGGCTCCTGCCGTTATGGAGCTGGCAGTCTGTTGGGGACAGAAAGTCTGATGGGGACAGGAAGGCTGGCTGTAACAGGAGCAACAGGTGCAAAGACAGAGCGGCTTCGAGGAGATGCCAGTGGCTCTGTCGCCGGTCTCCAATGTGACGGGTCTAGGCGGTGAGAGCGAAGATCCGAGAGGGTGGGAGAGGGAGATCCGCAGCGTCCCCTACGTCACCACGAGGAATTTGTGAAACGCAAAACACAACGGCGAGACCCTGAAGTCTTCGAGCAGAAGACGAGCTGAGGACGGTGGGTGACGTGACCCAGTTTAGATTTCAAAACTCTCACTCCGTGAAATATGAGACGGGATCCGAGAGAGAGAAGGTGGCTGCTGGAACGGTCTTGACAAGTTTCAGGAGCCCGGAGCGGGGGGCGGTCGTGGAGATGGGCAGATGGTGAAGTTGGTGGCCGGATGTAAGAGGAATCTGGGGACAGCATCCGGCAGCTCACCGAAGGACTGGAGTAGAGGATGAACGAGAAAGGGGAAGACCGGTAACCCCAGCAGGACGCTGGCCGGATCCCAGAAATTGGGCCCGTCTAGGAGGCAGCCCCTGTGGGAGGACCCGCTGCCTGGCTCAGTCTTTCCTGTCCTTCCTCCCTTTGAATGGAGCCCTTTGCAGCAGTTATCCAGCAGCATACTCTGCGCCCCCCAGATACCTTTTTAATTACTTTTCCTCTTTTCTAAGAGCAGTTTTACACGGGCCAGAACCCGGAAGGGTGAGGTCTAACTGAATGGAGACGCTGCTGGGGTTCCCACCCGCTCCGTCCCTCACCCCGCTCTCCACGGTCAGACAGCCAGTCTGTGGGCTCCTCACAGGCAGCAGTCCTGGTGGTTTAAAACAATTCTTCAGCTTGTGACTCTGGGCGGGACGAGCCATTCTTCTGGCCTGGTGATGTTGGCCAGGCTCTGTTGAGGAGGTTTGTGAGTCTGGGTTGGGGGGCCGGCTTCCCGGAAGCTGGATGATTTAGGCTGGTTGTTAGGCAGTGCATTTACTTAGCTCAACCGTTACCATGTGAGAATTCCCTTCCCTGTGGAATCTGGACTATGCAGAGCACAGCAGAGACTGCATGAGCTTGGGAAGGTAATGATGCCAGCAGGGCTGGTAAAGGGTCCTGGGCACCATTGTCTTTTACAGCTCATGTGTCCTGCTGGTCTGCTGCTTCGCTCTGTGAGATGGGCACAGCAACAAGACCCACGGCTTCTCCAGCCCCCACTGATCTCCTTCTTCAGCTTTCCTGAGCCCTGAGCCAGGCACACAGGCAGCTCCCCAGCAAGGGGAGAAGAGGCAGGAGGAGACAGATACAGGCTCCTGATGGCCCGCATTGCTTCTTGCTTTGTGGCCAGATTCTCCTCTGGACCACCTAACTGCTTTGTTGACTTCAGCAATAGCGTCAGATGCAAAAGCCACAGTCATCCGTCAACTTCTTTTCCAGCTCTCCTCTGTGGTTGCTGCTTAATGACTTTCAATTGTGCAATACCTAAGCCCCACAATAAATCTCTTCTTCTGCATGACCGTGCAGTTGATAGGCTTCCAGCTAGGCCATAGGGGGCGAGGAGGAGGCGGTGGGGTCGGCAGCTGGCCTCGTGTTTCTCGTCATTCCTGGGCTGGTGTGGGCTTCTTCCCGAGGCAGACAGAGGATTCCGAGGCAACAAGAAAAGGCAATTTCCCTGTTCCACATTCCTCCCCATGGCTCCTGCAAACCCCATCACCAAGTCTGCAGGTGGTGTGACATAGCCCTGGCCAAAGAGAGCAGATAAAGCGGGTGGGAGGCTGTAGCCCGTTGGCTCCAAAACAGTGTGCCATGAGCTCTTCGTGGTGAGGGGAGCGCACCACGGCCAACACAGCGCCAGGCCATGTGGGCTGAACTGGGGCCACCGAGAGACTCAGAAGCATCTTTCCTGCTCAGCACACTGGTCTCCGTGCTACTTCTTTTAAACGGAGATTTGCGAACTCACAGTGGTCCACCTGCATTCCTGTCTCTACTGCCGGCTGCCGTATACTGGACTCTTCACCCCGACCTCCGGTGACCTGTGAGAGCAGCTCTCCTGACTCTTGGCACCCTGCCTGCCCAGGATCTGTGAGCAAGGCATCTCCGAGCCTACTTCCCGTTGTGCTGGGGTCCTGGATGTGTGTCTTTCCTCTGGAGAACTCGTGGTTCTGCAGGTGAGGGATCCCCAGTCACCAGTGGGACAACTAGGACCCCGGTCAGGTGGAAGAGGCGTCCCGTGGAAGGCACGCTATAAACACACGGTCCAGGTCCCCTGCGTTTCCCATGTGGGCAGTGGTGTGATGCTGGAACCCCAAGTGTGTTGGGCCGTTAAGACGTTAGCTCACCCCCATTTTACCGATTCTCCTGTACACCTCCAACGTCGCTCCATGGGACTGAATATAAGCCAGGATTAGCGTGTATTTCACATTTCTCTTTTCCTCATGCCAAAGGTACTATTCCTTAATCACTGCTCAGAACTCTGTGTCTGTTTCCTCACTTAAAACGCATCTTGGCAGTGGATGATTCCATTTTTCTATGAAGCTGCCGAGCACATTGCTGTGTGAACGCACTGTAGTGTGTCGGTACCTCAGATGAGGGTGACTAGGGTACTACCCATCTTCTGCTGTTTTAACAGCGCTGTAAGACTCGCCCTGTGCAGATGTTACTGACATTCATGTTGCTGCCCCGCAAGACATCCCAGTTTTCTCCAGGGATTGTCTACGCAGCTGATATTTCTCTCTTCCCCTGTCTGTTGTGTTGCTCGATAGACTGCAGATTGGAAAGGATACCGCACTATCCTCCACGTGGTCAGTCACAAACTTTAACAAACGAAACGTTCTCTTTAGAGGCTCCATAGCACTTCAGGGCCTAGGTCCTCTGAGAAGTAGTTCGGGAGCAGAGCTAAGATCTACCTTGGAACCCGGCGCGGACGCAGATCCTGGGCTGTGCCGATGACCTCGGAGGCTGCGGACAGGAAACCACAGAGGGCAAGTGTACCAAGAGCTCCAAGGGAGTGTGCTTTCTCTAGAAAAGCCCGGGTATGGCAGGCATCCCACGGGCTGGGCCGCTCTCCCTGTCTCTGCCCCACTGCGCACCATGGGAGTCGTTCTGGTTGTGATGATGAGAGACCGCCCGGGTACCAGGAGCTCAGAGCCGCAGAGAGGAAGGAGGGCAGGGCTGTCCTTGCTTTGTCCCCTGCCTGCTCCAGGAAGACAGAACCTGCTGAGCCCAGCAGGCCACCATTAGCGGTGAGAGAGCAGAGGATGGGGACTCAACAGAAACCCAGGAGAAAGGAAGAGCAGGATGCAGACTCCCATGAGGCAAAGGCTCTGGGCTTCCCTCCAGGCGCTGAGGGAGTGGTCAGGCCGCCCGACTGCAGCCACATTTCCTGGGCTTCTGCTTCCTGCCTGCTCCAGGATCCACCGCAAAACAACTGCTGGCAGGGTTCCTCTCCTGAACATTCTCACAGGGCAGTGTCTCTTCCCTCAGAAACACTCATCTATCTCACGGGTTTTTAGTGTCTTTAATGGAATCGTTTCGCTCCTCCCTGATAGGCGCAGAGCTCCTGGAGAGTAAGGGAGCATTTTGCATTGTGCTCCCGTTCCTCATCTGGCCACTTCAACGTCGTCACCATAAAAAGGCCCGAACCGGTGCCTTCTCTGTAGGGATTCGAGCCTGTGGTGCCTGACTTTGGAAATAGATGAGTAGTGGAGGAAAAGCCCAGTTGGACTCTGCAGAACCGGAAACTGGCCCTTCGCAGCTTTTCTGATCATGACACACTTACGACTGTAAGCAAAGGATTCAGTTGCTACAGATGCAACTTGCAATGAGCTAGAAAATGCAGCTTATGTAATCATAAATGCCAAGTGTTTATTATTGTTCTCCATGAGAAAATCAACGAGATAACCTTCCTGGTGACATCTGTCTGTAGTGTGCAGACCTATATGGTATTACAAGAAAAGTCTGATCAGCAGAAAGGCAGTATTTTTCTATTCTCTTTGCAGAAAACATTATTAAACTAACCGCATGGGAAGAAATTATTAAATGATATGCAATCAAAATGTAATTTACAAAATCACTGTACCAGGACATTTGAAGTTGTATTTTATGATTTTTTTTTTTTTAGTGTTTACCAAGCTTTAAAAAAATCTTTATTACTGTGGTCATAATTTTTATTCTTTCTATTAATAGGAATTCCTCAAACCAGGATAGCTCTGCAGGCACAGACCGTGACCTTCATGTACGTGCTCAGGTAGTACACAGTTATCTTACACTGAGCACGTGCAAGAGGTGGTCACTCTACACAATAATGGGTATATTGTAAAATTTTATTGCACTAAAAGACACATTAACATTAATTCCCCCTCAAAATACTCCCCCTCACTTCAAACACATATATCCTGCTATTATTCATGCTTTTGGAAGTAGTTCTGGAAGTTCTCTTTCATGTATTTATAAAAGGTGAGATGGGATAAAAACAAACAAAAAAATATGGTGAACGTTACTGCTGTGTACCGTCCAATAAAAAAGTAGGCTCATAAAAACATTATTCTGTGTCCTTATCCACCTTATGCACTGGATCCAGCACCTTGCAATTTCTGGCTCTTCCCTAAAACCAAAATGACCACGCAAGGTAAATGTATGGAGTCAGCTCAGGACATCAAGGTAGCCATGAGGCCAAACCAAAGGCACACGAAAGGGTACTACCAGAATTGCGTCAGAAAGCACCAAGAAGGCTGGGATAAGGGAGGTGAAGTCCTGTACTTGGACAGGACCCATGGCAATGTGTCTTCTGTTGTAATACAGTTTTAAAAATTTAAAACATTCACAGTATTTGTTGATCATACTTTATAAAAGCAGTTCAGAAAATGTAATGCCAGTCCAATATATCATAAGAATATACCAAATTGATTTAAGGTTAATTTTTCTTTTATCCTTACTTTGTATATGTTTCAGAATGGAAAACTTCAGGGGGAAAGAGGGTATCAGCTGATTTCTTTTGTATATTTTCTAGCTTAGGCTTTCCTTCTCCACCTCCTCCACAGGTGAACAGCAGTTTCTGACTCTCTCAAGGTCATAGGTAATAACAAAGAAAGATCTTTTAGTCCATGCTTGCAGTACAGAATGATTGTAGTCATCATGGGGACTCCTTATGTGTACATAGCACCTTCATTCTTGTTACTTCTCCTCCCTTCCCTTAATGGAACCTCAAAGGCTGGATTCCTAGTCATTGGATCAGGCCCATTCTATCTTCTGGAGAGAATTTGGTGGGCTCACAGGAGGTTCTACTCTGAGATTTTCCCTTCTGTGGGTTCCTTGATCCAGGAAGGCCGGATCGGTTTCCCTTTTGAGTAGGTGCTCTTCACCCCTGTGTGGCCCAAGATGTCAGCTCACAGATCCATGTGTTGCTACTCCTCAGTACCCCGGGGGCATTCTCTCTTTCTCTCTCTCTCTCTCTCTTTCTCTCTCTCTCTCTCTCTCTCTCTCTCACAGTACATCTTCTCCTTAAGAATCTTTCGTCTTCTCTTGGCCCAACTTTGCCCCAGGAATACAGGCCAATCCAAGTCTGAGGATTCTCTCCTGACACCAGAGCCAGAGCACGGGACAGGCATCCTTGTTTCATAGATTCGCAGGCAGGACCAAATCCTGTCCCCAAGTCCATAGTGGTTTTCTAAAGTCCCCTCTCACCAGACCAGAAGTGAAGGAATAGTATATCACCAGCCACCCATCTCTTTTTATAGTACTATTCTGACTGAGGTATGAAAAATTCAGCAACCAGTTCCACAGAAGCATTGTAAATAAACACTGAACAATAATTTTCTACCTTCCTTGGCAATTTCCTGTCTATTCAATTTTGGGGCCTGACCATAATTTTAGTTTCCACATCTTATTATACACTCAATTGCCTTTGCTCCTTTGCTCACTGGAACAGTAAATTGTCTTTCTATAAAGAAAGACATGGCCTCTTAACATGTTAGATATCATGTGTTCAGTCTAGCCTACCTTTCCTCTAACATGCGCTCATCTTTAATTGCTTTGTCAGTAATAAAATTGCATAGAAATACTTTCAATCGGTGGGTGGACCTGTAGAAATACAAATTTAGTTAATTCCTTGAATGCTGAATATGCTTTGAGTATTTCTTTTGTGCAAAGCATGCTCCTAGGCAGATGGAAAATTAACCAACAGAGATTATGTGGGGGTAGGTTGTACAAATGAGTCATTCTGCACACATGTCTAGCTCCTTCTTGTTGTCTAAACTCCTCGCAAACCCAGAGAAGCCAAATCCCACACAGGCAAGGGGGTGCTGTTAATGACACAGTGAGGCTGCCTGCCACGTCATCTTCATGTCTCTAGAAGAAAAGCTCCCATCACTTTGAGGGCCCTGGATTTCGATGCCCAACTCTTCTACCCACGCCCAGACTATGACTCCCACCAGTGTAAATTTCCATTTCTCCCTGGTACTCAAATCTTCTGAACTTCTCCTTGTATTCTCATTTTGAAATTGTTTATTTCTGTGCAAATTAAGCCCCTCAGGCTGCAGTACGTGGGGGAACTCTTCATGGTCCTTATTACCAGTGCAGGTGGGTGAGTAATTCCCCAGTCCTGGAAGAACGACTTTTCCTCTCTGGGGCTGGGTTTGGCAAGGATCCTTTTCATGAGGCCTGAAGGATAGAATCCTTCTTCTGAAGTGTTAATTTCCTCAATCAAGATGGGTTCTAGTAAGAGTCGGTTGTCTTTGGCCAATGCTCTTTGCTTTAGATGGGTGAGAGCATGAGGTGTGAGCAGGGACAGTAAATTACTTTCCTGGAACCCAGGAGACCATGGAGTGACCTCAGGCATCTCCTTCCTCAGCCCTCTGAGAAATGTCTGCCGCTGCCATTTTAGTTTCCTACAGACAGCGTTATGTGTCTTTTCTTTTGAATGACTTCAAGAAGTAAAGTCAAATTTATCTTCTTTATGACCATGCCAGGTTCTGCACTTTGCTAAGCACGAAAGGTTTCCTTAGGTCTTAAAACAAGTGTCAGGGGTTTTAATTCTATTTTAAAAATGAAGAAAGAACTGGATGTCCCAAAAGCAGACCAAAGGGTTGCCACTTAGAAGTACAAGTTTATAGCAAATGGCTGAAACTTTCTAGTAATGCTGAAATTATTTTGTATAAGTGTACTGTTTCCAGATATGTTTCAGGATTCATTTGGGAATGATTAAGCTAATGTTACATCTTTTCAGCCTTATGAAAAAGATGCCTTTCAATCAGACAGAGATTTCAGTAGATCAGCAAGGAAACGAAACCCACTGAGTCCTTTTCCCTTCTCGGGCCCATACAGCAAATGGGCTGTTGATATCAGGGCACCTGAGGACCCTGGGGTGTCTGCTGTGTATTTAAAAGAATGAAGAGCACGCACCCTTAGGGGCCCCCTGCGGTGTCGAGAACCAGCTTTTAGGCAGAGCAGGGTATTGCTGTCATGACTGTGACAACCTTGGAACTCTCAGGAAACACGAGCTCCAAGGGGCTGGTGTGGCCATGCCTCGCGGCCTTAGACACATAATGCAAATGAAGTGCAAAGACTGGTCAGAGCTGTCTGCCAGCAGGTCAAGGCAGAGATCCCCATGGTGCAGCCGGCCAACAGCTGACCGGGTGTCTCAAGCACGGTGTGCCCATTGGCGGGAACTCCTGCTGCAGCAGGATGACCCTGTGCCGACAGGGTCTCAGAAGTGTTGTGTGTGCTGCACATAGTCCTGTGAGTGCTAGCGCAAAGGCACGGACACAGGACAGGGACAGACACAGCCCACACAAGGTGGGCAGAAGAGGGGCCAGAGGAAAACAGACACAGATGGGAGAGGAGCTGTGCGTGTCTGGGTTGCTGCCCTCATCAGTTCAGGAGGGAAGGTGCTGGGCTGGGGAGGGAGCCTGGGGTTCTAGAAGATGTCTAGAGACTGCTCTGATTGGCTGTACTATGAGTCCAGTTCATATGGCCTCACCCTCAAATCCCAGCAGTGCTGCTGCCTCTCTGACTCCATTTCAATAGATGCATCTTCATCCCTTCGGGTGTTCCGGCCCCAAACTCGGGAGTCATCAATGGTTTCTCCTTGCTCCTTGTACCCGACATCAAAACCATCAGTTAGCCCTCCCTCTGAAGCAGACTGGGCACTTTTCACCCCTTTGCCCATTACCTAATTCAAGCCGCTGTCCCCTCTCACACATTTCTGCAAAACTCTTCAGTGGTCCCTACCTCTGCCCTTGGCCACCGAGTGACCCTTGTCTCTGTGGCATTGGGGGGCTGTGAGGACCAAGTCGGTGCCTCAAGATGCTGCCTGAAACCTTCAGGCATCTCTGGCCAAACCACAGACACTGTAATTTCCTTAATCACAAATTTGACATCCATAATCCTAGATATATAACTCTGACTTGTGTGAGCCTTACATGAATTAAATGCTTGACTGCCCACTACTCAGACTTACCCGAATACCTTTCCTTTCCCTTTTTCTTTCTTGAGGTCTCACATCCCTAACCACATAGAATGTTCTAGATGTGGATGCAGTCACCTCACACCAAGAAAACACAGAGTTTTCTGTGAGTTTCCCGGTGAACTCCTGATAACAGCCAGCCTCCTCTTCATATCAACACAGTGGGACCAGGGGACTTTTGGGTCCTAGGTTTTTATTCAATAAATACAGGTTGGAGTGTTGACTGAAAGAAAGCTGGTGTGGAATTTATGAAATGTTTTTCTTGAAGATATAAATCGGTGCTGTTCCCTGTCATTCTTGGTGACACTGAGAAGTTTCTTTTCTATATTATAAGTCTCAGCATCTTTCTCCCTAGGGACTGGTGATCCTACTGGCTTGCCTAGTACCACAGAAAAGAGCAGTTATCCTATGCTTGCTCAGTGATGGGCGCTGCTCCGGATGTTATTTTCCCTAAGCCCAGATCCGTATAGTAGGCACCTGCACCCATCTTGCAGAGAAACAGTTGTGGTCCACAGACAGCAAGGAAGCTTGCATGGGCAGCAGTGAATTGTCCGGCTGTTGTGGAAACCCCCGGGGTCTGGTTCCAGAGCTTATCCTGTGCTCATCCCCAGCCTCAAACTGGTGGGGAATGTAGCACTCTGCACGCGAAATCACTCTGCCCCGAAAGAAATAGCAATTTTAGAATTTCAGGTGGGGTGAGGATAAGAGACGTGGAACATGACTGAGGGGGGAAGATGGATCATTTGCAAAACAATAGTAAAAAGTAATGTGTAGGACACAACTGCGAGTGCTATCAGGAGGGTCTGGTTGGTTGCAGCGTGACCGGCTTCAAAAGTCTTGGCCCCACTGGACGGGGTAGTCCCACAGCCAAAGGAAGACTGAACTTTGACTTTGATGGAGTAACCGGCCTGCATCTGCCCTGAGCTGAGAGGCGGCCTCGTGACCCCATGCTCTGGGGACAAGGAATGCACGGTCCTGTGCCGGGCCCGGCCAGCAGGTAACTGTGGGCCTCAGCCAGCAGAAATAAAGGCACCAACACAAAGCCACTGCGACTGCATCCCCGTTGTCCTTGGGATACCAGGGAAACACCGCCTTGTGCATTTTCCACAAGAGGACACAGAAGTTCACCGAGAATCGAGCGACAACTTCAGAGCCACATGTCCGGCAAGTGGCAGAGCTTGGATTTAAACTCAGGTCAGCTTGACTCAGAAAGCAATTCGTCTGCTGAGTCACTGCACAGGCTGTCACCGAAGCCTTCTTTCTCAAAGGTGAACCGCTCGGGCAATTGTGAATTTCGGAGATTAACTCATGACCAGAGTCCCTTGTTTATTTCATTGGCCTAATGTGCATCCAACTGTGCCATAAAGAATGTGAACATGCAAAGGCTTTTGAAAATGGTAATAAGAAAAAGTTCTCCAGCCCCCACTTATACTTGGCAGCCTCACTGCTGGCTTGAAGCAGGATAAGAGGGGGAAAAAATACATAATTAGCATCCACTTGGCCATAGACGCTCGGGCCACAGTTTCTTGCCCAAGTATTAACCCATGCGCTTTCATCCCTAGCCAGTGGACACATCATTAAGGTTCCCAGTTCCTCTCTCTCCTCCAGTCAGTCCCCAGGCTGAGACCCACGGTGCAGCTTTTGGGCAGAACCCTGGTCCCAGTGCCTCACTCCGTAGCAAAGGCAGGGGAGTGTGTTCGGGATGGCAGCTTTTCCCAACCCCTGGGAAATCCAAATCCAGACAGACACCCAGAAGGCAGCCAAGCATTCTCCAGTCGGTCGGAGGGTTCCAGCTGGTGGCCTCTCAGTGTGGTGACTCTCATGCACCATGCCGGGCTCTGGCCGAACCAGGGTTTCCTAGCTGCAGCAGCCCAGCACTCTCCTCCTGTCTACACAGACAGCAGACAGTCTCTGTCTGGGTGTGTGCTGAGGATAAGTTCCCTGGAGAGGCGTGTGCAAAGGGCTTGGGGCCCCCGAGAAGGGGCTCCTTCTATATCTGCTTGTGGAAAGGAGTAGGCATCTTCAGGAGAAATTTCACGGGAGAAACAACCTTCACACGGAGCCTTGAAGGGCAAGGATGGTTCACCAGTTGTCTTCTATCTGGAGATGCTCACTTCCCTTCTCCCTGGCCTCCCAGGTCTACTGTGCCATCGAACTCACCCACAGAGCCAGGGTGTGGCCTCTGGGAAACAGCTCACACCCTGTCCTCTTTCTCCCAGCTCTCCACTGGCCTCCAAGCGAGGCCTGCATTGCTTTGTCTCCTGCGTGACCTAGTTCCTGGCTACCTCCCTCTCCCTTCCACTCCACCCTGTCCTCCCCCTATTCCCGTTCCTACATCCCAGCTACTCTGGTTTTCCTCGGGCTTATGTGTGTGCTTTCTCTGGGTATCACATTTATACCAAAATAATCTTTAGGCCTTCAAAATATTTATTGTCGAGAAAGAATCCAACACCATAACATTAACTGCATCTTAAAATTAAAATTAAATGCAAGAATGCCTTTGAGCTTCCTAGAGCCTTTGCACTTGTTTGTCCTGTACTTGGGCTCCGCTGCTCCCAGATCTCTTCAAAGATGTGGTTTTCTCTCCCTTAGGAGCTCAGCCACTCATCCTCTTAGCTAAGCCAGCGCTGCCCAGTGGCCTCAGACACACATACACAAGCGTCTCTACTCTGCTGTTACATTCGTTACCGTTGCTTCACTTAGTACCAGAGCCAGTTTCCTTCTGCTTTCTGTACTCGCTGGTCTTCACGACTAGAATGTCAGCTCTCCAAAGCCGGGGACTCTATTTCTCCTCGCTGTTTTCCCAGAACTAGAATGGCGTTTGGCAAATAGCAAATGATCACATAGAGACAAGGAGAGCTGACAATATGACTTCGGCTTTGGTTCTCTAGTTGCATAATACACTAGTTTTATTGGTGGCAAAAGTTTTAGGGAGGTAAGTGCTAAAAATAAGCAAACTTCTGCCGCAGGCTCTTGAGCTGCTCTGGGTCTGGGTGACGGGGTTCACTGGCACAGTCAGGGGTCCTGGGAACGCGTGTGTCCCCATGTGGATCAGTGAGATCCATTTCCCTTGAGAGTGAAAACTCTCAAAGTAAATCTTGGCTTTTTGATTGTTTTCGTGAAAGTGCCTTGATTTTAGCAGCCAACTGCCCAGCCTTCCTGTAAAAAATTTTAGAACATGCTTATTTTGTATTTAGTGACCTGTCAACATGTAAATTGATGTTGTCCCTCTGAAGCAGTAAGAGCCGTGCTCATGGCTGAGCAGTCAGAAAGGCCAACCAGTACTCTATTGTGTGCCTTGTAAACCTTAAAAAGCCTTTCACCAGCTCTAAACACGACCTTACAGTCTTTTAACACTCCTATATAATCTCCAAAAATCACATCCTTGGCGAGCTTCCCTTCCATATGCCAGGATAATCAGAGAGGTTTCCCCTAGCCCTGGTCCATAAGAGAACTTTTCATGTGGCCATCGTGTTCCAAGCACAATCAGTGTAGTGTCCAGTGACTGCCCACAGTCGTGTGTGTGTGCGGGGGTGATGTCTTCAGACCCAGCGAAAAGAGAAACAACCTGGACCTTGACTCTGACTTGAAGAAATCTTCCCAATGTATATTTTCAGTGTTTCCCACATACAGCTTGGCGTTGGAAAGGAATTAATAGAGAAAGCAATTCACGAGAAGGCTAAATGTACTAAGCTGTATAAAGTAATTCGCAAAAAAAGGTTCTTCAAATTCTCAGTTGGTAGCAATTAACTACTGTATTATATTTATATTATTATATATATTATATTTATTTCATGCCACTTAATTTATGGTGTAAAAGTCTGACTTTGTGTCTGACTCTCATCAGGTAGAAACCTACCTCTAAAGGGATTCGTTTCCATGGCATTAAAAATTAGCCAACTGCCTACAAGGGTATGAGTTACTCAAACAGTGCTTGCTTTGACCTGGTTTAGAGGGCAGAGCATTAACCTCTGTATCCCACCCACCACACTGCCCATTAGTCGGGCAGCAAGGGGCAACTTTGTTTAACCTTAGTAGGGCCTCACTGTTCTCATCCTGTGAAATAAAGGAGTTGGGCTTGATGGTCTCCAAGGCCTCTTCCAGTCCCAGCATTCCCGGCTCTTCTAACACCATGCCTCCAAGTAAAAGAGGATTGGGAGGAAATACTATAGCCCAATTCCCTTTCCCTTGGCCCGTCATGACTACGTCCTCCATGAAGGCGGATTAGCCAAATGATTTCCAAGCAATCCAGTTGGTTGTCCCATTACTGAGATTCACTTCAAATTTCAAAGTTTATTTTAACCCAGAAAACATGGTGGAAGGTGATGAACCGAGGGTGACCCTGGACCCTGTCTTGTTCTACTTTCTCACAGCCTATGTACAAGTCATTTAGCAAATGATTACTCAATAGCTTAATTTAAAACTGGTTTAGTTCATTTCACCAGATAATTGTTGCCTGCCTACTGCGTGCCAGACACGATTAGGTTATACAGACAGAGGTAAATGGGAAGAGTCAAAATCTGTAACAGCTACAGAATGCTACCTGTAAGATTGACACTTGCCCAAAGCTAAATTGAATCTTCTTTAGTCCAGATAAAAGTAATTTGATGTAGCAATCCAAGGCCACCTTAATCTACTCTGCACCACTATAACGGAATGCCTAGGTCTGGGTTATTTATGGTGTACAGAAATGTGTTGTCCAAGACCAGGGCCCAGCATCTGGAGAAGATCTAGTTTCTGGATTATTAATGACATAAGGCAGAAAGGAAAGGGGGCGGGAGAGAAGAAGGGAAGGAAAGCAGGAAGGGAGGAAGAGCAAAATGGAGCCCAACTTTGCCTTTTACAAGAAATCCACTTCCATGACAAAGAACTCCCTCCCTCCTGCCTCCACCTCCTAATACTGGTGCAGTGGCAAATGAGTTTCCAAGCCATGCTTTCTGGAGAACACATTCAAACCAAGTCAGTTAAGTCTTAAAACAAGCGGAATATAAGAAGTACCTGTGCTCTGGGTTCCAGAGGAAATGTGCATAAGTTGTTATCACGGAGGCTGGAATTCAGTGTCACCTTCTCTCTTCACCTCATTCACTTGGATGCCTAGAAGTCATTTTTTATTTCTCTGTTACTCGCTCCTAAATTCCTAGCCCACTTTATTAATATTGCTGGAATTTAGCGACTTCTTACTGTTCAACCTAAGATAATCTTTGAACACCTATGTCTCTCTTTGCATCCTTGCCCCCCTTTTTTTTCCAGTGGTACAGGGATTGAACTCAGGACCTTGCACTTGTGAGGCAGACGCGGTGCCACTGAGCTAAATCCCCAGCACTTTGCATTCACCTCCTTGTCTTTCCTGCCTCTGTCCGTCTGCTCTCCACACCGATGCTAGAATGAATTTTCTAAAGTTTAGTCTGGATCATACTGTTTCCACTGCTTAAACCAGAAATGGTAAGGAGGGGACAGCATCGAGAACTGTTTGTAAGTGTCACAGCCAGCAACTGGGGATTAAATGCATCTAGGCTGGAGCAGTGAAATTTATGCAGAAGGAATGCAGCGTGACTAGCATAATGCAAGTGGCAGTGCTATAGACCAAAAGAAAGAAATGCGGGAGGAGGAGGTTCCGTGAGAAGGATGACGCCATGGGTTCTAGGGCTCGCTGCTCAGGGCCTCTCCCCACCCCAGTTGCTGGGAGGAGTCACACAGGGCTCATCACAGAGACCCGTGGGTACGGCCATCGGTGAGTGAACTGACAGCTCTCCTTCAACTCACCTGAGAACTCCTTGTACCCAGGTGGTGCAGTAAGGAAACGTCAGGCTAGACTTATGGATGGGGCCACTGAGTACCTATGTTCAAGCCGGAAATGACAGCTGCTATGTTACAGTTCCACTCCAAGATGACCCCAAAAGGCAATGGTGAAAGGACCTCTTCACAAGGGGTAGAACTTTGGATTGTGCATCTCATCACCATTTGGGGTGAGAAGAGAAGTGGCCCGAGGAAAGGTTGTTTATGGATTCATGAGCCATGATAAATGGCTTGGCCGGATGGTCCAAGGCCTAAAAGGAGAACACCCAGAAAATCAAGGACAAGGACATCTGGAGATGAAGCGTAGGGGTTGACATTTGGGTTGATCTGCAAGAGTGAGCGCCCACAGTGAATGATCGTGAACCCGTGCTAAGGTTCACCAGAGAGGAAGAGGCATAAGCGGCCAAGCAGACAGTCACTCGGCCGGCAGACAGCAGTTATTGGCACAACAGGTGCATGATTAGCGTGGTCATGGAGGCCGCTGTGGACGCCGTTCACAGGTCCAGTGCTCACACTTCCTACAATGACAAATGCAGAGACCCAACACCAAAATCCCGGTAGCAGCCAGTCCCAGGAGGAACACAGCCAGCCACTGCACTTCAACTACACTGCATTCTCTTCACCATAGAAAGGGAAAGCACTTTCACCAGCACTGACACCGGCTCCAGACCCAGCTGCGTGGTTATCTCCCCTCCCACGGAGCCTCGGCCAGTCGGCCTCTCACAGAGTCTAAGGAGCGTCTGACCCGCCCGTGCAGTATTTTCGTAACATCAGATTTTCCTTCTACCCCGTCATCTCTACGCTCACTCATGGATCCTGCTGTCAGGAACTCTTCCCACACAAACTCCCCGCACGTCAGTCTCCATCCTAAGTCTGTCTTCTAGAAAAAGCAAGGTAAGGCAGATGGTGAATTCAGCACAGTTAGAGAGGCTGGCAGGAGGCCCGTGTGGGTATCTCTGAAAGGAAACTCCAAGAATTAGACACTCGGTGAGCATGTGTAGGACGCCAGGAGCAGTGGGCTGAGAACAGAAAGCCACAAGCAGAGGAAAAAGAGCCAGGAATCAAGAGAGGGTTAAGTGCCGCCGGAAGTCTTAGCAAGGAAAGAGCTAAGACAGGCAGCGATATGGCGGTCACTGACGCCCTCAGCGAGGGTTATGGAAAGGAACTCTGGGGCTGAGAACAAGTGTTGCCAGTCAGGGGATGGATGGGAGGCAGGAAAGGCCAGACACGGGCCATGGACAGCTGGCAAACAGGTGGACAGAGAAGGCTCATTCCGTGATATGTGTCTAGGCTCACACACGCCAGGTCCCGTAATCAACATGGACATTTTCAGTGGCGATGTTGGAATACACAGAAAAACAGAACAATCAAAATGTAATTTTAGAATTCCTTGAAAAAATCAAGACATTGGGAGAGAGAAATGGAGTAAAGTGTAACAAGAAAAGTGAGTTGAACTTCGGGAAAGACTCCTCCAAGGAGATGACTTAAACACATCTCCAAAGAAGGGAAAAAGTCAATGGTGTGAGTGCTCTGGGAAAGAATATTCTAGGCCAAGAGAAATTAGTAAAATGAAGGCCCTGGGGTGAGAGTGAGCTCAGCGCGCAGCAGAGAGTACAGAGAGGATGGAGCGGCTGGTACCGGAACCAGCACAGCCAGGGGAGCTGGTCACAGGAGAGGCTCCGACAAAAGGCATCCTGGCAGCTGTGGGTCCTGCTGCAGACGCTAGAAGGTGGTGGGGACCCAGCAGAGTGATGAGCGCTCACGGGGCCTCGAGAGGGGGCCTGCTGGTCTCCGTCAGATCTTCAGCACCACTTGGAAGGTGGACCCAGTGGCTCAGTTCACAACAGCTAAACTCTGAGCCAGCTAGACGTCCATCCACAGATGAACGGATCGGGCTACGGTGGTACACGCAGTGCAGCTTTCCTCAGCTACAAGGAAAACGAATCCATGTCACCTGCAGGAAAATGGCTGCCCTCAAACCCATAATGATAAAGCAGATAAGTCAGACAAAGTAAGAGAATTATCACACAAGTTTCTTTGATAGAAGAAACAGAAAATACAAATAAAGTCAAAGTAAAATAAAGGAGAGACAGTAGAAAAAAGAGGCAGACGTTTTGGAGGTGAAGAACAGGACTAGGGGAAGGGGCAATGAGGGGAGAGGAGCCTGACAATGATCCAGATGTGACACAAACGTGGACCCATTCCCCAAAATGTGTGTAAATATTGTGTATGGCAAACATGTACCAAAAGGAGCTAAGAAAAAAAAAGAATCTGAACCAAATGTTCCAATCTCAAGAACAGTAGAAATCTAGATTCTCAAGTGAAGTCTTTCAATTTCTAAATGATGTTATCCAAACCAAAGTTTGTTTTCAAAATAAGGAGGCCCAGGCCGGGTATGGTGGTGCACACCTGTAATCCCAGCACTTGGGAGGCTGAGGCAGGAGGATCGCTGTGAGTTCAAGACCAGCCTGGACTATATAGTGAGTTCCAGCTCAGTCTCAACTACATAGGAGACCCTGTCTCAAAACACACACACACACACACACACACACACACACACACACACACACTAATAAAATAACAAGGGCCAATGCAGTACTGGTCAGACACATACAGGTTGCCAGTTTGCAAGTCCTAATGCTCAATGTTACTATCCTGAAGTTATGTAAGAAGAAACCGAGTGGGAGGCAGCTGAAAGAATGGTAGGAGGTTACAATAGCCGGGGTTTCCTGAGAAACAGGAGTGGGGCAGGGGAAGACGGGGGCTGGCCAGTGGGCCAAAACCCCAAGCAGGAGTTGAGTTGGAATCCTATGAGGCAGCAAAATGGAAAGCGGGGCAGGGTTTCTGTGATCGAGCTTTGAGGATCATTCATACTTTTTTGGAAAGACTCAACCTGAAGGCCTTCAATTACCTGGATGAGGCCCAGCCGCCTTAGGGAGAGTAATCTCCTTTACTTAAAGTCAACTAATTAAAATGTTAGCCATATTTTTAAAGTACTTTGAAATCAATTTCTATGCTAGTGGAATGGTTTTGCTTTGTTTTGTTTTGATTTTGGGGTCCTACAGGTTGAGTCCAGGTCCTTCAGGACACTTAACCCAGAATACCTAACTACATTCCCAGCACTCTTTTTATTCTTTATTTTGAGACAGAGTCTCACTAAGTTGTCTAGGCTGCATCCAAAGTTCCAACCCACCTGCCTCAGCCTCCCAGAGTGCTGGGATCAGAGGTGTGTGCCACCACTCTCAGCTAGATGATGTTTAACCAAACAACGGAGCACAGTAGCCCAGTCAAATTGTACATAAAATTAACCACTGCAGGGACAATGGAAGCTTTTAATTTAGAAAGAGACAAGTTACAGCGTGTTATACTCTAAGGAGAAGCCGGTAGTAGTAAGGGGGATAAGAAGAAGTCAGAGAAAAAAGCTATGTAGGTTGAATGAGGCTTCAAAATGATGAGAAAAAAACAGGACCCTGGGATGGAATGGAAAGATTGGTACTGCAAAGAAAATCCCCACCTTCTGTGAGAAGGGACTGACAAAGTTATCTCCTGAAGACCAGCTCTTTCCAGTTCCTGTGCTTGCCCAGACCCCAGAACTAAGAACAGTTGTTACAAAGTCGTAAATAATAGCAATAATAAGAATAATATTTTGTCGCACATGTGTCGCGTAACATCTAAGTTTCCGTGGCATAAATAAAGTTTTATTGACACACAGCCTGGTCAGTTCATTTGCATAGCGTGAATGGCTGCTCTCACAATATGGCCGAGGAGCTAAACATGAAGCGTAAAGACACACTGTCTGATTCTCGACAGAAACACTTTGCCAACCCTAGAGTGAGGTCACAGGCATGGGGGTCACAGAGCACGCAGCACACATCCCGGGCCAGCGTCTGCACCCTGCCTCACAGAGTTGGGGCAGGGTCTTCCGTGGGGTCACAGGGCAGCAGCGGGTCCCCGTCAGACAACAGCGCTGTGGCTGGGGAGGCCTCGGGTGCAGGACTGGGTGGGACAAAGGCAATGTGGTCCCATGGATTTGTGCCTTGTGCTCACAAAGAAACTTCAGACACAAAGAAGAAAGAGGGGTTTGCCCTCTTTAGTTGCTTGAACACCATAGTTTTTTGTTTTGTTTTTTAAGCCAAAACAAACAACAAAACCAAAAAACACCTATGGTCTAACTACTTGATGGACATCATGAAAGTGTTTTCTGGGGCATTGCCTGAAGGCCACAGGCATGAGAGGGTGCTTGGAGATTTACTGAATTAGATTACCCAAGGGAACAGGAATGCTCATCATTAATGAGTGCCTCTCGAGTGATCCTGGAGTTCATTAAAGTTCAAGGTTTACCTACAGGCCAATAAAACCAAAAAAGCAAACAGCAGTAACTATTCAATGTTGAAAAACAAGCTCCAGTCAAGTCCACTTGAAAATGTAACACAAGGTAAAGACAAACGTGTGTCTGGAAAGCCCACAGATAGGGGAAAACTGCACTGTATACAAAGCCACCTCTGTGTTTGGACAATCGCTGTGTGGTCTGCTAGGGATAGAAACTTGTGTAGGTAGGAGAGATTTTCTGATCCACTATAGCTTGTTCGCATAATCAAAATGATCAAATCGAGTTGGTGTGTAGAAACTGGCAGACAAAACATGAAACGATCTTATTCCTTCCAGTTAGATTTTTAAAAATGGAAAATCAATTCAAACTCACTTCACATGGTCTAAGCACAAAAAGACTGTAAGACCCCCGCTGTGATGTGACTGTGTCTCCTAAACTTCAGGTGCTGGAAACTGAATCCCCAGAGTAGGAAGTTGGAGGTGGGGTCTACTAGGAGGTGTTTGGGTCGTCGGGGCTCCATCCTCACACATGGGACACTGTGGCTCTGAAAGAGTTGATACAGATGTCTTCTCTCCTCTCTCTTCTGCTGTGTAAGGACACAGCCTGTGCTCATCACCTTCCACCACGTGAGGGGGAACAAGGGACTCCTCACTAGCTGCTGGTCCCTTGATCTCAGACCTCCTGGCCCAGAACTGCAAGCAGTAAATTTCTGTCCCCTAATTTACCATTCTTAGGTATTCTGCTACAGCATCCCAGACAGACCCAGACAGCACCCCAAAAGGATTCATGCTGCATGGCCAGCTTGAGCTTCCCACAGGACAGAAATAACTTTGCAATTATTGCATAACTACCATAATTCTTTCTCTCCTGACAGCTAGTAAGACGGGGAGGAAAGGAAGCAATGGTTATGTCTGTAGCTGAGGGAATTGTTACTGTGATAGCTAAGAAAATTACAAGATAGTGCTCCATTAATTTGCTTAGACAAAAGGGGGATTTCATGTTAGAATAAGATCCTAGTGTATATCTTTTGGTCAGTGTGGATGACGTGTATGTGGTTAGGGCTCTGGACTCCATGGAAGGGAAGCACAGTGTAGAAGCAATACTTTAATCTTCAACTTCACTGCAATTAGAATCTTCTACTCAGTGAAGAGTTGTTTGGCTCTGTTAGACAGACAGTTGCTTTTAGTCAATGACACGGAGTTAGGTATGGTGAACGCCAGAGGAGTGGCACAGATGGGGAGAAGAGTCTATGATGAATTAGGAAATTAAAGCTGACTGTCCAAATTTGATAATACAGGTAAGCAGGCCTCCTTCATCACACAACACTGGGTAGACTTTTCCCTGAGCTGAACAGCAGTTCTCAGAAAATCCTGGGACAAAAATCAATAGCCAGAGGTAAAAGAAAGGCATGTGTGATGGGCTGATTGCAAAGCAACAATTAAAGCTGGCTTGCTGGTTACCTTGGGTTAGCCATATTTTCCTTGATTGTACTGAATTTCAATTCTGGAAAAAAGGGGTGAAAGATATTTACCTTCTAGTGATGGCCAGGATATTAACACATGCTGGTCACAGCTACCCTGCACAGCTGGTCTGCTATGCCAGCTATTGTGCTAAAATCTTTGCACACATTTCCTCCTGGATTTCTGCAGTCACTTCATGAGGGTGGTGCTATTACTACATGCATTGTTTTCAGGTGAGGGATTGGGGCATAACCTTGCCCTAGTTTATACTGGCTACTAATAATAGAACCAGACTTTGAATTCAGTTCTGATTCTGGAGCTTCTTCAAATCACGAGGCTAAGGGATTATTGGGGTGGCTTGAAAATCCTTTGAAATTCTCAACAGAGTTAACATTTCTCTTTGGACCCTTAAATTCTGTCCTCCAATTCTTGCTCAATATATACAGGAAAATTTCATGTTCCTGATATTCTATTAGCCCAAATGGTAGTGTTCGGTACCTCTGTGCACCTGTAGAGGCTTTACAGTCAAGTACTGAACATCTGTCAAGCCTACTGGGCAAGATAAACGTGCACTGTTTCTGACTTTAAGAAGAATCTTACAAATGTGTTATGAAAAATAATCACACCAATGGGAAATAACACAAAAGAATTACATGATCAAGAACTGAACTAGGTCATAGATGGCTTGAGTAGTTCATATATAGACACATTGTTCTGTATCAAACATATAGACATCCAGTACAAGAAGAGAAGACTAGAAAGGCGTAGTTGAACTGTACTGAAAAGAAACAAACTGCCAGGCATGGTGGCACACACCTGTGCACCCATCCTTCTGGGAGGCTGAGTCAGAAGAGTGACAATTTCAAGCTCCATTTAGTGACTTCGTGCGATCATTTCTCAAAAAGAGGGGAATGTAGCTGAGTGCAAAGGCCCTTGGTTCAATCCTCAATACTGATAAAGTAAAAAGAACAAGGAGGAGGAGAAGGAAGAGAAAGAGGAAGAGGAGCAGTGGGCCAACACGTCAGTTAACTCGGAAGGAACAGAAATGTCACACAATACACACACTGGGCTCTCGTGGCAGAAACTAGAAAGAGTGGCCAGTGTTTGGCTTCTGTGGGCTCATGGGAGCAAAGGCTCCATAGGATACGACTTAGCCTTCTGCTCACTCAGAATTGTCTTACAAATTGCTGACAACTTCCACCGACTGCTCTAAGCTTGTAGGGCATTGAGGTCAAAAGGAAAAGGGGGGCCTTGATACAGTTTTACTGCCAGAGAAAGCCATGCAAGCTTGGTGACTAGACACAAGTGAAGAATCCAGGAACACAACTGCACAAAAGCCCTTCACCTTCATGGGCAGTCTTATTTATACTCTGAGGTAGAGGAGACCCTGGTTATGGAGAAGATGAGGAAATTGATGAGGAAAGAGAGAGAGAAACATAAAACATTCTCCTCCAAGTCAATATTTCAAACCCACTTAAAGAAATCTAAAGATGGGTGAGAGTGTTGTGGAAAACGCTGTGGACAGATTTACTTAATGTCCACCTCAACTTCTGTTGAGCCGCAAAAAGAAATACAGTATAACCTTGGCTCATCAACTCCATTCTCTCCGTGACTCTGGTCACAAGCTGAGGTGGATGAGAACCAAATCAGATTCAATGGCCAGGGTCAATGTGGATCATACAGGGACATTTGACTCAGTTCTTGTCTAGTTCAGTTTGTGGCCAGAATCCTGGAGAGAACTGAGTTCACCAACTGAAATACCAAGGTACTCACTACCCCAGCTTCCCTTGCAGCTATGGAAGGCCATGCGCCATGATCCTGACAATGAAGTTCCTGGGGAAGATATTTTTTTCCTGAAAAAATAGAAGAGACAAAGTTTCATTAACAAAAGTCCTCTTGACTTTCATCCATGAAACAATAACAGCTGGATATGAAAAGTTAAAAAACAGGTAAAAAACAAGGATCAAGTTAAAATTTTTAAAATTATCAGAATGAAATATCCAATAAGTGGAAAAAACTATTTTGAGCACAGTTAAAAAGAAAAAATAGCAAATAAGAAGATAGCATAAAGAATTTCCACACAACACTGCAAAGCAACAGGGAGATTTGGGCTTTCTCATTCTGTGCAATTTAAGAGGCGGGTGTTGGGGCAGAGATGGAGAAGACCCAACAAACTTCCACAGGGAATTTTTGAATACAAATATGGAACAATCGCAGAAAAGTATTATTTAAAAGGTAAGAGCTGACACTTTCCAGGACTGAAAAAAAAAAAAAAAAAAAAAAAAAAAAAAAAAAAAAAAAAAAAAAAGGAATCCCAGCTCAAAAGTGTACATGGATACTAAGATAAGTATTTTTAGAAAAGTCAAACAAACAGATTAAAAAGTAGAAAATAAAAGATTAGACAAAGTTATGTTTAAAAAGAATAATGGTATTTGAAAAGCAACTAAATGGAACGTTTTCTGCCCCTCTTTTAGTGGGACGTTTATTATAATCTGCATGGATACATCTTTACCACCCCAGTCCCCCAGCTGACGTTAGGCTATGTTCTCGGGGTTATACAGTCTATGATTTTTGATAAATGTATAATATCATACGTCCACCATTTTATTATCATAAAAAGCAGTTTGCCCCCAAAAGTTCTTTGTGTTGGCTTATTAATTCCCTCTTCTCACCAATCCCTGATCCTTCTCCTGTCTTCATGATTTTCCCTTTTCCAGAATATCATAAATATTAGTTGGAATCATATGGTACTTGGTCTTCTCAGGCTGACTTCTTTCACTTCATAATGTGCACTGAAGATTCCTTCATGTCTTCTCTTGGCTTGGCAGCTCATTTCTTTTCAGGGCTGAGCAGTAGCCCACGTTGGGATAAACCACCATCAATCTTTTTGCCTCCTCAAGGTCATCTTGGTTGCTTCAAAGTTTGGACAATTACAAATAAAGCTGATAGAATATTCATGTGTGAGGTTTTTGTGTGGACATAAGTTTTGCACCTTATTTGGGTAAATACAAAGGAACACGATCATTTACGCATCATATAGTAAAAGCATGTTTAATTTTGTTAAAAAAAAAAAAACCTGCCTCCTCACTGGCCTTGTCCAGATTCGATGTTCTCAGTTTTGGTCATTTTGATGCAGAGATGGCTCATTGCTGTTGTAATTTGCATTCCCTTAATGCCACGCAGTGTTAAACACCCTTCAGGTGCTCACCTACTGTCTGTACACCTCTCATTTGGTGAGATATCTTTTCAGGTATATTGTCCAGTTTAAAACTGGGGTTTGTGTTTTCTTATGGTTCAGCTTTAAGGGTTCTATGTATATTTTGCATAATAGTCCTCCATCTGATAAGACTTTTACAGATGTTTTCTCTCATTCTGCAGCTTGTCTTCTTAGTCTCTCGAAAGACAGAAATTCCTTAAATAGAAAATGTCACCGAAATTCGACACACAGAGAGAGATGCATCGATTCTTAACCCATATTAATGACACAGAAGACTGTTAACGTATTGAAAGACAGGTCTGATCAAATAACAAGAGCTGGACAACATGTAAACACTATTAAAATGCAACAGAGGGTGAGCAGCTCGAAGAAATCTTTTAACAAGAACTCAGTTAGGAGAGAATCAGGGAAAGGGGTAAGAAGCAACCATCAAAATAATAATAGATAAGCCAGGCATGGTGGTGCACGCCTATAATCCCAGCACTCAGGAGGCTGAGGCAGGAGGATTGCTGAGTTCTAGACCAGCCTGGGCTACACAGTGAGTTCCAGGTCAGTCTCAACTACATAGTGAGACCCTGTCTCAAAAAACAAAACCAAGATAATAATAATAATAATAGTGACTAAACATGTAGCAGAGACATAAAGCAAAATACCCACCTTACCATATCATGGGCACTTTTAGACTATTAAAGACAAAGAAAATATATTAAAAGATAAAAATACTTGATAGATGTTCTATAGATGAATGAGTTCCACCGGGCCTATTGTACACTTCCCGTCTGCACTGAAGTTTGTCAGAAGACAGCACAATCATGTCTTGGGGGAAGACAGAAGTTATCTGGGAGTTTGAAATACTATAGTTAGCTACACTGTCAGTCAAGAGACACTTTTATGAGCAAAAACAGAAGTTTACTATTCACACACCTTAGCCAACTTACTATAGCCTTGTTACTAAGGAGCAGTAAGAAACAATGGTAAAGAAAGACAAATATTGAATGCAAAACAAATAACACATTGTTAAGCTGGGGGGATGGGAATGGACCAGCAATATTAAAAGTAACGGAACTATTTTCCAAGTGAAGAGCAAATTTTCTAGCATTGATCATTAAATAAAATATATTCCTGATAGAAAAGTCACCTTCACTGTATACTAAATTCCTATATAAATAATTTATTTTGGACTTCCCACCATTTTGCAGTGCTCTATTAGCGTTTTGCCAAACAAGTATAGTATCATTTTGGTATTGCAGCTCTATCCTTCAAAACTAGGTTTGAAGAATGTCACTCTTTTTCTATTTTTATCCAGATTTCCCTGGTTTCTTTTCTTTTTCATGCTCTCACTCAAGCTTCAACGCATTCTCTGACGAAGCCAGATAAAAATCATCCTGGGTTCTGAAGGCACAGTTACTTTGCCTCGAACTACTCAGCTCCGCCGGCCAGGGCAGCACGCGAGAGGAGCCAGAAACGCTGCGCAGTGATTGGGCGGGACTGGGCCGAGGGGGGTGGTTTGTTAGTCCCCGCTCTACCCTACACTGTTTCTTACTTCCTTTCTGTTACTTACTTTCTTACTTCAGTACCGAACCGACTGTTCCCCGTTCCTACGTCCTGCCTGCAGGTTTAGTACCTGCATAACCTAGGTGTCCATTCCCTGCCATCCATGTATCTCACCCCCGTTAAGGCCCTCAGACGAACTGAGACCCGTGTGGGGAACTCGCCCTAACTGACAGCGGGGACGATCCCTCCCTCACCTGGACGACTCCGAGGCGTGAGACAGTGTTTCGCACAGAGTAGAGGCTCCGTGAAGTGAAAAGAAGGTGGAGAGAGAGAGGAATCTGGAATATGTTCTAACTGTTCTGTGGGACTCCTTGCTCAGATTGAAAAACTAAATCAACAACAAGAGGGAGAGGAAAAACAAATTAAAAGACCATTCTAATCCAGAGAAATAATGGCTGGTTTGGAACTAACGCAAGCGCTGGGTGGGGAGCGTTGGACTGGCAAGTAGAGGTCAGGTTTAAGCAGAGATCTCAGGGGTGATCAGGAATTCACCAGCGCAAAGGAGAAGGCAGAAAAAAGAAGGCTCCAGAAAAGGGAAAAGAAGAGAGAAAGGAGACTTAAGGGCTCAGGGGTGGAAAGGGGTGTAAATGCAATAGTTCAGCGTGGCGAGAGCAGGGCCGACGGCGGGGAGGAAGGAGAAAACAAGGGGCGGATGGGATCATGAGCTGCAGTGAGGCGCATGCAAGAGCGCCCTGTCACCGAAGGCTGGGCCACAGGCACACTCCAGGTCTAACAGGTTTCCCAGCCTGGAAAAACAGTGAAGGAAGCCAAGGCCACAGATGTACCTAAGCAAAGAAAGATCCTAGAGTCTTGGGCAAACTGCGATCAGCACGAAGCAGGGGATCGGGAAGGGGCACTGGTGTATGAGCCCAGAGAAAGAAGAGCCGGCTGTCCAGTGGAGAACATCTGCTCGCGACTGCAACGGGAACAAAGGAAGGAGGGACACACTTACGCCCAGGAGCTCGCCTGCCAAGCTGTTGTCAGTGTGGGATTCTCTGCTTCCTGTTCCTACGCTCCTGATCCAACACACAGCAGCGACACAATGTGCTCTCTGGGGCAGAGGAGAGGCTTCAGCCACGGAGGGCCAAGGGAGCAAACGGGAACATCTGCTCTGTGAAGCCGCTTGCAAAGTAATCTAATCGTTCAGGGAGAACATCTGGGCTGCACAGTCCAGACCACCAGTGGCGGAGAAGGACTGGGGGATTGAGGGAGGAGGCCGAGCAGATGCAGGGTGCGCTGTGACCCACAGAGGAGCGACACGGACTCGGGGAGGCTGCACGGCCCCTTCGGAGAGATGAGTCACCCGGGGACCCTGTCGCACAAAGACCAGAGGCTCACTGAGAAGTCTCGTTTGGGTCACACGATGCGGGAAGCCATCCCAACTCTGCAGGGCCCTGAATACCACACGGTGAACAGCCACCAGGAGGAGGGAAGATGGAAAGGAAGGAAGAAGGGAGAGAAAGTGAGGACCCACAGTGTTTTCAGATGAACAAACAGAACTCCTTGAGCCTGGGATGGTTCTCATCCCTTGTCCTTCACCTGCAGTCAGCCCATTAATGTGGGAAATCCAACTGGACTCAGGCAGATCAGAACATCATAGGTTTTCACTGATCTCTAACAAATATCTGCACTTATAGTTTGTTTTTTTTTTCTCCCAAGACTTTGCAAGTCTCTGAAACCAATCAGAAAGAAATATCTTTTAGTGACTAAGCGTTGTATGGAGTTTTTCACTTCTCAAATGTCAAGGAGTTAAAGAGAATGACACAGGTAAACAAAATTCCCTTTGAAGGTCATATCGATTATAAGTACAGCCTCGGCTAGGCTAGATTTCCTGATCTGAATTCTGAGTTTCTTTCTACAAGCCTAACATTTTAGGGAACAGGTATGGAGACGTTGCATGTCTGTGTTCTAGGACAAAGTGCTGCTTGCTTCAAACCATGTAGCTATTCAGTGTTGAGAAAAGAGAGGGCAGTGGGGAGGAGAAGGGAGAAACAATTCTTCTTGGGACAGGAACCTGGATAAAGTGGGGACAAGGCTAAGAGCTTTAGCCCATACACACTTTTGTGCCATAGGACATTTCCATATGCTCGAACCCTGGTGCAGTTACAGAAGGTACTGGCCGCAAAAGAAAATTCTGGGGCCTAAAAGCTGCTTGGTAAAGTGCAATCAGTAAGTGCAGATGCTTGTGAGGGTCCTGGTATCTACATAACAACCTTCTAACTTTATGGAAGAGGAAACTGAAGCTCCAGGAAGTCTCACCTCTAGTAGAATGAAAGTGAAAGCTGTAAGGGTTATCCAACCTTCTATGTCACAGAGGTTTTCTGAGCCTTGGGTGGCATTAGTCAAGGTGTTTCAGAAAGGAAGAAGAAGTCGAATATAGAAATGGATAGATAAAGAGATACAGGAGAGGAGATTTACTGGAAAATTGGCTCAAATGATTGTGGAAGCTCAGAAGTCCCACGACAGGATGTCTACAAGTGGAGACTCTGGGACACTGGCAGCCTGGCTCAGTCCAAGTCCATGAAAATTCAGGGACCCGTGACTGTCAGCCCTGGAGTCCAGAAACTGGAGAGCCTGGAGCCCTTGTGTCCCAGGGCAGGAGAAGACGTGCACTTCAGCTCCAGGAGCAAGACCAGTGCAAGGTGTTTGAGCTCTGTCTGAAGGGTGGGACCCAGAGGGGTGAGACCCTCACCCACACCAAGGGCTGATTTTCCTCAGGGACCCTGCAGAGACTCACAGGCCAATCTCCTCTGGAACAGAGGATATGCCCCAAAATTTCAATTGTGCAGCTATTCCTTAGCCCAGTCAAATGCACACCTAAAATTAGCCACAGCAAGGGTCTGTGACTAGGGTCATCCCAGAGGAGTTCATGGGGTGCAGTTCATTGTGACAGACAGGTGGGCCCATGTCACACCTTACCATGCTACTCTTATTTTTCTACCCAATGTTTTGTACTGGGCAGGTCAGGTTAAAATGAGCCAACAAAGGCAGCAGAAGGAAACAAGTCCCCAAAGGAGACAGTCTGGCACGTGTCTGTAATTGATCAGCCATCGCTCTGTTCATTACAGCTGGTGGCACAGCCTGGGCATGGAGGTATGCATAACCAGAACCATCACTTGGCAGGGACGGAGTAGAGAAGAGGCCCACCTCCAAGGGCTGGGGGAGCTCAGCACCATCTGCAGAAACAGCATCCTGAAGGAACAGGGCAGACAGCAGGTGGTGAGTCAGTAAAGCATCAGGCATGGGAAACATTCAAGCCACAGCACAACATGTCCTGACCCCGGGAAGGGCCATATTGAAAGAGGATGTTGGGAACATGCTGAATTCATACTTGAACTTGCTTGGCTAAAGAATGGGACCTCTGCCTAGGCATGCACAGCTTCAAAGGAGGTCCATTTGGAGCCGCAGGGAGAAGAATTAGCAGAACACAAGAGCAGGCTGTGCCAGGAAAGCCGGGCCAAGAGGGAGAGGCAGCTGGCACCCTGGAGAGCAGAGGCGACCAGAGATGAGGATTCAAGGTCTTGGGAGACAGTGGGCAAAACAGTGAGAGCCCTGCAGTAGTGGGGAGACTAGCAATGGAGAGATTCACACAGAGACAAGATCAGCATTTGCTTCCCAAGGGGAGGAGAGCATAAGCAGACCGTCTTGACTGCTTTACCTGAATTTAACTCATTCCAAAACACCTGTTATTCAACAAATCTTCAGAGGATGGGAGTCTGCAGTCATTTACTTTAAAAGAGAATCGTTATAATAATATATTCATAGTCCTTTCTTAAAACCCAGTTACCAGATAAATCACTAAACAGTCCTGTGGCAGTCCAGCACACGTAAGGCAAACCAACAGAACACTAATCATTTTTCTATTTTCTCATGCATAAAGAGAAACTAAGCACATGGTAGATAAAGGACAAAATGATGGTAAGCATATGTTTTAGGCAGTCATCTCTTCTCAATGCTTTTACGCGTTCCAACCTTTCTGCCAATGAATGGACTGTCCAAAGCCTCTCCAGCTCACCAACCTCTCCTCGGGCTTTTCCACTTTCTCAGAAGAAATCATCACCTCATCTGGGGGAACAACTGAAAATGCATAACGAGTTTGCATAATGAGATGCCGCTGTGCTAGAAAAGAGCTGAGGTACAACCAGAGCCCGCTGGCCTGCACTCTCATCTGTCACCACGTCCAATCGAAGTAATTTTCCTGGCAGATGCACACTGATGTGTTTTTGCATTTTGTTTCTGGATAATTTTGAGTCATGAGAGTTCAGGTAGCGAAAGATTCCTGGAGGAGACACAGTCCCCAAGACAAGAGTGGTAGGTAAAACTGACTTACAATTTTTGGGTCTTTATCTGGGCCAACCACATTGAGAACGAAAGATCCTACCATCATGCTTCAGGTAGAGTCGGGTCCATTTATAAAGCACAGTAGTTTTATTTCAAGGCCAAAGTGAGTTTTTTCCCCAGCCAAATGGGATGATAGCATCCAAGAGGCAACCTCCAAACATTCAAACTTCAGTGGGCTGAGTAATCGCAGAGTTTCATCTTGAAGCAGACACTTGATTGCCTCCATTTTACAGGTGGGAGAATAGACGTCTGAGGTAAATATCAGAGCCTGCCTGAGAAGACTTCTCACTGTCCACCTTCCAAGGGGCTGGGGGAGCACAAGATGGGACAGGGCAGCAACCCTGGGAGGAAGGGGTTGCTGCTGCCCTTGGTGGAGAAGGGATGTGAGTGTCCCAGGTGACTTGTTCCTGCTGCTGTGGGAACCACCTCCCCCTTCTACTTATCACCTCCCTTCCTCCTTCCTCCCACAGTGGGTTTTTCTGTGTCAATTGTGCCACTTTAATTTTATTCCTTTTCTCCCCTTTTCACAGAGAAATAAAGGTCTAGAGAGATAAGTAAATAAATAAATAAATAAATGTCAGAGCCTGGATTTGAAATAAGATCTGTCAAGATCCAGATGAGGCACTGGGTGTCAAACCCCCTGAAACAGTGTAACTCTAACTTCCGTGAGTCAAAGCATTTGGTGGCTATGGGTGAGTTTACTTGAACTTGAATGATGGAAAGCATCCACTGAGCCAGGGATTAGTCGATTTTGCTGTAAAAAGCCAAATAATAAAGAGGATCAACTATGGACTACATACTCTCTGATGTGACTGCTTTTTATCTTTACAATCTGAAAGCAACCATACACAGACAACAGGTACAGCTGAGATCCAGTGGAATCATAGTCACAAAAGCAGGTAGAAAATTGAACTTGAATTCGACATTTGGGCCATAGTTTGCTGACTTCTCTTTTCGGCAAAAAAAAAAAAATCTCTCAAATACCTATGAACTTGTTTCAGGATTCTTAGAATTTATTGACTAGCACTTTAAAAATTTGGACTTAAACGCATTTTTTCAAAGTCATTCTTGAATTAAGAAAACAGTTGCTGATTATTTAATGCTACAAACTTCCCTGTCCAGATTGCTTTAGCTGCATAGCACAGATTTTGAAATACTGTATTTTTATTGACCTTCAATTCAAAAACGTTCTTCAGTTTCTTTTGTCTTCCATGTAACCAGTAGACATTTAGAAATGTGTTGTTTAATTTCCAAATATTTATAAAATTTCCTGATATTCATGTTGTGGAGTTCCCTTTTAATTATTTTATGGCCAGAAAACATGAACTATACCTTTAAGTACTTTTAAATTTTATTAAATTGGTGTTCCCTGTACCTCACCATGGTCTAGAAGAGGGTTCTAGTTCGATGACTGTTCTGTGTATAGCTTGAAAGAATGTTTTTTGTTTCTGCCTGGCAGATTGTTCTATAAATGTCAATCAAATAAAATTGGCTGATAAACTATGTTTTTGCTAATTTTCTTCCCAATTCCTCAGTAATACTGAGAAAGGAAACATTGAAGTTTCCCATATTTGTGCATTTGCCTGTTTCTCCCTTTATTGTGCTAGCAGTTTTTGCTTAATGTCTTGAATTTCTATTTTCAGATACAGATGCATTTGGAATTAAATTTTTTCATTATATAATTTTATAGAGGTAATTTTCTTGTACTAATTTATTGCAATAAGTGGCTCTTTAAAATTTTTGGTCAGTAGTCAAATTTTATGTTGGAAAAAAGAGTAAATAATCTAAGCTTCTGTCAGGAAATTTTGAAATAAAAGAGCAAATTAAACTGAAACATAAACTCTGTGTCTGATACTAATATATTCACTGCAGTTCAACTTACTGTTTTATTATTTGGCTTCTGTTTGTCTCCTCTAATGAATGCTTTCTCCTTCACACTTTTTGATTCCTTGAATTTTTTATTGTTCCATTTTAATTTTTCTGTTGGCCTTCTGTTATGTCTGTTTTATTTTTATAGTAGTTTCCCTCAAGTTCATAATATCCATACCTAAAATTTCACCATGCAGTTAAGAATTAATAGTTTACCACTTTGAGTAAAATATAGAAGACCTGCACCCTCGCCCTGGGTGCTACTGTCATGTGTCACATTTACCTCTGTTCAATATCCCTTCAGACACTGCTAAAAATTTTTCCTTCCATAATCATATCGATTTTTAAAGAATTTTAAGATGATGGGTGGGGGTCCGTTCTATTTACCATTTCAGCTGTCCTTGCTTCATCTGGGAAGCTCCCCGTTTCCGGTCAAACCGGAAGGACGTCATTTAGATTTGTTTCCAAACAGATCCGTGGGTGCCAAGGCCCTTAATATCCCTTCCTCTGAGAGAGTTTTTGTTTCATTTTCATTCCTCAAGGATATTTTTGCTGGATATCGAATTTTTGTTCCTAGTTTTTCTCTTCAGGGCTTTAAAGACATCATCCGCCACCTCTGGTACTGTCTCCTCTGGCCTGAGGTTTCTGATCAAAATCCAATTATTTGATCTGCTGTTCTCCGAACCTCAGTGTTTTAAAGCCTCTGAGCTTTGAAGTGAGTTATTACACAACCACAGATAATCAGCCCCCGTCAGACCCCGGAGCTGTTTGGAAGACACCCAGTGTCCTTCCCTTGGGGCTTCCAGAGACCCTGCTCTGTGAGTCTCAATCAAGGGCCCCTCTTTTACACCTCAGTTTCCCACACCACACTTCCCATGTCGCAGTAGCCCTTTAGTAAAGAATGAAATCCTATACTCACTATATATAAGGCCTTGTTTTAGAGTTTGCATGAATGTGAAAAATGCCCTGTGATTGCCTCATGAGTGCATGATTGTTAAGTGAAAAGATAAAATGTGAGGGCTGATATGGTTTATAGATTTCAAAAGTGGGTACACCCCTGTTAGGGCACCCAGGAATTCAAAATCAGTGGAAGATAAATATAAGTGAGGTAAAGACAAGCAAGGGCCAGGACTTCCGGAACGGGCTTCAACCAAAATTTATAAAACTCACCAGTACTCCAAGAAGAGGCCCTGAAATTAAGAAGATGCTATTTTAGTCTTCTAAATTATCACTCACAATGACACACAAGGGTATAGTGAGATGATTTTCATGCTTGCGGAAATTTAAACTGGCACAGTTGTATCGAGTCATTAAACACGTATATACACTGGTGACTTTAATTTTTTCCATGATAATCTATTCCTAAAGCTGCAATGAGAACAGTGGCCAAAGATTTAGGTGTCTCTGTTAGTTAGAATGGTAAAAAGATCAGAATCAACTGAAATTACATTTCTGTTTGGGGACATGGAGACGCTTTCGCCATACATTTACATAGATTTTTTAAAGCCTGAAAAAAAATATTCCAAGCATTAACAGTAATCACTCTGGGTAATAAAATTGAGTGACTTGAATTTTTATTTTTATATCTCACTGTACTTTCTGAATTTTCCACCATTGGCACATATTTTTTCTTAATCAGATGAAAACAATAAATGTTACCCCAAAAGACTGAAAACTAAGTTTGCAGCTGACCACAAGGCCCATCATAAATAAACAAGCTGGAGCGAGCTGTTTCCAGAAAACAGACATAATAACTGACAGGGAGGTGGAAAAGCAGGCAAGCCAAAGGCCCTTCTTCAGCAAAGCAAAGATTATGTTGCTGAAGGATACCCTGGGAAAGAGCACAGGCATCAAGGAACTCAAGGATCCAAGAGTTGTTGGAAGGAGAACATATAGGTTTACATCTGCCTATTAAATATGTCTTGGAGGAAACTTTAAAGAAAACAAATCCCAGCTCTGCAGTGGCCTAAGTGATCAAGCTGCCAATCCACGGCCAAAACCAAAGCAAGCTTTGGATCCTTGACTTGAGGCTCTTAGCAGGAAGGAACTGGAGACCCAAACCCTAATTCCCGGCCACACCTCTCTTCTCTGCCTGGCCCTCCCTCTGCTCAGGACCTACTTGGTTGATGGTTCCAGGTTGTTTGGCTTTTCCCCCAGAACCCTGATTGTTTCTGGCTGCCAGGACTTTGGGGGACGATACCAGAGCTCTCTCTGGCTGTCCAAGCGTGTCCTTGAATTGTCCTACGAGAAGCTAACATTTCATGCATCAAAGTCTGAGGCATAAAGAAAAATCTGGATTTCACTTCGTTGATCTGCCCTGCCCTTGACTGCCATGGTTAGACTTCTTCCCAGACACAGTGTGAGAATGAAGCCCAGTGTCCCCCTTCATTTTCTTATGGTGCCAACCTTAATGACAATATTTTTAACCAAGTGATAAAAGATGACCAATAAATGTTCGTTGATTTGCCGGTTGATGGTTTTCCATTTTCCCAAGTAGGTGGCAAATGCAGTTACTCTACCAGTGCTGCCATTCCTCATCCAACATCATCACTGGACAGTAAAAGTCAGGCACGATACCTTTTCTGAATTGCTGAAGGGACCTCAGCAGGCTCACTACAAGACCACATGGGCCCGCCCACATATGAAACACCAAGCAGTTGCTGCCTCATCCTGCTTTGAAGTCCTCAAGCCCAATCACCCTTTTTCATTTCTCTAAGCCGTCTTCAGCTGTTAATGTACTCCTAGAATTTATTCAGTTCAGCCTTGAAGTCATAGCATTATTCACACTAGCCTTCGAGAATTAGAATTAATTTCTTTAGCATCAAGATGTTTCCCGAATCGCCTCATTGTACAAGGGCAGGGGTTGGGTACATCTTCACCACCCCTGCAACTTCAGTACCCAGGTCAATACCCAGTACAAGCACCTGCTTGGTAAATATTTGTAAAATGAGAAGTGATGTCCATCACTGAAAAGTACGTAATTGCCAAAAGGTACAATGTTACTGCTTTCTCATACATTTGCTTTTCAGAAATTACATCACACTGACATATCTTTTAGAGAAAAATGATCAAGTTTGACATTATAATAAAACTTCTCTTTCGGGGGGTTTCTGGCCCTAAAGGATTTAATATAGTTAAATTTATAGGAGGGTTTCAGAGATTCCTAACATCGAAATCTTCAAAGACAATAAAACAAATTTAATGCTAGAATTAGATTGAGCATGATTTCAATTTTCTGAGATGATCCAACAGGTACCTCCTGGCCACATAATACCCTGGAGCCACCATTTTACCTCGGTTACTCTTCCCAGCAATAATTGTTCATAGAAATTTATGGTCCTTCGATGCCAAATTAACAAGCTGTTCCTGCCTTTGGAGCTTATGTGCATTGCAGATGCTGCCAGACCCAGGCTGAATGAAATTTTTTTTTATTCTACTGCTTTTAGTTTTCCCAACAGAGTAATCCAAAGTCTAATTACATTTGGGGGAATTTTATCTGATAGCCAACATGGCCAGTTTCTAGACCCATCTCCAACTATCAGATGTCACTGAGTAGGCCATTATTATATCGGCATCGGTTAGCAATCCCACACTCTACTTTTCATGACCGTGTGTGGCCTTAAGAAAATCGCTTGGCTTCTCTCTTGAGAAGTGGCCTTTCAACAATTGTAGATTTTAATTATTGCTATTATAATTCTCATAATAAATATCCCCTTAATTGTTTTTCCGGTACTGCGGATCAAACTCAGACCTTGTACTTCCCCGGCCCTCCCCTTAGCTTTTAATAGGGATAATCATTGTGCTCACCTAGCAGCACCATTGCAAGGGTCACACACATTGGAAACACTTGTCAGGTCATAGCTGTTCGATGAGAGCAGGGCTGTTAGGATTGTGAGGTTTATTCTCTGCTCAGCATTGAATCCAACATCAAGCAAAGAACAGCATCCCCCTACCCACCCAGGGTCTCTTCTACTTTTTCATTCAACTTACTCAGCATTTATTTTGGACATGCAGTGGGTGCCAGCCCCTGAATCAAGCATGAAAAGCAAAACAAAAACGAAAGAAACAGCATCTGTCTTAAAGGAGCTCACTGCCCAACTGGAGAGACAAGCACACCGCAGACGAGTGTAAAGCCAGGCGGTCTGTGCACGCCCGCTGGCAGAGACGAGGCTGCACGGAAGGACCTCGGGGTGCTCTTTCTTGGGGAAAGGATGCGTCTTCAAAACAAGGCACTGAGGGAGGCGAGCGGAGAAGGGGAGTAATGAGCGGCTACTGGGGAAAGGGCACTTGAATCGGGAGGAACACTTACAGAGAAACGCGGCAGGAGACGGGAGCGCCAGGGCTTCAGATGGCTAGGGATTGCCGGAAGATAAAACAGAAGGCAGAGAGGGCCAAGTGATAAGATGAGAAGGACAAGCAGGGACCGAAGCACGGAGCAGCGCTCAGCTCATGCGCCACGAAACTCGACAGAAATCGTAGGCGTGGCGCCTTCCGCCGCAGAGCTGTGAGCGTGCTCCTGTTCTCTGGTGTGCCTCTCAGGCCGGCTGAAGATTAACCTACGGTGGGTGCCCCAGACAGAGGCACGGAAAGCGGCTCTCCCCTACAGTGATGAAGGAAGTCTTTGGGAATGGATAGAGTTTGGGCCAAACTCCCAAGAATGAAGGATTCCACAAATGTGCACCTGGTCTGGACTGCTTCATTCTTTTTTATTTATTTTTTCCCAAGTTGAGCACCAAAGCTGGTCAGACAAATGAACACGTGTAGAAGGTGAGTCTCTAGACCTTTGGAGAAGTCCAGAAGAGGCCCCTTGCCCCATGGGAGCTTCATCTTTGCGACTCAGTTGTACTTAAAGACCACCATAGTCTCCGGGCATAGCACGTGGTAGGTGGGACTCGAGGTCTCTCTGCTTCCAGACTGTGGAGAGAGTTGCACTCACAGGTGCCTTGCAGGCTCACGACCCATGGCTTGTAGCCTTGTATTCCCAGAAATTCAGGATTCCTACAGCTCGGCCAAGTTGGGACATTCATGTCCCAAAGTCAGCAAATAAACGTTGTATGGTGGCCAACGCAACAGCAGCTGCTTCTGAGAATACAGTGGGGTAAAGAGGGGAAACAGGACCCTTCGCTGAGTTTTCTTTCTCCGTGAAACAAACTGGAATAAAAAAGAATTAAATCCCTAATGCAGATTTTTTTAAATGATTGCCAACCTTTTAACAAGATATATACATCCATTGTTTATGCAAAATTGTGTGGAGAACTGAGTTATTGACCCAGATGGTTTCAGACAGAAACCTTTTTTACACATTCACCTAAAGAATTGGGGGTAGTTGAGGGGAAACGTCACTTACTGTTGAATTCTCTGAAATTATCTACCTCACTTGATTGTGTAGACACAGTTCCGAAATGCATTCACCCCCCAACCAAAGAAAATACCAGAAAGACTGATGGGAGAAAGGAGGCTGACATTTGAGGGAAGGAATGAGCCTCCTCAAAGCATTCCAAGATAATAATAATTTTTAAAAAGCCTCAGAAAAACCAACAAGAAAGAAGAGGGTGAGGTGAAATGCTTTTAAATTGAGAGTCACTCCAGAATGTGCAGATGCCCCCATGGGCATGGGGTAGAAATATGCTCTCTCCAGTTTAAAGCAGATGACTTGTGTGATCACATCTAAATACCACTTAACCCAGAAGAATGTGAGCAAGACATCAGTAATGGCACCAGGCATGGTGGCGCACACCTGTAATCCCAGCACTCGGGAGGCTGAGGCAGGAGGATCGCTGTGAGTTCGAGACCAGCCTGGGCTGTATAGTGAGTTCCAGGTCAGTCTCAACTACATAGTGAGACCCTGTCTCAAAAAACAAATAAACAAACAAAAACAAACAAGACATCAGTAATGGATTTGGTCAGCTGGGCTTGGAGCGGGAAAGTCATCCAAAATAAAACAAGGGTGTGGCCTTCGAAGGTGGCCGTGTTGAATTCCATCGCAGTGTGCCAAGGATCTCAGAAGAAACCAGGGTACAAACGGATCTGGGTTTTCAAAGGACAGATAATCCAACGACTAAGTGACGTTAGCGCGGAGACTGTAGAAACGAGAACCAGAATGTTAATCCTTCTCCCCTTCCTTGACCTGGGTCATTCATCTGTCTCCACATTTCAGTGAAAAATTCAAAGCATTAGTAGAATGCATCACTGGTAGACAGCTGTCGGGCACTGGGGAGCAGCCACAAGAGTCTGAGTTATCTGATTTCCTCTTCCCTTTTCACTCACTGAGCTGCCCTGGGAACAGGTTCACTCATCCATAAGTAGGTGCAATCCAAACAATACTAACTGTTGTGACTCGTTTGAAGTGCATTTATAGATTTTACCAAAGCATAATTCTATTGTTTCATCTAATGTCTACGGGTTCAGTCAGGTTGCCGTTCCATGTGTTTGGAAGTTGCACCATTCTCTCTACACTAAGCCTCGGTTCTATTAATGTATAATGTGTTTGTCTTCTGAAGTTAAATTAATCCAGTCAAACTGGAATTTCCTGGAAGGCAAACATTAGGGTTCCTCCTTTGCTTGTCTCCTCCATCCCAAAGCACTGGTTAAGGAAGAGGCTTAATGAAAATAGTATGTGAGTTGATTGGTACAAAGAGAAACATGATTGTTGATTTACAGCTGGTCCAACTAGTTAATTTAAAAGACAAATGGTTTAACAATGCCTTTTGTGACTGAGGACTCTGCATTTGGGGGTTAATTACACATCCTCTGTGGACAAAACATGGCTTGGAGGTCACTGCGGCCTCGCTCGCCTCCTGCAGTCCATACTGTAACCCACAGATCATTACGGAAAGATCGAAAGCTGAGTCAGAGATCAAGTTCTAGAACGAGAATACAGAGACCTCGCTTAGAAAAAGCAACTTGTATTTTCTTTTGGCTTTGGCTCATTTCACCATGAGAACACAGGGTTAAGTCCCCAAGGAAGTCTGAAGATCACCAAGCTAATCAACAAAGCAGAACATAAGGGGATACACCCTGGGGAGTGCGCAAAGCTTAACTATATGGAATCAGTCACTCTGGTGATTTCCAAGAAGCCAAGGGAAACAAATGAGGCTTTATTTGGGGTTATATAAAATGAGACCATGTCAGAGACATAAATCACTGGGGGAAATGTTTCAAATCCAAGGTAAACCATAGCTAAATGTTCTCTGTCTGGACAGCCTGCCCTCCAGGAAAGCTGAATTTGCACAAGGTCAAACGGAGACCAAGGTCAGAAGCAGGACAGGGAATAACACCCTTAATTCCCAATTTGCTTCAAACCTGAGCCGAGGGCTACATTCAAGGCTAAGATAAGCATTATATCAGAAATACGTCAGCCTTGAATAAAACAAAACAAGTTCACTGCAATCGTGGAAATCCTACCTTTAAACAGCCTGGTTTTAGTAAAGGTCCTACGTGGGACAGCTTGTCAAACCAACAGTAATGCTGAGCAATGTGTGGGTGCTTTCTGAGCCACTTGGGGGTGCAAAGTACTTCACACAGAAATCCTACTGGACCCCCAGGGTCATGCTAGGCAGTGAACAGGGAAGGAAATACCACTGCTGAGTATGGGGGTACTGGGACCGTGAAAGTTCACGGCGTTGCCAAATCTATCAGTTGACAAGCGGTGGTGCCGAGGCTGAGTGTGTGGCTGTATGCCCACCGGGTTCCTTTCAGCAAGCAACACAGTGACTGCTGTCCTTGATCGGTGTGGGCCGCTGCAAGCAAGATCACAGGAACACAAAGGAAGAACTCCCGGCCTTGAGGACGAGCTGGAGAGACAGGGCTGATGACAAATATTACTTGTAATCAAATGTAAGAATCTCCCAAGCTCTCAAAACAAATATCACACTTTTTCCTGGTAACATTAAAATGTGAAGAAAAAAAAAAAAGATATGGCTAGTGGTGAACCGTAGGATCCCAACCGTTAAAGATGCATTCCAGTATGAAAGGTTGAGATGTTGCCGGGGGATGTACTTCTTAGAATTCTTAAGCTGGAGTAACACAAGACGGGTCATGATATCTGTTCACCTAGTAGGTATCGATGTCTCTTTAGCCTTTCAGATGTCACAACAGTCTAGACAGAAACAAAGTGAACTAACTCGTACACAGCCACACGGGAGTTTACACTCAATGGCGTAGCCTTGCAGGGCTTCATGGACCAGCGGGGCATAAGTGAGGCTTGCGAGGTATGTTCTGGGGTAGGTATTGTGTCAATCATAGCCGATGATCCTCTCGGGGGACTTTAAGCCAACCAGGGGATGTTTGTGTTCACAGGAAACCTGAACACTGAGTACAGGCCAATTTTTGAGTAACTGAGGGGGAAATGGATTTAATGCTGTGCCTGGACATTCATAGACACTGCCCAAAGCTAGACATGATGAAGGGTACCAAAATATAAATCGAATTCTTTAAAAGGGATCTTGAAATTTCTCATGTGAAATGAACATTGTTGATCTTAAAAGAAATCATATTGACCCTATGATCCTCTAGGCTACTCAGAAAATTTGTCTTCTTAACAGCCCCTTTGCTGAGAAATAAAAAGAAAAGGGCTAGATGACCTGCCTTTACAAAGAATGGAATTTAGAAACCGTAGGAGCAAGAAAGACACAGAGGTCTATTTAATCAGAGGGGAATTAAGGACAATTGTTTTCCTGATTGAAAGCAAATGATCATTCAAGTTAACTATGTATTTTATATCACAGGAAACTTTATTGTCTCTTAGAAACAGTCATTCTATACAGATGAGCACATTAAAGGCACTGAGAAGGCCTGCAGTAGGGAGATGTGTTTCACTTTAGTGGAATTTAAAATTGACAGATTTGGGACTCAAACCAGGTCTAGTTTTGAAACTTGTGTTCTTAATCACTACGCTATATTCTAAATAAATATTTTCTCTCTTTTTAATTTTGAAAAACAAATTATACACTAAAAAAGAAATAATGAAAGAAATACATCCACATGCCGACAGCAGAAATCAACAAGTATTAGCACTTTCCATGTTTGTTTCTTATTGTTCCATTTAAAAGGAGAATGAGAATATTGCAATAAAGGTGAGATCCTCCTTTTCCCTTTTCACTCCCTCTGCACTTCCTTCTCAGAAGCAAACACCACACTGAAACAGATGTTTCTCTGCTTTATCACAAATGTATGTTTGCAAACAGTATCTAGCATTCCACATTTTAAAATGTTGTATAAACATTATCAAATTATATGTATCACTGTAAAATTTGTTTTCATTTAAGATCACATTTCTGGGAACTAACCCTTTATTTGAACCATTATATGACACTTCGTCATATGAAGAGAATGCAGTTCATTTGTTTATTCTCCTACAAATGACCCTTTAGTTGCTTCCAATTTTGCTATCACCAAAAGATGCTGCAATAACCATTCTTGTTCTTGTGTCCTTGTGCACCTGTAGAGAGTCTCCGGGGTTACATCCCTAGAGGCAGAGTCGTAGGTCATGGACTTTGCACATTTTCAGTCCTGCAGGAGATTGCCAAATTACTCTCAAATGGCCTTCCTGTCCTTTTCCGATTTAGTCCACACACTCCGAAAGCACAAGACGCTATGAGGAAAGTTAACAAGGTTGTGCAAAAAAGAATCAGCAAATCCTACTTCCAAGTTCTAACAGTTGTCTTCCAGAAGTCCTTGAAAAATTTGCAGTATTAGCTCTCTTAGGCATAAAATGGGGCCAAGACTTTGCTGGACTTACTCCCTGGGCTTTGGTGCAAACACAAATAAATTGTGAAAGTGAGTGTTCTTTGTAAAAAATATGCACCCCCAAAGTCTCATGAGTTCATACCTGGGGCTTTCAGAAGGTGAATGGGTCGGGGGGACGCCATCCTCTCCAGTGGGATGTGTTGTTGAATGTGCTGTTAGTGCTTGTGGCCTGGCTGCAGGTGGGTCCCTGGGCACACGAGTCGGGAGGATGTATTCCCACCTCTGGCTCCTCCTGTCTCTTCTTGATCCCCAACTGCTACGAGCTGAGCGTCTTTATTCTCCCACACCCTCTACCATGATGTTCCTGCCTTAGATCCAGCTGATCGTGGACTGAATCCCCCCAAACTGTGACCCAAATTGAACTTCTTCTCCTTTAAATTGTGGTTGTTTGGTGCTTTTTTTCTTCCCCAACAGTGGAAAGCTGACTGGTACACATTTTTATTATTTTGTTAGTAATCACATGCACATCGGTCTGTGCTTTTTAAATAGGTGAATATCTATTGCTTAGTGGGCACTAGATAAAAACTCAGCTCCTGCACCAAAGGAGATGGAGCTTATTAATTATATTTGTTTTCAATGTTTTGACTGCCATGGTGCTAGCACTTTATAGACACCTCCCAGTGATTTGTGGTTTTAAAATGTATTTGTGAATACTGTTTGAAATTGAAAGCAATTTTTATAAAAGGACACTATGGTCAGGTAATCTGGGTCATATTGCCTATAAAGTGTTTAAGAGGAAGGGAGCGTGTACATACAGAGTGCCAGCACTATATAACGGAAGCTTTATTAAATGGTGTTATACGTGTTACACAATCTATTCTCCCTAACAGCCCTGTGCTGTAAAGTTTTAGTAATCTCATCCCACTAATAGGGGGCTCTAAGTACAACTAACTGGGAGAATATGCAACAAGGAAACAAGAGAGTCGTGATTTGGGCTGGGGATTTAGCTCAGCAGTTTGGTGGCCTGCCTTGCAAGAGCAAAGACCTAACTTCGATCCCCAGTACCAAAAAAAAAAAAAAAAAAGAGAGAGAGTCATGACTTGAAGCCAGGACTGGTGTTACTGTGTTCTTTCTACCACCTTGTACGGATGTCCACTGCTACTCCACCCCTTGTAACCACGAGTTTGTAGAAAGGAAAATGCCCATAAGAGGCAGGAAAACTCAGTGACAGCTCTGGGAGTATGTGTGTCCCCGGCCGGAGCCACTTCAACCTCTACTAATGAAAGAACGGTCAACAGAGCAACTCAAACACTGGCTCTCCTTCCAGCAGTGATCTCAGAAACATAGGTAGACAGAAGAAACTACAAAGGGAAAACATGCTTCCTTGGGATTAGAGATGGAGCTATTTCTCAAATCTTTATACCAGAGTGACTCTTCCCATTCTGTCTAACGTCTGTGCAGCTCTTCATTACTTACAGACAGAAGGTATCTGCAAAATGCAGAAAGGTGAAAAGGAACTTGGTGCACGGTGACTGGGACCTTAGAGACTGTTTTGCCTTATTTTTCCAAATAAATACTCATAATTCAGACTGTCTGTCTACACTACATAAATTGCTGTAAACAAAAAGTCTATGACAACTGTTGAAATCAAGCATAAAACTAGATTCCTTGAAAAACAAGTCTCTTTCTATTGAATGATCTCAGAGTCATTTTCAAAATTTCAAGTTTTCCTTGAAGCAGCTAACTAATTACACAAGTACTGAGGAGAAAGTGCTCAAACACATCAACAACAAAAGCTATAAGCTATCTATGAATAAAATCATTGCCAAAAGAAAGTTATAGACCAAATCTAGCAGAGGAGCGGAGTCTGATTTTGATATCATTGTTAAGCTGACTTTACAAAATAGTGTGGCTGACTTCCCACTTTTTATATTGTTTGGAAGAGTTTGCATCCATTGGGAATTATCTGTTCCTTAAAGATTTGCTGGAATTCACCCATACAGTCAGCTGGGCCAGGTACCTTTGTGTAGGAAAAATTCCTGGCTTCGAATCCATATCTTTCATGTTTATTGGCCTGAGGCATCAAACTCATTTCGATAGTTTATGTTTTGCTTAAAATATTTTCCTTATTTATGTTTCAAATTTCTTGGTACACTGTTGTTCCTGAATTTTTTATTTTTAAAGCATTTGTGTTTATGAGTCTATTTTTGTTTTAAATACTGTTTGTTTATGCTTTCTTTCTCTTTGTTTTTTCTTTTGTTTTTCCATAGTATAACTTCTTCAACAGGACTTTTGAAAGAACGAGAGCCTAGATTTGCTGATGGCGTTGGCCACTTTCCCATCTCTGGGACACAATACTTCATACGTACAACTCAAAAGAGGAGAGGTTTAATTCAGCTCAGTGTTTCAGGGGGTTCAGTGCACGATGACCAGCTCCAAAGCTGGGGCAGAATGGTGGAAAGGCACAGCAGAGGAGTGGCTCATCCCAGGGCAGCCAGGAAGCACAGCCAGGAAGGCAGGGTGAGGAACGAGAGCACCCACCTCCGGGGACCCACTGTTCTGACCTGGCCCCACTTCCTACTGCCCCCAGCTCTAAAGGCATCCTGATGAGTACAGTGCACAATTCTAAAATCCCCAGCATGATTGGGGGGGGGGCTTTTAGATACAAATCATAAGTAACATGGATCATTTTTCTAATTTAATTTTTTTTCCTGATTATTTCCTCCCTGTGCCCCCCCCACAGCTTCCTAAATGGAAAAACTACTTTACTTTTAAACTTTTAGTCTTCTAATAAACCACTTAAAAATATAAATGTCCCTCAAAGTACCAGTGTGGTTACTGTCCTACAACTTTAATTCAATTCTAACTAAACATTTCTTACTTCCATTAAATTCATGAATTAAATTGATGAGGTTTTGTTGGTTTTAACTTCAAAATATCTAGTTTTTTTTGGGGGGGAGTTCTGTTTTTGTTGCTAATCTAAGATTTACATTGCTGCTATCAATACATATGATCCAGCCAATATCATTCTTTGTAAGGTTTCTCTTTTGAACAAACTAAAATAATCTTTTTCCTTATCGATGACTGATTAAAAACTATATTATTCCTCTTTGTGGAATTCTAATAGTAATAATGGTATTTGGTCATTCTTATTAAACATGCAAGACCATGTAAGACCAACTACTGCATATTTTGGTACTGATAACTTTTCATGGATTCTTATAATGTTGTGTTTTTCTCCTACTATCTCATTTCTTCATGTCTCTTGAGCATTAGTCAAATTTTGCACATTTTTGTTCCATTTTCCTTCTACTGCTCCGAAGTTATACTTTCCATCTCACTTTATCAAGTGCTGACCTTTTCTCCAGCCAGCCTTTGAACGTGTATTTCTCAAAATAGTGTAGACTTAACCAGTCTTTCTCCCCATCCCAGATGAAAAAAGAAACTTGGTGCACAATTTTTATCTAAACATTTCTTTTAGCTACTCACCTATCTCCACTTTCACATTCTCAAGTGTAGCTTTTGTTACTTCTTAAAATATTTTGTGTTGTTGTTTTGTTTTTTGGTCTTTTTGGTACCAGAGATTGAACTCGGGTCCTTGCACTTGCAAGGCCGGCGGCAGAGCCACTGAGCTGAATCCCCAAGCCCCTTAAAACATTTCTTAAACAGCTCATTTCTACAGTAGAAATTTGGACTGTTTCTGCTTGTGTGCATCACTGATTCACTATTTCCTGGAGTCATCTGCCTTCTTTCTAAACCATCTAGTCATTCTCCCCGTCCCCAAGAGCATCTCTGCTTGATAAACTTTATATATCATTCTTGTTTGGAAAGTTTTTATTTTATCATCACTACTGAATGAAAGTTTGCCCAAGTATAGAATCCCAGATTCAATGGAATTTTTTTCTCCAGCATTTAAAAGTATATTCTATTGTCTTTAATTCCAATATTGTTGATGCAAAAGTATTTTAAAATGGTATGCATTCTTTTGCTTATAACCTGACATTCTCTCTCATAACTGTTAGGAATTATTTTTCTACCTTTCATCTTCTCTTTACAACAACCTAAGGGTTGTTTTCTCTGCTCCTATCTGGGGTTTCACTTGATAAGTTCTTCAATGATTCTCTCTCCTCCATTTAAACTATTCTGTATTTATGATACCTCTTTTAGATGAGTGTTGGAACTTTTCTGTCTTACACTATATATCTTTCTTTCCTCTTTTCTACCTCTTTTGTTACAGTGTGCTGTTTTGAAAAGATTTATTCTGTCAAGCTTTTTTGGCTTATTTGTTTTCCTACAACTCTACTCATACCTAATAAATTTTTATATTCAAATACTTATGAACATACAAGGGGTGATGAGAATATATTGATGTTTAAATTAAAATTTTTATTGCAGCAGAAGACACATTGCCATTGATCCCTGTCACAATACTCCCCTAGCTCCAAACACACTTTCTCTGTCATTATTGCCACTTTCAAAGCAGTTCAGGAAGTCCTCTTTTGGAAGTGTCTTGACAAGGTGTGACCCTAAATAAGGCGAACGCTGCTGCTGGGGCCATCCAACAATGGAAAGGCAGGCTCACAAAAATAGTGTGTCCTCATCCACCTGATTCACTGGATCTGACACTGCAACTCTGGCTCTTTCCCAAAGACAAAATGACCATTAAAGGGAAACATCTCCAATCATTTCAAAAAGGGCATCGAGGGGGCTACATGACAGTGCAACTAAAGGCACTCATGAGAGAGGGCTTCCTGACTGCTTCCGACTGTGGCGAAAACGATGGGACAGATATGTTCAAAGCAAGGGGGGCTATGTTGAGGAGGACTAATGGCTACATGTCTGTTACTCTAATAATTTTAAAATTTAAATGTTCAGCAAATTTTTTAGATTACACTTCACACATACGCAGGTATAAACACACACACACACACCTAAGTGTATGCACCTTTCCCTCGATGTTTCTGATAGGCTGTCGTTATTTGCTTGCATACATCCACTTGTTCCTATTTTATAAACTCCTATCCTTATTTCAACATTTCCTCCCTTGCCCACTTAAGGTTAACTAACATTTGATTTTATTCATTGTCCTTTTTATGTCTGATATCCCAGTGCTACTTCCCGAGATGACAGCTCCTGTCTTTGTGAGCTCTCTCTGACCCTGTGACCGTGTAATCATTTCTCATGGGTTTAGCCATGTTTTGCTTATGCATTCATCTTTTGCAACAGGATTCTCACCATCGTGTCCCCAGACACACTGTCTTTAGGACTTGCGGCTTTCTAGGATGGGTGCCGGGTGGCAAGTGGCTTCTGGTAAAAAACATCCCGAACTTTTTTCTGGTATCTCCATTCTCATTTTTCTTCTACCGATTGGGCTTTGGTTCAAGAAAAAGTCTCCTTTCTATTTTATTTATTTACTTATTTCTAACACCGAGGATTGAATCCAGAGCTTCTCAGATACTAAGCAAATGCTCTACCACTGAGCTATACCCTCAGCCCTTTTCCTGTTTTAAAATGTTGTTGTATTATTTCAGCATCTAATTATAGTTTTATCTTATTTTTGTGGGTTTAGGCTGAGAAGTGAAGACTGTAGTATGTGCTCATACCATTTTATTTGTACTTCTGGTTGCTTCTGCCTTGTCTAATCCAACTTACTAAAACTCAGTGAGACACGATTCATAATAGCTACATTTCTGTGGGTATGAAAATAAGTTTGTCACATACAATGTTTTTCCTTTTGTTTGGTCTTGATATTAATATTAAAATATTCTGTTTCTTTTTCACTGAATTTGTAATATCTATCGGGGCTTATAATTTTGCTTTTAAACTTTTAATTTGTGTACAATACGTTCTTTATCCAAAACCAAATAATTAGATATCACCAAAAAACTCCTTTGGGAATCCACCTTTTAATAAGGCAAATTTGCTTATAGTTTCTTTTTGTTAAAATGAACATATATGATCTGTCATTCTATACTAAGATATCTTGAAGCTTTTATATTAGTTATAAAAGGTGCTACTTGTAAGACTTTCAAAAATGATTTTAAGCTTCTAATTATTTTTCATCCAGATTAGAAATCAGAAAGTATCCTTTAGATCCTCTAATTTTTTCCCATCTAGTTCTCATTTAGTGATCTTTATTAAAATAATCTTGGATTTAAAATCCAAATCATTTATAATATTGTCCATGTTGTTTTCCATTAAAAAATAAAATCTGAGACCCCCGGATTTAGCTCAGTGGTGATACGCCTGCCTGGGAAACACAAGGTACGGAGTTTGATACCCAGTACCAAAAAATTAAAAAATAAAATTTGTATTGAGTTCTACAACCATATTCATTATAGTCCAGTCATATCTGTGTGCTGCAACCCACTAGCTTCAATTCTTAGGTCTAAAACCTTTAAACTGTTATTTTATCACACTTGATCTTTTTGTTTTGCTCCATTATTCAGTGGGTTAGAGAATGATTTCGAGCACATTTTTCAAGAAAGCTACATTTTCTCAGTTTTATATGTATCTGCCTTGTTTAGCATTGCATCTAAAACAACTGTCATACAGGAAGCATAGATATATTTACAGAATAAGTTTATTCAACCCCCTCTCAGCACATTTAGTACCTACATGAAGAAGTGACTTAGCTTGGTTGTATATGATATCCTTGGTCATAGTTATTTCTCCTCCCTCAAAACTCAAAACTCTGTAAACACTGAATTTATTTTTGTGAAGCAGAATAAGCCCAGATTTTTCCTATTTTTGCTTGTTCTCCATGGATTCCCAGTAGACTTTCTTTATTCTTTGAGCCCAGAAATCTTGCCCAAATGAATGTAAGTGGAATTCTCTCTTCACTGCTTTTCTGCTGGAATGGAGTCAGCCTTTGAAAGCTTTACATGGCCCTCTCCTCCCCTCAGTTAAGACTGTTTTATCATCTATTTTGCATTAACGATGCTATTCTAGTTGTACTGCTTTGTTTTCTTCTTTAGAAACAATTGATTTTGTTGGTTTGCTCAGTTGTTTGGTTGGTTTGTTCTCTGGTTTGGGCCCTCACATCTGTCATCTTCTGGCCATTTTTATAGTTCTTTGAAATTTCCCCCTGCATTCTACAACAGCTGGGATCTATCTTTCATGCTACTTACTGGATTTCGTATAAGATTAATTCTGCGCTCCCTCTGATGTGGATTTCAAGGTTATTGGATATTAGTTTTAGCAACTTTGTCTCCTTACTTCCTTTTAGAACTCATTCTCTCTTCTTCCTACATCTTATCATATCCCCTTATGTCACTCAGCTCTGTTAATCTCACATCAGTCCGTTTTCATCGCTGCCTATTCTCCCTGCAGACAGCAGCCCATGTCCCATCTCTGGGCGCATCGAACCTGAGGCTCACCAGTCCGTTTAAAGCAGAATGAGGAAGATGCCCCACCTGGGCAGGGGTGCACCAAGCGTGATCCACAGAGACGGGATCTGCGCACTGTTCTGGTGGGTGAGGTGCGCTACCTCTGGGCTCTCTGAGCGAGACGCGGTGTCGCAGTGTCAATGCTCTCCGCTCCTGTGCTCATCCCAGGGCTGACAGTTGGCCAAAAGTCCAAGGCCAGCACTGTCCTGCACCATTCTTCGGGTGCTTTGTTCTAAGTGAATGCAAAGTAAGGAGAGAGAAGGGAGCCACATCCCTTAGGGCTGCTTTAAATTTCCCCACCTGGAGGTATAGTTGGGTGGTAGAGTGCTTGCCTAGCTGGGACGCACAACACCTTGTGTTCAATCCACAGCACCATTGAAGTATTTAACTAATTAATTCTAATTTCTGCCACTCACTGTCACTGGAGCTCTTTATTTCATCTCCTGTCTTCTCCGCTGCTCCTACGTTATTGGTGGGAGTATCAACTAGCGAAACAGCTAATGAAATCAGGCTGGAGATTCCATTCCACCCAATGCAGTATCTTCCCCCAAAAGTTAAGGACGTCATAGTACAGTGATCCATGTGTATACACATTTATAGCAGTGCAATTCGTAACAGCTAAAACTTGGAAGCAGCCCATATGGCCATCAACAGACGAATGAATGAATAAAATGTGGAATTTATACACCGTGGAATACTATTCTGCCCTAAAGAACTTGAGTCATTTGTAGAAAAATGGGTGCACCTTGAGACCACAGTGTTAAGTAAAATAAATCAGATGCTCAAGCTTAAACAGTGCACGGTTTCTCTTATATGGGAGATGTGAATTATAAATAAAGAGCAAAATAAAGGCTGAGAGGAAGTCAGGAGATAGATCTTTCTCACAGGAGAAGGAGGAAGAGATGGAGGGAAAGGAGATGGAAAAAGGAGTTAAGATTTGTCCTGTACATGTCCCAACTCCACACAAGGGATGCAAACGTTATGTACTGCAAATGCAGGCTAATTTAAAAAGGGCTTCATGTTTTGTCAGTGCAGTCAGGATTGTGCAGGGCGAAATGAACAAGGGAGGGAGATCAACCTTAGAGGTTCCATCGGTGGGGGTGGAGAGTAAGGAAATGAGACTGGCAGCGCTCCAGGGTAGTTCCCACGTTTCCAGCGTCAATGACCGCGTAGATGGAGAAGGTAAGATTTTTCTGAAGGAAAAGAGATTTGACTGGAAAGAAGGTGATTTTAGTTGCATGTGAGCTGCTACTGCAACATCCCAGGAGAAGTTTCTTGTAGAAGATGTGGGTACGCTTAGGAGCTGTGGGTTAAGCAAACAGATCTTACAATGTCAGCCTCTGGATAAGAACAGAAACTGTACCTGTACATGCAGCCCTTGGACAGAGAGAGACGAGAAGACCCAGAAGCAAAGTTAAGCCAATAAAGGGTCAAGTATAGAAGAAGGAAAGGAAAATAGAGCAAAACAGAGCGAGAAAGGAATAAAAGTTATGAAAAGGAAATAGTCCTGGGAGCCAGAAAAAGAAGTGCCTCAAAAGAAAGACTGTGCCACAAGACAAATGCCATTTAGAGGTTAAATCAGAAAAGTATTGAAAACCAACTCTCCTAGTAGATGACTAACCTCAATTTTCAATGTTATTGCAAATTTTTTTCAGTCCTTTAATTTATATGTTTTTTTTCATGGGAAATCAAGAAATGCTACATAGAAGCTGGGCTCCAGTTGACTTTCAAAACAGAAGTCTACACTTCTACTGGGTTTTTTGTTTTGTTTTGTTTTTAGTGTTTTTTTGCAATCCGTCTCTCTTGGTCAAGGACCATTGGGTTGAAAATAATAGTATCCTGTTGAAATTAGGGTGAGCCAGAAGTGGAACATTTTAAAAATAATCCAAGTGTAATTCGTGGAACCCAAAGTCAGGAAGTCTAGAGAGGCCTCACGGGAGACCAGAATGAGGAACTGGGAAGCCATCAGGAACCAAGATAGCTGCTTTCTCTCTCTCTCTCTCTCTCTCTGCCTTTCTCCAAACCCTGCTGCTCTCCTTTGTTCAGCTTCTTAACTCTGATCTCTCTGCAGTTCAGATCTGTATTTCTCCACAGACGGAAATGAAGGGGCCGCTAGGGGGGCTCTCCCTACGCTCTGTCTCAGCTCTGTCTGAGCCTGCAGAGGATTTGTGTGTCTTTACTTCCACTTTTAGAAGAAACAGATTGGCTCAGCTTTGCTCACGTGTCCGTCCCGGGCCCAGTCTACAGCGAGTTAAGAGAATCACATGTCCTCTGCCTGGTCTGAGAGTGAAGAAAAGGAGGCCAACACTGACAGATGAGCTCACCCGGCTGCTGCTTCTTCCCGATCTCAACTAGTTCCCTTTTCTGCTCGGCTTGTTGTTCTTTGTATTTTCATTTCAGAATGTTCCCTTCTCGTGAGCCTCGGCCTTTATCTGTCAAAGCCAGTGGCCTACTTGCATCTTATTAAATACTCTTCTGGTTCTCATTAAAAATTATTTTTGAAATAATTATCTTCATCTTACAAACTTCAGACATTTGTTCCCTTTCTTCCTGCTGTTGAGTTTTCACAGGCCTAAAACATTGCATCTTTTACAGAGTGTATTTTCATACCTCTCGGAGTCCCTCTTTTCTTCTTCTGAAAGGAAGAGCTATCTGTCACTCATGTTGGCTTATAACAGGGCTGGGGTTTCACTTATCCCCACCCAAGAAGACCCCCATTAAAACACTAAGGATGGAAAACGAGTTGACATGAACATATTCTTACCAGATATTATTGCCCGTAAGGTCTTTGGTGTTGTTCTAGGGGACTGGGAGGTGAATTTTAAACCAATCAAAGGAAAGGAAAAACTACCCTAACATACCCTCTATTACTAATTCCTAAAGATTAAGATTCTTAATTTAAAATTTTTTTTGTATGGGGGATCAAACTTGGGACCTTGTGCTTGCGAGGCAGGAGGCAGCCCCACAGAGCTAAATCCCCCGCCTTAAGATTCTTAAAAAATTTTGTCTTTAATCTATCACAGTTTCACACAAGCTGTACAGCAAATGTTTGATCATGGTTTGAACTCGACGTTGTAAAATATGAATTCCATCACCTCGTGTATCTTCCTAAGCCCCTGTATCCCCGAATTCAAGAAAGAATCCATGTTGGTTAGTCGGGAATTCCAAGTCCCTGATAAATAAACTGGCCCGTGCCTAGGAAAAATGCTCCTGCCAGCTCCTCACACAGGTCCTCCCTGGGCATAGCAGGTGCTTGTGGTTCCAGGATGTCCAGTGTGCTCGCTTTGCATGCCTGCCTTCCCTGGGCTCCTCCCCACCTGGACTCTCTCCCCTCCCTCTTTGTGTGCCCGTGGTACCTGCACTCGGCCTGCCGGTCTCAGCTCCATCAAAGCTATGCACCTGGACAGGCCTGGACTCTCCTGCTCTCCGTCCCCACCAGCCCCTGTACATGCACCTTCCTCACCTGCCTCCTTGAAAGCTTGTCTGTTTCCTGACAGTGCTCCTTTTACACAGAGACAAGGTAGTTTTCATCTCTATAAGTTTAGCATCTTCCTAGGACTAGGGAAGAGCTCCAAGAGCATTTACAGAGCAATTACTTAATGTCTAGCGAGTCTGCTTATAGGAACAAAAAGAGAGACACTCCAGGTGGTGACACAACCCCTAGCTGTTATTTATGCTTTAATTAACTGGCCATCTGTCCAGTGGCACATGATCAAGTCATTTTGAAGAGGAATGAGTAATGACCGGCCTTCGATCTGATTCACAATGACACATGAGACTCCACTACCGCCAGGCACTGGATTGTTTCCAGAGACAGAGAGGTAAGTAAAATGTGTGCTTTTGACCAAGGTCCTTGATGTTCTCTTTTGTCACATGAACCAAGAGAAAAATGGATCATTCAAGTAGCTTGCAAGGGAAATCCTAATAAATGTGTTCTTCATTTGTGTAACACTTTGAAGTTTGCAAAGTACTCTCACATCCCAAGTAATCCTCTCCATAGTCCTGTGAATCAATACTCTGAGAATGACAAATTTAGTCTGTGCGTGTGAACCTTTCAAGGCTCCAGGGGTAAAACATATACATGCAGATTTCTCTGCCACAAGGAAATGACAGTAGCAATCAACCCCAAATATTGCAGCTCCTTTGCATGAATTCTCATTTTATTTAACTGGTTAGCAGAGAAGTCCAAGTAATATACGCATTTGACAGCATCAGTAACAATTTGCAGGTGTTTGGTTTGCAATTTACATCATCACTTCACACAACAACCTTGTAAAGTAGACGGGACAGATATTCTTGTAGGTGTTTAGGTGCCTGAGGTGCAGGGGGAGTAGACAGCCTTCCCCAGTGCGGTCCGTGATGGAGCTGATTCCTGATCCTTCACTCTATCCATTCTTTGCTCTGTTCATAACGATACGAGGAAAAGGCTTGATGATTATGAGGGCACCTGGATCCTGGAGGAAGCAGGAAAGATCAGCAAAAGTAATTAGCTGCTTTATAGGCAGCTCCAGAGTTGTCTCAGTGGCAGTCAGGACAAGGGCGCTACCTAAAGAAAGTCTCCAAATGTCCAGCCGCATCTTATTCAGAATAGTTTAGTGATGAGTGTAGGTGTTTCCAGTTAAACAGGAACTCGCATATCATTAGTCTCAGAGAAAAGTAAACTGCCCATCTTTGCAGGGATGCAGTTTGAGCACTTCGAATTCGGACCTTTCCCTCAGTTGAACTTTAATCCCGGAACTTGGATACCAGTAGTTAAGGGCTTCCCACTCAAGCATGGGCATCCCCTAATATGTGTGCTCACTTCTGCATTTGCACACACACAGACCACATACAGACGTGATAATGAAACTGCATAATCCCCCCTTATTCACACAGGTTGTATTCATACCCACTCAGACACAACTTGGGATTACACCACTCAACAGGAAGACATCTCTCTTCCTGCCCGTGCGCTAGCCTGCATTCCTCCAACTAAACACACACAAACACGTGACCACACACGCCACACGCCAAGTGGCACAGTGACCAAGAGCCATGCCAAGTTCGGGTCCTGAGTGTTCCTGGGACATTATTTGAACTTCACCTTAGGGGCTGAAATCACCGAGAGGATTTTCAGGCTCTCTAGGAAGGAAACGGGGGGCATGGAGTAGGAAAAGCTCATGGGAGAATTTCTAATTGATAAATCAAAGCCCAGGAAATCAACACCACCTGAAGTTTCTCTCCGCAGTGTCTTTCCCACTGAGATGTCATAACACTTTGGGAAACTTCTCCTATGAGCAGAGCTGGCACATCCCCGGGGGCCTTTCTCAACCTCGCTCAGGTCTACATGGAGAAGAGAAAAGGTCACTGGAGATCAGAGACCAAGACCTAAGCTTGAAATCCAAGTGTGCCTTTGAAACATTCGGAGTGCAGCCCCCTCGTGTGCAAAAATGGCAGGATAATATTTACAACTAGAGCTGTAGTTACAAGTAAACGAGATGTGAAGACACACTAAGTCCCTGGCCCAGCCTCTGACATACTGTAAGTCCTCCATCAATGATGGAACTAAAGTTATGTCATACTGACACATGGGATGCTACACAGTGACAAATCACCTAAGACAAAGGACTGGAATTTTAGCTGAATTGTTCACTGCAATATGAACAACCCAGAGAAGAAACACATAATTTGGATTCTTGATTAAAATTGGACAAGGACTTAGGAATCCTTCGCATGAGGCTTTGGTTTCCAAATAGCTAGGAGAAAGGATTTTTTTTTCTTTGCAGAGAGAAGTCCAATTTAATCATGTAAACTGGGGCAAAGTTTGATTTCCCAGGAAAGTTAGGAAAACAGAAACAAGAATGTGGAGATAAGTACTCTTTTCTGTGATCATAAAGACCTGAAATAAGACAAAAGCAGAAAGACAATTTCAAAGTGCCAATAAATACCTACTGTGACTATTAACCCAATGCTTGCCCTGAAGAGTTATGTCATCTGTGGAAAAATAAGAAAACTATGTCTCTGAGATCAGCTGATAACTTGAATGACCAACACATCAGACTATCAGGTAGGAAGGCCTTTGTGACAGAGTAATAAATAGATTGCTTTTAGAGGCAGGTGTGTGAGAAACTTATCTAAGCCTCAGTTCCTTTATTTATAAAATGGAATTAAAATTACTACTCATAGTCTTATAAAGATTAGATGAAGATATCGCATCTGAAATGCTTAAGACAAGACTTAGAACAGTGGTAGTCGTTTTTTGTTTTTTTTTTTTTTACCCATCATATAGTTTTATTTTAAGGGTGAAATAAAAACACTACAAAACATTATTTCTAATTTTATTCAATATATCTAAAACAGCCGCATGTTTTTTGAGGGGGTTCCTAGCCTATAGGGTTTCCTACTGGAAAGCTCATTTTCATCCAAAGGAGAAGTCTGCGAAATTTGTTTCTTATTTTACTTTTACATCAAAAAGAAATGAAAATGTCACACATGCGCCTCCTCTGCTTCTCTCCAGCCCTCTCTCTTCCTTCATAATCACAAACTGCCCAGTTCTACTGAAGAGAATCACCCCCACCTCACCCCCTCAAAATGTCAGCAGAGAACCAGGATTTGCCCCAAAACTGCTTACTGGAAAATTTGCAAAACATTTCTGCTCATCTTTCGGGCTGCATGGCCAAATGTGTCCATCCCACAAAGCTGTTTCTATACATGAAGTAAACCCGTCTATAGAGCATTGAATAAAGCTGTAAAAGTTAAATAGCTCATCATAAATGACCACATAAAAGCGTGAAGCCCAGATCTCTGCCACCAGATTCATTATAATGCACTTTGAGGAAACCCAAGGCTGTTCTCTTTTCCCCACTGTCCAACCTACATGCGTATGGAACTGAATCGAGGGTATTGTTCCCAGGACCCTCCCCACTTTGAAGCCAAAGTTTCACCGCTGTTTCATTAAATTGCATCTGAGATAATCAGATTCCTCTCACTGAGGTAGAAAATTAATTTGAAAACAGATTTATTGAAACTCTTGGAATTCCTGCATTAAGTCTGAGAGGAAAAGGGAATATTTTGCTTATTTCCCTAAGCGTGTTACTAGGCCGGGAGTAGGCATTTGGTCTTGGCTGCCTCATATCCTTAACAGTGTCCTATTTCCTTGCAAAGATATCCTGTTGCAGGTACGGCTGCGGGGGTGTGTGTGTCTGGATATACCAGCTTCATTTTCCTGAGGGCAAGGATGGAACACGCGACCAGTCTGGGCTAATGAGACCCCACCTTCTGGGACAGATGTGGGCCTCGATGGAAGAAACAGCGATGGCGTGAACCGGGATGCACAGGTGGGGGTCTCCAGCTTCCCCATCCCACTGTAGCTCCAAGAAAAGCTCACATTCCCCTGTCCACCAGAGTGAAACATTTGGCCTTCTCCTTGGTACTATAAGCGCCTATATCCTTCTAGTAAATTCCCTGGGTTCTCAGGTTTTCTAGAGTGCTAACGGATTCTAATTGCTAGAGAGTAAGTCATAATTGCCACTGAGTCCTATTTACTTTTAAGAAAATAAACATTGAGTGCAGAAAAAGCAAGAATTATGCAAGGATAATTTGTCTACTTTGCCATTTTCCCATGAAAGAAAGGCAGAAGGAGAGAGAGAGAGAGAAGAAGGAGAAAGAGACGGAGAGAGAGAGAGAAAGACAGAGAGAGAGAGAGAGAGAGAGAGAGAGAGAGAACCTAGGATTTATGTAGCACAAATTGTCTCAAAGGTATTCAATGAAATGGCTGTGAAAATTACACAAAGTACCCAACAAAAGGCAAAGCACAAAACCTGTATCAAAATCTTTAACTGAGAAGGTGTGGTCTAGAAGCTTCTGTTGCATACAAAATGATTTTAAATCTCTTAATAGCTGAGAGCTTCGTATAAATATTTGCCTAACGGCCTGAAAGGCACCAAGAAGTAATAAAATCTCTGTGAGTTGAAACCTTATAGATTACAGTTGGTGGCTCCAAGCCGTTTGAGGTTAAGAGGATTTATGATTTATAAAAGCCCAGTATTGTTAGCCCTTGAGTAAAACAGCTACCTCTCACAGGCTCGTTTGTACCGGGAGCCATCCACTGGAGCCAAAATGATACACAAAATGGAATGCCAGCATCTGCACTTTGTTCAAATCCCTCCTCTTCCCCAGCCAAGTCCTATTAAGTGAAAAAAATAAAGCAGTGAGAAAGAAACTTGGGAAGCGAGTTGGTGTTTAACACAATTCCATCAGATCAGTTTCTGTGCCCGCTGAAGTCCTGCTGAAGAAATCTTAATTAAGAAGGCAGCGAATGCTTCCAAATGCATATGTGATGGACTAAATATCTGACAGGCGGTGTGCTCGCTGCCTTCCCACACGAGCCAGGAGGGAGCTCGGCCTGTCCCTGGGCTCGAGGGCAGCTTGCAGCCATCAGAGCCCCACGATGGCTGCTGTCTTTTTAAAACTCTCAGAGGCTTGCACTGTAGGTTTCCTTCCAGTTTCCAGTGGTATGAGAGACACCGCCAGTATAAATCTTGTTGTCACAAAAGAACAAGTTATAGTATATATTCAACCACACACATACAAAACCTTTCAAATAACATTAACTTAAACCCACAAAACCAAGGAGTCAAAAGCAAAGCTAAAACTGTCCTCAAGTGACCCCGTTGTGTTTAGATCTTGAATTCCAAACTCACTTTGACGCATCAGGGTTTCACCATGCAATGTGAAGACCATTTTTTAAATGGCTGAAAAAGTGAAGGCAGAAAAGAAAAAGAATGGAGGGGAAAAGAAATATCTCACAGTTCAAGTCTAATTGACAAAGAAAAATACAAAGCCATTTTCTGTGTGGATTTTTTTTTTTTCTTCATGTGAGGACCCAGATACCCTGCCCAGTCCCCAAAGAGTAGCAAATGCTGAAACAAACAGAAATGAAGACCACAGGGCAGGTTCGTGGAAGTTTCTTCTCTAGTGTAATGGGGTCTAAGCGTGGATCCCATAAAGCAAGTGTCCTGTTGGCTTAACGATGTCTATCTTACAGTTCATTCATGAGTCAAGCCTCCAGTTTTTCCATGGACACTCAATCAAAACAGTTAGGAGGAATGACTGTCCTCAGAACTCTGTTCTGAAAGATAGTAGGCACTGTCAAAGCTGGGGCAGGACAGTGTGTGAAGCCATGAACTATAGGTGGTTAAGGATTTCTGATTCGTACCCAGAGACATGGCTTCCCAACCTGGCCCAGCAGTTACCTAACTGGATGTGAGACACAGGGCCAGGAGTTCACTGCTCTGAGAGGTGGATACTGCACCTCTAGAATGATCTAAGAATTACAGGAGACCTTGCAAAACCTTCCTACTGTGCTCAGGGTGTGGTAACCCTTCAACAAACTACCCCTGTGTCTGCTAGTGTCAAACACATTAAAATGGCAAAGAAAAGACCAGACCCCTTTAAGATCCAGACAGAAGGAGGCTCAAGGCTTCTAGATGCTTTCATTACACAGAAAGTAACTTTCGCATGGGGAAAAGGCCATCAAAGTGAGTTGTTCGTCCCACAAATATTCTAACTATGTGCCAGGCTTTGAGGAATTCAAAGACAAACAGAGGCAAGGGGTCTGTGCCTTCCAGAAGACAGCAGTCTAGAGAGGGTGCAGATGTGGGAACAGACTGTGAGGACAAGCATCTGACCAGGTCCTCTCCGACTGCAGTGTCCCGATGCCCCTCCCCAAGCCACCCCACCGGAAACCACACTGGAGCCCCATGCTGTGTTCCCAGCCCACTTCCTACCAATCCAGGGAGAGGACTTGAATTCCTTGACCCAGAGCCATCAGGCCTTCCTACAGTGAGCCATGTGCAGCCTGACAGTGACTGAGCATCAGGGTCTCCCTGTCCTGGACAACTTGAATGTGATGGGTTACACTGCGTCCTCCCAAATGCGTGTGCTGGAATCCTGATCCCCAGGATCTCAAGACTGTGATATCGTTTGGCCCTTGAAAGTGATTTAAGTGAGTCCAGTAGGGTGAGCCCTCATCAATCAGATTTGTACACCTACGAAAGGGTCACACAGGTGGAAGGCCACCGGAAGACACAGCAAGGAGGCACATCCAGCCGAGGAGAGAGGCCTGCTTTTGAGAGAAGTCAGGCCTGCTGATATCTTGATCTCGAACTTGTTGCCTCCATAATTGTGAGAAAATAGATCAAGTGCTGCCCATCTGCGGTATTTTCTTAGGCCGCTCTAGCAAGCTAAGAGATGCTTTCCTGCAGGAAGCAGGAGATGTAGCAAAGAAATGGGAGGCCTGTGCCCTACAGGGAACAGAAGTGTATTGAGTGAAGAGAAGATTATCAAATCATGGGACCCCTGGGGAAATGCACCCTGTTCCCCAGAAGGTCTCCTGACAAGGACATCACCCCGCATCAGTTTCATCTACCCAAGTACCCAGCCACACGTAATTGCTAACAATTGGTTCAGTGCGATATTTTCTTGGCCAAGTGAGTCCACACAGGGGAGCACAGGGAAGAGTGGCAAGCACATTATAGCCATGGCTTGCATTTTACTGAGTTCACACCCTGCACAGCTACTGTTCTTAGCACTTTGCATGCAGTAACAAATTTAATACTCAACACAATTTCATGTACTATGTTCCTATGGCTGATGTAACAAATGCCCACAGATGGAGTGGCTTAAATCAACAGAATTTATTCCCCTACGATTCTGAAGTCCAGAAGCTAGGCCAGAGGCCACAAGTTCAAACTCAAGGTGTTGGGAGAGCTGCGCTCTCTCAGAAACCTGTGCGAGAGAACCTTCCCTACTCTTCAGCTTCTGATGGCTGGTGGGGGTCCTTCACAGCTCTCAGCTCACACAGCGTCGCTCCTCCGGTCTCCGCTCCAGTGTCACACGGTGTCCTTCGTGTCTCTGTTTTCTGACAGGGGCGCCAAACCTTGGATGAAGTGGAAGTCAGGCTAATCAGTGTGACTTCACGTTCACCAATCACATCTGGGAAGATGCTACTTCCAAGGGGACATTCATAGGTACCAGGTAGGTGTGAATTTGGGGGCCACTGTCCCAGCCAGTACTTATCGAGGGCCATAGAGTTGAGGCTATCCAGATACAGGCATGAAAGAGCATTCCCAGAGTTGCCCAGGCAGCCAGGGGCAGGCCCAGATGTAGCATCAAAGCACTCGCTCTTAACTGCTACCTACCCAGCTTCTTATGAAACATTTCCTAAGTGAATGAGTGGAGCAGCCTCCAATGGCCAGGGGCTTGCGTGCTCAGTTACGTTGCCCTCACTGAACTCCTTACCGTCCCGCTCTGAGGCCACCGCCCCAGGCTCCTGATTAAGAGCTCACCCCCATTTTATCACTTCTCAAGTGCGCTCTTCATGCGACTCCAGAGTGTCTTTTCATATCCAGATTTGATCAACTTATCACAGTTTGTAAAGGAAAATGCACAGCGCCCAGTGTCCCTTCAGTAAGCTAAATGCTCCGTGTGGGCAGGGATTGTGCCCATTTGTACTCACCGCTGTATCCACAGCAACAAACACAGGTCTGAGGCTAGCGCAGCTGGTAAGTGAATGGGAGCATTAACAAAGGAATGGATGGACGGCGGGTGGATGATGGGTGGGTGGGTGGAAGGAAGGAGAGTCGGTGGTGGAAGGCTGGTCGTGCTCAACTTACCTTTCCAGGCTCCGTGTCTGCTTTGTCTGCTACGGCTCTTCCTGTCTCCCACCCACTTAGGTACCACACGCTGCCATGGTTGGAATACGGTTTGTTCCCGAAAGGTCTTTGTGTGGAAGGCTCGGTCCTTGGTGTGGTAGTGTTGATGTGGTAGAACTTTTAAGAATCAGACCATTCAAGGGCCGAGAATGCAGCTCAGTGATGTGGCAACTGCCTGGCAAACATGGGTCCCTGAGTTCAATTCCCGGTACCAAAAAAAAAAAAAAGAATCAGATCATTCAGGGCGCTGCTCTTGGGAAGGACTGATACTTTTTCCTACGAGTGAGTTGCTGCAGCCTGAGACCAACCCACACACTTGGACGGTTCTGCCTGTGACCATTTCCCCGCTCACTTCCCTGCCTACCTCAGTGGTTGAGTACATGAGACCACCTGGTCTTGGGCCTTCAGCCTTTCAAACTATGAGCTAACTAAACCCTGTGTGTTTATACAGTTCCCAGTCATAGGTATTTTGTTTTAGAAACAGAAAGCGGATTCACGCACACACACAAACACTGGCACAGGTGGCTTCCACTCACCGGGGGGACACAGAGCTTTGTGATGTCACCACCACCGCTTTATTTACTCTGCGGCATCTTGCTTTCTGACCCAACTCTTGAAAGGTCCTCCTAACCAGGGGCTGTGTCTTATTTTTATTGCCAGCTTCTAGCACAGTGCATACTGGAGTGTGAACGGGGGATAAACGCTGGCAGGCTCAGTAACTCAATGAAGGGTCTCATGTCAGCGTGTACGTAAACACGACTTTTATTTCTATTTTGACTAAGGCTCCCCTGTGCGTATACAGAATTCAATTCTCAGCTGATGAGGCAACTTCTTGGCTTTTGAAACAACCCCAGCACAGATGTCACACGACTCAGAGGAGGCTGAAGCCCAAGTCTTAGCCCAAAAACAGACATCCTAGGAGCAAAAGTATTAAAATGCAACGGAGGCTCCTATCACTCCCTGAATTCCTATTTGTGTGTGACAGGTAGGCGAGGTGGCCGATGGAGGAGCTGACAGCATGACCCCAGCCTCAAAGCCGCTTTTACATAACTGACACAGCCTTGCAGCTTCAGGATCGTCACATCTGGAGTCCATTTCAAAATTAATGAGCCTATTTACTTGCTTATTTAATGTAATTAGGGGAGACAGGATGGCACAGAGGTTAAGTGCATGAGTTTCTGAAGCAAAGAAACCAGAGCTGCTCTCCTGTCTCTGGTCTTTGGCAGGTAGGTAGGACAAAGGTGCCTACAGGTGGTTCTCATCCTCTGAGGATTCCTCTTCCGTCCTGACCTCAAACCCTGGCACACCCAGGATTCGGGCCCGGCTTGCTGTCCTTTCTAACAATTGGTGTTCAGTCAAGTCCAATGACTGTACCGCAGAATGTGTGGTAAGGACCCCTCCTGCCACACCCTGTCCCCGGACTCCCCACTGCCGGACCCACCTGGTCTACGCCAGAGAGAAGCGGGACAGAGGGGAGAGGAGGGGAGACCCGAGAGCCAGGGTCTGCGTCTGAGGCCTGACTCTGCACCTCGTTGCCCCAGGACTCTGGGAAGGTTATGGAACCTGTATCCTTGTCTGAGAAACGGGAACAATGCCCTACAGGATTCTTGGGAGAATGAGTAAGCTGATGTATTTTAAAGGATAAGTGTTAGTGACAAGAACACACCAGCACTCAATACAAGGTGTGATCAGAACCTACAGTGAATGTTTACATTTTTTTAAAAAATTGCAATGCAAGATGAGTCTCCCTTAAAATCCTCCCTCTGGCTTCAAGCACATTTATGTCCTTGTTCTTGCCGACTTTTGAAGCAGCTCTGAAAGTCTTCTTTTGGGAGTGCCTTTAGTTGCCTTGCTGAGGCTGCCTTGATGTCCTGAACTGATGCAAAGCATTTCTGCCTCGTGGTCCTTCTGACTTCGGGGAGGGGCCACAAAAGTCACAGTGCCAGATCCGGGGATGAGGACACGCCGTCATATCTCTATCTGACAGAGACTTCTGTCAGTACAAACCATCAACTGCTCCAGAAAAGGGCAAGACAAACAGGTTAAGTGTGTTTGAAGCAAGGAGTATTTCTGATGAGGATTAATGGCAATGTACCTTTTCCTGTGACACGTTTTTAGAACGTAAACCTTCACTGTACTTTCTGATCACCCTCACCCATGACGAGTGTTGGTATTACCACCAGTTGCCAGAAGGGCCTCTTCCTTTAGATGCCAAAGGAGCATCTCCTGGGCCCTAAAATCGGACTCTGCATTCTCTCAAAAACTAATCTCTGCTCTGGTCTTCTCTTATCCCTAGCAGACTGAGTTATTTCCTTTCTTTGTATATCTGTCACTGCCTAACTCAGCCCTGCTGGTGCCTGTGTTTAGCTGTTTGTTGTCTGCCCACTCCCAGAGAGGATTTAAGCTCACAAAGGGCAGGGCCTGGTTCATCTTGTCCATGCCTCTGAAGGTGACCTGTGCCCACGGGGTGGCTGCCTGAGACACAACGCTGAGCCAAGGGTGAGTGAATCAGAGCGTAAACAGCTGGACTCACAGCGGGTGCACCTGCTAGTCAGGGAACATCAGGAAAAACTTGCCCGCTGTCAATGGGGCAGTAGTGTTTCCTTGAAGGGTTGTGGTGCATTTTAGGGGCACTTCACACCCTCGTCCCAGTGCCTGGCCCACAGTGAGGTGCATTACAAAATTAAAAATGAAAATAAGCCACCTAGTAGGATTTGAAATGGATCGGGTCCCTAGCAAGTGAAAATACAGACACCTTGATTGTTTTGATTTGATCAGTAACTGACTGAACGTACCTCACACGTGAATTTCAGATTGAATGGCTTTTTTACATAGGATCAAATTTTATAACTCTTTACAGAATGCTAACACAGTCATGCCCGATACTTCTTTTCCATTGCTTCTTCTTCAGCCCTGGGCCCCTCCCTCTTGTGCAACGCCACTCTAGATGTAGAAGAAAACAAGTAGAAGCTTTAGTCCCACCTTGCAGGTAGTTCTGTGAAAAGTTTCAGCAGGAGAGATAATCATTTATGTAGCTTCTCAGTTGACGGCTTGACAAGCATGAGCTCCTGGTCTGAACCTGCCACTTGGGTTCCAGAAGGGCCTGGCGGAGTTTACGCTGCTGTAACAAAGGTCGACTCAACTGCACCTCATCCTCGGGTAATAACTGGACACGAGGGCCAGGGCTGCTGGGTGCTTCTCTTCTGCTCAGTCCTTCGGAAAACCAGGTTTTTCTTCCTGGCCATCCCGTAAGTCTATTTTTCAGTCTCTGTGGTGAACCTCAGGTCACAGTAGCCAACAGCAAAACAGAGAAATAGGAGTGACACCTGCCATTATGCTCCAGTTCTCTCTGCAGAAAAACAAACAAACAAACAAACAAACAAAAACATGGCTACCTGTAACCACAAAGCAGGCTGGGAAAGGTAGGCAGCAAAGGTGCCACTCTGGCCATAATTCTGACCCTGTGGGGAGAAAGTGGGCTTCGAGAGATATCAGCAAACAAAGCCCTTGTCTTTCTGAGCTGTGTGTCCATCTTTCTGGGCTCGCAGTCAGGAGAAGCAAAATAATTAGACCCTTACAAACGACGATAAATGTTATGAAGAAAGGTACAGGGACCGAGGGAGGGGACCCTCCTAGTCAGGGCCGGACCATTCAGGCTGCAGGAACTGGTCACCGAGAGTCATGGCAGCAGACGGGGAGGGTTAGTGGAGAACTCCAGGCCTGATTTAGCTCTAAATTCACTAGCTGTGAACCTATGAATGAGTTATTTCACCTCCTCCTAACTTAGTTTCCTCATCTGTAAAGTAATAATTAGTATCTGGTATGCCATAACCACTGTTATGGTTATTGTTGTTGTGATCACACCATCAGTGCCTTTGTTGTGTGGACTGTGGATTAAAGGTAAGGCCCACAGTACTGGCAGGTACCAAGCACAGCTGACACAGCTTCCAGAAACAGGAAAAAATCTATCACGAGAGGCCAGGCATTTCATAAGAGGTAATCTAGCTGAGTTATCGAGGGGCAGTTATGTTTTTCAGGTAAAGACGTGGGCGGCCTTTTATCATGGCAAATAACTCAAAAGTTTCTGCTCCTGTATCTTTCAGGCTGTGAAAAAGCCCAGGTGTGACCACGGGTGCGCTGCACATCAAACGAAGGGAAATGTCAGATTAGCAAACCTCTGAGCGGCTACCCCCCGAGTGCAAATAATGTTATCTGCGCGATTGGCGTCCTACAGGAAGTGTGGGGTGGCGGGTGGGACCACTCTCCGGGCTGTCAGGTGGTGGATATTTCCTCTCCTCTGTGCTTTCCGAGTCAATAACTACACTCCGCACTGGGGGGACTTAGCAGTGGCCCTTTCAGAGTGTCCACTCACACCTGGCCCTGGGTGCGTTCTGGGGCGCAGAGCGGCCCTCTGAACCACGGACACCCCTTGATTCGCCAATCGCCGTGGCCACCAGATTAACTCTGATTCTCGTTTTTCTCTTCAGCCAGTCCCTTCCGGTGACAAAGGAGACCCTGACTGGGGCTCACAGGAACCTCACACCTCCCACTCCTCCTTCCTGCTGTCGCAGAATATTTTCTTCTTAAGAGGCGGAGAATCATCCTTTCCCTCTGCTTTTTTCTCGGGATCTTTCTCCTCACACTCTCTAGAACGGAGCCCCTAGAACATTCCCTCCGTGGCGTGGACCTTGAGAACAGAAGCCAGGAAGCGGAGTTGTCTGCTTTCTCTTCCCTGCCTGGTACCTGCTGCCTGTTTAACTGGGGAACCGCAAAAAAGGGGGAAAGAACCACGGCCGGATCCTCTCCAATGTGGCTCCGGTGCTTCCGTTCCCCCCAGGAGACGCAGCCCGCTCTGCCCGCCAAGATGCCGGGCCACAGGCCTCCCCGCTACAGCTGTTTGTTTTCACTTCCTCGCATTTATTCAATTCACAGTGGAAACAGACATGATTAAAATCTTGGGCTTACCACATCCAGTCAGGTTATCCGGCATCTCTAAAAAAATCATTCTTAAAATGTTTCACTTGCATTTCCAAATGGCAATCCAGGGCTGAGTCGTGACACCCTACTGGAGAAAGAATCAACCCTCTACTTTGTCACAGAATCTTTAACTTCCTAAAATCCAGGCTTGGTGGCAAGAACCAAGTATCAAGCCACAGAGCCATAAGGAAAAAATTGTTTTGTGGATCCACACCACATGCAAAGAAATCACAGATAAACCAAAGGGCCCTCTTTGCTTTAGAGAAAGTAGGAATGAAGGCATTTCCTTGAGAAAGTGAGAAATAACCAGGTGTGGTGAAGCACGTATGTAATCCCAGAACTCAGGAGGCTGAGGCAGGAGGATTGCCGCACATTCAAGGCCAACCTGGACTACATAGCTAGACCCTGACTTGAAAAAAAAAAAAAGCAAACAAACAAATAAAGTGAAAACTAGTCCCATTGTTTAGAGTGTGCATGAAGTATGCAGGGTCCAACACAACTTCAGTATGGTGCTGTGGGTAAAACATAGGACGCCAATTAAACCTGAATTTCAGATAAGCAATGAATGCTTTTCTAGTATACATCCCGAACAGTGCATGGAACACATCTGTACAAATTTTTTAAAAAGTATTGTTTTTCCACAACTGAAATTTAACTGGGCACTCTGTATTCTTTTCTCTGTCGTTAACCGGGTGTCCTTCCTGGGCAGAAAGCCCCAGAGAGCCAGAAGCCTGGGTGACCGTTCAGCAGAGCTCTGGAGGTGGATACAGCAGCGCAGGGTCACCAGTGAGGAACTGGCGTCCCAGGACACGTGAGTGCTGAGTGAGCGCAGAAGAGGACGAGGCTTTTTTTGGCAGAGGACTGGGGATTGAACCCAGGGCCTTTACACTGAGCTATATCCCTGGCCCTTTTTATTTTTTTAAGATTTTTTTGTTTTGTTTTGTTTTGTTTTGTTTTTTGATACAAGGTCTTGCTAAGTCATTTTGTGATTCTCCCGCCTCAGCTTCCCAGATTAAGGATGTACACCACAATCCGTGGCTTCCTTATAGAAGGGGACCTTGATATCCAGAAAACATAAATCTTGCATGAAAACACGAGAGACATAAGAACGTAAAATCCCACAACAAGGTCTATTTTGACAATTAAAGAAAAAGGCAGCTGGCCAGACCTGAAGAGAGATGATAATTCCCTAGACACACCTGGCTAAGGAGTTTTATCAAATTCTTAGCAAGCAGCAACTAGACATTGCATGTTAACTGATACCTGCATATTAATGCATATACACAGGGTCACCTGTGATTGTGTTCATTGTTATGTAAACTAGTTGTTTACACTCCAAAGATCACATTCATCCATTCTCAATTAAAGCTTAAAGAAACACTTAGCTGGGACTGTGGTCTCAGCTCTTGGGAGGCTGAGGCAGGAGGATAACAGAGAGTTTGAGGCCAGCTTGAACTATATAGTGAGACCTTGTCTCAAAAAATAAAACGGCTGGGGATTTAACTCCGTGGTTCTGCCACTTGCCACCCAAGCACAAGGTCCCGAGTTGGATCCCCGGTACCAAAAAAAGACAAGACAAAACAAAACAAACAAAATAACCTTAAAGAAACGCTTTAGAAATGTGTAGATGGCTCCGTGGGTGTGTCTGAGTTCTGCCTGTGTACTCCAGTCAAGCTCTGAGTTCCTGGAACGGTTACTATTTGTCATCCCTTGATAGGAGCATTGCCGCAGTGCAGGGACCCACTGACCCGCGGGCAGGGAGGACCATGTGGGCGGATTGTTACGACACCGATTGGCCTGTCGAGGGCCAAGGGAGGGGTGGGGTGCTACACCCAGGAGACGTCTGTCCAGGCTTGCAATGTCCCTCGAGGGCTTCCGTAGACAGGCAATGCCTGAGCTGGGTCTTAATAAATAGAAGGGTAAGCAAGAAAAAGGCGGGCGTGTCCCAGACTGAGGGCTCAGGATCAGCAAACGCAGAGGAAAACAGTGAACTGCCTACTGCCAGGCGGGAAGAGGCGAGAGGCGCAACAGAAACAGGCAGGAGGAGGCCACCAGAGCGCTGGGCCCTAAGCTAAGACCCCGGTTTTTCTTCTTAATCGTGAGCAAAGCTGCAAAGCTTCTGAGAAGAGAGTAACTGGGCCGAGTTTGAATTCCAAGGAAGGGTTGTGAGGACTACAAGGGAGGAAGAGGCGGAGTGACTGATCTAAAATTATTAATTATTATTATACGGCGAGAACCAACCAGGATCTGAGCACAGCAGCATAAGGAATAGAGAAGAAATGAAGGAATCCAGCACATAACTACCCCGAGGACAATGGGATGGAGCAACAGCTTCAAAGAGGGTCCAGGAAGAGACTCAGGGGAGACGAAGTCAGGGATGGCTTCCCGCGTGGGTGACTGGGCGGCACCAACGAAAACAGGGAAAACCAGCAAGGGCAGAGGGTGAAGCCGGCCTGGGATCTTCAAATGGGATCACACGGGAGGAAGGGCTGCTTGCAAGACCTTCAAAGGCCCGGTGCTCTTATTTCTGGAAGCCCCATCCCACATCACAGCAAATGTATTAAAATTCACCCACATCCCTCATTCAATATAGTATTTGTAGTTAAAAAAAAAAAAAAAAAAGGT
>NW_022900927.1:61923728-61924859 GCF_012274545.1 Fukomys damarensis | reverse complement strand
TGTAAGTTTGATTGTCAAACTGACTCACAATTCACTTCACTTATGGTTGGTTATGGTTTTTTCAATTCCCTGCTAATTGAACTTTCTTAAATAATAAATATGCTTTTGTAATGAAATTGACACTGTTGTACAGACTTCTGACTGAGTTCAACCCCACAGGGTTGTCTGTGTGTTATGGAGCTCATTATCCCTTCGTTTGGGTCGGCAGGACCATGAGCATCGCTCCCAGCTGGACCCAACTGGACCCAAATTGGTAGGAGAGTGAGAAGCTCACACCCTACAGACAGGAAGCCCGTGGGAGCCCATGAGCTAAAACCAAGGCTGCCCTGTGAGCGGACAGTTGGACATGTAGGTACGCTTAGGAGAGTTTTCTAAATTCTGGGTAGAATCACAAAAATGAATTTAACTGCTGCGCGAAAGCATAAACTGAGAGGGCAACTGGCCTCACGAAGTTCAGGACTCTGCAAGAGGGTCAGAGAAAAAAGGATTTCACAGAAGAGACGGAAGGCCACAAAGATCAGAAAGAGGAGAGCAAAGAACTAAGGAAGCAAAGGAGAGAAAAAGGTGGCTCCTAGGTGCATTCTGGACCACTTTGCAGATGAGACTGAAAAAACACAATTGTCGGGTGCAGCGGTGCCGACGTCAAAGGTCACTGGGTACAGTGGGAATGGGGTGTCTGCAGAATGTGGGGTGAGTGACCTTCCTGGTGTGGTGAGGACTCGGTTCATCTCCAGAAACAGCGCAGGGTGAGGAAGGGTGGGGTGGACAGGGGAGGAGGAGGTGGAAGTGGGGGCGGTGCAGGAGGCGGAAGTGGGGGCGGTGCAGGAAAGGCTTTCATGCTCCAGAGCAAGGCACAAACCCACAGGACAGAGGGAGTCGCTGCTGAGAGCAGAGCCAGAGGAGCTGCGGTGGGGCCTGGAGGAACAGAGGGGAGAGGGGGAAGAACCAGGACCAGGACGCTCGTTCCTGAACACGTCCTACCTCCCCAAGGGACGGCAAAGCTTGGGTAAAGACCAGCTCTCAACCTAGCGTTTGCTCCTTGTGGAAAAAGAGGACTTTCTAGTGTTAAGGGACCTTAGAGATTGTGTATGCAGTTCTGTTTCTCTCTCTCTCTCTCTCTCTCTCTCTCTC
>NW_022900927.1:61846318-61923707 GCF_012274545.1 Fukomys damarensis | reverse complement strand
TTGTGTATGCTTCTGTTTCTCTCTCTCTCTCTCTCTCTCTCTCTCTGAAATTGCAAAGAATAGCTATAAATATATATACACATATGATATCCATAATAGTGGGAGACACCCTCCTGATTCCAAGTGAGAGTCTCTAACCTATGTAGCTAAAGGAAAAGAAAAGAAAAAAAAAGGGAGAGAGAGCCTGAAACTTAAAGGAAACTGAATTCCCCTTCCTAGCCAGTCACATACCAATCATCTGCAAGTCTGTCCAAACCCTGTTTGGCCCCTATTTAAAGCGTTCATTCATTCAAGGAGCAGCATGTGTGGGTCCACGTCCCTCTTCCTCTCCCGGGGGCCCTCGGGTCCAATGGAAAGTGATAAATTCTCGGTGAACAGTATTTGATACACAAAGCAATTCTCCCCACACAAAATGCTTCCTTCCGGCTCCAAAAGTTGCTCCCCTGTGTGGCAGTCCTAGGATTTACTGAGTAGCTCTTGCTGACCCTCTCCCAAGCCCTCCCTGCCCACCACAGAGCAGATACAAACCCAGCTCCCTCTGGAGCCTGGGCTGGAGCTGGATTGACAGTGGGTTCGGCCTGTTTGTGTGGCACGAGCGGCAGAGGATGAGAAATGAGCATGCTAACGTTAGCCTGCATCGTCAGGAAAATCCTAAGAAACTGTTCCCAAAGAGAGGTGGGAAGAGGGTTTTTTCTCCTCTATTACACTTATATAACTTGTAAAATAACAGGCTGCCATTTTCGAATAGTTGGTGTTGGCACGCTGTTATTGTGAAAATTGCAAGAAACTATTCCTTGTAGAAAGTATTACTTCAGGTTTTAGGTCAGAACTTAATGCCAAACACAGATGAGTATCTGGTTTACACAATTATCGCCTTTTTCTTAGCAATAAGGGCAAAACCTCAAAACATGCCACAGCAAAATGGCTATTTCTATCACTGGCTAACAATTGAAGGACATCCACAAACCTTTGGAAATGAATATGCCCAGGAAAATCTATTTGACAAAAGTCACAAGGAGGTTATTAACTAGAGTTAAGTCACTGGTGAGATATTATTAATGATCGCGTCAAAATTTCAATGGACTTAATGATCACATTGCAAGCCTTATCTGTTTGTTTGTTTGTTTTTGGTGCCAGGGATTGAACTTGGGTCCTTGTGCTTGTGCAAGCCCTATTACTGACAAGTCAAAATATTCAATTATTCTACAGTAGTTCCTTGGATGGAGATCAAGTGAAGAAAAAATGCAGAGCTCGAGTTCTAGGTAATGCTTCAGGCTCCACACAATTAAGACAGTTAGATTCGTGAGCCTTTCTGTCTCCCGTCTCAGTGCTGACCGCTAATACGGTCCGTTGCTTTTCGACGTTAATTGTTCCATGTCTCTTCCAAATGCTGCCGCAAGGAGGAGGAAAGTCAGAAAAAATCCTCCAAACTCTGGTTTTCCGAAAAGCAGCTCAGGAAGCTCAGTTTATTTTCAGATTGGAAGAGACACCCTCAAGCACACTGGGTCCGGAGTTGCCATCCCTCAGACTTTCCACGGGGGAAAGAGGTGGCTCGTCCCGTTCCCTCCTCCCTCTCCGAGATCCCCACCCAACTTCCAGGTTGACCCCAGCTTCAAAGCCAGGATTCTCTGCTTTTGTCGACTCCCTTGATGAGAGCTACAGCTTGGCCACCCACCGGCACTGAGCCGAACATTTCCTACCCGTAACCTATGCTAAACCTTTTGGAGATAGGCATTTTATAATTTTTTTCTCTTCTAGATTGCACGATCAACAGACGTTTCCTGATTTCCTATGATCCACTGCTGCACAGTGCAAAACTTCAGAACATGCCACAGCAGGAGCCACAGGGCAGAGGTCGGTGTGAAATGGTCCTAGCTTTCAGGAGGCTCCAGAAATAAATACAAGCCATTCCGGGCCCTGCGTACGGCAGTGCTGGTCCTGTGCCGGGAAGTCCTAGGAGCAGAGAGAATCCCTAACCCCACATGGATAAGGGAAGATCAAGGAAAGCATCCTGAAGAAGCCAGGGCTGATGCCGAAAGCCATGGGGCTCCACACTCGTGCTCACCGTCACGTGGCTTCAGCCTCTGCCTGCCATCCTGTGATTGCTTCCTGTCCCTCCTTTCTGTCCCCTGTAGGACTTCAGACTGCCCCTCCACGCAGAGTCCTGGCAGCCCACCTGCCGTAGCCCGTCTTTGCTGGTGTCCTGCGGGGCCCTGTGGATGGCCAGGGAGCAGCACAAGTTGTTGGAGACAGGACCCCCGCACACAGTCTCAGCACCCTTCAGGTGTGGTTGGCGTCCATACAATATGGCGTCCACCTGTGGATCGCGTCCCTCCACTAAGCCACTCCTCCTTGCTCAGTGGTCCATTCATCCGCGAGACAGAGGATTAATGTTTCCCTTTGGACAGCCAGCTGAGGGGTTCTTCTGAGAGAAACAACTGTCCTAGATAGGAAATTGCCTGGAGAAGCCACCATGGGACAGGTGCGCCGCTGTGGAGTACACACGCCAGCTGTTGCCAAAGACTCGGAGGTGGCAGATTCATCGAGATAAAGGAACGTAGCTGCTTCGGAGACAGTTCAGGAGGAAGGGGTGGGGAGAGGGAGAAGGAGCGTGGGGAAGGGAGGCAGCTTGGTGTCATTATCCCCAAACTGTGGTGTAACAACTACGTGCATGGCGTCCGTGTCATACTAGGTATCCCTGAGCCACATGGAGATGACGGAGAGCACACAGGAGGAGGAGCATGGGTGATAAGTAGAGGCCCCGCCACTTTTCATGAGAGACTTGAGCATCCATGGCCTGAGTATCTGGAGGAGGCCTCCTAGACCCACCGCCCATGGATACCAAGGGATGAATGTATTTTATAAAGAAACCAACACTCGATGGTTAAGGCACTTGGCCAGAACCAGCTTTCCGTAAATAAGAACTGGGACATGAGCTCATGGCCTCAAGGACTCCACTCTCCGTCCAGTTCCATCCTTTCTGTGGACTGTGACACCTGCTGGGTCTTCCCTGTGTTCTCCCACACTGGTCCAACTCCTTGCCTGCTGGAGTTGGCGGTGGCCTCTTCCGAGGCAGCTGGAGGCAGCTGTGCAGGAGGCTCTGGCCGTGCCTCAGGCCCCCAGTGTTGGAAGAGTTGGCAGCGGCTGGCACCCTCTGCAGGGGCTCCATCATTTCGGGCTCCAGCAGGCACACACTTTCCACAGCTCATGGAGATCTGGAGGGATGGGAGGGTGGACGGCCTGGGATGAGCTCAGAGAGGGGCGGCCAGGAGGGTCAGCCTGTGGGAGTCACATCGCTTTCAGATCAGGGCTGGCAAGAACAGCTGGGCAAAATGAGAGAAAAACGGAAAAGAGAGAGAGATGGAGAAGACTGTTGGATGAAATCAAAGAGCATCAAGAAGGAAGAGAAGCAGAAAAGGAAAGGGAGAACGGAAGAAGACAACACCAGCCGAGTCACGGTGACAACCACATCTTGGAAGAGCGCACAGCCTCCCGTGGAGACGCACAGAGAAGCACAGATTCGCCCCTGCTCCCAGTTTCTCTCCCTGCGTCCATGTCACAGTGCCCAGCAACCCTTTCCTTGCTTCTCCTCCACGTCCCCCAGGGCCACGCTCGCTCCCTTCCACGCCCAGGCCAGGGTGACTCCACTGCATTTCACTGGCACAAGGGACAAGCTTGAATTCTATAAAAAGGGCTTTACTGAGAAGCAATCCGAAATAGGAGGGAAATTGCTAACCCTGCCATTAGCAGCTCTCTACACTTAAAACAAATGCAGCAGGGCGGTTGGGGACCTCACCTTAATTCCACTCGGTTGATATTTACTGGGAGCCTGTCACAGGCCAAGCATTGTTCTCAGCTCTGGCGACCCATGGGCAAATGCGACAGAGAAGCTCCAGCCCAGACTCACCTCCAGCCTTCTGAGCAGGCCCCGCACTGTCTCTCCCTTGCACCTGCCTAGAACTTTCCATTTGTGAATGACTAAAAGCTAACTCAAACCACCCTGAACAAATCTGAGACTTCATTGCTCAAATAATTCATGGATTGGCTTTGAGTGTGGCTGGATCCAACCTTCCACGCTTTCCCCCAGGAGTCTTGTCCTCCCACTTTCTGTGCTGGGTCCTCTTCTCAGGCCTCCTCCTCAGCGCTGCCCCACAGGCACTCAGGGCTGGCTGGCCGTCCTAAGCTTAGGGTCTTTCCTGTCCTTTCTCTGCTCCTGAGAGAAAAAGCAACTCTGCCAATGATCCCAGTGAATGTACAGAGGGCCTTGTGATCGGGGTGGGCCCACAGGACCAATCTCAATCTCACAATATCCTAACTAAAGCACACAGGGCGGTCACAAAGCAGAAGCCACAAACAACTCTCCGTTGGTATCCTCACTCCTGTCTCTGCTCCATTAACCAGGAAATGAGAATTACAAGTTTGAAATGCCTTCCTTGGGGATCGAAGGAGACAAAGAATAGTCTTAAACAAGACTGTGTTTAAGGACTTGCCTGACAGAGACTTTATTCCACTCTTACCAGAACTCTATAAGTCACTAACTATAAAGAGTTATGCTAATTTTAATTCCCATTAGAAACTGCATATCAACATGTAGTGCAAAGGACAAGCTTGACAAGGGACACCTGTCAGGCCAGCACCTTGGAAGTTTGAGGCAGGAAGATTGCAAGTTCGAGCCCAGCCCAGGTAACTGAGCAACTTAGCAGAACTTTGTCTTAAAATGGAAAAAAATAAAAAAGGCTCACTGTAAAGCCTCTGAATTCAATCCCAGCTCTCTCTCTGTCTCTCTCTGTCTCTCTCTCTCTCTCTCTCTCTCTCTCTCAAATTCGTGGGAGAGGCTGTAAAATCGAACGATCTTTGTGCATGTGAGCAGGACAAGCTGGGGTGAGAATACACTTAGTGTTTGATACCAAATGGCTGCCATGGCCGATACCAAGAACAGATCGGAGTGAGGTAGCCCAGCGGGAGCCACATCGCAGGGCGTTTGGTGAGGAAAACCTCACCGACTCACCTCCAGACTCACCCCTTGGCGGTGTCTTCGGGGTCGCTTTTGACAATCACGTGTCTTCTGCACCTTTGCGTCTCCTACAGAGCTCGGCATAGCACTTTGTCTCCACCAGAGAAACTGGCACTGCCTCGGTAAACAACGCAGGACAGAAAGGAGGAAGAGGAGAAAAGCGGAATGGGGCAGCGAGAGCCTGGGCAGAGGCTGGAGGGGGAGAGAAGAAGGAAAGGCGGAGGAGAGGACAGGAGAGAATGGGAAGGCAGGGGGGAAGAGAGGAGGAGAAAGGAGAGGGGAGGGAAAGAAAGAAAGTGGTGGGGGAAGTGGGGACGGGGAGAAAGGAGGGACAGCAGGGAGCTGGCTCCACGTGCCCTGGAGTCTCGCGCTGCTGCTACATTGAGGTCAGGGGAGTCGGGAGCACCACAGCGCAGTTTCCTGTGGTACAACGCACAACAGTGTCCCCTCCCCAGGGCCTCGTGACGGGGCCCTGCAGTGATGGCTGCAAAGCCCTCCCTGGTGCACGGGGTCACACCCTGTCAGCTTCTGACCTCACCCTTCCGTCATCTCTGACACTGCTGGGGGCTCCAGGAGGGGCAGGGTGAGGCCCCCAAGGACCTCGCAGCCTCCGGGAGGCCTGAACAGCTCTCTGACGAAGTTCAGAATGCACTCTGGAAAAAGAATTCTGCAACCAAAAAACCCAGGCCATTCCTAGAACCCAGTCCAACCCAAACCTTCTTGAAGGTCATAACGTGTTCTGAGGTTTTCATTCCACTATTTTTCACTCATTCAGTCCCAGCCCTGCCAGGGCCAGGCTGGGATTGGAGCTCAACATGGCCAAATACCGCAGGGGAGAAAGCCCCAGCCCTTGCACCCTGTGTGTCTCCAGCCCAGCAGCCTTCGAAGCCTGGGGGAGGCTGCAGCCACCTTTCGGAGCAGCTGCAAGCTGGGGTCTGTGAGGCACGAGGCCACCTGAGCTCCCCTTGGGCCCTGGGGACAAAGAGGACTCACACACAGCATCTTCGGCTCTGGTGACCCAACCACACAGCTGCCAGGAGCACGGTAAACGGACTGGCTTTCCCGAAAGAATCTTCCTCGGGCCAGGCCGACAGAATGCAGGCCCCGAGCCCAGCACGCACACATGCTTTAGGGAAACAATTTCCTAGGGGCGCAGGACACACCAGAGCTCCGAAACGCATCTCTCACAGAAGCAATGGGATGGAGGGTCACAGCGAGAGCTGCTTATGGAGACAACAGAGGGACAGAGGGAGGACCCGGGAGACGGAGGCGGGGAAAGAGAGATCAAACAGGGGCATCGGGAGGGGCAGGGCAGGCTGTGAGCTGTCAGGTGGTGCCTTGCACTAGGCAGCGAGCTCCATAGACTCTGAAGGAATCTGGTAAATGGCCGTGCTGCCCTGGGGATGAGGGTAGGCAGATGAACCCAGGTGGGGTCCCTTTAGATGGGGAAGAGCCACTGATCAGGCAGACATTTCAGTTGCTGATAAAATGTGTGTGGGAGAGAGAGAGAGAGAGAGGGAGAGAGGGAGAGAGATGAGAATTTCTTAAAGCAGGAAGAGAGTCTATAACTTTCCTTGTATTTTAGGCCCCTATAACTTGCTGGTTTAAGAACAAATCTCAATTTGCATCTCAGTTCTCCTTGTTTGACTTTGGAAAATCTGACTGGAAAAACCATTTGAGTCTCACTCCCTCTTTTCCTTTTTCTGAATCATGGGGATAGACCAAGACCTATCGATAAGACTCTAATGTTCTTACTTCCATAACAAATGGCACTGGCACATAGTCATCATTCAGTAAATCGCTATAATAATAAAATCACTGTTACAGATGCTGTCCTTATAAGATCTGAGTCACTGGTCTGTGCACTTCCGGTTCTGGAAGCCCCTGTGTCTCTAACCCACGTCCCCTCCCAGCTCCCGGTCCACACCCCCTTTTCCCTGCTCCCCCTCTCCGATCTCCCCATTTGCATTCTTCCCCTCTGCACATGGCCACACCACAGCCAAGCTCAGTGACTGCAGGAGACATCTGTCCTGTCTATTGTGCGTCTGGGCTAAGCACTGGGCTCTAAAACATTAGGAAGCCTCCCGTCGTGAGATGAAATCAGAACAAGACTATGGCCTGTGGATGTGATGCTTGAATGAGCATCAAGTTGCCTAGAAATCTTGCAAAAACCCAGATTTCTGAGGCCGCGAGTCCCTGAGTGGGGCCCAAGGATTTCCATTTCACACTGGTGCCCTTGAGTTAGGGACCGCGCCTGGAGAAGCAGTGGCCTAAGGACTCGGGGCGTGCTTTCCCACCGCAGTCACTTACTGGAGTTGTGAGACTGGAACCGCTGCAGTGGGACAGGGGAGAGCTGGGGTCCACGTCCTCCAGGGACCCTCTTAGCTGCTGGATTGGCACACAGGGTCTCCAGACGACACTTGGTCAGGGAAGAGCGAACCATGCATGTCCCAGTAGTGAGCCTGCGGCCCCAGAGGGCAGGATGGCCTGCAGCTTCCTGAGACACACACTCCTCTCCCCTGCTTCCAGCCCCAGTGTTCTCACAGTGGTGGTCGATTAATATTTATTGACGGGATCGGAGGAGGAACCTGCCTACATGCTGGGCCGCGAAACGAAAACTCAGCACTCAGCAAATACTGAGAGACTGTCAGCCATGGACGGTTTCCAGAGGCTGTAGCCCCAGCCATCCTGTATTCGGCATCACCACCATTGTTAGGTGTACGGATCTAGCACATCACGAATTCTCCGTGGATGCAATTGTCCTTCCAGCACCCTGTTTACCCAAGTGCTATTCCAACCTCCACTGTCTGGTTCTCTGTTCCCAGCCTTCTTTTCTTCCTTGGACCAATGACCTTCACTCGTACTTCTTAGAAACGTATGAAACTTGTTCATTTGCTATTCACCACATGACTACAAATATGCTTGTTTCTCTACACATCCTAATCGTCTCCTCCCGATATTGACAAAGGGGAAACTTCCTGGGAAACCAGTCCTTCCACCTGTGCTGGCCGGGATTTAGCTCAGTGGTTCTGCCGCCTGCCCCACCGGTGCTGTGCCCACCCCTCCCTCTGGTCTCCTCGGCCACTGAGATGCGTCAATTCTGTCCCTCTTCTCCTGACATCTGGAACCTCCTCTCCCCCTGACGCGTCTCAGAAAATGGACCAGTTCTTACAAAAACAAGCAAACAAGCCAACAAAATGCCTCGTCTCTTCTGTAAATCTCTGTGTCATTTTTGCTCTGAGTCTTTCTCTCCCTACTCAGGCGAGTTCTTGGAAATCTTGGCCACCCCTTGCTGATTTCCCTTCCTGCTTTCGTCACCGCAGCAGACTGGCTTCCGGCCACCTCTTCACTTACGCCGTTCTGGTCAAGGTCGCGCTGACCTCTGTATTTCTAAGTCCAGCGGTAGATCCACATGTATCGCCTTACTTGACCCTCCTAGTGCATTTGGTGCGAGGGGCCACGCCTTCCTTGAAACTGCCTTTTCCATTCAGGCCTTTTCCCTATTCCCAGCTGTCTCCCACACACAGCGCTTCGTGCTCCGTGGATCAACCCTGGCTTCTGTCCTCCCCCCCACACCGAGCCTCCCTTACCTATGTGTCATGTATGTCACTGTCTTATACTTCAGCTCACCCAGACCAGGAACTTTGAAGCCATCTCTGATCTTTCTCTGCTTACCCTACAGAACTGATTGTTTATTTAGTCCTAGTATCTTTCTTTCCTTACCTTTGGGATTCACCTGCGTCACTCTTCCTACCTATTGCTACACTTTTTTAGGACATCATCACACGCGCCTGAATCACTTCCGGTCTCTCGGGTAGTGGAGACGTTTCCAGCCTCTCCTTACGCCACACCATCCGTTCTAAATTCAGTAGACAGAACTGTAACGTGGTGGCAAAGGAGCGAAACTGCCTGCCCTCCGATGTAGGCGCAAGCTTTTTACCAACTGTGTAATACTGAGCAAGTTCATTTGGCTTCTCTCTGCCTCAGTTTGTCCTAGTGTAAAATGAGGGTGTTGATCTTGTAGAAGTCTTGGCAGGCATATTAAAGGATGTAAGTCAGTGTCTGGCAAACAGCAAATGTTCAGTAAACAGCTATTGGTAATGCTGTTCAAGTAAACACTAAAATTTAACATCAAAACTTAATGAAGTTACCTCTTTCAACTCTTCAACCCGGCAGACAAGATCCTGAGTGTTACATTCCCTTCCTGCTCCTTGGGGTTCGCACTCCAGTCATAGAGCACACACCACACACTTAAATTTCTCAGATGTGCCTGGTATAATTTTTTTTGTCTGGGACCGGGGATCAAACTCAGGACCTTGCACTTGAGAGGCAGGTGCGGTGCCACTGAGCTACATCCCCGGTCCGGTCTGTGCCTGGTATATTCTTATCCTTCCTCCATACCACATAAACTTCTAGTCATTCCTCATATCCTGTATATTGTCGATGAAGCATAACAGTTTCTACCACCAAGAAAAGAAATTTCTACCAAAAGCAAAAAAAATATCTCCTGTGTAACACATAATCCTCACCTCACATATACCTGTGCATAAACACCTCTGTTGGTGCACAGATACTCACGCGCACGTACATCAGGCTGTACTGCATTTCTTTATTTGTATATATGTCTCTCTTAGACTCTAAGTTCTGAAGGATGTGATCTGACTGGTCTCAGGATACACGAACTTTGCCATGTCATGGACCCTCACATGAATTTACATTCTTGGATGCCTCCTAATCTGCAAAATGATAGCTACAGCAGATGGTTTCTGAGCATGGCCGCCATCCGTTCTCTCCGGCATTGTGCATGCGTACTGCTCCATCTGTCCAGAAATCAGAGGCAAACTTCCTCCTGGCTTCCACTGGCCTTGAGTCTGCTCATACGGCGAAAGCAACTGTTTGCAAAAGTTTATGCCTGGCCTTAGGAGAACTAGAAGCTTCTGCTTTACCCCTTCTGAACCCGATCACAGCCACACTCACAGCCCACCCTGCAAGGAAGCAAGAGCTCACGGACACCCCAGGCAGCCTGTTTGCTCCCCATTACCCGAGGGAAGAGGTTGGCCGCATGTCAGAGCCTGGCTGCTCCCACCCTCGGGGTGGAGTGCGTGCTGTTTGCCTGGAATGGGCCTGGGACTTTGACAGTTTTAGTGCTGAAAGTCTGTATCGTGTGCCAGAACCCTTCAGCCCCGGGCTGTCCGGCAACAGGGTGCTCTCCCTCTGCACACCTAACACTCTCGACATCCCCTCCTGAATCCCTGGGGTGAGCCACTCAGCTGTTGCTGCCAGAGGTCTCTGGGGTTCTTTTCATCACAAGCCAGAGGATCGTTCCTGAATCTATTTCTGACTCCAGTCATGTCCGGCCACAGGGCCCAGGAGTGCCTGACAGAGGTTTTACAGTAGACCTAACCGACACAGTGAAGACTCTCCCAAGTTATATAACGTGAGTTCCCTGTCATTATTCAATTCCCAGGGAAATGAAAGCCCAAATGTTAAACCCCAAATGATGTCCTTTTTTAGAGCTCTAACTGCAAAATATGAAATACACATGAAGGGAAAAAACCCTCTCCACTCTCTTTACCTGCTCAATCTCATCCAGATGGCATTTGTGTTCCTTTACCATCACCTTAGCTGTGCTCCCCAGGGCCTGGTAAAGCTTCTCTGATTCCTAAGGGGCAGGACTTCAGCTCTTTCACCGTCATTTCCACACAGCACGCGGGCACATCTGCACAACAGGGCTTTTGCAGCCTTGTTCGGTGACCAGGTCCTCAGGATCCACTTCACTGATAAATCAGGCTTCCAGTGTTGTTGAGGACCACACACCACCACGGAGACCTGGTGCTACACAGAAGGACAGTGGTGTGGAGAGGGAGGAGCTGATGACCAGCACCGACCTGGGAACTTAAAAGGTAACGTTCTTAGCCAGTGGCCCAGTGAGAGATGGAGGGAGCTGACCCAAAGTCCTGTCCCAGTTTGTGACTCCCGTTTCCTATGTCCAGGTAAGATGATGCTGAGATGTCAATGTCCCCTCCAGATCTCACGTTGAAACTGAGTGATATTTAACAGCATGAAGAGGTGAGACACTAAGAGGTAAGGAAGCTATGAGCGGATGAGCTCGTGAAAGGGTGAGCACCGATATGGTGAGAGTGGGCAGTAACTGGGGGAGAGGGGTCCTGATAAAGGAAGACGAGTTCCACCAGATATCTTCCCAACACACAATGACACAGCAAGAAAGGCCCTCTCCAAAGAGGTAAGGGGTGGCATACTCTCGGACTCCCCAGCCACTAGAGCCATAGAGCAAACAAACTTGTAATGTTTATGAATTACCTAGTCTGTGGTATTCTGTTATAGCAACAGAAAACAAGACAGTGAATCTACGTATTTCCTGTTCTTGGAGATCCATAAAATTCTCCTTCTGTTTCAACTATGTCTTAATAAATGTCAGTTCACTAAAACCACAGAACTCTGCCTGAAGCACAATTATTAGGAAACTGCTTATTAGGAAAGGTACTTTTCTGTACACCCAAGATTCTACTCGTTTACTTCCCTGCAATATCTTCTTACTGAAGAAGCTATCAATAAACCACACATTAAATACAGTAGGAAAATGAACTCTCAGAATCAAACTGGTTCTGAGGTATGTACAGAATTTTTTAAACTTTAATGGCTAAATTGCATTTTTACTCATTTAGCAACTTTTAAAAATATTAATACCATCAGATCTATAACAGTAGTTCATCAGATCTATAACAGTAGTTCTGTTTTAGGGGGACATTTCCAGACACGTGTAGTGGCATGGATTAAAATGTATGAAATTCCAGAATGCTCAGAAATATATCTACTCAGAAGTTCAGGCTTTCTTATGGTTGCCATATTGCAAACATGCGAGCTAGGTAAATACACAGCGAATCGTTCAGAGGACATTAGATGCCTTTTAAAAAATAAAACCCTTGGGTTGGGGATTTAGCTCAGTGGTTCCAGTGCCTGCCTCTCAAGCACAAGGACCTGAGTTCGATCCCCGGTATCAAACAAACAAACAAACAAAAAAAAACCTTAATGTTTTGAGGGAAGAAAAAGAGCTCCATATTGGAGTGGAGGTCGGGAAACAAAGCATGTGTCCCCAAAATACACCATCTCTCTCTAAGAACAGTTCCACCACCGAACCAGTCTCCGGAAGTGGACAGATCGTCCCCGCGGTCACTCTTGGGTGCGCGTGCAGTCCTAGCAGTCTGCACCACAGCCTTACAAGACCCTCAAAAGGCAGGAAAGAAAGTGCAGATGTAAGCTGGAGCCCTCCCTGTCTCTTTGTTCCAGGGGAAATTCCTTGAAACCAACTAGTCTGCTCCTCTATCACCAAGTAAATGGACCCTGGACCCTGGGAGGTCCAGAAATTTGTCAGGATCTTACAGCTTTGGGTGCCCCTGTCAGGGTGTCCAGTTCCCAGAAACTGTCTCTGCCCCAGCTTTAAATCAAGCAGTACTCAAGAGATCAGCATCTGTTCGCACTACACACACACACACACACACACACACAATACAGACTCTATTAAAAATATTATGTGGTGGTCCAGAGAAAACAAGGCTATACCATGTGTACTGGACACACGAAAATATTCCATTCTTAGAGTAACATTTGTTATCCCAAAGTGTCATTTTGTTTGATGAAGTTTATTGGTGCATTTTAGGTATACAGCACAACTACACTCATCACTGGGAACTTGGCACCTTTACATGGTGTATCTTGGTTCTTATTTTCCCCCATTTCCCTGCCCTCCTTCTTTGACCCGTGAGGCTTCTCCCTCTTTTTCTTCTCCTGAGCCAGGCCCTGCCTCTTAGCTCCTCTCTCGTCTCCAGTCTTTCTTTTATGGTTCTCGTCCCTCTCTCCCTTGGGGATCGACCCAAGTTCCCGTCCTTGCCTCTTCTCACATGTACCAATTCAGTAACCATCTTCTGCGGCTTAACTACATCCTTGGAATTTCACCTTGTCCCCTGGAAATTTATCAAAGAATTTCTTCCAGATAGGTACAGTGTATTTCCGAGAATAATTCTTCCGAATACACTTTCTCCGTCTTCACCCAGAAATAAGCTCAGAGAATAATATAACATTAGAAAATCTGAACCATCACTTGCCTTCCATGATCACGGACCCCAAGCTTTGAGCCTGCCACAAGGTTGAGCATCACACTGAAATCTCCACCACCCCGGGGTACGTCTAGATCCAAGAGACTAAAACAAAGACAAGAAGAGTTTAAGAAATTTTTTTTAGTTTTCTCTGTGAAGATCTATTATTCATTTGATTGACTTAGGGGATGACCTCTTCTTCACACATTTGAGAGTGGATGTGTCCTTGCCCAGTAGCCTAAATAAGGTCACATGGACTCTCCAGCCTCCTGGCCACCTCCATGGTGGACAGACCTGTGGGATCACACAAGGGCCCAAGCTCAGAAGGGCCCCGTCAGCGCTGAACTAGGGCACCTCCTCTTCATTTCCATTGGCCCCACCATTTAGAGCACAGGGAATGACAGGATGGGTCTTTTCCTTCCAGGGGCCTTAGAGACAGGCACTGAAATGATCTTAACAGTGGTCACACACAAACCATCCTCATCAGATGCACAGGGAGAGTCCAGAGCTGTGACCTGAAAGGCCCCAGTCTCTCGGATCACTGGTGGGGAAGTTACTGCTCTGAACAACTGTAGGGGCACCAGCTTCATTACCTTACTACTTCAGAGGCTCCCACCCACCTAATTCTCTGTGTGATCATGGGTGGGAGGTTTGTAACACACAACTCAGAACAAAGTCTCCAGAGCAGCACATCTCCCGCTCTGTGGCCAGAGCACACCGCATAGCCCCAAGCCTCTCTTCTACTTCCTGTTTCCATCAGGAAACCTGCACTTAGGCAAAGAAAAAGCAACCTTGTCAAAAGAAGTCTTGAGGAACAGGTGCTTGGAAAACCAGGGAGGTTTCTAAATGGTGAAAGAAACCAGAGATTCACAGAGAAAAGAAGGCCCAGAGGACATTTTTGTTATAAATTAAATTTCATACTGCTGGCAGGAAGATGCACACACTAGAAAGGCCAGGATGGAGGGGGTGGCTGACAGCTGAAGGCAGCTGGAGCGGAGAGAAAGAGGAGGGCCACTAATGCACAGCAGTGCGAAGCCAGGCTGGAAATAAAGAGCAGGAAACCCTACTGAGAGGCAGGGCGACACAATTAGGACACATAATGGGCCAGTAACAGTTACTTAGGGCCTTTCTTCTCTGCTGAAGGAGCTTTAATTTGCTACTAGGAATTCTGATGTGCTAACTTGTGCTGCCCGAGGAAAGGAACAGGCTGTTCAGGCTCAAGGTCACTGAAGCGGGTGTTGAGGCTTCTCCCAGTGGAGCACAGGGAGTTCACTTCTGGCAGGAGGCAGAGTGAGCCCGGCCCCACCCCGCTGTGTTCCTGTGCTGTCCCTGCCCGGGCAGCCCCTGTGGCTCTGTGGTGGCAGGGTTTGGATGTTCTTTTGCTATTGAGAGGTTGAAAAGGGGAAGGCGGGGGAGCTTCCAAATTACAATGGAGATTAAAGCTCAGCCCAGGGGGTAGCATCAGATGGGAAATATGAATTTAGTGAAGAAAAAAAAAAACCATCTGAACACTTGGAGAAAATTTGAAAACAGAACCATCTGTTACACAATCAGATCCAGTAGACTCCACACTTTGTACCACCAGCTGCCGCCAAGCAGGAGATTATGAAACCTCGGAGAAATGCTCCGCTAAGCCCGCTTTCTTGTTGCAGGGTTAACCTGGGGCAGAGCCGTGGGCCCGGGAGGGGTGCGATGCCGAGCCCTCCCACCCAAGCTCCTCTTCCCCGTGCTCGTTCTCCTGTCACCACGTCACCCACGGTTCACGGGAAGGGGCCCCGAGCCAAGTGTGAGGTCAAAAGAGAGGCCCGAGAAGCCGACGCCGTGCCGCTCGGCCCCTCTTCCATGTGAATCCCACTCCCTCACCTTGCTCCTCCAGTTCTCCCCACCCGCCTGCCTTTCTCAGCTCCCGTGCGGCACCGCATGGCGGGGCACTCTGCAGAATGATACGGGAGGAGAAGTGACAGCCAAGACGGAAAGGGTGTCCGTGTCAGTACCCTGGGGCTTTTTCTTTCTTTTCCCGTGGCTCTGCTCACAGGTAGGAGGGGGGCGGTACTGGGGAAAAGAAGCAGTCAATAGAATCAGTGAAAGGACAAGGGGAAACAGACCAGAGCATCCTTGCTACTTCTGCCCCTCGTCTTTCCTCTTGTCTTCGGTCCTTGTCCAGCTCTGTGCTTGAGCAGGTCCTGCTTACTCTGAAGACGGGACTGTTCCCGGGGTGGGCAGATACCAGGTCCCTGGTGGCCCCAGTCTCACAGGAGAGCAGAGATCCGAGGAATCTGGGAAACAAAGCTGGACTCGAGAGCTTCCTTCCCACTGCTCAGAATCTAGAAAGCTGTCTTCTCCTCCAGCTTCTCTGTCTTTACCTCCATCGAATCCCTCAGCGAGTGCTTTTGCCTCCATCCCCCAAACGCAGCCTGAACTTCTCTCCACCTCCTCCTCTCTGGCCCCAAAGACTCACTGTCCCCTGACTCACTGTCCCCTACCTCACTGTCCCCTAACTCGTCTTGTGCAGCTTGTTCTTGGCCCCCCTCGACCTTCCGTCCATGCAGCAGACGCAGGAGTCTTCGGGAAGCCGCACTCTGTCCGTGTCCTCCAGCCTCCAAGCCCCCGGCCGCTTTGCTTGGCACCCGGAGCAAAGTCAAACTCAACTGCGTCCTCTGCGATCTGCCACTGCTCATCTCAGCCTCATCACCCTTGTCCTCTACCAGGGCACTGGCTTCTTGTTTCTTGATAACAACTGGTTCTATCCGGGGTCTTGGCACCAGCCCCTGTCCGGCTCACGAGTCCTCTCCTGGACCCAGCTCCTTTCTCTTCCTTTCTTCCTCTAGCTCTCACCACCCCTGCAACATCCTCTCCCTCATCACCCACCTCGCCTCCCGCATGGCTCTCGAAACAACCAGAACCTAGATCGCTGGTCTGTTTGGTTATTTGTTGTTTATTGCTGATCTTACTAGAATGTGGCTTCACCTGAGGTCTGGTAATGTTTCCAAACTATCCATTTCTATGACCTGATCAGTGGATTCCAGACTGGGGACACCACAGAGAGATTGAGGACTAACGACATTTAATACTATATTCTCTCTCTTCTCAGGGGTTTAAGTTCAGTAATTTCCGAGCATTATTTAAAAACTTAGGCAGACACAGTACCTTTGTTGGGCAATTATGCACATATTTACCAGTGAAAATGAATTTCCCAGGTGTCGCACACTCCTGGAGGGCTCTTTTCCCACTGGCACAGGACCTACCTTGGGGCTTGAGAACTGCCCAACCACTTGCAAAGTCCACCTACCCAACCATGATCCTCATGCCTTGTGCACAGACCCTCAGGGCCTATCGGGAGAGAAATGGCTTCCAGCTTCCTTCCACTGGGGAAACTGAGGCCGGGTGACAATTGCTGATGTCCCCCCAAGGTACAAAGGCAGGGAGGGAATTCCAGCTCAAGCCTTCTGGCTCCCGTTCTGCTGGGCTGTGTCTCGTTATTTGGTTGCTCACGATGTCCCAGGGAGGACAGAAGGGCAGGTTCGTAACCTCCGCAACATTCTAGCGAAGTCTTCACTTCCGCACATTCGAACCAGCCCTGCCTGGGAAACCCCTGTCCGCCCCGATCAGGCAGGATTACGAGGGCTCTCTCGTGCCACACAAGTGGCAGGAGGGCTCTTCCAAGCTGCTGCCTCGTGTATGGCTCAGACAAAAGATGTGCTGAAGCCGTCTCCAGAGTCACCTACCCCGGCGCCTACGTCACGATCTCCGGGGGGCTCTCCGCGGCCTCTCTCCATCACCACCCACTCACCTCCTCTCCCGGTAAGGACCAGCTCTCTCCCCAACCCAGCTTCCTCTCCTTTCTTAGACCGTAAGTCGTTCCTCAGCTATGAGCTGGATGTCCACATTCCTATCTCTTTTGTACAACTCGGCAGTGTGTGACCGTGACAAATTACTTAACTTCTCCCTGCCGCAGTCTCCAACCTGCAAACTAGGAGTCACAGATGGAGCTGACCTTGTAGGAGGCCTGCTGGGTTGCATTTGCTAATGTGTCTAAAAAGCCCGGGACAGAGGAAGTGCCGGGGAGTTGGGGCTACAGTAATCGTCATCAGTGTTTATGGGGCCCCGTCACGTGCCTCTCGATTGCTGTGTTACCCCTTCCATAGACCCTTCGCTTCTGTCTTCACCTCCTTTCCCAGCCCATTCTCTGTCCACAGCCACACAGTTCTGATTGCCGGGAGCTTCCCTGCCTCGAAGCCTCCTTGAGCTGGGGATGTGGTGCCCAGCAGAGCGCTTGCTTACACTCCCCAGCACTGCAGAAAGAAACCAACCAAAAAGACACAAAACCCTTCTGGATCCCCACCTCACAAAAGGTGAGGTCCCAGCTCGGCGCATCCCCCAGGCTGGGCCCCATAGGAAGCCCCTTCGTGTGTCCTTCGCTTGCCCTGTCTCCTCCCCTCCGCACTCTTCGGTGTCCGGACAACTGCACCCAAACTGCGAGCCAGCAGAGGGTCGTCTGTGGCCCCCAGCTCTGCAGACCCCTGAAGTCACCTCCTCCACCCAGCCGGAGCTGCTGAATGTTCTTCTTCTCCGCACTTTCAGTAGCTCTGTGGCAACAGCTGCTCAAGGGCTCGGTCGGCTTTGTACTCTTTCTCTTGCCTCAACAACATGCCCTTTGCCGCCAGCCCTTGGTGCGGGGGTCAGAGATGCTGAGGAAGCTGGGAAGGAGGCGATGCGCAGCACCCTGCTCCCCACTCAGCTCACCTGGCCAGCTGCAGACCACCAGCGGGTCGTGTCCCTTCCAGGTTCTCCTCCGCACCACCGCCCTGGTCCTGGGCTGCCGCCTTTGACCTGGATGATGCCACCGGCTTTTATCAGCTCTGCTTCTCCCGCTGCTCGGCTGGAGGCTGCCCGCGAGAGACGCTCGCCAGTGTGGACTGCGCAACACTTCGGCTCAGACTCCCACGGGGCCTCCCACAGAGCGCGGGACGGAAGCTGGCGGCCCAGGAGGCCCTGGTCTGACTTCCTAGTCTCCCAGCCTCCGTGGCCTCCTCTGCTTTGAGCGTTTGGCTGCAACCTCAGTGGTCTCGGCTGAGCCCTAAAGCACACTACTCCCTTTGCACACACAGTTCTGCCATTTTAAACCCTCTTCTCCTCGTTCCACACCCTTCTGGCTCAGATCTTAGCGGCCGTCCCATCCACCTTGTCTGAGAGAGGTGGTTTTTCTCTTTCCACTCCCAAGTTATTTCCTCCACAGTACTTATCAGCCCTCCAATTATTGTATACATTTATATTTGTTTCTTTGCACGCTTTTTTTTTTGCTGCTCTCGTCTCTCTCCACGTGTTGAAAATTTCATGAAACCCATCACCGTGTCTATCACAGCCATAGAACCTCTGATCAATGCCCTTAACAGCAGACACTCCAAAAACGTGTGTCGAATGACTGTTGAATCCTCACTGTGGACTAACCACTGTGCTCTGGGTGAAAGAGTCAAACACTGGCACGAGAACAGCCACACACATCCAAACCTGCCTACACCTGTGGAGGCCCCGTGAGACAGAGTGTGTGTGCCGGCCAGCACCCTTTCTAAACCCACGACTGGTGTTTCTTTCAGAGTTTTGACACCGTTTCTATTTTTAAAAGATTGCAAAGGTGCTTTAATCCAACTTTGAAAATTTTATTATTGCTTGATGCTCTGCTCACATATAACTGAGCTGAGGTATTAAAATGTTACCTGTGAGTTTCACTAAAGAGAAGTTGAAGGGGCCTCGTTCTGTTTTTCTGGGTTTGAAAAGAAGAGGACATGAGGTCTACTAAATCCCAATGATGAATGTAACTGCACTGTATACCTAAAATGTACCAATAAACTCAATGAGAAAACAACTGATTGTTTTGCTCAAAGATGTGAGTGTGTGTGTGTGTGTGTGTGTGTGTGTGCAGTGAGAAGCTTGAGCGATAGCCAGTTGTTAGGCTAAGCAAAATCCCATTAGACACAGTTTTGATTATTGAAGATTTCCTACAAATCTGTCACCACAGAAATGAGTCACATTTGTCAACTGGATCCCCTTCCCCTTCCCTCCTTTCCTGTCCCTCCCTCCTGCAAACCTTGGCTGAGTTTCTGCTCTATACCAGGTACTGCACTGCACGGGGAACTGATAAAGGTGACAAGGAACCCTGCTGCAGCCAGGAGACCCAGGTACCTGTAGGGAAGACGGAGTGCGACCAAGCAGTGGCCCCAAACATCCCTGTTCCAAAAGCAGGCTGCGCTGCCATGGGTACCGGGAGGGTCCTTGGCGAAGGTCACAACTGCGCTGGGTTCCCTCTTGGGGCTCAGTGCGGGGTCCGCCTCTGAGGACAGCGGTTCCCAGGGCACAGCACAGCCCCCCTGGTCGTTCACCTTGAGCCCAGGGCAGCCCTGCCTGGCCTGGGGCTGGGACGCGGAGCACTGCCCTGGGAGAACTGACATCCCCGGAGGAAGTAAGACAGAAAGGGCTCTCCGTGGGGCAGGATGCCTAAGAAAGGGATCAGAGTTAGAGTGTTAAAGGGACCTGAAGACCCTGCCGACCTTTGCGCCCAGAGGGGATGGGCTGAACCCAGCCCCCTACATACAACTTTCTCTGCAAGACCCAGCCCGATCTCCTCCTCAGTGGGCAGAAGACCTCAGCAAGCTCCCCCTTGTTGGAGGAAAGTGCAGCTGTCACCCACTGTGCAGGGAGGTGGGAGCAGGGCAGGTGTGTAAAGCCCGCTCCTAACACACTCCTGCTCCCGGTGTCCCTGGGGCACCCTCAGTGTGGGGCCCAGGTCGCTGGGGGTGCGGCCTCCCTCCCACGCTGCAGGCCTAGTCCCGAGTGGGCGACTCCCTCCCGCTGAGCCTCTTACCCCATGCTGCACAGCACCCTGACACACACCCACGCGTGCACGCACACACACACACACACACACCCACGCACACACACGCATGGGCAGACTTCCCGCCGGCGGTGCATAGTCATGCTGCCCTGCCCCAGCACATCTGCCCAGGGCCTGGGATGTCGGGGGAGCCACCCTGACTCCATCTCAGGCACAGCCTGACACGGCCTCTCCCTGGCCGGCCGGAGGAAACGTGTGAGATGGATTAAGGAGCCAAGCAGGGCGGAGGCAAGCGACTGCAGGGACCGACCGCCTCCAGCACCTGCACAGCCTGAGGCTGCCCCACGCCCTTCACCCGCACCCCAGGACTGGCCCCTAGGCCAACCTCAGGCCTGGGATGCGGGATTTGAACCCAGGCAGTCTGATTCACAACCCAGGAATTGCTCTGCCTCCGTGTCTGAGAGAGAGAAGAGAGTGAGCAAGACAGAGAGCCCGGGGACACGCAGGAGGGGCTGAGCAAGACCTCAGCAGGTCGGAATCCTAGGGAGGAATCAGAGGAGCAGCGTGATCCCCGTGGCTCATCCCTGCAGCCGGGGCACAGCCAAGGCGGGGGAGAGTTCGTGTTCACGGCCAGGTCCCGGCAGCACCCAGGAGTCCGGCCCTTTCCACGCACCCTTCCACCACTGTGCCTTTGTCCCTGCGAGCTCAGGGAGCTCTTGTGCAGCCGCACCCTCCCCGGGGCAGTGGGATCCAGGCCACCCACCCCATCTCTGGCTGGGCCTTGAGCTGCTTTCCTGGCAGAGACACCGAGCGCCTTCCCAGGTGAGGCCCAGGTGACAAGGTCAGCGCGCGTGTTCCAGGCGCTGGGACACACCATGGGGAGGTCCTCTCCTCTCTGGGCACAGGCGCAGGGGCTGGTGAAGCAGCGAGGAGTAGGAACACGGAGTCCCTGTGCCCAACGAGGCACTTGCAGCGTGGCACACAGCCGCGGAGCCCTTTCTCTCAGTGGAGATCGCTTAGCCGGCAGCAGCCACGAGGCACTGCTCTGACAAGGGAGAAGACTTCTCCCCGCTCCTTGGAAAGAAATGTCTGTCTCACCCTAAGGGGAGGGAGGCTGAAGTGCGAAGGGAGGTTCAAGCTTGGGCACTGCAGCAGGGCCAGCCGTCGGTTCCCAGGACTGCTGCACACGGTGTGGCCCGGTCCCCTGTGAAGGGGACACTGCCCGCGAGGCTGTCCCCGCGATGGGTGGTACCCGCCACCCGCCTGCCCCTGCACCCTCAATCTCCACGCACCTAACTGGGTGGTGAGGCTGTCCTCGGGACAGGGGACACAGCGGGATTGCTGGCCCTGCCGGCCGGCTGGTGACTGCCCTCAGAGTCTGAGAGCAGAGTGACGCTGTGAAACGCGGGACACGGAAGCTTCCGGTCCTGGCCCATAAAAGCTCTCAAGCGGTGGGCGGTGGAGGCTCCAGGGCCCACCCTAATCTGGCCCATTTTGGTGGCGTTAAGTACAGGCACATTGTTCGATAGCCGGCACTTGTTTCCTTGGCCCCAAACGAAACTTGGCGCCCAATAAACTCTGAATCCCCGACCCCTCCCTTCAGGCCCCACCAGCCGTCCGGACCTGTCCCACGGGTTGACTTGTCCAGGGGCCCAACAAGCGGCACCACACGTCTGTCCTTGTGTGCATCTGGTCGAGCTCTCTGTCTTCGAGATCCATCTACGACGTAGCGTGTATTAGAATCCCCTTCCTTTCCAGGGTGGGTTTTACCCCGTTGTGTACAGAATACATGTGGTGCGTCCATCTTTTGCTACACACCTGGGTTGTTTCTACCTTCCAGCCGCTGCTGTGCCGTGACTCTGTCGCTCTCTTCAAGGCGTACTGGAGCTCCTTGGGAATTCATCCCCGCCAACGGACACGCTGCCGGATGTAGTAGTTCAGTGTTGATGTCTGGTTTTTTTCCAGTGCTAGGGATCAAAACCAGGGGCAATTCTACCACCGACCACATCGTGGCCCCAAGTTGTCTCTGTCAGCTCCTAGTCACAGAACATAATGATGAAATTCGTCAGAGGGGCCTCATACAAGTACCCAACACATCTTCATTCTTCTTAGGCCCCTTTCTCCTGCCGTCTCTTCTCTCCCTTCCTCTCCTACCGCCTCTTGGTTCTCCTCCCTTTTGCAAAAGGTGAACCTCCCTGCTGTCCGTGTGTTTACATTTTTGGAAGAGCAACTATCCCGCTTTCTATAGTGGGAGGACCCGCGTCCCATTCCCCAGAAAAGCACAAGTGTTGCACTCCCCGGGCATCTCTGCCAACGTGTTACAGTATTTTCTAATTATTTGTTTCTTGCATAATGTGCCTTGCTGTCTTTGGGTTTTCCTTTCACACGGGCAATCTGTCTTTTCTCGTGCGAAACATTTCCCATTCACTGTACTGCTGCCTGCTTGGGGAGCGGGGGGAGCCCCTTACCAGCGACAGCCTCACAAACCCTTTGGTGAACACAGCCCCAGCAGCTTGAAGTAGGAACTGAAGAGCTTTTCCAGGGCTCAGAAGCTTTCTGCGGTCTTGTCTTTCCCTAGACAGTCTTAAGGGTGACGGCTCTCTCCACTTCCGCTAAGGAGAGTCACTCCCTGAGGAGGTGGGAAATAAGATGCAAAAAGAGCATGGAGAGCAGAAGAAAGGCAAGCTGTGGGGTGAGACTTCTGGGCGCTGCGCTCCTCCCGTCCTGCAGCGCTGAGCTACCGCAGCCTCAGTTTCCCCCCAGGGACAGTGAGTGGCCACACTTGTGATACAAAGCCACACCGCGATTCTGATTTCTTCCTCACATATCCACAGCGTCCACGTGCACACCGATCTGACACCTCTGTACACAGCACATGCACACGTGTCTGCACACGGCAGGCAGGGAGAGCCCGGTCGGCTCTGCGTCTTGGCTTCCTCACTCCACACGGCCTCGTGGAATTCCCTCCAAACCCACTGGCAGACTCCTTCCACCTTTGTAATGGCTCAGTCCGTGGCTTGCCTGTGCTGTGATTTAACCAACCATGCCGCTCAGTGGGCCTTCGCTTTTCCTGTCTCCACATGGCACTGGAGTGGCTCTGCGTCGTGAGGGCCTGCTCAGGGCCCTCCAGCAGCGCCCTCCCTCACTCAGAATCAGATCAGATCCAAAGGCCTTGTGAAGGGTTACGGAGCCCCGGGTGACCTGCCCACCACACTCTGTTCTCTGTGCTCTGGGTCACTAGTTGTGCTTGCTGCTCCTCAAAGCTGCCCTTCATGCCTGTGCCTCAGGACCCTTGTACACGCTCCTCTCTCAGACCTAGGACAGTCTCTGTCCACATGCCCCGCCCTCACCTCCCCTGTGCTCTGAGGCTCCCCTCGCTTCCCGGTCTAAGGAAGGGCTTTCCCTGCCTGCCCTTGCTGTCTGCCTTCCTTCCTCCATTTCCTCCTAGCACTTGTCCCTCACTTATTTGTGCGTTACTCACCTCTCACCAGTACGGCAGGCATCCAACTGCTGGATTCTGGGTCGTCCTCGGGTCCTTTGGGTTTGACAACTATTCACTGTCGATTGGATAAATATTCACCAAAGGAATCCACGGACTCCCCCGTGAATGAATGAGCAAACCCACACAACCGCAGACCCAGCCCACGGGGATGGGAGACACCACGGGGCTCGGAGGAGAGAACCAGAGAATCTCACAGAGGCTAAAGCTTCTCCAAAGTCCTAGTGCGGAAGCACTGGCCGTGGCCCTGCCTCCGTGGTTGGAGAGTCACAAACCATCCCACACACAGCCCTCAGTGCTCCCTGAGGGCGGCTCAGCTCTTCCATCTGATTCCTTGTTAAATCCAGGCTCAGAGAGGGCTGGATCCGGGAAGCTGTAAATGAACACACTGTGGGGAGAGGGGGGCGCAGGGGCACAGGGGCCTGGGACTGAACCTCAGCTCGGTGTGAGTTGGACGAATCTGCATCTCAGCATCCTGTGTGTCCATGACAACAAGAAGAGCATCTACACCCAAGAGTTCTTACTGCAGAAGGCAAATGAGTTGACACATGTAAAACACCCAGTGGAGAACGCAGGAATAGAGAAGTCAAGACAACAAATTCTTAAAACAGACCGCTGGGCCACAGCCTGGCTCTGCTGCCGACTAGCCTGACGGTCTCAAGCAAGTCAGTTGATCTCTGTGTGCCTCAGTTTTGTCATCTGTAAAATGGGAAGAATTGCAGCCTCTCCTCCCAAGAATGCTGTGGGTCTTAAGCGTGTTGATAAGGACAACGGTTGGGCCGGGGATTTAGCTCAGTGGTGCCGGCACCTGTTTCACAATCACAAGGACCCCAGTTTGAGCCCAGTACCAAAAATAAAAAAAGATAATGACAATTGACAATGGCTTCATGAAGTTCCTGCAGGGATGCAACAGCAGGATGGAGAAGGTGTCACCCAGCATCTGGGGCGAGCAGTGGGAGACCGGAGGGGTCAGGACAATGGAACACAGATTCTGCGGGGTCCAAGAAGGAAAGGGGAGCTCTGGGGGCTGCGGTCACTGCGTTAGCTGTTCCTCCTCTCCGGGGAAGGTTGGACTTATCTGTCCCCAGAAGCGGGCTTGGCTCGGTGACTTCTTTGGCAGGAAACATGTGGCCCCCGGGCAGAAGCTTCCAGAGTCGGCCTGAGAGGAGACACACTCTCCTTTTCCTGCCTCCACAGCCGCGGAACAGGGGTGGAGACGGCTGAGCTGCCTCGTCCCCGACTCTGTGCTTGGTGGGTGACACTCAGCACTCACGAGAAGCAGGCGGTCTGATCTCTGCCGTCGGAAGCCTTCCTCGCTGCAGCGGAACCTGGCTGATCCTGGCCGAGGCCTCGTGGGGGGGCCGCTTCCAGGAAGCCACTCCTGGGCTGCGTTCCCTGTGGTCATTTTCCCAGGGGCAGTCAGGGGCTCCCCTAGGCGGCTGAGGAGGACAGAGTGGCTCCGACAGCTCAGCCACCTGTGACGGTTCTCCTTTGTGATCTATCTGCGGAGGACGAAGGACCCTCTTTGCCTTCGCCACCTTAGATCCACGTGTCCCAGAGGGGATTTCACTCACCATGAAATCGGGCTGCAAACAGCGGAACACCCACGTAACCGATGGTCAGGTGATCTGGATTAAGCAGATAGAAATTTATTGTTTTCTTAGGTAGATGCAATCCCAAGGTAAAACCGCTCAGGACTAGTGTCGTATTTCAGGGCCACCAGAAAATCCAGGTCCTTTCCTGCCATGTGTCCCAGACCCTCGGGGTCTATTACTGCTTTGTAAGTCCCGCTGTCACAGTCGCCTTCCAGTTACCAGGAAACAGGAAGAAAATGAAGATGGGTTTTCCCCTAGGACACCTCTAACACCTACACAAACTACTTGAATTCTGGTGTCCAGAGCTTACCTGCGTGGTTATTCCCAGCTGAGGAGGCTGGAGGGTTTGTTGTTACTCTCCTTGGTTTTGCTTTGCTTTATACTCAGTGATGACATGTGCTGCTACAACCCAAGAACTTTATTGCTGAGAAATAAGAGAATATTGGGTGAGGCAAATAGCAGTTTTGTTCTGCTTAACAAGCCCCTTGGCCACCAGCTGTCCCCAGCCTCTCAACAGTCATGAGGAGAGATGAGGACCCCTCCTTCAGTCTGCCCCTTCTGTGGGCCCGCAATTATTTCAGACTCGGAAGTGGAAAAGCATTCGTGAAAGGAATGCTACTTATTGAAGTTCAAAACCAATTACTAAGCTCCAAAATGTACTTACAGAAGTTCAAAGCCTTGAACTTAGCACAATAGACCGGTGAAGATGGTAAACTTTATACATTCACCTCAGCTTTGCTCTGGAAACGAGGTAACCAGTGAGCCAGAGAAACACACCCTACTGCCTACGTCCCCCAAAACCCTGGGAATGATTACAGACAAGATGGATACAAAAACACGGGGCTTTGGTACCACAATCTAAGCACCTTACACAAATAGCATATAACAATACTGAAAGGTTGCTCTGAAAGGAGCTAAATAGAAAAACACATTCTTACTCCTACCCATCAAATGCTAAGACCAAAGATGCCAGTCCTGTATCCCCAAAGAACAGGCGATGATGCACGAAATCTGATTATTTCATTCTCTTTTTATTAAAGTGAGAGCAGAGCCAACCAACTTCATAAGAATCGCCATGATTTTTTTTTTAGCAAAAATTGTATCTCATTTATGTTAGACCACAACGCCATCCATCACTCCTGCTAAAGGGTACACATTGCTCCGGATAAGACCATTGCTGCTGACGAGACACATTTAAACAAGTCAGATTCCTTCCCTTATTCATAGAATGAGTCACTTCGTGTCACACACACTTCATTTTTGACTCACAAATCACGTCACAACAGGCTTTGTAAGACTTATAATTATTGAAGCTATTTTTGCGCCGCTATTCACGGCTTTTTTTTTCCTCAGCCTTTCCGCATGAATAACCAGTTTTCCTCCTCATTATTTAGTATCCGACCAAATAGAACGGGTGTCAGCCAATCAGCATCTCGGGCGATGACTCATTTGCAGTCAAACATTTAAAAATATTGGGTCCTTATCAACAACAATCAAGCCCGCTGCTTCACGCAGAGTGAGGGAGCTGGGTCAGGGGAAAGGTGCAACCCTGCTGCCGCCCTGGCTGGCTAGCAATCGAGGTGTCTGATGACAGAGCCAGGAGGACTCTTCCATCACAGAGACTTATGTTTGTAATGCGAGATAATTACTGCCCCTAGCTTTATGGCTTACACACGCCCTTCATTTCCCTTTAGCTCATCTGAGACACATAGCAGTTTCAAGTGAGAAGCTTGCCCATGAATTCATTCAGAACCAGAGACCCAAGTTAAAGAACTGTACCCATACCCCTGTGACTTTTAATTCAAAACTGTCTGGAAAAATCCCATTCCATGCATTTTTTCCTGAAAATCCAGGTAAGACCATGGAGTGGTCTCACAGATCAGTGCCTATAGTTTCTTACAATAGAAATATGTAGTTAAATATGTAGCTCCTGTGTCCCTCCCAGACCCACAGATTGGAATCCGGGAGGGGCGGAGCAAGGAGGCAGGTTCTCAGGCTCCCTCGGCGATTCTCCAGCCTTCGAAGTGTCTGAATTCCACCAGGACTGGCCCTCGAAGTGTCTGAATTCCACCAGGACTGGCCCTCGGCAGGTGGCAAAGAAGGGTCAAACGCTCCAGGCCGGGAGATGTGAGTAAGAAATCTGGGGAGCTGCAAATGTTCTCGATAGCAGCCGATCACGATTGCTCCTTGCATCCACTACTGAACACTGAGCCGAGCATTGTAGGAGGAGGTCTGAGATGCTTTCGGGGCCCTCCATGCCCCAGGTCTCTGAAGCACCGGCAGGGGCTTTGGTCAGATTCTGGGTGCACAGCTGAGAGGTGAAACATCCACCTTCTCTGAAACCAGGAACACTAAATTTAACCCTACACACCATCTGCTGCTGGCTGCAGAAACCTGCTTTCTTTCTGGGGTGAGGCTTCTCGGAGGGTGAGTTACTTCAGGACCTAGACAAACTGCATGTGGTAATAGTCGTCATCCTGGTATGAAAGCCACAGGGCTTGGGTTTGAATCCTGGCTCAGCTGCTACAGCCATTGTGCCTACATGTTTGTAAGTCACCGAGCCAGCACCAGTGAACAGGGAGACTGTAAGGACCTGGTTGCCCCCCTGATCCCCAAGGCAGATTCAGCCTCTGGAAACTTTTCCTAATTCTCTACCTCACTTGACGCTTGTGTCATTTTTCTCTCGTTGGCCAGAGTAGCTTTTTCTATTGCCTTTTTCTGAGTTGGGTCACAGCAGCGCCTCTCAGACTGAGCACCCCAATCGGAAAACCCAAAGTGTTCTAAAATGCAACACTTGAGTCACAAGTGGAAACTCCACACCTGACTTCGCATGACTTAAATAACATTTCCTTCACGGTAGGTCTATAAGGTGTATGAGAAGCGGAAGTGAATGTTGGGTTTAGACTTGGCTCCAGTTCTCAAGACACCTCACTGTGTGCGTGCAAATACAGTGATGCCTCGGTTCACGAACACTTCTGTTTGCGAACAACTCGGTTCAACAAAAGATGTGTTCAGCAAAAATTTGCTTCTGTTGGCAAACTCCACATCGGGTGATGAACAGAACCATAGCCACTGTCTCCAGAATCACAGGAAAATTTAAGTTTGAGAACCACTGTATTCCAAACTCCAAAAACACTTCTGGCCCTTAGTGTTTCCGATAGGCAATACTCAACCTGTAGTAGCTAACAGGTAGATACTACCCACTGAGTGTCATGCTGTTCTAGACCCTTCAGGAGTGTTACCATATTTAATCATCACGACTTTTCTTTGCAGCAGGCATGTTATGATTATTCCCTTTGGTTCAAGTAAGAAAACTGAGGCACGGATCAATTAAGTAACTTGCTCAAGAACACATGGCTGCTTCTGTTATGGGCTCAGGCAGGCTCAACTCAGAGCTGAGATCTGCGACAGTGCCTTGCATTCTCTGATGTCACACGCAAAGGTTTCATGGGTCTCTCTGTTCAATTCTACACCTCAAAGTATAGCCAGGTGGCCCCAGCCATGGGTTTGAAGTCACATGACACAAACAGGAGAGAGAGGGCTACACTCACAGAGCTGAAGTGAAGCCTGGGAGCCAGCTGCCCCCTGCACGTAGCCCTTTCCTGTGGGAGCATCCTCCATGACTCCTCGGCCAGCCAAGCTGCGCTCCACTTCCGGGCTTCGTATTGGCCCACCGTATAATAGGGTGCTGACCTGGCTCAGTCCAGGACGCTGTTCCTGTGAGAGGCCCAAGCTGTAAGGAGCTCCGTGGGACCATGGAGAGTGGTTTTCTCTTGGACTCACACAGAAAACACTGGAAAATTAAAGACTGAAAAACTTGGCAATGAAGGTGAATGCTTACTTTAATACCATCTCCAAAATTTACCCTTTCCTATAGAAACAGCCTCAAGTGGAGACTGGATAGAGGAGATGTGGGTTTTTTGATATAAAATGGAGTACTACTCAGCCATAAAGAATGAGAAACTAGAGACATTGATAGCTAGGTGGATGCACACTGAGGGCACACTCTTGAGTGAAATTAATAGCACACGCCTGTGTAAATACCATATAGTTTCTCTGGTGTGAGAAACTAAAAGTGTAAACAAGGATCAAAAATGTATAACTGACATTGTGTAATAGGCAGCAAAGGGCTAAAGGAGTAGGGGAAGTGGGAGGGGTAAGGGAAAGGTAAGAAGGGGAAAGAAAAAATAAGAGGAAAGGAAAAAGTGGAAACAGTCTTTGTGAACGGGGAAGGGTGGAGGAGGTGAAGGGAGGGCAGGGGAGTGGGGAAAAAAGGAGAACCGAGATCTGTTTGTAAAGGCACAAGATCCCCACGGTGAATGTAACTGTACCGTATACTAAAATGTACCAATAAAGAAAAAGAAATAAAAAGAAATAAAAAAAAAAAAAAGAAATAAAAAGAAACTGAGCCTCCTACGCCCGGAAACGGTAAGAGAGTTCAGGTAGGAATGCTGTGCACTTCTTGTCACAGCTCCGCTCGCACTGGTGTCCCGCCCCTCCTCCTCCTCCACTCTTCCGGAGACAACACAGTCGCTCCTTGGCCTTCTAAGGCACGGAGGTCCGTCCGCCCCTGGCTTTGTGGTGAGCTGCGCTATTTCCTCACCCGTCCTGCGCTTTTGGCTTCCACCCTCCTCTCACGGGCACGTGATCGAGTGTCCCCACCAGGAGAAAAGCTCCCCTAGACCTCACTCCGTCCAGCTCCCTCTGCTTCCTCCACACTCAGTCTCTCAGAGGACTCTGTTCCGTGTCCCGCATCTTTCTCCACGAATCAATCCTCCTTTTTCAACCCGGTGTTTATCCAGCACCCATCACTTCCAGAGCGGCTCTTCCTGGGGTGGCCGCGCTCTCCACGTCACCAACCCAGGGGAGAAGGAGTCTTTACTTCGGTCTCCTCTCCCGAGCTGATGAAGCCCTCACCTCACAGTGCTCAGGCCTCCCAGGGGTTTAGGGAACGCACCCCCTCGTCTGGAGTCCCTCCCACTCCTCCGGCGGCTCTCTGCAAGACCCCTGGTTCCTGGTCTCGCGGCTGAGTGTCAGAATCCCTCAGGATGCGCAGGGCTCCAAGTGCAGCACGGCCTGCGGCCCCGCACACAGCCCCGACCCCGCTATTTACCTTTGAAACTGACCACTTCCTGCTCCTGCCCGGATGTCGCATCTCAACCTCAGACTCAGCAAGTCCATGATCTGCCTTCTGCAACTTGACCCTTCTCCCGCAATCTTGAAATAAGAAAACTAGAAGCATCATCCTTAGTAGCCTCTTTTCCTCATCCTCTCCACCCTCTGCTACTGACACCAGCACCAGATCTAACTGGTTTAGCGCCCTAATGCCACTGAAATAAATCCAGTTCTTCCCGTTTCTACCTCCAGCACCCTAGCTGAAGTCACTCTTAGTTTTCACCTGTTTTCCCTTAACATCTGGTCCTGCTGCTCCCCTCCTACTCCTTCTCCACACCCCAGCTTCAATCAACCTTGACTCAGAACCCTTTGGTAGTTGACTGCTCTTCGGGGCTAAAAACTGGGATCCTTAGCATGGCCTACAAGACCCTGCCCTATTGTTAGGGTTTAGAAGCTTGTTTAGTGCATCCCCCAATTGTTCACATGCTGGAGGCCTGCTCCCCACTGTAAAAGGTCCTTGTGTGAACGAGTGGTACCTCCAGGAGGGATTGTGGGGACCAGGCCTTTTTGGCAGTGGGATCTCTTTCTCACCATCTCTTCCCACCACGCTGTGACACGTCCCAGAGGCCTGCACTACAGCTGAGCTAATGCTGGCGCCATGTCCTGGAACTCCCCGAACTGTGAGCCAAAGAAACCTCTTTTCTTAGTAACATTAGCCTGTCTCAAGTATTCCATTGCAGTGACAGAAAACAGACTGGTACGCCCAGCTAGTCCCAGTCCTCCTCCCAGCCTTTCCTCTATCCACAGAGCCCCTTGCTCTTGACACTGATGGCAGAGATAAAGAATGATGGTAAATGTTCTTTAATTCACAAGGAAGCCCCATGAAGAACTTCCCAGACCCAGGTGTCAACAGTGTCAAGGCTGAAAAACATCCAGGCCGATGCTGAAAGTCCTTTCTCCCTTTCTCCCTTGCTGGTGGTCAGTTTAGAATTCCAGTAGCACAAGGCCTCCAGCTGACCACTATCACTGGTCTAGGGTGAGCACATGCCCTACTTTGGCTCATTTGGACTGGAGATGGAGATCCCACTCCATACGTGGAGGAAGGGTTCTCATCCCATCCTTCATCCCACTGGCTGGAAATATACAAAAGTGTGTTGCCCTATCTGCCTAGAGCCACACCGAGAATGACAGAGCAGACGCACAGGGAAACCTGAATTGCATGGCCTGGCGAGCTACCGGATCAACCCATGCTGAAGCCCATTTTATTACTCAACTTCTAATTGCACGAGATAAATAAATGTCCCAGTCATAAAAATCAGCTTATCTAGTGTTTTCTGTTACTTGTCATATGACCAAATGACCCAGGATTCCACTCAGCCCTTATATTCCATGAGTTTATGATTTAAGATACAGTAAGATCTCTCTAGCCCAGACTTCTTCAGTGGAAATGTAAATAAATCTTGAAGGGACTGGAAGGAGAAGGGCAGGGTAGACTTCATTTGCAATGAATTAAAGACTACTTCTTTTCTCATTTCCTACATGGGCAACTCCACATTTTCTGTTCTTTTCAGATGTCTCTCAGACACACCGACATTCTGGAAGATCATTTATTTTACTAAGGCGATGACGGGTGTCTTTGTGACTCCATCAACCTTGCCTCCTGCCTTTTCCTGTGGCTCCAATCCCAGAGAGCTGCCCCATCCCCTTCCAGTGCGCTGGACATCCAGGAACTGGCCTGTCGATGCACACTGTGTCCTTCACAGTCCCGGCTACAGCATGAGAGACAAGAGCCCCGGGACAGCTGCTGCTGTCGCTGATGTGACTGCGAGGTTCTGCTTTGAGGACCAACTGGGCCACATCACTGAGCTCGGCATCAAGGCAGCGTTTGAGCAATACCAGCTAGGTACTGCTTTGGTACTGCTAGGTCCTGCTAGGTCCTGCTAGGTCCTGCTAGGTAACATCCTCGAGTGCCTGTGATAACCAGAGCTGAACGTGTTACTCCCCTTACCGCACCAAATCCTCCGGGCGCCTTGATGCAGACACTGGTTTAAACCCTGTTTTCCAGATGATGTAATGGGCCAAAAGAGGGTGAAAAACAATTGCCAAAGTCCACACAGCTGGTAAACGAAGCCGTGTTTCCTGGATCATAGAAAAAAAAAGGCAGAGCGAAGGAGTCCTGCGATTTGCTTTGTTTTAATTTAATCAGTCTTTTCTAAATGTTTCCATTAAAAAACAATAGATACGAAAGATAACTTAAACAAACAGTGTAGAGTGTGGTGAAGGCACAGATCTCCTCTTCCTGCCATTCCTTGCTGGTTGTACCTTCCTGCTCTGCAGGGATGCTCACTGCTAAAAGCCTTTGAAAACTCTCCTTGAATGTGTAGAGAAGCACTTTCTCCCTCCAGCCATCTTCTGCTACCTCCACTTTTGCCAAGGCAGCATCTCTTGACACGAATCATCATTGCCTGGTTCCTGCCTCTTCCCCCGCTCCCCAGGGCTCCTTCCTGGAGGGACTGCCTGTGGCTGACTTCCACGTGGTCGTCTTGCGGACAGTCACAGGAGGTGAGCGCCACCACCGACTCCGGTGGTGAGCGAAAGCAGCGGCTCCCTGGGCAGCCTTTCTGGCAGCGCCATGGAGGAGCAATCCCTTTTTCTTGTCATCACCGTAAATCCGCAAGCCTTACCTCGTTACTGAAATGTCAGGGTGAACTTTCAGCTGGACAGCTAAATAAACATGCGAGGTCACTGGCAAGGACAGATGTTCCCAAGAACCTTCGTCCTGGAGCTCTCCGAGGGAGGACAGCCCTCCGCGTTAATTCAGGTTGTTCCCTGTGTTCTGCTTTCACCATGCACCACTTAACTTTTTGGTTGAGCTAAAATGCAGTTCTCTCAAAAGTGCTGAAGAAATAACCCCCGAGCAGGTGCTTCCTGCTGCGCGAGCTCTCCCAAATGCCCAGGGTGTTTTCAGGAGCTCTCCCAAATGCCCAGGGTGTTTTCAGGAGGCACCAGTTCCTTCCACGGTGAACCCAGCCGCTCTGCCCCTGGCCGTAGCATGGGCCGGCAGCTTCAGCCTAAGGATCGTGAGGCACAAGCATTTGTTCCTCATGAAACCGAGTGGAAAATGGCAGTGGGCTCTGCAGCTCTCTTGGGCCAACTCAGTCCCATTCAGATCTCAGAGATAAGCTAGGCGTTGGCCCAGGTAAGTAAAGAGAGAGCCCCAAATGCAAAGCCAGAGCAGTCCACAAACGGGCCCTTCATCCACCTGGATGTTGGCCTAGGTAACTGAGGTCTCTTCCTCCAAAATGAGGTATAAAATATGAAGACTTGCTCTCTCTCTCTGTGTCCATTCTCTGCATCCCAAAGCCGTCCACCAGACCGGGCCTCTGGTATACTAGAGCTGCGCCGCACCTGGCCGCTGAGCCTGAATCCAATCTTGTGCACAAGACTAGAGGAACACTTTCTAATCCCAGACAACCTCACATGGGATGCCAGCGCCTGTCTGGTGGGCTTCATAAAGATTCAGGAGGGGAAGAAACATGTTGTTTGGGTCCGAGATACATACTCAGACCTGATATTCACCATCTCTCCAGAACTGAAGGAGGCTCGTTCTGCTTCAGTTACTGACCACATTCTGCACACCCGCCGCCCTGGCTGGCACTTGACAAGAATTAGTGGGCGATCGAGACAAAGACCCTGCACTCGTGGGATGGGAGCAAAGGTGGAGTCGGAGTAGGCAATAAACACGCTAGACAAGCAAATGACGCCGTGGGAGAAGTACGTGAAGGGAGAGGGGAGAGTAGGCAGGGGCCAAGGAGACAGGGGCGTGGGGGAGGCGGAGGGGAGGCGGCCATTTAAAATGAGGCAGGAAGTCTAGAGAGACAGTGACTGCGTGGTGACACCTTGTCCCCCACATAAGTGATGACCCTCAGATGCTTGTGGGAGAGAAGGCGGCCCCCAGGGCACGAGGGGAAGGAAGTGAAGGAGGGCAGAGGTGGAAAAGCCTTTTACTCGGTAAAACGCGTAGTTCTTGGAGAGAGATATCTGCTGCTGTGGACCTGCCTGGCACCTGGCCCCATCCTCCATTACCTCCCCCGTTTTCCCATCCGTCCCCGGCTCCCAGCCCACGAGGTCTACGTAGGACAGATCAAAGGCCATCACCCCGATTTGGAGCACGCAGGGCTGGCAAATCAGCGTCCGGGTCATGGTGATTCATTGGTAAGTGGGCATTTGACCTACATTAGTCTTAAAAGTCACTTCTTAGACTTTCACTTTCCTTAAAGAAAACAGAGATGGGATCTCACTGCCGGCATCGTCAAATTCACAGACTACACACCTGGAGCTTTCAGCAGCAAAGCCAGAGTCGCATTATAGGGCAGCAGCTTGCTTAAGAATGACACCGGCACAGAAGGGTGCAGGGCACAGGGACGGAGCGGTCAACTCCCATGATGTCATCCGAGCACCTGGTTCAGCCCTGCTGGCAACCACGATCCCTAGCATTTCCGGTCAGCTGTTAACAATGCCCTTTGTTTTCTTGATCTTCTTTCTCTTCCTTGGATGGGAAAAGTCCTGGTTCCACCAGTAGCTTTGTGAAGAGCTGCCTTTTGCAGCGGCCTTAGTGTCTTGCCTGTTGAACCATAGGAGTTCTTCGTGGTGTGAGAAGTCAAGGAGTATCAAAATCTACAGAGTGAAGTTGCGGGAACTGCAGACCACATGCCTACGCCGAAACTTTCACAGCCAGGACCATTGAATTCCCACCTGCATGCCCCTCATGTCAGTCCATGCAAAGCTTTCTGGGCCGGCCTGTAAATACCGAGTCCAGAACTGACACTGGGAATCAAATAAGTCCTGTGTCTGAGCCTTCTGACCCTGGCAGCCCTGTTTCCGGTCACCGATCTCGTTCATCTCCCTCCCCTGATGTCTGCATCCTTTTTGGTTCTAGAGACAGCAGGGATGTGACTTCCTCCTCCTCCCCTCAGTCTCCCTGTGTGGGCCTTAGTCCCAGTCTTCCCTCTCCTGCACGCACACCCTTGGAAGGGACAGACGTGCTTTCCCAGTCCTTGCTCTGTGTTCGACCTTGTGCTTAACCATGTGTCTGTCCTGGCCACGCATGTGGGGATGGAAATGACAGCGCGCTAGTTCCAACCTTTGGCCTTGATGTCCACTTACATTGTTGCGCCTTTGTATCGTCCAAGTTCTCAGGAGGCGGAGGAGAGCTGGCCGTGGCCCTCTGGTGAGTTACCCCAAGCAATCAGAGATTTGGCTGGACACAGAGCCAACCCCCTCCACACAGAATGCACATGAGTGTCATCCTCAATAACCAACTATTTTCTGAAGCCATCGAATGTTTAGATGACTTGTTATACAGCAATTTCAAACCATCACACTGACTTCTTAATACTAACCACAGAGTAGCACCCTCCTGGCCCATATTCCTGGACATTTGCTGACCCTCTGCACCTCCCAGACCCCCTGGACACGCTGGAATAAAACTTTCAGACTCTGTACATTTGAGAGGAAGGGCCTCTCTTTTTAGCATTTCCAGTTAAACTACAGCATGCCCTGCTAAACTGACATTTCCAAGAAAAACTGAATGTCTGTGATATAATGATGTCTCCAGCCAGAGTTCCAAATATTTGTCCAAATTTCCAACTTAACTTGGTAGTTTGTGTTATTTTCTGTTAGCCAAATATGGCAACTCTATTCCTTTATTACTCAGTCTGATGGGGTAAAGCCTCCCTACACTGAAGGCTTGGGGAAGTTCATTCTTACTGTTTGGGGTGAGAACTTAGAGGACTTGGTCTTGATCAGTCTGTTTGAGGTCACTGCCCTATGAAGGTCCTCTCCAAATACCAAGGCGCAGAGCTGGGTGCACAGATGTGTGGAGTTCTTACTCTCTGTACCCAGTTAACTCAATCAGTGATGAGTCTGCTTCTCGGGAGTGATTATGAAAACCTGCCTATTCTCAGCACACCAGGGGCAAAGCACAGAGCAAACACCAGCAGTCACATGGTGAGAAGGCGAATGGCTGCTTATCCACGTCGCAGTCCACAAACGACCTCATCTTCCCTCATCAATGTGATGAAAGACTTCAGCTTCAAAATAAAACTCACGTCCAAGGGGCTTTCATTTTTCATCTGTCCTTTGATAAGCAGGAATAATTCACTCTTCTTTAATGTTACTCCAAATAGAGTTGTGATACAATGGGGTTTTTGTGATGCCCCAAAACAGTTTTGAAACTGCCCTAATCTCTCTAGGCTGTTGCTGTGACCAGCACGCTACTCTTTGGGGTGTAAGTGCATTGCTCCAGCAGGGACTCAAGAAATAATTGTATGGCCTCTGGTAGTTCATTCCCTCACATGGAGAAAGGGTTGCATATAAATTCTTTTCCATAAAAGGCTTTATTGAGTGGCCGAAGCACAGCATAGGCAGTGATGCGTGCCAGACCCCTTTTCCCTCAGTGTGTGCGAGCTCCCACTGTGCATCAGGCGGTTCCTACACAAGCAGCTCTTCCCCCTGGCTACACGTTCGAGTCACCGAGGACCACTACTCCCCGGGCTGGGCCCCGGCCTGAGCATCGGTATTGTAAACAGGCCCAAGCAGTCAGTAGGGACCCCTGATTCACACGCTCCCCTTTATTCTTCCCTGCGATCGGACAAGGGCAGCCCAGGGAGCCCGGCCCATACCTACACTGTATGCGGGCTGCTCGCTCCCAGGCTGCCTCCGTGACCTCCTCCCAGGCCGGGGTTTATTTTATGCTCAGTTTCATGTGGTGACAGCTCGTGTGTCTAGGGCGATACAGGACTTGGTTTGATTTGGTCTTTCACAGAGTCTTCAGAGCTGAGCACAAACGCACGGAGCATCTCAGAAAACTAAGCTCAGCCTATCAAAGCACGCTCTGTTTCGAACTCCCTATGACGGACTGCTTGGCAGATCATAAGAGACGATATAATTATCCGAGACAGCTCTCTGTTTCCTTCCTCCCCAAAGCCTAGTGGTATAAACGGGAGGAGGACCTGAGTGGGGGTCATGTGTTTGTTCCTCAGCAGCTGTGTGGCAGCTGTTGTATTTGACACCTGGAAAACAGACGGATTTTATGTGCCTCAGTTTCCTTTCCTGTAAAACACAGAGACAGCACAATGGCCTGGGCTTCCACAGGGACACGCATCCTCCCCACCTCGTTTCCTCTCTACTGTCTGAGTCCTTTGCTCTTACTAGATTGTTTTTGAAAAATCTTGGCCATCATATCACCCACCTGCATATATTTCTAACACCTGGGAAATTTTTAAAATTGGGATGTGCACAGCATAGGCGGTGGCGTTTCGATTGCTTTCAACTGTACAGTGCAGGAGCATTAAGTATCTCACATGTTACTCAATCATCAACACCACCTCCCTCTAGAACTCTACTCAACTTCCCAAGCTGAAATTCTGGACCTAGTAAACACGGACTTCCTTTTAGACCTCCGCACAACATTCTGCTATCTGTGTATGAGTGTTCTTTTGGAAGTGGGGAAGAGACAGGGTCTAACTATGTAGTTCAGGCTGGCCTTGAGCTCACTAGGTAGACAGGGCCGGCCCTGAATTTACAGCCATCCTTCTGCCTCAGCCTCCCCAGTTCCAGGATTACAGGTGTGCGCCACCACACCCAGCTTTCTGTCTATGAATTTGACTACACTGATTGCCTATTATAAGTAGAATGACACTCATAGTATTTGCCCTGCTTTGCCTGACTTCTTTTGCTTAGCATCACGTCATCTGGGGTCACGCACATTGTAGCCGGGGATGCATGAGGACATTTTTCCATAGCAAAACCACAGATTGATGATAATTCCTTCATGGCCATTCCTCTTTGGATGCCTCACAACTCACATTTTACAGCTGATTTGTTCAAATGAGGATCCACACAAGGGCCGCTGCTGCTTTTTTAGCTGAATATCTCTCAGGTTTTCTTTCAATCTCACAGTGCATCCTCACCCAAAAAGCCAGATAGCTTTTTGTACTCAAAAGACCAGGCCGCTTGTCCTGTAGAATCGCACACACTTAGACTCAGTGGATTGCATTTTTGTGCCTCTCTGCTCCCCACAGGCAGCGGGCAGGGCTAAGGCTTGACCGGGCCACTGCCCGGTGTTCTGCCAGGACGACTTCTGGGGTGCGCAACTTCCATCCTATTGTCCCCTCCAGGAGCCCCAGCTCTGCTTTGTCCCATCAGGTGGCCCACGTGACGTCACCAGGACCCGAGAGAAATGCAACCCAACAGCCGCTGTCCACATCGGCTCTGGTTTATGGCCGCCTGCCGGCTTCGCCCCTTTGTTCAAAGGCAGAGACCGACCCAGAGAAGTTAAAGAACCCTTCAACACCAACGCTTTCCAACCGCTACTTCTTCAGCTCCACTCCTGGGAGAACCTGAGTTCTTCTCAGAGAAAGTTTATAGCTTTTCCATGTGCTCAGTTCTTTGTTTACCCTCCTTCCTGTTTTACTGAAAGCACACAAAACAGCGCAGTCGTGTCAGCCACGCATTCCGATGGTTTGGAAGTAGCTTCCCTCACAGTACCCTCAGCAGCCCCTGCAGCTTAGGCCCTGCTGCCTGCCTGGGCCTCTGCCTCACCTGCGCCTTCTGAGCAATTTGAACCCACGACCTGGACCTTGGTTGTTGGACTCTGAATTAGCGCCATTGCTAACACAGACGTCTCCCAGGAAATGAGCTCAGGGCTTCTCCTTCGCAGGGCGGCGTGGTCTCAGACCTCATCTCTTTTCCTCTTTGGAGTTGTTGGTTGTGTTGTAGGCACGCACGTAATATACGGGGAGCGCACCGGGAAACTAGCATTTGCGTCTTCTCAGACAGCACCTCTGCAGGGGGCTGCAGACTCTCCTGGAATTTCTCTGAAATGTGTAAATAATGGTCGTGGACAACACTGCCTTATTGAGCTACAGAAGACTACAACTCCTTCCCCACTGCCACTCAGTTGTGTGTGGTGCCCGTTATTCACCCTCTCTCTACTCCCTTTCTGCTCCCCTTCCCAGCCACCAGTGATCTCTGTTCTTTGCTCCATTGCAATCAACTTCCGTAGCTCCCACAATGAGCAACAGCATGTACTGTTTATCTTTCCATTTCACTCAAGCCTGCTGTGCTCCATTTCTACCCATGTTGCTACAACTGACAGGATCTCCTCCATTTTTGTGACTGCATAGTACTCCATTGTGTCACAGAACCCTATTTTTACCCACTCGTCCATTACTGGACCACTGGTGGACTCCATGTCTCAGCCATGGTACACAGTGGTGCAGTGAATACGAGTATGTGAGTGTCTCTTGGCTGTCCTCCCTTCCAGGAAGACATCTGTGTTAGAAATAACTCTAGTTTAGAATCCAGCAGCCAAGGTTGAGTTCCTAGGTCCGCTCTTAATTGGCAGCAGGACCATCCAGGAAATTCCAGATTCCCTCAGAGTTCTGCTTCCTCTTTAGTAAAATGGGTATAAAAAATATCCGTGCTGTGTTTTTAGGATGAAATAAGTTGGTCCATATGGCAAATGCACTCTCGACGCACAGGTTTCCTTCCTCCCTCCTTTTGTCATATATTCTTGAATTATTCTCATTTCTCAACAGCAGCTTCGTCCTCTGCTCTGGACAGATCTGTTCCGGCTGGAGCGGGCCCTTGTATGGAGCAGGGGAGAGGCATGAGGTCCGCAGGCACCGGGCTGAGATCTGCGGTGTGTGTTTATATTCTCTGGTGCTTCCGAACGACTCTGACTAATGTCTCTGTTTGCTTTCCTGCTTACTTCTCAGATACATTACAAACACTTGGCCAGTGTGGCCACTGGTCACCCCTAGTGCTCCCCGAAGTGCTCCTCTGTCCTGCTAGAGGAAGGATAAATCAAGAATACTTTGTGTAAGACAGTTTAACCAAAGTAACACCCCCAAATACATTTATATTACACCCTAGCAATTTACCATTAAGAATATCTCATAAGAAAGTAGTCAGAAATCTAAATATCTGGTACAGAAGTAATTCATTCAATGTTTGTTTAATTTTATTTTATTTATTTATTCTTTTTCTGTGTGTGTCGGGGATTGAACTCCCGTCCTTGCACTTGAGAGGCAGACGGCAACACCACTGAGCTAAATCACTGGCCCAATGTTTGTGTAATTTTAAAAATCTAGGGAGAGGGAAGGGGGCCCTCAATATCCAAACAAAGATATGAGCAGATGCATCATAGCTCTCCATCTGAGGGGATTCAACTGAGCCACACGAAGCTAAGTGAAACCTCTTGCCTAAGTGCAGGATGTTAATCTGTTGCTGAGTGAGTACAGCTGATAATAAAACATCACGGTGCATTTTGTAAACCAAATATCCTAAAGGTTTAACAGTAGTAAAATCTGTGTGATGGAATTATTGGTGATTTTGGTCATCCTCTGTACTTTTCCATTTGGATTTTGCAAGTTTTCTGCAACCTGTTGAGAGTACTTATAATATTTTCAAAATCTGTGGGAGAGACGCAGATGATCTTTGCATTTCTAAGTCATTAGCTAATAACCCCCAGCTAATTAGCTTATAGCTCTATGTTGTACCACACCCTGGGAGAATAGAGCAGAGACATGACTGGCCATTGTTACGTCATGGTTAGGGGTCTAGGATCAACCTTGTCGCTGCTTCGCCACTCGGTATTGGTACATGTTCTCTGGCTCCGGGTGGACGATTCTGCAATGGGCTCCCCTCAGCCCAGTGCACAAGGCAGAGACCTGTCAGGGCAGGAGGCACAGCTGAGAATCACCATCTGACTGCTCTACCCAGCCCACTTGCTTAGATGAGACCAGTCATGCCCTTCATGTATGGCTCTCTGCAGCCAGTATGTTGGGGTTCACAAGAACGAGAAGACTCCTCCTCACAAAGCATGTCCATTTGCAGTAAGCTGGCGCTCACACCCGCACACGCACAAGCTATGAGAAGATAAAAACCATTTTCCAGCATCACCCTCAGTGCCCTTCAGGAGGGCAATGTTTATTTCAAGGAAAGCTGTGATAAGCCCACTTAGAGTCGAAGTCAAAGCTACAAGGCCATGAAACAACTGATTTAAAAGTGGTAGGGGTCGGGACAGGACCTCTCTGCACAGAAGGAGAGAATCCTATCTGTTCTTGGGAGAGGGTGGTGGGGAGAGGGAGGAGATGAGAAGCGTAGGTTATGAATGTGCTGCGTAGGTTATTTCTGTGAGGCTCCTGGGGGAACAACTGGATTCCAATTCAGCCTCCTTTGCCCAACATTCCCAGCTTTAGTAGGGACCTCCGTTCCAGCGACCTCTCGGTCCTGAGCAAACCAGACCCACTAGTCACCCTGGGGCAACATACCACCACGGAGTGAGAGGCCCACCTGACATCTGGGCTACAAAATGAAGTTTCAAAAGTCCAAGACACTGTCAAGTTTGTAAAAACCCTGTTGGCTTTGCAACAGGTTAAATGGGCAAAATAGGAAAGAGGACCTCTCTCTCCATATCCAAGGCTTTAATTTTTCAAAAGCCACTGCTTAACCCATCATAAGGCCTTTTAATTCCTTGTGCAGATGAAAACCTTGATTAGAAAGCTTCTCTCTCACCATTTTTGTGCCGTGCTGATGGGCAGCTCGCCAAACCTCAGTGACATATGCAGAAATCTCAGCTCCTAGAAAGAAACCCAAACCAATGTATATAATCTGAAGATCAAGGTTCCAATTCTTCAAAATACTGAGGCTTAAATGAATTCATGCTTTCAGTGACAACTTAAAAACTGTTTCTCTGGGCTTGGCTGGTTGGCACTGCTGTTTGCGTTTCTGTTCTGTTTTCAAACCTCTGCAGCCATGTTCATACTGAAGACCGAGGACTGAAGGTAAAAGTCAGTGACTGCTGTGGGCCGGAGGCTGCTCCTTAGCCCGTAGAAGCTGCCAGCTTTTCTGTCCTAAATTTTCTCACTCTTTCTCTTCTAGTTTCCCCAATGAATCTCTACAGAGCTCCAGAGCAAACTAAAAAAACAAACTGCTGATATAAAGGAGCCAGGATTTATTTGCTGGATTTGAAAAGAAAACTCTGTGGGAAAATCCGTGTCACCTTAATGTGGTTGGGGGGGCAGTACCTGGGATCAAACTCAGGACCTTGTGCTTGTGAAGCAGGCAGCAGAACCACTGAGCTAAATCCTAGGCCCTATACCAGTGCCATCTTGAAGAGGGATCCATGCCAAGGCATCGGACATGTGAGGGGGCCGGAAGTGCCCCCACCCTCCATGTGAGGGGGCCGGAAGTGCCCCCACCCTCCATGTGAGGGGGCCAGAAGTGCGCCTTGCAACCTGACACGGTGGACCCAGAATGAGCTGTCCCCACTGAACCTTATTCAAGCCACAAGCCTGTGACCTAAGCACATGACAAATTTTCTTCCAGCCATTAATTTTTGGGTGGGTTATGCAGCCACGAAACCTTCAGCAAAGGGTAGAACTCAGAGCTGAACGTGGGCATTTGGACTCCAGAATCCTTAGCTACAGTTGCTATAGAACAGTGCATGGCCCAGATCCCTGTTGAGGGCTGAAGACTAAATCCCTCAAATGCCTGTTCTCAGGCCTCGGGAGGACTCGCCCATGGTGGGAGAGAGCTCCCTGGCTGAGTCAATACCCTCTCCGTGGGTGCTGCACACCCAAACTCTGGTGGATGCAGGGAAATACACCCACAGCCTCTTGTCCCCAATTCGGGCCAATCCTGAAGGACTTGACCAGCTTCCGAGCTCTCTGTGGGGTCAGCTAAGGCCTCGTTGCTCCTATTCCACAGCCCAACTTCTCTTTTTTCGCAATCTGGTTCTTTCACTTCCTCCACAGGTGCCAGTCCTGGGAGGACGCCTCCAAAATTCCTGCAGTCAAATCTCCATTGCAGGCTTCTCCTTTAGGAACTCAACCTGCAGTTCTCTTATTAGCCATGAATACAACAGTGAGAGTAGAAGGAGATGTTTGCAAGGTGGTGGAATGGAAGCCTGCAGTAGGGAGCACATGACGGGAGTTTAATACATGTGAACGATTTTTGTTGGATGTGCCCTGCATGTTATGGATATAAATGCAAGAGACTAGAAAAGTTCACTGTCCTATGAAGGACATAGGCCAGGAAGCATAACAATGCCATACAGTATAATAATGTATACAATAGGGAAGGATTTGAACAGCACCATGGAAAAATGGAGGACCTGCATCTCTGAGCTCGGAAATACAAGAGATCAGCAGGCATTTCCAAAAATATAAAAGCATGGGAAACAGAAAGTGATGTAGCCTGAAAAGTCTACAGAGTTATGGACCATGAAAGCCACTGAGCACCCTGGTTACTGGAATGTACAATTGGGGTACTTTATGTAGGAAAGTAGAATACTACAGGCACATTTCAATAAATGGAGCTACTGCCACCTTTTAGAAAAAATCACAGTGGCTACCTCTTGAAAGATGGTGTAAAAGGTGGCATGACCAGAGACAGGGGGAGCATTTGGAGATGTTACTACAACAATCCAGGTGAATATCCTGATCTTTGTCATTAATACTGAGTAGTACCAGCAAAGAGAACAGGAATTCTGCACCTCCAACCCTGCCTCTCACCAAAAGTCACTCCATCTGCTCTGGGCCTTCTATATTCAGTGTGGCTACATTAAATTATTGTACTGATGAAACTGAGCAATTAGCTGATTAACCCTGTCTTCCTTGGAGAGGCTGAGACAGCAGAAGAAACAGCAGAAGTCTGCCAGTTTCATCAGGCTGTGTTAGTTCCGCTACCTCCAGCACTCCAGAGAGAAGCCCAGTTCCTCAAAATGAAAACACGCTCATTGGGTACTTCTGTGATGCGCCAGGGCCCAGCCAGATGCTGAGACATTCTGGAAGCCCCTGGAGGGGCTCTCCCGCTCAAGGGACTGTCTTCAGGGATGAGAACATCTCCACTGGTAGCATGTTATCAAGAACATCTAGTCTGATTTGAGCCAGAATTTATTGGTTGGTTGTGTCTGTCTTGACATTTATCTGCCACCATCTTTTTGGAGTTATAGGAAAGCAGATACCTTTGGAAAATGCAGTAAGAAAGAATTCTAGGCCGGGAATTTAGCTCAGTGATTCTGCCGCCTGCCTTGCAAGCACAACAACCCGAGTTCTATTCCCAGTACCAAAATAAAATAAAATAAAATAAAAATTTAAAAAAGAAAGAATTCTAGAAAAGGCACTTCCCCAAGTGGATTGCAATGGAATAATCCCAACACCACGGTATCAAGAGCTCCAAAAATTGCCATAGTCTTTTGGAATCTGATTCCCAAAGGTCTCTAGGTGGGGGGTGGAGGTAAGGAAAGAAGTTTTCACTTTGTTTTATTAACTACAATCTGTACACACACAGGCAGCAATTCCAGTTTATTTAATATAGCTTATACATTAAACTAATATTTCAGAAAATCGGATACTACAGCACATTGCAGTCAAAAATAAATGGTTTCTTCCACCTTATCTGCCTTTTCTTCCATTCCAATTTCTATGTCAGAGGAGCCACTGTTTCCAGTTTCTTGTATCTTTCCAGTGATATTCTAGGCATATAAAAGTATGTAGCTGGTACCATGCAATTCTCCTCAAATCACTATGGATCTTGCTTTATAAAAACTTAATATGTTGGACATCTGCCTGTAATCAAAGGTTCAGGGCATTTATCCAGGGATAAACATTGAGACTGTGTCCAATATTTCATTACTAAAGTAATTCTGTAATGAGTATCCATGTGTGCAAATACTTGCATTTATCAAATAATGTATTCATGGCATGCAGTGACTGCATGGAAGGGTAGATGTGTTTTGAGTCTGGAAAGACACTGCAAATCAGCCTTGTATCTTTTCTCCCGAGGCCCAGCACACTTCACCCTCGATCACTCAAGGTTTTCTAAGAGAAGCACCTGCCGTACCCTGCCTGATAGGAGTCCTGAGCCAGAAGTGTGCGCTTTGTCTAACTTCACGTTCCCCAGAATGTAGACGGGCACTCATCCCTAGTACAGGCCTCACCCAACGACAAGTTGAACACGAAGCGTGTGTGCCCCAGGTTTCTTGCCTGTTGGCAGGAACAACTCTGCAGCTTCTCCCGAAGGTCCCCAGGAGGACCGATCCTCCATTGGTCACAGTGGTAACCCTCTCCTTAATCATCCTTTGTTGCTTTCCTCTTCTTTCCTCTCTCTCTTACCCATTTCCTTGCCGTTGTTACTTGGGATCAACTCCTAAATAAGCTACTTATGATCTGAATGTGTCTCAAGGTCTACGACTGGGAGATGGGGCCGATGGCAGGTGTTGAGGTCTTGAGGGCTCCATCCTTAGGAATGGATTAACCCACTTCTACACAGGCCAGTGGAAGTGGGTTTGCTCTCTGTCTCTTTTATCTTTTAACATGTGATGACACAGTAAAAAAGATCTCACAGGAGCTTGGACTTCTCAGCTTCTAGAACTGTGAGAAATGTCTCCATTCTTTATAAATTATTCAGTCCAGGCTATTCTGTTACAGCAGCACAAAATGGACTAAGACGACTACTCCCTCACAAAGCTTTGTCTTAGGGTCAGCTGCTGAAGGAACCCAACTAAGAGGCACCCTTCACACAAAGGGTGATAATACGCACTTTCCCCTCGGCATCTGTTCCCCATTCCTGCCCAATCCCATGCCCAGTATCACTGTTCATTCACTCATTTAGATGCTCATTCGTTCGCTCCATAAACACTCCCTGAGTATTTTCCATGCCAGACACCTTTCTGGCCTCTGGGTACAACACAGGCACTGGAGATCTGGTGAAATATCTCTACTGCCCGAACTCCTTCCACCTTTGACATCTATCTTCATGCCTTTTGTGTTGCTATTACAAAACACCTGAGGCTTGATAATTTATAATGAAAAGAGGCTTCTGTAGCTCACAGCTTCAGACACTGAAAGTCCAAGAATGGAGGCTGCCATCTTGACAGCTTCCATCAAGGGCTGATAGTGTCACATGGGGAGAGGGTGTATGACAGGAAGCAGCAGGGGGAAGCAAGGAAACCTAACCCTTTTAGCAACCTGCTCTCCCAGGCACCAGCCCAGTCCCTTGAGACCTAACCTAGTCTCGAAAGTCTGGCATTGATCCCTTCCAAAGGCGGGGCCTCCAAAGCTCTGCTCACTTCCGTCTCTTAAAATGGCCCCCACCAGCCAATACGATCACCTTGGGGACCAAGCTTGCACCACATGAGGCTGTAGGGACAGAGTGATCAAATCGCACCAGTACCTAAACTTCTACGGAAGCAAGCCCAGCACCAAAGCACAGTCAGGGCAGCAGCATTTAAAGTCCATAACCTTGACTAAAGCAACACAAAAATGAGGGTTCCCAGCACACCGGACTCAGACAGTTCCAACAGTTCTGATTAGCAGGTCCGGGCCAGGTTTCCTGAGGGCTGGGAGTGAAGAAAAAGGGAGGTGTGAACCCCAACGTGGGTCTTCACTGCAGAGATTTTACGTGTTGACCTAAACTAGAATGTGGTCCAAGACGAAAGGAAAGAGCACACCAAGCAATTCTGTCATAAGGCTACAAATGTTCTGCTTTCCTGATTTATGGACATGTTTTTGTTTTTCAGACCGTTTTCATAGTAAAGAGTTTTATTCCCAGAGCGCTCACTAATGGAGGTATTATTGTTTTCAAAAAACAAGAAAGTCACCCTTACCCCAGACAAACCCTACGGTCTTTCTTCTCTGCTCCCAAACCAGAGCTGCCAGGCGCTGCTGGGGGGTCAGGGAGACCCAGCCACAGCTGAGTCCCGGCTGCACTAAAACTTGTGCTCATCTGTTCCAATCTTCCCCCCTCTCTTTAAATCCCCTTCTCTGCCACTTTCTCCCTTGCTCTGAACATATGAGTCTGTTTTCAATTTTAAGGAAGAAATTGGCCGGTCCAACACAGCCCAGCCATCCTTAGCCCTCTCCACGCCCACCTCCATCCTGGTCACTGCCCCCTCCACCTGAGGACCTCACTTCTTTGCCCTGCTCCTTCCCCAGCTTGTGATGCTGGCAGCACAGCCCACCGCCCCCGGTCTTCTGCTGCCCGGGCCCTCTCCGCCTGCCCAGTCTTCCATCTTTACATAAAAACGCTGCCCTCGTAGCTCCCTCCTGCTGACTTCCGTTGTTCTTTTGTCTTTGATAGTTTTTCATGTAAAGCCATGTCTATTCTCACTGCCTCCACACGAGTCCCCCGCACCTTCTCCCTGTCAACACGTGCTCAAGCCCAATCAACTCTTTTTCGAATCCCACCTGACTCAAGATATCCCCATTCGTGGCTCTCAGATGTGAAGAATTAATGTCACGTGAGACACTGGAATTGTTGGCCTCACGGCTGGAGGGGAGGACCCAGTAATTTTTATGTTAGCAATGGGCCCCATCTCCCTGGCCTTCCTGTTCCTGTTTCCTCATTTTGTTTATTCTTTTCGTCAGTCCCTGCTTTGATGTACAATGACCGCACTCACCTCGGGGAACGGTGTACACACATCGCGACTTCACCACTCTGCCCTCCCCTTCTCCTTTTCGGATTCCCATTTCTGCCCCTCTCCAAATGCCCTTCCCACTCTCCAAAGAGTCTACCTTCCTGTTGGAAACTCTCCGCTCGGTTTCTCTGCGCTACCCTTTCACCCTTCCTTCTATCCCGGAAGCTCCCTCTTTAACCTCCTTCTTCCATTTGTCCATCGAATGTGCTTGTCCCTCGCGTTGTGCAATTGCGTGATCCGCTCTGTGCACAGGACATTGCCCGCTCACCCATTTTCATCACCGTCTGTCTTAGCCAGGACTCTGTTGCTTGGGAGTCGCAGAAAATGCAACTCAGCCTCAGTAGAGTTGAGCAAAATGAAATGAAAGGTACAGTGTACCTGGGTTCTGAAACAGGTTCAGAAGGATGCGGCCTCACTCTTTCTCTCTCATCCGTTTCCCCATTGGCATCGCCGTTGTTCCCAGTGTGGGCTCCTCCGAGAGGCCCTCTGAAACCTCCAGAGCACGTGCTCACACTTCCGGGCATTTGGAGGTCTTCACCTCCCAAACCAGCCAGCTCCCCTCCTAGAGATTGAGGGATTTAGCCTCGGACTCGCGTCCTTGGCCCACGCCTCTCGTCCGCGCCCATCGTCGCTCGCCCGACTCTCCTCAGACTCCTTCCTACCCAGCCTCCGTGCTTCTGGTCTCGTCCTCTCCCCAGCATTCTCGGCGTTATCTCCGGAAAGGCCTTGGGTTTCCAGGTGGGACTGGCTGCTCTCCAGCTCCAGCCACTCAGGTGTGCACGTGGGGCTGACGGGGACCCGGGGTTGGGGTTTTCCCTGAGGAGTGTGATGGAGAACAAGTATCTGCGTGAAGAGGATGGATTACGTGGTGGTCCTAGAACCCACAGTGAGCAAGGGGCAGCCGAGGGCACACAGGGATAGCAGGCAGGGGACACATAGGATCCGAGAACTGGAGACCCCGGTGGGAACGAAGAATGCTTGCAGATAGATTATTAGACGAGACGAGCTAGCAAAAACGTGACGGTGGGCAGCGGGGCACTTGAAGTGGAGGTTTTGGAAGTAACACAGTTAACCAAGCCCCAGGTACGAGAAGCGGGCGTGAGGTCTGAAGGAGGATGGAACACACGACGGGCGCAAGGAGCCAAGGAGCCCGGAGGCCGGGCTGTCAGGGCGGCTCGCGTGGGTGCCGACAAAGGAAGGCAGTGGCCCACGGCACAGGGAAAGGCTCAGGGAAGCGGCAGCAAAGTCCTGGAAACGGCCAAAGGGAGTAAGAAGGAAGGCCGTCTATCCGGCTCGCCAGACACCCTGGCGTGAGACCCACAGGAAGGAAAATGTCAGCGGCGCCCACAGAGAGGGCTGCACGGATGGGTTTTGGAGCAAAGCGGGAACTGAAAGGAGATGCAGATGTGGAGGTTTCCCGAGGGCAAAAGAGGGGTCTGGGGGAGATTAAGCCAGACTGATTAAAGACTGCCTCGGGTGGTACGGGGTCTCCAGGATGGGACAGACGGGGTAAAGAGGGCCCCAAAGCACACAGGTTCATCGCTGCGGTCTTTTAGGAGAAAGAGCAACCGACTCTGATTGCAGCCCATACCCTCCTTCTGCCTCTCGTCTGTTCAGTTGTGATTTGGGTTTAGCTCTTGCTGTGTTGCCCTTTGCTAGCCTGGAATTCTTGGATTCAAGCAATCCTCCTGCCTCGGCTTCCTGAGGACTCCAGGCGTGCGCCTCTACACCAGACTCAGACAACCTGTAGAGACTGACCTCCGAGGCAGTTTTCAGTGATGAGGTGATGTTAGAAAGCAACACAGCCTGGCTAAGCTGTGTGAGAAGCTCTGGTCGTCTTCTGTGGAACCCGAGATGCACGGCAAACTTGTAGGGACTGTGATCCTCACGTGGACTGTTCAGTCTTCACAGGAGGCCGTTTTCCCGAAAGAGACAGAGGGAAAGGATTCTGAGCGCCTCATCTCGCCTCCTCTAACCCACCTCCCTCAGCTCACCATCCGGAGAGCTGACCTAACAGAACAAAGCTCATGGCTGCAACTCTCTCGTCCTCGAATCATCAAAGTGCAGTAAATTCTCTCTGTCGGGGGCTTGTATCGGATCCGTCCCCAGATTCACGCCCTCCGCTCTGTTACCACTCCCCGTGCGCGAGGTCTGTGAGCTGGGTGCTGGTGTCCTCGTGTCATCGGTAAGGGGATTTCCAGGGAACAAACGACTTGCTCAGAGTCACCCCGTGAATGCTGCTGCTGGGATTTCGACCCCAGACCATCTCCCCCTGGGGTCACAGGCCGGAAACCCCGGACAGAATGAGCGGTGGTGTTGCTGGGAACTGGACTCCGGTCTTCTATGTCTCTGGGACACTTCCTGTCTATTTGCTCTTTGTCCCCATGCCCAAGTCATCTTGCAGCTCGGTTTATCCCCCACCCCCAAAATATCTGTTTTTAAATGACCTCAGTGCTGCCTCTCTTTTTCGCCGTGCAGAAATGTAGGCGCAATTCTGTTCTCAACCAGGTGCCCATCAACGTGTCCAAGAAGCCATCCCACCTCTCCTTCACCTCTTCCACAAAACACATCAGCGAGTGCTTGTAGGGAAACACAGTTGCTTCCTCCTGGGAATCGTGCCCCGTGGGGATCCCTGTACCCTGTTATTCTGTGCTTTACCCCTCATCAGCTCCCCGCTTCCCCATCCCCATCAGATATCAAGTGAACGGGCAGTGGGGCCTGAGACTGTCGTTAATTAAGGCCTCTTCCACTTCTAAAACCGCACAGGTCTGTCAACACTCTACTTTGGACTGTTGCCTGGCAACGCGGTACTATTCTTTCTGTCCTGGTAGCAGCGACGGGCTTTCATGTGTCCTTCCTACCTGTCCCTGAAAAAAATTATATGTAGCAATTGTTTTAAATGTAGGTTTTCCATTTTCCCAGTTTCTTCTGTGAAGTTGGGTAAGAGGGTTTGATCATGAAAAAGAAAGATGGTCGGAGTCTTCTGTAGTTGATATCAAGATTCCAAGCACTCAGTGAGGTCAGCTGGGGCGTGGTACACTACCTCCGAGCTCCAAGGAGGGCCTGTCTTTGTCAAAGTGCCTGTCTTCTTCCTCTGCAGACCTACCACTCTAGAAACTCTCCTGGCTGCTTACTAGTTGAGCTTCTTCTATTGCAGTTTCCGATTTTCTGCGATTTTTCTCAAATAAGCATCCACCTACTTCCATGACAATTTTGTTGCAATTCAACACTGTAAATTATTCCCTGCTAATGAACTAAAATCGCCACGGTTATAAAAACAGCAATATCTAGTCGGCCAATTTCTTTTATTGACTCAAAGAAATTAGAGTCATAATGAAAAGCATTGAGGCCTGGGGTTGTTACTCTACTTGCTAGACAAGTGTCGGGAAGCCACTCTGGAATAAGGTGCTGATTTTATCCTTATTTTCTTTCTCCTCTACCTACTTCTGAGAGGAAAATGGTTTGTTTCCCTCTTGTTGCACCAATAGATTAGTTCTGCCACTCCCACGGAAGTACTTTTTTAGTTAAGAGGAAAAAAGGACCACAGAGTCATGCTGGTGGGAAGGGAAGGGTGAGAGATGCGGAAGTGGAATCCAGGCAAAGCTGGCCTCAGATTTATGCGATGACAAGAGTGATGGAGGAGAAAGGGTGATAACTAGGACTTGGGAGAGAGAGGAGCTCTGAGCACAGGGGACTTTGAGTCCGTCTTGGAGTGGTCCAGAGGGATGTTAGAGAACACTCCTTTTTACTGTTTCCGTCTCTTTGATGAAACAGGGAGAGCTTCAACTCAAAGTGGTGGTGGTGATAACGGAATCAGAGAACAAGAGGAGAAGGTCTGAAACAACCATCTGCATGAGGAGCGGAGCCCCAGACAGCGCAGGGAGCCCCACTACCCTTCTTTCTTCTGTGCTCAGCACAGCAATAAACCCATAGCAATAATCGCACAATTAGAAACGGGTTGTGTATTCCACTTAGCACCTCACGGTAGCATCATCTCTAACTTTTTTGTGGGCCTTGTCTCTTCAGTCAGGTAGCGAGCTTCCTGGGGCTACAGATCCTGCCCTGTGTTTCTTGTGCCTGCAGAAAGCCTCCCAAAGGAACAGAATAGGGCAGCTGTTGAGGAGGCTGAATAGGACACATTAGAACCAGAAGTACCAGCGCTCTAGCACCCCGGCATGGCACAATGCTCAGAGCGGTTGGTCCCAGGCACGTTGGCATTTCTGCCTGGAGGTTTCACCTTGAGGGTCATGGTTAGGAAGGCAGAGGCCGAGATGCACACACGCCCTGAGGGAGAATGGTCTGTGGGCTCGGGGCAGACTTCGGATTGCAGGGGCCCTGTGGGGAGGCTTTTCTGCTACTCCTAACGTCACCTGGCAAGCACGATGAGACCTTGTCGGCCCATGGCAAACGCTCTTTTTCTACACGAACTTACTTATGAGTTAACTAAGATTTACTCTTAATTCATTTGCTTGTTCATTTCTCAAGAACATTGCTTTTTTTTTTTTTCCTACCTCTGTGTTTTCAATTTACAGAACCTACAGTTTTACAATTTCACAATTTCTCATGAGGAGAATGTTTGGTTCAACTTGTAGTTTGAAGTTCATTCTGCCAGGGCAGAGGTTTAAAGCAACTTGAGATTTTAGTTCATACCATTGTGTCCTTAAGGTATAAGTATTATAAAAGGCAATTTTTACACATTTAATGTTTTTAAGAGCTACCTGTAGATTCTTATATTTCTTATTTTAATTTAAACTATCCACCACCTCTCCAATCCGGCCAACTTTCTACTTAAGCTTTTCTAAGTGGCTTGAGTTCAAGGTTCTTGGTCAAAGCCCACAGCAGTGCCTTCCTCTGGCTTCCTAGGAGCCCTCTTCTCTGAGCAGTTGCACTAGTGGAGTGCTGGACCACACTGTCTTTAGATACGCACAGATGAACGTGATCGACTTTGGGACACACTGCCTCCAAATATGCACCTCGGAGCTGAGAAAACCTCAGAAGCAGGGAGGCCTCTCTGACCCACCCCCGCTTCTCCCCTGAACTCGGCCACGAGAGCCTCGAGAGCTGCCCTTCTCTGAAGGCCCAGGCCTCACCGTTCCCTGGGTCACCACCATCAGAGCCTACCTTTTGCTCCCCTCTTGCATTTCTCCACCAGTCTGTTCCTCTGCAAACCTGGCATAAAAACATACCATGTGTTTCTTTGAAGCTCTGCTTCCAGATGCAGGCCCCTGTGTCATGTAAAACCGAAGCTGAATCCATCTGCAGGCTTCTTCCTGTTTTAATCGGTCTTCTGTTGTAGCGATCTCAGGCCTAAGCTTACAATAGGAGAGGAAAAGACCATTTTTTTCTTCCTTACAAGACATCAGCAAATCCAGTGGCTTCTGAAAGGAAACGGGAATGAGAGAAATGACCCCCTCTGGCTCACACGGGCCTCTTGGTCCATCCCCGTGTGCCCTAAGTTAGTACATCAGTTCATTCCACTGTTCTCACCCTCTTGTCTTTGCTATGCTCAGCATTGCTTGAAATTATCTAATTTGCAGTATTTCTTAGTGTGTATTTCCTACCATCCCCTCCCCAACACACACACACACACACACACACACACACACACACACACACAGGTGTAAGCTCACATCCACGCTTCCTGGAATGTAAGTCCCATGAAGGCAGTGAGACTACGTTATGGCTGTGTCTAGATGTCCCCCAAAGACTCTTGTGGTCACAGGTGGGGCTTTTTCAAAGATAGCTGAATCTGGGATGAGTGATGCTAGGTTTAAAGGTGAGTGATTACAAAACCACGAGAGTGATTGGTTTGGCACTGCCCAATCCCAGGAGTTTGGATAGGATAAAAGGGGCAGAAGGGTGTTGTTAAGGTCCCTCGTTGCTTTTGCTATCTTGTGCATGCCATGTCGTTTCCCCTCTGTGATGTCTCTCTGCCATGAGCCGCCCCGTCTTGGAGCCATCGACGATGGGCTGAAACTGCTATGAACTGTAAGCCAAATAAACTTGTCCTCCTTAGGCTTTGAGGGTCAGGCATCTTGTCTCAGTCACACAAGAAATGTTACTAACACAGGTTGTCTTGCCTCCTACCGTGTCCCCGGAACCTAGGGCCGTATCTGGCATTAGGAAGGATCCATAGATAGGGGGTGGGTGCATGAATAAAGCATAAATGAATACATTATTCCTCACCCATGTTATTTTGTGAAGCATATGAAGGAAGGGGAGGAGGACAGAGAAAAGAGGAGGAGAGAAAGGAGGAAGAGGAGGAGGAGGAGGAAGAGGAGAGAGAGGAGGAGAAGCAGAGGAAGAGGAAGAAGGGAAGGAGGGGAGGAGGAGGAGGACAAGAAGAAGGTTGAGTTCCTCTGGCTCTGCTTAGAACTCTAGAAATCAAAGATAGGCATTGAGGTGAGTCTACCTAGAAGCAAAAGACATAACCTTTCCCTCTAATCTCCATTCCCTGAGGAAGAACTCCTCTGCCTCCTATCTTCTGGGTCCATTCTTCGATCAGGCACCTTTGTTAACATTTCTTAAAGCCATTTTTAAAAAAAGAAAAAAAAAACAGGAAGAAAAGTAATTGCCCTCAGAGTATGTAGCTCAGCTTTACATGTAAATTCGTTAGGGTGATTATTTAATTAGTGTCTGTTTCCCTGCACTGCACAAGAGGAAAAAGGTGTGTGGTGTTTGGAGCTCGTTGCATTTCTCATTCTCCATATGTTGCCCCTGAGCTCAATAACTACTTTGAGTGAAGGAACTGATGAACACGCGCAAAAACATAGGCACACAGTATTTACACACTCCGTGCCCCAAAAAAGGGCAAGAGCAAGGTGACACAGAAGGAGCCCCGAGAAATCAAGTGAAAAATGTGCTGAGTTTCCCACCCAAAGGCCTGCATGCAGGTCCTCCAGGAGGCAAAATACAGACAGGACAACCCCTGCGTAGAGCTCAGTAGACGAGGACGCCAGATGTGGCCAGAAATGTGGCAAAGTTGAGTGACGCAAGGCGTTTGTGGACAAAGCACCGCAGAGGGTCGGGTGTCATGGGTTCCCTGATGTCGCTGAGAAAGACGCGGTGTGACTCCGCACACCCCACTGCGGGATGAAAGAACACCTTGAAGGAGGCCCCCGTGGCCTGGAAGTCGCGACGCTCTTTAAAGGACCTGAGCAGAAGTTACCTGGAGCTAACTCCTTTTGGAGGGGATTCTGGAATTTAAGCACTCTGACCAAAACTAGGCATCGTCTTCTGATCCTGCAAAGCCATGGAACGGCCCGACTGGACCCAGGCTGGAAAGTCGGTGATATCGTTTCACTGTGCTGTCTCTACATCCTCCCAGTAGACTTAGCCGGACAGTACAGCGGAATGTGGTGTTTTAGGCTGAATGGAGAAAGGTCGCAGATGGAAAGGAACGACGGTGTTGCTTCTGTTCACCCCTCCAGCTTTCCACCCGCTCTTCCTTGCTGCCTTCCTGCCTCCCTGTCTTCCTTACCTTCGTTTCATTCTTTCTCTCTCTTTCTCTCTCTTCTTTCCCTTCCCCCTGCTCCTTATATGCCCCTTTTGTTCTGTATGTATGCACCTGCGCAGCTGGGCCTGTGGGACTCAGCGTGAGAGTACACGTCCCTGTCAGGTGTGTCTCTGCTTCTACCGCTCAAATCAAACCTCCTGCACAGGAGAAAGCCTCGCCCTTGTCCCCAGTGAAAGGCTGAAATAGAGAACATGTGAAATGCACACTGACCTTTTCACATGATTTCTGGGAGACTGGATCCCCTATAAAAACCTGTGAACAGGCGGGTGTGGGGCACACGCCTAGAATCCCCGCACCCTGGGAGGCTGGGGCGGGAGGATCACAGCATGGAGCCCAACCTGGATAACTGAGTGATTCCGAAAGGCCCTGTCTCAAAAAGGAAGGCTGAAAGCATAGCTCAGTGTGAAGCCCTGGGTTCGCCCCCAGTACCACACACAAAAAAACCATTCTCTGCATATGTACGTCTCCCACTTCAGCTGGTTTACCTAAGGCGTGACTCTGCCGCATGACATTTATTTTACAAAGCAAACAGTGACCTATTCAAAGAGATGCTAAATTCCAGGCATGCGCAGGAGCCCCGCCTGGCCTTTCCTGCCCTGGGACGCAGCTTGTCTCTGAGCTACGTGCACTTTTCCCAGCCAGCTGGGAGCCCAGGTGGGGAGGAGGCCGCCCAGGGGCCGGCAGTGCTGGAGCCGCACGGGATCCAGATCTGAAGTCAGAGCTGTCCTTCTGGAGAATCAGGGCTGGGAGGCTGATTTGATTAAAGGGAATGAGTTCAGTGAGTACCCGTTAGATGGGAAAGAAGGGCATAAAAAGAGCGAGGAACCCACAAAGAATTGACTGGCAGCAAAATAACCAAGTCACTCAATATAAAATCTGATCCAATTATTGAATTCCAGGAAACCTGTGGGACTTGAGGAACTGTCCTTAATCTGTCAGAAGCTTATCGGGAACTTGCCAAAGAGGAAACGTAAGGGCTTTCTGAGAGGGCAGATTGAGAGGGATTTGCTCTGTTCCCTACCCTCAGGAAACTAGATGCCAAAGCGTGGGCTTGCCTTCGACCCTAGGGCTCCTGAAAATTGGAGCACTTAAAGTCATGAAGGTGAGAAGATTAGGGCCTTAAGCCTCATCTGACGAAGCTCATCTATAGCAGTGCGGTCCAAGAGGCAGGTGTTGTTTGGTGAGCTGCTTTACCGCAGTTTTCCCCATTACAGTTCCAGCGGGGCTGCCCTCTGGGAAGCTGCACCTCCACTCTTTCTGGAAGAGCACAGATTAAGCAACTTCCTGTCAGAGTGGCCTGAAATGTGCCCGAGTTTCCGGTTTCCATTTCTGCTCCTCTTGCCTCTGGAGAGTCCTTTTCTGCTGTTCTGGCTGGTAGTTTTGTTTCACTGAAGGCAGCACAGTAGAGCTGTGAGTCTGTAGGAACTGAATCACCTGAGTTTGAGCCTGGGCTCTGCAGTTTACTAACCATGCCATGTTAGCCAAGGCACTGAATGCCTCCTTGCCCTGTTTTCTCTTTGTTCATCCTACAAGTATTTCTGAGAATCTGGCATGTTCCAAGAACTGCACTAAGCACTCTGAAATGAAAATGGAAATAGAAGATTTCATTAAGGTACACGAGAGTTAAATAAAACCATTAAAAGAACTGAATGCAATAGGTACCCAGTAATGAGAGTTTTGTTATCATTATTAGTTAGCAAGTCTTTATCAAATGCCAATTAAAAACCAAGCAACGTGGTACGAGCTAGGAATACACTGGTGAACAGCAGCAAGTGAGTTATGAAGATGCCACACTGGGACCCAGCAAGAGCTGTGGCTGATGGAGAAGGGAGAGTTTGAGGGAACACGGATGTAACCAAAGGGCTCTGGGCCCCACAACGTTTTCCTGAGGAAGCGAGACACTCGTGAGCTGGCCTCGTATGTGAGGAAGATGATTCCAGCACCCAGACATGGACTGGGTTGCTGGGGGAGCCTGGTTAGGAGCCCATGCTATGGCCAGGGGTTCATCATTGACCGGGCCAATGGAGGAGAGGGGCTGTGCTCTCCGGACATTATCAAATAAAGAGGAAGAACAAGGTTGACGATTCATGAGCACATAGAGACAACAAATTAGCAAGCCAAGACCAAGGTGATACTTAGAGAAGTTAAAAATCTTTGATGAGATCGGAGGAAAATCGAGTGACTCAATATACAAACACACAGAAGTATATCTAGAAGCTACCATCAATGATGTTTTTAATAACTGTTTTTTAACTGGTTTTGTGAGATTCTTTTTTTTTTTACTATAACTTGCTCAAGGGAAACATTTAGAATGCAGGCAAGTATTAAGAACATAAATCTCTCTTATCTTCCAAAGAGCAATGTCCCACACAAGGCCACACACAGGGTTAATCCCTGCAGGCAGAAGCACAAGGAGAAACCTCTCCCTCCATTCTGCCAAAGAACAGGATATGGTCAGTGTGTCCCAACACCAGCACGGGCCTGAAATGCTTCTCTGTTGGTCCGCACAGCAAAGTTTCTCATAAAGCCACACTTCTTACTATCTAGAGAGGCTGAGCACAGGTGTGTGTGTGTGTGTGTGTGTGTGTGTGTGTGTGCGTGTGTGTGTGTGTGTGTGTGTGCGTGTGTGTGTGTGTGTGTGTGTGCGTGTGTGTGTGTGTGTGTGTGTGCGTGTGTGTGTGTGTGTGTGTGTGCGTGTGTGTGTGTGTGTGTGTGTGCGTGTGTGTGTGTGTGTGTGTGTGCGTGTGTGTGTGTGTGTGTGTGTGCGTGTGTGTGTGTGTGTGTGTGTGCGTGTGTGTGTGTGTGTGTGTGTGCGTGTGTGTGTGTGTGTGTGTGTGCGTGTGTGTGTGTGTGTGTGTGTGCGTGTGTGTGTGTGTGTGTGTGTGCGTGTGTGTGTGTGTGTGTGTGTGCGTGTGTGTGTGTGTGTGTGTGTGCGTGTGTGTGTGTGTGTGTGTGTGCGTGTGTGTGTGTGTGTGTGTGTGTGTGTGTGTGTCTGATGCATATTCCTGCCTATGTGCAAGAGTGTTCAAGACATATGTGTTCAGCTTATTTGTCGGAAAACAAAAACTGTCACCAGCAAGCAGCACTTTTTTAAAATATTAATACCAGAGCTGAGGTCAGCATCCCCTGACTTCCTTTAGGCAATGATTAGGAAATGTCAAGGGCAGGGGTCAAAGGTTTAAGAAAAATGCATGAGAGGGAAACAGGATTGGAAACATAATCCATTAACTTGAATTTTCTTTTCTTTTCTTTTTTTGCAACTGAAAAAGTTATCATATTACTGTTTTTGTGAGAGAGGACCAGTGAGGGCAGCTTCTGACGGTGACTCATGTGCCCACACAGCTGGTCCACAGTACCCAGACCTCCGGCCAGACGTGAGAGTCGTTGCTGCTGTTTCTCTGTTCAGAGAAAGGGCAGCGTGTAAAGCAGTAGACGTTGGGCAGACTCCTTTCCATACCGTGGTTGAGTCTCATCCAACCATCCGAAGCTCGTCCTAGGTCCACCCTAACCTTCGCGGAGGCAGAGGAGGGGACTGGCCTTCCGTCCCCCTCTGGGTTCCCAGCCTGCCCTTCACCGCTCGCTGGCTGGCTGGTTTCCCTTGCAGGTCCTGGATTTGCCAACCCCCCGCAATCAAGGGAGCCAACTTGTTAAAATAAATCTGTCTACATATACAAGCAGAAATCCTGTCCAGTCTGTTTCTCTAGGGAGCCCCGACTGACACGACCACGTTTACATTTTTGTTTGGAGCTCTGACAAGGACCTGAGACCTTCACCGTACACAGCAAAGTGCCATATCATGGTTAGATCTGCTGGGTGTTTATTTCCCCTGCCAAGGTTTGTGCTGGGCGCAGGACGAGGGACCGTCCCCTGAGCGTATTTATGCTACCATGAACACCCCTGGATGCAGGGTCTCTCCTCCGACTGGGTGCGCAAACCTCTGCCCATGTGGGAGACCCCAACAGGAAGCTGTCTGAGAGCTCCCGGCAGCCACCTTTAACTAAAAGAGGAAAGTCGGAGGCTGCGTGGCCTGCTCTCAGAAAGCACAACAACTTCTTTCATTTCACACCGGAAGACTGGGTGGAACAAAGGAACCAGATTTCCAGGGGATTTCGCCGCTTCTCAGAAATCAGACCTTCCTGCCTCCACCTTTGTAGAGAAAAATCTTTGCCAGGTGGAACCATTTCATAGTTCTATTGAAATCCACTCGCTGAAGTATAAGGCTGCTGTTCAACCTTTCAAATGGAACATCCGGGGAGACGGTTGGTGGATCAACCGGCAGGTACGACTTCTCGGGCACTGCTCCGAAGTACCTCGCTCACGACAGACCCAAGGGTCGGCACGGGTGCGGTGTGCGAATCCTCATACAAGTAAACACAAGGGGATGAAGAGCGTTCTCCAGTCTCCGGCCTACGTGAAGGAGGCCGTGGGCAGGGAATGGGTGGGACAGAAGGCTGCGGACTCAGCTCGGAGCAGCCCCGGGACCATGTCCGCCTCGCTGGCCCGCTCCCCCTCCTCTTCCTCCTGTGCGAGTCTGTCGGTGCCTCCTCCCTCACCTGGAACAGCGGCCCTTCCTGCTCTCTGCAGCTCGGAGAGGAGAGCTCAAGGCCAAGGCCACGCTAAAGCTACTCCTGGAGCATCTCCGGGCCCTTGGGAAGACTGGAGTGACCCGTGAGTGGGCCTGAGGGACTCGGGGTTACCCCCAAGTGCACTTCATTTACACAGCAGAAACCCTCAGTCTACAGACCGCTCCCCGCCGTCGCCAGGTCGCTTTGTATCTGCGCTCCCAGCACAGTGGTATCTTATGTGGCCTGATTTGCAAACATCAGACTTTCAAACATCATTTACACATTTTCCGTAACTCTTGGCCACCTATAAATTATTTACTTACAATAAATATATGGTTTTTTCTTAAATGCATGTTTTTAAGACTTAGATATATACATTTTCAACTCAACTCTGAAATACTTATTTTAAAGACAGCATCACTTGCTCCAAATAGAAGGTATCCTTAAAAAACATGCCATTTTTTTTTAAAAAAGTAGTATTACATTCTAGATAAAAACTGCCTTCTGCAAAGACTTTGGAGCTGAGGTCTGCTTTCTCTTTGTTAAAAAGGAGGATGAGCTAGTGTTACAGAGGCGTTGAAAATGGACCAGGGCCACATGCACAATATGAAGAGAATTAAAGCTGGCACCGCTTCTGTACTCAAGCGATTCTTTAATGCCGTGGCCTTTGACCACAGGTGTCCTAACCCACATTTTGAAAGCCGATGTGATAAAAGGCACACGGAACAGATGGGCAGACTGGGCTGGAGCTCCATTTTCCAGCACCTAAAATTGTGTCATTTAACAAGTCACCTCCCGCCAGCAATTGTCACCTGCCCAGTCTCCTTTCCTTATTCACAAAACGAAGAAGGCTGGACTTGCCCAAATATTTTGCCTTTATCCACACAAATGACGTTCACTGCCACAAAATGTTTACAGCCCAGTGTGGCCCTAAGGACATCCGCGGCCCTCGTGAGGTACCATCCCCCCCGGCCCTCTTCCCTCTCAAAGTGACAGTGAGTCCAATATCTATCTTCTTTATTTCAAGACTTATTTAATAGGAGTAAAGGTGAGCGCGACTCACAGTACTTGTACATCTGGGCTTCCAAGCAGCCCCACCCCCACGCCGCCGAGGGCTGGCTCCGCGGCGGTTCCCCCGAGGCCCACTAGAGGGCGCGCACACTGTGCTCTTCCTGGCGCCGTTCTGGGGTGCTCAGGCCAGGCCAGGCCGTGGGGTCCCCCAGACCCGGGGAGGGCTGGTCCCAGACCATCCAGTCAGCGCAGGGAGGCGCGTGAGCCCCCGTCCGTCACTCTGCCCACTCATCCTAAACCACAACAATTTCGTCTCTGTTTCCAGCATTTGACATTTTGGAAGAAATAAGATCCAAGTTTGATGTTGAAAAGAAAGCATTGATGTGTGGTGAGAGAGAGGGTTTCTCCTCTGCCCGCCCCCCGACTGGGGCAAAGTGCTCCTCTGCAGGAGAGGGAAGCTTTAAAGCTTTCCGGGGAGCGACAGCGTCCTCCTGAGGGGGCCTCGGTCCTCTCCTTCCTCAGCCTGTCGAGTTTCCTTCCCAGTTGTACGTCTGACATCCTCGAGCTCCTCGCCTCCCTGCACAACCCCAGATCCAGGAGAAACTCCCAAGGGTGCCCCACGCTCTGCCTGAGAGCCGTGGGCTGCGCCCTCTGCTTGGTTCAGGGGCTCCTTCCTCACTCCCAGTCTCCACTCTGAACTTTCCATGGAGGTCAGAGAAGCCAGTGCGGAAATAAACTGCGAATGTGCCCTTCTGCACCCCAACGTGAGGTAGCGTTTAACTAGAGCTCTCCCGGGAACAAAGGCAAGATATGAGGCAAGAAGGGGGGATCACGCCTTGTTACCCCTTTCTGTGAACCTCAACCAGCCTGCTCTTTTTTACTTCTTTAAGAAGCCTTCTGAAACTGCACCTTTATGCAAATCCGCGACTCAAGTAGAAGGCTTCGGGGAGAGTTATTTATATCGCACAGGCATCACGCACGCCAAAGGTGAGGCTGTGAAGATCAGCTCCAGGCGGGCGCGCTCAGAGATCCTTCCCAAGCGGGCGGGCGACTGCATAACCATCCCAGAAGTTCAGAGTGACCCTGGCTATTTCTCTCCAGCGGGATTTCCTGACCGGAGCTTTTCCTAGGCAACAGATTTACTGCCGCCTTGGACTCCAGTAATAGGTGCCTTCATTGCTTTCGCTCCTAACCTGGTACAGCGCGTGGTCATTAAAAGGTAACAGTGTGGTACATTTATTGCCCTTTCGCTTCCCTATTGACTCCTGGAATTTGCAAAGAAAATGGATATTTCTCCAGGAATTATTGCCCTGTTCTGCGGCTGGCTCCCCTCCCCAACAATACAGACCATTCTCCAAATTGAAATACACGTTAATCACTTCAGGAAATTGCTTCCCCGATGGAAACTGAGAGCTCACGCCGGAATGTTTCCACCGCACAGCTGATGACAATTAAGACTCGGTGAAATCTCAGTTTTCTTTGATTGTGGCATAAAAACTAGGACATAAATTAAAACCCAATTATCCTTTAAGGGTAATTGGTGTTATAAAAGAGAGTCATGTCGATACTGCGGGAGGGCAGTGTCTGAGGGAACGGCGTGCATTCTGTCCCAGAGTGGCCCTTCGGATGGAAAGGCTGAGAGTCAGGGACGTTGCCATCAGCAACAGGGAGACACACCTGGAGAAGAGCAGTGAGCCCTGCAACATCTTGGGACGGTCGTGCCTCCTAAAACTACACTGGGCAGGAGGGGCGAGGTGCCAGCGGGTCTGTGAAGGTGCTTGGCGACTTGGGGACGCAGAGGGGGACCCAGCCCCAGGCTCAGCCATGCCTGACCCCCTGGAGGGAAGCCCTGCCCCTCCTCCCCAGAGCGAGGCCTGGGCAGACCAGCTCTAGGGTCCCCTACACCCCACCGCCAGCGTCTGTCCAGGAAGGCCGGACTTCGCTTTCTTACAAAAGGCCCTAGCCCTGAAGACGCTGTGGGAGATGAACCCTCGGTACATGAAGCCATAAATCAAGCACAGGAGAGCTTGCTTGAGGATGCCTTGATTACTTTTAAGTACAGGGATCACCGCACATCTGCAGACGGCCACTGGGCCGCCTCTTCGTGATGTAGTTTTGTGTCTTTGGGTCAAATCCCAGCCTTGCACCTCAAGGCCTCTCATAACACAGTCCTTCCTCCCCTGACCCTGGGTTTTCAAAAAGGCCTCCTCTCCCCGCCTCATCTGCCAAGCTGCGGCTCCTTCCAGAGGTGCCCCGAATGTATTTTTTAAAGAGCGAGGCCCTCCTGTGCGACAGCAACGTCGCCCTGGCCGTCTCTCTTCCGCTTTACTCCTCTGCGTTTTTCTAGCGCTGAGTGCCCACAGCACCCAGTAGGAGCCTGTAAACATGATGCTGAATGTCTTGCACAGCGCGATTTCAGGTTTCTACTTTTCATTTCGGAAAGATCAGGGTTGCTGAGGATCCATTAACTGCACAGGCGATTTGCCCCAAACCAACCCCGCGCAAAGCCAAGCATCTCTTCCTTTGGGGGAACCCACCCTTACAAACACATTTCTGGCTTCAAGACAACAGCCTGACCAGGGTTTCCTGCAGACTCGGTTTTCGATGGACGCCTCAGTGTCACTGAGTCCCAGGGGAATCCTGAGTGCGATACCAGGCCAGGTCCCTGGAAGCCACAGCCGGGGAGATGCCCCAGTAAGCCCTAGGTCTGACCTGGGCTTTTGCAACCTTGTTTCATAATCCACTTTCTTATCTACCACCTCCCCAAACCACAGAGAGGCAGGTACGCCCAGTATCGACAGAGGGTCAGGACCCGATTCTCCATGGCAAAGGCAAATATATATTATAAATAGCAGAACAGCTGGCTTGGACCTCGCTGCCGGCCACTCACCCAGTTCGGGGATTTGAATGACATCATAGCCCTGTAGAGGGTATTGCTAGCCAGCTGGTGTTATTTAAAATACAAAAATAATTTTTTTGAAGAAAGAAAACATCACACACACACACACACACACACACACACACACACACACAGGTTCGAGCTATGTAGGAAAATCTGGGCAGTGAGAGAAGAGTCCGGCCCCTCAGGGACTCTCTCCTGGGGGACAGGGGGGACTCGTGAAGACAACTGCGTTTTCCAGTTTGTTTTACAGCTCAGCATATCCTTTGCCTCATTGCTGGCAAAAAGCTTGAGACAGTGTCCTAAAGCGAGCCAATCCAGCACCACCCGCCTCTCCTGTAGGTTTGAGGAAATGAGATCACTCCCCTCGCTTGACAATTAGGACAAGGGGTCACCCACGTGCTGCCTGCCAGCCTAATACACCCCGGTCATGCTGGGGTTAAAATTGTAGATTACCGGGGATGCTCTTGGCAACCTTTCTGCTGCTTTTTTTAAAAATTACATTGGTTCTAACATATAAAGTTGCTCCCCTACCCCCGTTCCTATTCCTTTAATTCTGCTAAGGTAGATGAACAGACGCGTGTCTTCATGGCTGCTGGAAAGTTAATCAATAAACACCCCTATTTTCTACGGCAGCAGAAGTATTTTAATGTCTGCTAACCCTGTCACTAACATGCATTCTTTTAAGGGGGAAAAAAAAATGCTTCTGTGCTCTAGTTTTAAAATGCAAAGGTATGATGTTATTTGTCACCATGCCCAAAAAAGTCCTTACTCGATAACTTTGCCAGAAGAGGGAGAGAGAGGGAAAGCAAATCTCCCCCCAGCTGTTTCCTGTCTACAGTGTCTGTGTTTTATAGATAAATGTGAGGATTTTCTCTAAATCCCTCTTCTGTTTGCTAAATCTCACTGTCACTGCTAAATTCAGAGCAGATAGAGCCTGCGCAATGGCATAAAGTCCTCAAAATTGAAATGTGACATTGCTCTCAACATCTCTCATCTCTCTGGATTTCTTTTTGCCTCATTATTGCTGCTAACCAATTCATTTTCAGACTTTTTACTTCAGAAGCAATGGGGAAAATCAGCAGTCTTCCAACTCAATTATTTAAGTGCTGCTTTTGTGATTTCTTGAAGGTAAATATTTCTTACTCTTTGAAGTCATGGGGGAATTTTATGTGCCTTGGATACTGTGTGCCTCTGCCTTAGGACTGTTATTCACTTGAGAATTTGCATTATTTCGGAACTAGGAGTTTAGGTCTAAATTGCTGAACGTGCAATTCCGTGGGATCTAACAAAATTGCTCCAGGAAATGGATGGATGTGCAGAAATATCTGTAGGAGTAGAAACTATTGTAAGGTACTTCTGCTAAATCCTCCCCACTTCTGCAGGGTTCCGGTGGTGTCACTGTGGAAGACTCCTTTAAATCCTGCCTGTGGAGAAGGGTTATCATGCATGCCTATGAACTTTGAGATTTTTTTTCCTCTTTTGCAGGTGCAGATTTTTTTTTATTTGTAAGACCTTGCTCTTGTGTGTGTGTGTGTGTGTGTGTGTGTGTGTGTGTGTGTGAATGTGCATATGATTTGCCAGGATTTTATTTACAAGGCATGCCACAAACAGCTGCATTTTAAATGATATTAAAGCTTTTAAATGTGATCTCTGGAGCTAAGAACCCGGAACTCTCTGCACTTCTGTCCAGAAAGTTAGAGTGAAGTTTGATTTGCTCTTCCAAACAGCAAAATAGCTCCTTGACGATTCTTGCTGACAGTGCGGATGTGTGTAATTTAAACAAATGCACACTGTATACGGGAAGCAGAGAAGCTAGCAGCTGCCTGTCCAACTTTTTTCTTTTGAAGAAGACTTTGCTGGGCAAAGTCTGGGCTTGGGATTTCACGTCGTACGTAGAGCTCTGATTTTATACTCGGTGTTGTCAAATCTGTAGGTAAACTTGGCTGCCGCGTTCAGCGCACTGACTTCTCGTTTCTGATCCCTGGCCCTCGTTCAAGTTTCCGTTCTCAGCAAAATTATATCCTTCAAGGCTTTTTTCTTCTTCTTTTTCTTTTCTTTTCTTTTTTTTCTTTTTTTTTTTTTTTTCAATTTGCAAGCACTTTTAAGCCGCTGTCCCGGCTCTAGAGGCAATTGCAGGAGGGCTTAGTTCAGCAGAGGTCCCCGGAGGCACTCGGTACCGCCTTCATTTGCTGCTGTCAATACTTCGCCACTAGGACTTGTCTCGGTCAACTTAAGTGGTTTGGGAGTTCAGGACAGACCTGTGTCGGGCACCTGATCGGCCATCCTTCAGACGCCGGCTCACACAAGCCACCTTGCTCTGGCGGCAGCAAAGCCAGCACACAGATACTGTGTGGTCCCGCAGCTGGGCTTGTTTGTTTCCCTGCTCATATTATCACCAGAGAGGCTGTGGAATGTTATCTCCGCGTTGCTTGGGAGTTTGGAAAATTGTCTCCAAATGCACTTTTCCTGCCCCGTGTGCCCAGCCAGCCACGCGCAGTTAACTTCTCCCCGCACCAGCAGTAGGAAGCGGTCGCAGGCAGCAGCGTGGACTTCCGAATGTAACCCGGTGCGGGAAGGTGTCCTGATCAGAGTCACAGCCCGCAGCCTGGCTGCAGAAGTCCGGGCCCCCAGGGACTTGTCAGGGTGGGAGCCAGGGAAGGGGACCCTGGCGTGCGCTGGCCACAGGCACAGTAGGCTCATGGGGGGAGCTGGGCAGCCTGCTGGGGAACGAGTGGATTCTGATCCCAGCTGTGCAATCTGTTCATTGTTCGAATGGACAAAAGGCCGTTCACTCAGGCTCCGGCATACCTGCCTGGGTGTCCAAATGTAACTAGATGCTTTCCCAAACCCCACCCACCACGCAGCACATGTTTTTAAGTCTTCAGTTTTCTATTCACATCAGCCTCATAACACCCACCCTGACCTGCTGTAAAAGACCTGGAACAAACAAAAATGAGTGCACCCACAGTGAGTATTTTCCTCTGACTCCTGCCCTCGCGTTTCACTGGGTTATGTTCATCACAGCCCAGACATCTGGGATCAATTGATATTCCATTTATTTCAGATAGAAAGAGAAGTCTTTGGAAAATATGCATTTGTGAATGATTTTTGAGGAAGGGTGTTCTCTCTCTCTCTCTCTCTCTCTCCTTTCTTTTTCTCTTTTCTTCCTGGTTCTTCCTCCCTTCCTTTCCAACATTACCTTCTCCTCTATTCATTTCTTGTGTGGTTGGCAAAATAAAAGGCCAAGGAAATCATGAACATATGGGGCCACTTGTTTCAAACTTTTAACTCCTAAGCAAGTTCGTTGTTGTGTTTTCTGTTGGGGGACATAATGTGATCGACTCTCTCAGGCTCTGTGGGTGTGCTGGAAAACGCACGAGAGGCTCTAACTTGTCCTAGAACTATAAGTACTGACATTTATCTGACAACATTACTCGGCAGAAAAAAAGAAAGAATAAGGGAAATCCATTTAAATACCTTAAGTTTTTTAAATGGTAGAAGAGATTTCTATATATTGTTGGCCTTAAACGTGTTATTCCAAAGGTAACTGTTAAAAACACAGTGCTGGATTCCGCTAAAGTTCTAAACCCGCTAAACTTATAAGTTTGAGTAGTTGTTCCCTTGGATTTCATAAAACCTGAAGAAATGAAGGCATGTACAGAGCAGGTGCATGGCCTTCAGCATTATCAGAAACTCCACAAAAAAGGAAACAATGGAGAAATGAGTTTAGCGGAGTCAAATACATTCTAGAACTGGCCCGATGCCAAAGTGTGAGATTTTGTTCTGCAAGTCAGTCATTGGTTTGCGCTTCTGTGCAGGGCCATGAAAACCAATTGGGTTCCATTTGTTGAGGCTTCCATTGGAAATGTTGAAGGCAAAACCCTTACTACCTTCTTCCTGTCTAACAGAAATGAAGACTGGGTGACACGTTGCTATCCTTTGGCTTCGTGGGAGTAGAGGGTTTGCACGTGAAGACCCTAACAGGAAATGGAGTGGATGCCCACTTGGGCTTTTGCTTCTCCCTCTGTTTTATGCTCCTTGTTTATGATGATGTGCAAAGAGAGGGTGCTTTTTATCTTCAGCTGTTTTACGAGCACTCACTAAATATTTACCGTGTGTTAACAAGAGGTGGGGGGACTAGGGGTTCCCCCTCAATTGCTGGGCTGAAGTTCTGGCCCCCCAAATGGAAATTTTAATTAAAATGATGGTGCAGACTTTGCCACCGATGGCCAAGCCATTTAGCAGGGAATGCATTGCGGACGAAGAGGGTGGTCAGACAATAAAGGCCTGCGTCTGTTTTGCTGCCAGTGATGGGGTTGAAGGGAACTGCCCCTACTGCGAGGCTCAAAAGCAGCCTCTTTGTAAAATTACAGCTCCCAGAGTCACCCCATGACCTTGTAACAGGGCCCCGCACCTCACATCCTGTGGGCGGCCCTTTCCTGCTCTGAGTGTGGATGCATCTGAGAGAGGGGAAAGCCACTCACCACCGTGGGAGCCCCATCCCGGTGCCACAAGTAGCAATATGGAAAAACTTACTGTAATGGTCACCTTAGCGCTTTCCTACTTCTTGGGGGAAGGCAGAGATTGGAGCCGCAGGAATCCTGCTTTTGGCAGGGCTGCCGCTTGGCCGGGGATCCCAGACTCAGTCCTGCCAACCAGGAGTCCCTGGGTAGCTTTTGCTATAAAATGGATACAGTGACACATAAACCCCTCTGACAGATGAAGTCAGAGTTCCTCCCTCCCTCCCTCCCTCCCTCCCTCTCTCTCTCTCTCTCTCTCTCTCTCTCTCTGTCAACACACACACACACACACACGCACACACACACGTGGGCAAAGACTTTGCAGATTTCAAGCCCAGTGTACTTTATGTGGAAGGGGCTCACTGCACATGTTGATTTGCTCTTGGACTTGAAGAAAGGGGCTTTGGGAGGCTGATGGAGGAGTATTTACTTAATGTTGGGGCTGGGAACACGATACCCTCCAACATGGCTCTGTGGCCTGCCGAGCACTGTGAGCAGAGGGAAAGGGAAGGGCTCAAGCTAAGGCTCTCAAGCCCAGTGTACTTTATGTGGAAGGGGCTCACTGCACATGTTGATTTGCTCTTGGACTTGAAGAAAGGGGCTTTGGGAGGCTGATGGAGGAGTATTTACTTAATGTTGGGGCTGGGAACACGATACCCTCCAACATGGCTCTGTGGCCTGCCGAGCACTGTGAGCAGAGGGAAAGGGAAGGGCTCAAGCTAAGGCTCTCTCTGACCACCTCCTGCCCTCCTCTCTCCTCTCCCCGACCCCGCCCCAAGGCAGGTCGCAGAAACTAGAGCTGCTCCATGCCAAAGTCAGCCATAAAAACCTAGAAATATGGCCCTGACCGCCCCCGCCTTTCTTTGGAAGAGCTGCCCTTCAAGAAACACTATGACCCACTGGGCCTTGCGCCACAGGTCCTAGGACCCTTGTTCCAGAGGGCCCAGTCCTGTACCCAGGACGCAAGATGATGCTACACAGAGCTCCCAAGGGAAACGGGAATAGCCAAGCCCACCGGCCCTTGCCTCAGCCTCCCAGGACCAGTGTACATCTCTCCTGGCCCATCACGTTCCTACCTGGCTGCCCGTGTCTAACTGGAGCAGAGCATAAGAGGCAGGGAGTGGTGCCTCTCTGAAGGCTCTCCTGTCCCACAAAACTGTGAGGAGATGAAATCACTGTGCCTTTCTCCTGCTACCCTGTGCTGTGGCTTAGTGTCTTGGTTGTTGCCTTAAGAAAAGTGAGGGGTGGGGTCACACCTTCCTGCCCCCCTTCCACTGCGTGAGCCAGCTTGCTCTCAAATCCTCATCTTTTTTTTCCTGTTTGTTTCTCTTCTGGAGGTTGTGTTAAATGCAATTAACCAGGTAGGGGATCTCCCTTGCCCTCTCTCTCTCTCTCTCTCTCTCTCTCTCCAAGAACCCCTATAATGATATGCAGCATTTTTACAAATCCTTTTCTGAACACGATACATTCTTCTTAACCAGTGGCCAGGGAATGCTGTTCTGCTTAATTTCAAACCGTGGCCAATAATTGACACATACACTACCTGCGGATGGCCAGCTTTCAGAGCACTTAGATTGACAAAACACATTTTCCACGACTCTGTACTGGGCATCATTTAAATTCTGATCATTTCAAAGTTTTACCAGGATCTCGGAGTGGTGTGAAATCCACCCTGATGCCAGCATCTCTCATTCACACAGCGCTTGTCTGGGTTGGGGTGGGGGAGGACGTGGTCCTGGAGCTAGCAGCAAGGTGGGTGAGCACAGCTGTCTGTGGTCAGGCCCCGCCGCGGTCCCTCGTGCACTTGGCTGCCCCTTCAAGCCAGGTCCCTCCGAGGAAACCCAGCCACCAGGGGAGGAGGGTGTCACCCTCACGCACTGGGCACGCAAGGCCCTGGGCAGCCCGCTGACCCTCGCTCCTCTGCTCCTTCCTCAGGTCAAGATGCACGTGGTGTCCTCCTTACACCTCTTCTACCTGGCCCTCTGCTTGCTCGCCTTCACCAGCTCGGCCACTGCGGGACCCGAGACGCTCTGCGGGGCAGAGCTGGTCGACGCGCTTCAGTTCGTGTGCGGAGACAGGGGCTTTTATTTCAGTAAGTAGCCACCGGCCAGGAGTGCGAGGGTCTGCGGATTAACCGTCGCAGGGCGCGTGAGGAGGCCACCTCGGCCAGCCTCTCAGACCCCGCGGGCTCCGGCAGGTTGTACAGATTTCGGTTGGAATTGTCTTCTTTCAAATTTGCCTTTACTCCCGGTGCAGCCCTCCTTCTGGTATTAGGGAAGCCTCTCAGTCGCTCTTGTGCTCCTGTCGATGAAAGGAGAGGACAGATGACCTGGGACACAGAGGACTTGGTTTTCCAGGCCTGGAAGTGTGCACAGGGACCTGTGAAGCCCACGGGTCTGTTCTGAGGGCTCCATAGCACAGAGTGGGACAGCAAGGGCTCTGCATTGGTGAGCCTTGGGCAGAGAATTAAGGGGCACATTCTAGATGCTTCCATGCTATGTGAAGTCACCAGAAACAGACAGGAGGCAGCTTCTGCTCTAAGACAGGTTTGCAAATAAACACACAGGCTTTCTGTACACCCAGACTGTGATGTCACCGCCAACATGTCCTGACCTTGGTCCTTTGTGTCCCTGCTTTGCTTTGGCAGAGCCCTTGTGCGGGACTTTCCAGGGATGTCTCCATCTGGAGAAGGGTCTTTGACAAGCACAGAGGCACCTGTCTCATAAACGGGTCCCGGCCGACAGCAGTAACAATAGACAGCTGTGTACTCCCGTGCCTGCGAACAAGTCTGTGTGCCTGAGGGAAGGGGCCGCTGTGCATTACAAGGCAGTGATGATGGGAGCCGGGTGCTCTCTCCATGTCACTGAGCCCGAGCATGAGTCATCCCTCAGGTGCACACGGCACACCTCAGTCACCGCCCAAGCTCTGACCAGCTCCTGTGGTGACTGACACTCGAAATCTCTCTCGTCTTCCTGCCAAATGTCGGCCTCTCTCTAGTCAGAGGGAGCGGGCACACGCGCACGTGTGAGTGTGCGAGTGTTAGTGTAAGAGTTGAGCGAGGGAGTGTCTGCCCGTCTGGAGATGAGTAGGAAAGATGAGGAGGAGGAAGCTTGGAAGGAGGCTGAGAATCTGAGCTTACCATGGATTTGGCAAAAAAGGACAAGAGTCCGAGAATCAGAAGTACTTCCGACTGTCTGCGTGGGCAAACTCCCACTCTACTTCTAGCCCAAGGTCTGACTGAGTGGATTCCTGCACTTGTGTGCAATACAGCAGCTCCATCCTGTTCTCTGCTGCAAGGCAGATGTGGAGTTCATGGGCTGGGGCTTTTCCAGTAGCAGATTTGGCTTCACTTTGCAACACCCTATGGAAAGCAAGCCAGGGGCAGCAACGTGACCCCAGCAATGGGCCATTGTTACTGTAGAATTTGCTGCTACCAATCCATATATCTCTAAAAATGAAAAAGTCATTCTCCCTGATTGTCTCCACAAGGGCTTTTTTTTTTTCCTTTTTTGTTCAATTTTCCTTCATCCAGTTCACTAGGTAATTGCACAGCCTGAAAGTACTCTGTTTTGTGCCAGGTTAAATTGTGATGTTCTACATGATGTGTGCTCCAGGGTTTCTACACACGGAGCGTGGAAACTGGATCCTTCTACACCTAAAGCGTTTGTACTAAATGATGAAAAATAAGAATGGAAAGAATGATTTGGTCCTAAGTGACTGTATGATACCCACTATGTTCCCACAGACCCATAATGAGCACGTCTGAGTTCTCTGGGAAACCGATCTCGAGACACTAAAAGTGGCCCTTTTTCCTGTTACTACAATGACCAAATTTTAGGAAATGTTGTAAAATGGTTTTAATAATTTAAAAGGAGAAAGCTATATATAGCAACTCTTGATGCTTCGAGTCTGACTTTGGGTAGGAAGTGGTTTTGTAAATTACAAGTGTGATTGTCGATACTGTTGCTGAGAGTTTTTGTTTCATGTATTCTGCCTTGTAGAAGCCCCAGGTTTATCTCCGTCTGACACAGCACCCAGTGCACGAAAGTATTCTTGTTAGCTTTCTGGCCAACTGGGCAATCATCTTTGCCTAAGACATGCTAGCCCTTTTAACTTGTTTTGCTTTCCTTCAAAACACCACTGGTATCTGCTGTGCGCACGCTAATCTGCTAGGCACAAATGAGATGCCTAGAAACAAGTAAGAGATTGACCCTGCCCTCAAAGGTCTCGTGTGTTTTTCAGAGGTTAAAAGTAGGGCACGGAAGTATCATCAAGTGTCATTAGAGAAAAATGACTGTGGGAGGGTAGCTTCCGTGTGTGATGCTTTTCCTGATATTTTGCCCCACTTTTGCCATCTCCTCCCCTTGGGTAACACATTTCAGAGGGCCCCTGGGTGCCCGCTGGCCTTTGACACCCCGTCTAGTTCAGTGCCCGGCTGAGATAGTAGCTGCTGCTGTTTGATTATCAAACTGACAGGATGGAGTCCAATTGCCATCTAATGGAGCACTTGTCTGAGCTCTGAGTCTTAAGAACCATCAGGGATCAGGGCCCTCAGGCAGCTTCCGTTGGTCTTCTCCCATTAGCTGACAAAACTGCTTTCCGGTGAACGTAACATGTGCATAGTAACAGTGACCTGAAGGCTGCGTGTGGGTCACCCTTGAGCTATGCGGATGGTCTGTTTTGTGTCGGAGCCAATTATTCTTATAGGCATTAACTGTTGTCAACAAATTTTATTGAGTTTCCTTTTCATCCCCTGAGATTTACTGTGTGTGGAGAAGTCAGCTCTAAGCACTTACAGTCTTTGAAATCCTTTTTGAGGGAAGCCGTCTTCCCCCTCCTGTGATCTGTCGGTTGACACTTATTATTTATTGTTCTCGCTGTTGTTTTTAACGCTTTCGTGTGACCGTGCCTTTTATTTTCAACTCAGTTGTAGAAGGATTTTTCTTCGTAGTAGACAGCAGTTTCTGATCTTAGTTTGAACCTTAAACATTTAAAAGGAAATCATCTTCATCACTTACTCTTTGTGTCAATGCAGAATATTTAACCAGGAGAGTTTTCTGAATCCTATTAGAATGGCTCTGAATTTAAATCTTTGGTAATGTTTATTCTGTATAGACTGACCCAAAGTCATGAATAAGCTCGTATTTCCCTTCAAGCCCAAGTTTCACTGGCGCATAGGAGAAGCAAAGTTCCTATCTGCTCTGGGAACATCTCCCCAGCAGACAAGGAAGAGTTCACCTATAATTAAAGTAGCTCCCCAGACAGCTTCCGAAATGGAGGATCCAATGAAGAGCTAATGACTGATTCTTCCACCTGCATCACGGCGAGAGCCTATCAGTCGTGGGAGGACAGCGTGGGTCTTCCCAGGATGGAAGACACAGCAACCAGCTGTTCCCCCACCAGCCTGGTGGGGTCCAAGTGCAGGGTGGCTCCCTGTGGTCTCATGAAACACGAAAATGGTAAAAGGAAATGGGCGAAGTCACACATGCTGTAGGCATCATTTTTGACTGCTGTGGCGATGAACCATTTTCACGTAGTGTTTAAGAGTTTGTGGAATTTTTGTCCTTGGAGATATTTTTAAAAATTGATGGACAAACAACCATCTTGGATGGTTTCAATTAAGAGCAACCCCCCAAAAGAGAGTTTCTGAGGTCCCTTTTAGTTTTAAGAGTCTATAAACAGTCCCTTAAATAAGCTGTATATGCTTTACCTCCGGCAGTCTGGGAAAAGGAGAAGTAAATCAATTAGAAAAGAAAGTTGGATACTCTTTCGGCCATTTCAGATTTATGGCTTTTATGAAACATACACCCAATGCATAGTTATTAAGAACAGGTTTGAATAAATGAATGACATTCTTCATGTGTTAAAACATACTGTTTTTAAAGAGTTTAAGTGAAACTTTGCAATTAACTTTCATTGTTATTGATTGCATAAACCTCCCTAGATTTAGGTTATTATTATTAACTCAAGCCTCTTGCTTTTGATATATAGTACTCAGAAAACTGCTCCCAGACTTGTCATTCATTAGTCGTCTGACCTTGGCAGGCATTTAAAGTTTCTGGGCTGAAATGTCCTTATATATGAAACAAGGGGATTTTGTTAAAGTAAATGACCTAACCCTAACAGACCAGTACACTGGGTTGTAATTACCAAGGCTGCAGTGCTTGGAGAATGTTGGACTTAAGTAGTGACCAAGAAATACTTAGCTACCTTTATCTCCTTTACATAGCTCCTAATGGTCTCCAAAGGTAGGCAATTCTACCCCTCGACGAAAGAGAAGCCAACTGCTTTGTTTTGTTCAAACTGGACTCCAACTCCTCCAGGATGGAACAGAAACTCAGAAGAAAACCCACCACCACGTTTCTTTGCGAGGCAGGATGACCCAGTGGTTTTCACTGATACATTTTCTCACATTCTTGGCTACGTGGACAAATGCGTAGGTTCATTTTTAAGGTGCCCTTTATTAAGTTACAGGAGACAGATAAGCATCCAGAAATGCCATCAAAAGCCTCTTCCCAGCCTGCTGCTACTGCCATTCCAATTAAAGAAGAGAGTGGGTGTAAGATTTGGAGAATCCAACGTTTCCCTCACCCACCTGTAGCATTGTTTCAGACTAAGCTGGACTTGAGCTGCACCATTTGTATTCTTTGGACTGGCATCCCTCAGGCGGATAGGCATACGTTCGAATGAGTGTGGGCCAAAGTTAGGGGTTCAATCACTAGCTGTGGAAAAGCCATTCTCTTTGAACCCAACTGGTACATGTGGCGATTGACCTTATAACCTTAGCCTCATTAGTACCACAAAGCTAACAGGCCACAGACATCAGTAAAGAAAAGCACTGGGTTTTTATATTGACCCTGAGTGCTTACTACTACTCTTTAAATATCCCCAGGATGACCAGTCTGTGTATGTCAGAAAATGAAGGTTTCTGTGGAATGCTAGAGAGTAATTCTCATTTCCATGGCATGTTAATGCTTTTTAAGGCCATCTTCTCTGACGGAAAGCTATAAACGAGAGAAGAAAGAGTCTAAGACCAAGAGCATGGACTCTACTGTCAAGTGTCCAGGGTGTGAACTCCAGCCACACAACCTACTTGGTGGGTGTCCTTGAGCAAGGTACACCTCGGTTTCCTCATCTGTAAAATGGAAGCTGCCTTTTAGCGTTGGTACCAGGATTAAATGAGTCGGTGATTTAGAAAATGTTAACTTGGGGTACTGTCTGACACATAGGGAGCATTCCACACACACGTTAGCTATCGTGCTTATCCCTGTCTTCTGGACTCAGTTACAGAATCTGTTGCAAAGGCTGCAAACAGCTGAAGAATCCAATTAACTACGCAATCATTTTGTCTCCTTCAGGGCATCTGATAAAAGCTATCACTACTGGTCACAACATGTAAGAAGTATCAGTACTAGTAACAAATAAGAACGTCTAATGTTTGTCTAGCACACCTACCCTTTCAAAGTCCAGCTGTACTGGCTCTCGGTACTCTTTACCCCAGTCTTGATGGGCAAAGATGATTTCTGCATAACGCAAATGAACATTTGAGACCCAGAAATTTTGTGATTTATTTCACTGGATTGATCCACAGCCAAAGCCAAGGTTTCTTGACTCCACGAAGTGTGGTCACCTCATCATTTGCATTGTTTAGCAGCCTAATGTCTTGTAGCAGAGGAAGGCACTTCCAAAATCCCAGTCCTCTTCTGAGGGATAAGGAACAGGATTTTAAAGTAACTCACTTGATTTTGAACATCTTCTCGAAATGAGCCATGAAGGAAATATCCATGTCCTGATCTTACATATCACCTTCTGGGAGAACTGAGGAGAATTAACAGAGTGTTTTCAGGGATTCGAGGCTGCAGCTGTGCGAGAGCCTCCCCAGGATGCTGCTCTGAGAGGACCTGGCAGCTCACCTGTGAGCTCTAGGACCTGCAGCATGCTCCGGAGAGCCTCTTCTCTGGTCCAAGTCAGCTTTTCTTCTCCCTCTGCCAGCAGACCTCCAGTGATTCATTTCTTTCTCTTGGTCTTGTTGGTTTTCCACAAAGAACTACTTTGGAAGGGCTCTTTCGTTGGACCAAACATCTCTTCTGGGCTCTGTGGAAGTGATGGGGACATGGAAGTGATTAGATGCACCATGATCCAGACGTGGCATGAGGAGACTTCTCACACCTGAACAGGAAAGGCACTGTGGGAACCGCCGGGGGCCTGGGATGCAAGATCTCCGGCCGTACAATGCCTCTCCACACATTGTGGGAGGACCACGGGTAATGGGATGCTCCGTATCTTGCGGCTGCTAAGGTAGACATTTTGGCTCCAAGGGAGAGAGTTCTGGTGTTGTGAAAAGTTAATGGGCTTCTGGATGCCTTGTCCAGAAATCGTGAGCCAGGCCAGCATACTTTAGGGCCTCCACGCGAGCTCATCTCACCCCTTCACCAGCCTTCCTTCTGATTTCACAGTGCTCACCAAAGAATCAGACTCACTGAGAACAAGCTCAAGGCCTCCCCAACAAGAGCTCTCATCACACGTGGTAACAGGCTGCACATGCTTTTCTCTTTCACGTAGCCAGATGTCTTTGTGAACCATGGTGGCAAAGAGTCATTTCTGCCCTGAGCTGCTGCCCTGGCAGAGTTCCACCCCGCACCTCTCCATGAAACATCAACAAACTCCTACATCCCAAAGAATTACCTTTGGGTGCCTGCAAAGTTCAAACCCCTTATTAGCTGTGAGACCGAGGAGATGACAACACGGCATATTGTTTGTCTTTATCTAGATGTGAGATCATGTTTAAAACATAGCAAAGAGCTGTTCGTGATGTGCAACTCAAAATGCATTGAGTTCGATGCCTAGCTAACGAATTGTTTAGTCTCACATTGGCTGGAGCCATTTAAAGAAGCAATTGGCAAGCTCTAGGTTTCCATTCTTGGCATAGCTGCCCCTCTCACTTTTTCACTGAATCTTAAATACCGAGAAAAACCCTTCAGTTCTTTACATCTGGCATACTGCTTTGTGTAGGTCAGCAGAACCTTTGCACATGGCCCTTGCATCTGTCCCGGGGTAATTAATGGCTCTGCAATATTTGATCAGCAGAAGCGTGGACACAAAGAGAAATTGTGCAACTAGCAGAGACCACACATTTTAAATTAAAACCTTTTGCTTTAAATGCTCAGGCATTCTTCAGGGACAAAGGTTTCAACTTTAAAAAAAAAAAAAAAAAAAAAGGC
>NW_022900927.1:61811018-61846209 GCF_012274545.1 Fukomys damarensis | reverse complement strand
AAAAAAAAAAAAAAAAAAAAGGCTGAATCCCCTGGGAAGATGCCTGAGAACCTGATTCTTGATTAAGTATAAGTATACATCCCTCTGTCTCTGCTTAAAATTACCTGGTTGTGGAAAGTTGAAAGGAGAGAAAACTAAAAATTGCTGCAAGCATGGAGGCTCTTGAAAAATATCTTGTCAAGCGCTAAGGCTGGAACTCAGAGGAAAGTGACATGTCTGAGGTCACACGGCAGTGTGTGGCAGAAGGAGGTACTGCTGATTCTGCGTCCTGATTCCAATGCATTTTTCTCCATTTAGCAGCAATCCACATTGCCCGCGTCACAGGTATGTAGTAGATAAAATGACCAGGAAACACCTCCAACCAAGTTCTTCAGAATGAATATAGATCTCGGTAGATCTTTCATTCCAATGAACTCACCTGAGTCTTAACACTTCAGTTCTCCGGCTGTAGAAATTTGCACAAACTAAAAATGATCCCCTGCTTGCTTCCCCTGTGATATACAAACCTTTTCAATGTGTTTGGGGCGTTTCGAGTCCACTTAAGGTCATGCTTTAGACAATTATTGTATATTATATTATTCTGACTCTCTGGTCACTCTCTCCAATGTCAACTTTGGTAGAACTGCTTTGGAAAGACTTAGCAAAGCTGTGTTCCTGGAAAATCTGAAACAGCCTGACGAGTTGGATCAGTCTTTTTTCTGGAGATCTCTCTAACATACTCGGGCCAAAAGACATGTACACCTGAATTTTTTTTCAGAGTCACAACCCAATACTCTACGAATCTATCCTGATTTTCTTCTTTCACTTGTGGCCTTTACGCAGTACTAGGAAGGCTGCTTGAGGAGCTCTTTTCAACTCTGACAATACGTCAGCCTGTGACAGAATTGTCAGGCAACTCTGTATTTCGGGGAAGATGGAACCACCTCTGTGCCACATACCCTGATGAAATGGGTCTTTCATCAGAAGTGAGAGATTTAGAAAGTCTGCGCTGAGCCAGCTGCTATGATCTATGAAACTGGGGAAAGGTTAGAATTAGAAGAGTTAGAATTAAGTTAGAATTCTGGATTAAAGTGATGTGAGGACTACAGAGTTCTCTTCTCCCTCTTCCCTGCCTCTGTCCCAAAGCCCTTCATGAAATCAAGTGGCGTGTTTTTAAATCCTATTTCATTCTGATACTCCCCATCACCTTTACCAGAAACGCCACTGGAGAAATGCTGCAAGGGTTTTCAACGTGAGCACCGTGGATGCTTGGGGCCAGACGATTTTTATTGGCGGGGGGCCTGTCCTGTACATTATAGGACCTTGGGTGACACACTTGGTCTCTTCATCTGAGGCATGTGGTCCCCTCCTCCCAGGTGTTAGGACAGAAATGCCTTCAGATATCGCTCAATGTCCCCTTAGATGAAAAATCACCCCCAGGTGAGAAGGACCGCACTAGACAAGTCTCCAGAAGAGAAGCAACTAGACAGGGAGGGAAAACCAGGCATGGAAATGACTTAGCACCTCAGGAGGCCTCCTAAACGGCAGAACTGTGGCCACAGTGGCAGCTGGTCACTGATTAATCAGGGAGCCTGTGGTGCTTTGCCTGGAGCAAGCAATGGGAATAGTCCTTGGGTTTTGAAAACTATTCTCTGAAAATAAAAAAAGCTCTCTATATATGTTATTTAAAAGGGATTTGGAGGCTTTCGCTTTGGCCTTAGAGGTATGGAACTCATTTGTTTTAGTAAGAAAAGGGCGGGCAGGCAGAAGTGGCCGAGAGCAAGGCTGTGCCCTTGCTTAGAAGTTTGATTGTGACCACTGGAGCAAGTGAAAAAGAAGCTAGTTATCTTTGACCTCAATATTGGCTGCTGTTCCCTTCTTAGTCACATAATAAACTCTCAATTCCTCACTGGTGAAAAAGCACAGTTCAAAGATAGGAACCACGATTTTCTCCTCCTTTTCTTGTGCCTTTCCCATCCGAGTGTCTTCAGACTCCTTGTCCGGAGATGGCCATCAGTTCCCACACTTGGGCCTGACCCGGTTCCCCTCCTGCGGCTCTGTGATCTTGCAGAAGTCGCTTCTCACCCGTGGGCCTCTCTCATTCCTCACCATCAAATTGGACTAAAAATATTAGACTTCAGAGTCTCAACTATAGAACGGCTCTGGAAACCGAAAGGACTCTCCAAATACGTGACTAGTGATACATTAAACTGAATTATTTTGTCCTGTCTCCTTTCTGTGGCTGACAGACTAGCTCTGTGGTTCAAATTCTGTAAGGCCTTATGCAAGCATTATAATCTAGGAAGGCTAACCTGGCAGTGGATTTTCTCAAACTTCTTGATGAAAAAATAGTGCACTGATATCTTCTAGCATCCTATCGCTTCACACTGAGACTTCCCAAAAGTTAATGAACAGATGTTGAGAATGTTCACTCAGTATTACTCTTTGTTTCCTCTCACAGAAAAGAGATGGGCCTATCACTTTACCACAGGCCACCTGCTCAGAGAGTTTGCTCCCTGCGAGATGGTTAGGGAGTCGCTGAGGTATCCCACAGGAACAGAAGATTCTGTTCTCCCACATCAGCTATTGGTGATTTCTGCTTAGCCTACAAAAGTCTCCAGTGTTCAGCAGTGCGGCTCCATTCCTGCTCAGAGAAGAGTCTTTGCACTCTGAACTGCCCCTCTGATCAGTCTGAATCACAGCTTTTTGTCCGAGCACACCTTTGGTGGAATGACATGTGAGCTTGATCAGAATGTGGATCGATGAACAAGTCGTTCTTGTGTCTTAGGAGGGGCGCATCCTGTGACTGGCTCCCAGAGACACAGATTTAACATAGTAAGGACACTTTTGAACCACACGATGAAATCTTGTTACTGCACCTGTGAACTTCACTGGGTTGTGTTTTGAGCTCATTCGGAAACACAGCAACTGATGTTTAGCAGGTTATTTTCTGTCCTGCACAGCCACTGTTGTTAGGCACTTAATAAAGCTCTTTGATTTGATATTTAAAAAGTCATCCCAAAAGAGAATTCCTTCTTTTAGTCCCCAAAATCAACCCTCTGACTTTTCATTTCATTACCGCCATCTTTAGTGACCTCAGATGGAGGACTAGGAGGTAAAGTTCTACAGTCTACAGGGGCAGGTCTCTTTGGGATCTCTCCATGGACATCCCACTGAAAACACCCAGCTCAAGGATGAGCTGACTCCAGTCAGAGAGCAATCTTCAACACCTATCAGACCCTTGATAGTAGGTTCCACCTCGGCACGTAGTTTTGTAAAGAGAACCTCTGCTCAGACTTTCTGTCTCTAGGCCCTGTGAGTAATTTAAAAGGATCGGTGATGGGCAAGGTACACAACAGGTGGGATGTCCTGGCAAAGAGGTCCTGAGCTGCAGCACCAGCCCTGAGAGGACAACATGAGTGGTTTCTATTTGCCAGAGCAGAACTAAGAACTAGAGTGAGAAAGAACTGCATAAAGCTCTCTGATTGAGGGAACTATGGGCCGGAAGGGTCTTGATGTGCATTAAGTCAGTCACAAGCACCAGATGGGAAAAGCCAAGGTTACAAGGCAGGCATCACACTCAGTCCAGTGCCCTTGGGACAGCCAGGCGTTTTAAACTCAACCTCGACAAGCACACGTAGAGGAGGCCTTGGTGACTGCCATTCAGATGTGCAGAGGGACCTGGTATGTCACTCTCTGCTAGTGTAAGGCCTCAGAATAGTCTTTGAAAATTCAACTCCTTAACCATTCAGAAAATGTTTTTCCCAATGTCTATCCCTATTGGATAACATTGCTGAGTCTCTTTATACAAAATCTAACCATCCTGAATGTAGGACCATAACTCTTCATAACCTCTAGCATCTTGATAAATTTGGGTACACTGAAGGCTTAAAAAGAGACAAGAGATAATTCCTTCATAGAGTTCATTTTAATTTGAAGTCATGTCAGCTGGTTGATTAGTTCACATGTTTTTCTGTTGCCTGCTAAGATGAGAAGCTACCCAAAACAAAAGGTATCGTCTGTGCATTCTGTCTGCACACACACTCCTGACTTGCTGGTCTTCCATGAAGGTCTTCCATGAAGAAGCTTAAATTTTCCTACGTATTTCAAGTTTTATGTTTCTTTCCATTAAAGTTTCCAGCCGTTCATGGACATATTTAGTTTGGCAGAAGGTAGTGGTGACTCATGGAATGAAGAAATTTGAAGGCAAAGCTACTGAAAATGGATCTAATTTCTTTTTAGGGTAATTTGGGAGCAAGCAATTGATAATTTGTCTAATTTTTCCTGGTTTCATCAGCTGCCACAATGCCAAATATTTGTTCCATATGGGTATTTGTTATCCCTGAAAAACATAACAAATTTCAGCTGCAACTATACCCAATATGGTCAAGGGGGAAGACTTTCGTTGGCTCTTTGTCTCATTGTTTTTGGCTGGACACCCTCAATCAATGGCAATTGAGTGAAAAAACAGGATCAGATTGAAACCACTTGCAGCATGTTCCTTCCTATGGATCCAACCATCGCACTGAGAATTTGCCGAGCACAACAAACGCCCCTTGTTAAAGGGGTGACTATTTTCGGCATCGATGCAACTTCCCGTTAATTGTGTCCACCTCATAATTCCACTCTCTCAATTCTGTAGAATTGAGATGTTTCCGGCTTTCCAAAACTCCCTCCCTTCTTCTCTGTTGATTCTTGCCTCCCAGTATGGAACAGATCTTTGGCCATAAATTTGGAGGTGATCAATGACACACTCATACAGCCCGCATCCTCTCGGGTTTCCTTTAGGATAGACAGTCTGTGGGTCGTTCATCCTATGAATAAGCTTTGTAAAAGGCCATAAGTCTGGCTGGCATTTGAAGAGATTATTAGTGCTTTGCATGCAATTACGGAAATCTCCCTTACTGCATAAGCCAGACAGGGTTCAGTAACTACACATAAGCACCAGGATGTGTAAGCTAAAGTCCTGGAAAGACTCACTTCTGGATTATTCTGAAGTAGGCACTGGCCACTTGGTCTCAAAGCTATTCCGTGGGTAATTGGCTTCAACATAAATGATTTTGATCCTCCCTCCCACCACCGCTACCACCACATAACAAACAGCAGCAATCTTAAAGGAGGGGAAAGGCTTTCACTCAGAAGCAAACAGATTTGACTGATGATTAGAGAAAGTACTCCGTGGCAAGAAATAGCCTCTCGCTCCTCATGAGCAAACATCATCTGATTGACAAACACTGTAAGAGGCACACGTCAAGGTTGCAGTGTGTGAAGACAGAGCAGGGCACCACCACTCAGCAGCCTCAGCACTTACGAGAAATGCAGAATCGGGCTTCCGGGACCCCAAAACAATTAAACCCAGACTTGTGTGTTAACTAGATACCACAGGACTGTATACACATTAGAGTCCGAGGAGCCCTACTCCAGAGATTAATTGGTTAACACTGACAGAATAAAAGAGATGATGGAAAATAGAGCTCAGCGTCCGCTGAAGATCTGAACAATAAAGTCGGGACCCAACCTGCTTATAGTCATTAACACTACAGGGAGATTCTCCCCTAATTCCCTCAAGTTGTGGAACCTGTCCTCAGAGGATGGAGAACTGCCCCAGGGATAACTCCATGGCCTGACTTTCTGTGAACGGGAAATTGGAACTCCTAATTGCTGTGGCTGCAATTTCCAAACCCTTCACTGAAGCCAGAAACTCAGCTCTACTCCTTTAGGTCTTGCCAGGTTCTTTTTCAATAGCCACATTTTTCCAAAATGCACAAGGAAGACTGCTTCAGATAGACAGATGATAGATAGATGATAGAAAATGATAGATGGATAGTTAGATAGATAGATAGATAGATAGATAGATAGATAGATAGATAGATAGATAGAATTCCAATGGCATGAAGTGCAGTAATGTGTTTTACTCATTTCACGGTGCTTCCTGTGTCTTCCTGGGTCATACCGAGCCAAATTCTGTTACGATTTCTTACACATCTGCGTTGATTAGCTCCACTAGGATTTCTACTGCATTTAAAATAAATGGTTTCAAGATAAGGAAAGTATATTTTGACCCCAATTAGGAAGTGAAGGATGATTTTCAAACTGCATTGCAAAGCTATACAGCTGATATCCTGTCTTCGCTAGACCCATTCTAGAGCATGAGAGGTTCTCCCACCTGAGCCCATTCACGAAGGACTAGGAATCTGCAAGCTGTGCTTCTCTGGGACCTTATCCTATGGTATAGAGGCTAAACATGGGCATCAGACAGCTTGGGACTTCTGTTCTTTGAGATGGCACCAGAAACAAAGGAGGGCTTTCCACTGGACAGGTAGAGAATCTTGGATTTACTCAGAACTCTTCTGCTAAATAACTTGATAAATTTAGTGATTATATTAAAGCAAACCAGATATTCTGCCTCACCCACACACTAGGTTCACCACTGCTGGCTCCTGAATAAGACACAAATTGTAGAATTCTATAGCTCTCCTCCAACACATCAAGGGTACAACTCAACTAGAATGTAAAACATCATCAAATCTTCCCTGTGAAGGAAGAGCCCAGATCTGAAAATCCAAGAATTCAAGAATCTAGAGATCATCAAAGGGATATTTCTTCAAGAGCAGGTGGAGTTTTTAGCTAGTGACCTTGCAAAGCAGCAGAGACCAGGTTCCCAGCCAAGGCCGAGGACAGTTCACGCAATCTCTCCGAGTGTTTAGGACACCGGAGACCATCAAACCCGACTCTTTAGACAAAGCGAGCTGCAGCATTTTAGTTTGTTTTGCACCGAGATCCAAAACAGCTGTAAGCAATTCACTGGAAAATTACACATGTGTCCCTCCTTCCAGTCCCCTCAACATCAAGGTCCTCCTCCCCACTGACCAAAACAGCCTCCGCAGTGATCACTCCATCCAGTCTTGCTTAACACCAGACATCCCACCCATGAGATTAATCTTTCTCAAACACAGCTCTGATCACTTTATTCCTTTTCTAAAGAGCAGCCATGGTTGAATAAATTGAGTATGAACTCCTCCATCTGACAGCAAAGGGATATAATGGAAGGCCTCTAGCTAACTTTCTGATTGCATTTCCTAAGGTTTCCATACAGCAGAGCTCACGGCTTGGCAGCCTGTAAGTCATATCCAGCCTTTCTAAGTATTTTGTTTGGCAAATATAGTGTTTTTTATAAAAATTTGAACCATCTGCCAGTATTTACTAAATGACTCTTCGCCTCGAGCTTTCTGCTATACCAAGACCCCGCCGCTCCCCACTGCCTCACCCTGGCCCACCGCACTGCTTTCCATCACTCGCTGTCCGCGTCCAGCCGCTGCCTCAGTTTACCGCGAGGGTCGACAAATGCTCCCTGCGTGCTCCAGCGCTCTTCTGAGATGACTTATTACCACACGTCGTGTTTCCACGTCGTGGACTTCCCTCCTGCTCTCTCAAATGTCACCTCCTCTGTAAAGTCTTCTACCAGATGTCAGCTCTCTCCTCGGAAAGCAAAAAGCAGGGATAGTTCCTTAAAGCACTTCTGATCTGTGCTATTTGGCGTTCGTTTGGGGAGTGTTCGTGCCTCGTACCATCTGGCTAACCGTAAGCGCTGTGAAGGTGAGGGCTGTTACAGAGCTCTGTAAGGTTGCCTTGCCCCTTGTACATGGCACAGCGAACGCCTGCGTGGAATTCACTAAGGCACCCATCGTCCCCTGGACTCGCACGCCCACAGGAGCGGTGTGAGCCCAGAAGAAAGCAGCAACTCGTTTGAAACTCGGACATGGCTGAGTTGGAAGATTCCATGGGCTTTCAGGCTTTTCTGAATAGAGAGTGAGACATGCTGTAGCTCAAGGAAGCTACAGAGGGGACTCGGGCAAACAGCACGCCACCCTCTGGGCTGGCAGCTGGCTGTGATCTCCAGATAAAACACTACTGCACACCTCGCCGGGAACATCCGCCAGTCCTGCGGGATACTCGGCTTGCCTTTGAGTTCCAGGACCTGATCCATTCCTGGGCCCCACGGGAGCAGTGAAATGAGCCAGGGGGAGCACAGAAAGCTGCGGACAAGTAAAATGCGAAGAGCTCTGCCTGCTGCCTTCAAAAGCATCCATTTCGGAAGTTTCTGAGTACCTAGAAAGGAGCCCTCATTCCTGTATGCTTCAGCAGAAAGGCTATCCTAAGCCGAAGAAGGTTATAGACTCAAATTTCGAACTTAATGGATCCAACTTAATGAATTTCGATCGGGGTGACCACTTGTACATTACTGACCAGGGAAAAAAAGTCACTCTTCTGAAATGTAATTAAACTCAGCAATGTGGGGTGGACTACAGTACACCTAGAGTGGTGCTAGGAGCCAAGAAAAAGCCAAAATAAGAATAGCAGAGGCGACACAAGCACTAAGGAGCACCCAGAAGGCTCCCAAGGGAAACTATAAAGTCCTAAGGACCTTTAATCTGCTTGAGGAAGCAGTCCTTACTCCTATGCAGGAATCGTCATGCATCGAAGGAACTAACAATACATCCAACAGTATTTTTTTCCTCCTGGACATGGAAGATTTCCAAACGTGTTTACTGAATTCCCAGTGAGGACCACCATCTTCATTCTCTCCTTATGCACAGCCTCATAAGGCCTTCCATGGAGGTCTAACGGTAAGGCGGACTTTGTCATCTTTATGCCTTCTGTCTGCCTGGGCCCTCAGCACAGCAGAGGCATGGGTGGGCTCTGCAGCCTGAGAGGCCAGAAATACTGTGTGGACACCCTGATGTGACCTTGAGTTGACAGAAAATTCATTTTTAAAAATTTCTTCCTGTGAAGTTCCAGGCCGTTCTTTCCAACTCAAATTCAGGGATGCATCCAAGTTCCACCCAGAACCATGAGGTCCACCTCCCACCCAACCTCCACATCCCCTGGTGCAGAGAGGGTTTGAGGCAGAGAACATGGCCACCATGGGTTCCTTTGCTTTCAGCCCCAGGATTCCTCAAAGACACTTATTCTGAAATAGGCAAAAATCCGATTGTGGGTTATTGGATGTACTAGAGTCGTGTTTATTTTCCTGGTAGAAATACTGCACAGAGTAGCAAAAAGAGCTTTGGCTCTGGGCTGGGGGCACCTGCACCCCCTGAAGAGCCTGGAATGAGCTGGTCATGAGCTTCGAACCTTTGGGAAATTCTCTCCTTCATAAAATGGATACACTTGTACCTGCCTGCCTATCAGAAATTTTTATGAGTATAGGAGAGGGCAATAACTGTAGAACCATCACCAAAGTCTCAGAAGAGCAAGGCCCACCACCTGTCTCTAGAGAGCATCTGAGTGCAGAGTTGTCAGAAGTGGAGCTCCGGAAGGTGAAAGTGGGTTAGCGGTGGTGCCGTTGCGTTTCTGGGTCCATGGACTGGAAGGACAGGGCAAAAGCAGGAGTCAGTATTATCGGTCAGTACTCTTCACGTTCTGTCATCCCAAGAGCAGGGGTAAGAGGCTAATTAGATACATCTCTCGGGCAACTGAAACGATCAAGGCTGCCCCTGGAACACAGTTGGTTGCTTCGAAAAGTAGGCTTTTGTCTCAGGGAAAATCTCCCACAGAGAAACATGGAACGCCGAAGAGAACTATAAATAGGACTGTCATTTATGTCAATTATAAATAGGTTTGTTCCCTTTTGATTAGAAGATTAACGCTAGCTGAAAGTCTGTAGTTGGACAGAAATGAGAGGACGCCTGACAAAATATTATTACATTCTCACGGTAGGAGTTGATACCTTTTTCCTCCCGAGGCATTTTCTCTGCCTTCCTCTAACTGAAGACGTTCTTCTCATGCGATTTGGGATTCAGTGCTGCCTTTGAAGCACACTTGCCCATACCTCACCGCCTCGGCAGCGCCTCTCCTTCCCTTCCTGATTAGAGGACACGCACCTCTTTCTTGAAATGGAAAAACAGAATAAAGCAAATGACAGTGTGAGGCACTCAGAGAGGCCAAAGCGGTTTCCCCCAGTGTCCCCGAGATGGGCGTGGTGTCCGGGTCCGCAGGTGTGCTTTAGGTGAGGGGCACTCCTTACCAGCTACCACAGACAGGTGGATGCTCAGTAACCACACGGCAGTGAGCACAGGGAGCAAAGGCACAGGAAACGCGCAGCGGCGGAGTCTATGTGCCGCTGGCTTTTGCTGTGAGCAGACATCACGCATGGAATCGGTGTTCCTTCATTCTGCGTGGAGCAGCACCCAGAGAGAGCCCAGCTCTTTAGATCTGCTTAGCCAACTCCTCGTCCTCTGCTCGTACCCATGACTCATCTCCTCCCGGGCCAGGGCGGGAAGCAGCAGTTTCCCATCTGAGCTGCCTGCTAGGTTCACCCTGGGACAAGAGCTGGGGACACGGGCACGGTGCCTCTGTCCAGGGCAGCACTCTTTCCTCCTATGACGAGGGGTGGAATATCTTGTCTGGGTCTGCTCACCTTCAACTGGAGGCTTTCAACGAGCCCAGCCTTGGCCTCCAAGTAGGAGCTATAGGTAAAGATGACTGGATTTTCTTCAAAACTCCTCCCCCACCTGAAGTGCTTTATCCTATTTTCACTATGCGATATTATTAAATAACTTGCATTTGTCAACTGGAAATTCACTACCTGACCTGAGATTCAGGGGCAATTTCTGGAAAAGCACAGGGGTTTAGAAAACCTGAGTCCCAGTCCATAAAGAGATACATTAAACATTTCTAAAGTTATAAAATTCTTAGAACCGCTGGATAGGTTTCTGTGGGTGACCTCTCTCTTCCAAGTGGCATTGCTCAACAGCCCAGCACCCATCCGAAGCCTGACAGTTGTGCCCTTGTGCAACTTTCAGCCCCAGCCGTGCCACTGCGGATGCCACTTGCTGTGCATTCGTCTACAGTGAAGCTGGGTGCCTTTAAGTTTGGAGTCAGAAGTTCTAAGCAGGATGGTTCCCCTGAAACCTGAGCCCTTCATTCCTCTGAAAAGTCAAAATGCATTTGGATCTTGCAAATCGAAGCTGTCAGAGCCAATATTTTCCTCTTTAATCAAATCCCAAGAATGGCACAGTGGGTGGCTGGGGCCATGTCCTCTTTCCCTGCCCTGCCCTGCCCTTCCCCCACACTCCTAGCCAGACTCTGGGGCCGGGAGCGCCGACCCCACAAAGCAGCCCGGTCCTGTGCGGTCACCTCCGAACCTCTGCCAAGCACCACACTCATGGCGACTCTGGCACAGTGGGACGAGAGCCTGAGAGCACAGGTTTGTTCCCAGGCTGACAGGTAAACAGCAAACAGGAAACACTTCTTTTCCCACTGTGTTCCCAACGAAATACTTGGGGCTCTGTCAGCGCCTTGTTCTGTTGACCCCGGGATGAGGAATCTTCCGTCTCAGTTAAGGTCATTCCCCGGCCCCATCGAGGAGCAGTTTTCAAAGCTGGAGAAATGAGGCCCTTTTCTGTTCCTAAGCAGACTGGCCTCGCATGTTCTTGGGAGCATCGCAGAGAGCGCCCAGCCCTGGGATCTTCACAGAGGTGGCGATGGTCTTCAGGCTCCCTTACGTCAAACATCGGCAGGTGAAGGTGACCCGCTGATGTTAGTGTTTATCTCGTTCCTTCTGTGCTGCTGTCATCTTTCAGGGAAATCTAGGAACGGCAGGAAGATAAATCTGCCCTTTCCCCCGCTGTGCCCTCCCCCAGGGAGGAGGAGGGGACCTCGTGAGTCCCTCTGGAGGTTGGCGGTAGGCTTGGTACATGGCAAGCTGCGAAGGAAAGCTTCCAGCAGCTGTCACAATGCCTGGGAGGGGCAGGGAGGTGCTCACGGCTGTCTGGAATGCCCAGCGTTTACAGGAGGCCTGGAGTGGTGCATTGGGATAGGTGGAGAGAGTCCCACAGGGAGGCTAACTCCAGGAAAAAAGCACAGGATGCCGAGAATGTTTTCAGGGGCCGGAGACATCCAGCCAGTTGTTTGGGTTTTGTATTAGGGGACAGCAGCACAAGATAAGCCAGAAAGATAGGCTAGCACAACATTTATTCCGTAGAATAGTAACAGCCAGCACTTTCTGAGCTCCTCTGATAGGCACGACCTTTCTAAGCACTTATGCGTACTGTTAATTCATTTTTCCACTTTACAAGTGTGGCCAGTGGGGCTTAGAGAAGATGATATATGCCCAAGCTTCTACGTGTGACAACCAGGCACCAACCCAAGCCCTCTGGTACTGAGTCACCTTGAGGGCAACCTCCCCGAAGTGTCCTTTCGCCCTCTGTACTCCCTCCCCCTCCTTCACTGGGGAAATGGGGTTCACCGCCAAGGCAGGCCTCTTGGGCTCCTTCCTTAGCATCTCTTCTTACTGCATTTGCACAGATCCGTCCTTGCCCAGCCTTACGGATGCAAGAGTCAAATGTGTGTTCACGTGTGAACATCTTCACGTCACAGTGGAGGTCACGTTCCTCTTTGTTGCCTCAGAATCCAGGACAGTGCTGTGCAGTAAAAAGTGCTTCATTAACATTGCCTGAATTGAACTGAAAACCAAGGGCCTCAGGAGGAGGCATAAGGAAACGTCTCCTTCAGTTACCATACGCTTTTTGAGATTATCTCCCGAATTTAATACAAAACCAAAGAAATTTAAAAAAAAAAAAGCTAAGAAATGCAAGGGTCATTCCCACTCCTAAAAACCAACAACCCATAAAAAGCAGTTTGCAAAAGCACAGTGTGGACAACCTTGGGCCACAGACCAACTCTATCACTCTGGGCTTAGCCATGCTCGGCTGCTAAAGAACGCTCGAGTCCACTAACCACAAAAGTGCAGCCACACGTGGATGCTTGCAACACCCAGGGCTGTGGGGCTCCAGGGTTTCTGAAAAGGCTCCCTGCATCCCAACAGACTTCTCAGCTTCTCAACCCCCAAACCCAACTCCCTGAGGGAGATCCAAAAACATCCGATTTAATTAAAACCTCTTCTTTTCACGTTGAAGTCACAAGTTTTCACAGGGTACAACGTGTTGCTAACCCAGCATTTTCCAGACTAGATTGCTCAGCAAGGCAGGTGCTGCTTTCTTTTTAGGATCCATGTCCTTAAGTTGTTTTGGTGCACAAATAACTCCAAGGCCCGATTTCTCCAGCAGATTCCAGCCCAATCTCTGCCCCTGCCCACCCCTCTACCCCCACCTTTTCTGGCCCAGTTTTCTTTCTCCCATAGGTAAGGTTAGCCAGAACGAAAACAGTCATCTTTGTTTAAAGTGTACTTGTCATATTTTTGATTAGTTATCTCCAAACTGAGATAACTCAACCATAACAACAGCACCAGGCACTCTGGAAGGAGGTCACACAAGGCTGCAGAGTGGCTGCCTGTGGTCTCGTTGGCAAGACCACCCTGACTTAGTTTGAGTATTACGCATGAGCAAGGTTGAGAGCTGCAACGCGATTGGTAAGTGCAGAGATGGGCATCTTCGGGCATCTTTGTATGGCAGGCCTGACAGCAGGTGCTGAGTATGTGTCGGTGAAATGAACTTGTCTTCGGTGCTTAGCCTTATCTGGAAAGGTACAGATGGAGGTGGCCGGTACTCAGAGAGCACAGAAGGGAGAGACTGCTGTCCCTGAGCTCCCCCGATGAGAGGCCTGTACAGGACATTCCCCAAGCTGCCTCTGCTTCCCAGCGCTTGGGAAATGCACCTCATCGATCTGTCATGTTCTTCTTTTCACCTTGTCTTCTTAGCCTTCTCTCGAGCAGCCCTGTAGTGCCCTCACTGTTGGAGCCACTAGCTTTGGATTACTTGTCGGAAGGAAAATCAGTTCCATCTGTGCTTTTGACCTTTCCTGTTCTTATCTCAGCTAACCAGAGGAAGTCACTAAAATTGTGTGAGCCGGGACTCATTGTTCCTCCATTTTCCTACACATATTGGGACATTCCAGGTGCACTATAAATGTATTGTCCTGAGAAGATCCACAACTTTCAAAGTGTCAAGAAAAGGAATCAATAAAATCTCCATGGCCCTATATCTTGGTACCTTTATCTCAAGCTTCTAGGCATCCTGACTTCCTGAAAGTCTGTGCTGTATAAATAAACAAAACAGAAAATAATAAAAATAGTACTTATTACATCATTTCTTTGAGAAATATTGAGCAGCTCTATAGAAGGATAGTAGTGATCTTAGATTCTTGAAGACGTCACAGATGTTAAACAGTTTCATCCATGAGCTCCATCCCTACTTGGGGGCAGCTGGTCTACCTGGAAGAGTTCTTAGACTAGAGAAGCCAGACAAGCTGTGTGGAACCATTGATAAATTGCACATGTAAATCTGTGACTCACTCAGCAGTAGAGTGTTTGGACATTTGCTCATTTTCTCACCAGCAGTTTTCCTAATTTTCCAAAATTCTTCTCCTGCCTAACTTTTAACACTATCAGACTAACCTGCTACTATACCATGAGCCTCTGAAGCCTCTTTCAAGACTGAACCTCCAGGATTCTGTATCCCTAGATCCCAAATCCTGGCTTTAATTAACAGATGTTTACTAGAAATGACTCAAGACCTTTCTCCTAAAAATCTACCTCAGGTATGACTGGAGTGGTACTAGAACAGGAAAGAATGGATCAAAACTAGATGTGTAAATGTATATTGGTAAACAGCATGCAAATTTTGAGAAAATTAAATATATCAGGAGCACTTCTTTAAGTGTACCAAATGAGTTGGAAAGAGGGAAAGGCAAAAGCATCCTTTACCTGTATTTGCCAATACAGGGAATTAGAAGACACACAGCCTCAGCTTTCCAATAGAGGGTGAAATGGAGACTGAGTAACTTAGAAAAGCGGTATTTTATTGGGTCTCACGTAGCCCCCGGGCCCTCAGGAGCCCGCTGGTCTCAGGATGGAGCCTAGTGTGGAGGCCAAGTCTCCACTACTGTCACCAGCAGGGCAACAAGCTTCCCAAAGGAAGTTGGAGAGCAGTATTGAAAGGCAAATATGATCCCCGGCACATCCAGAATAGTTCACTTAGCTCTTTGTGCTACTTTCTTACTCTTTCATGGAGCAATTTCTAGGAGAGTTGCGTAAAAGTCAGAAGAGTTTTATAGCTTTGAGCAGCAAATGAGAAAATTGGGCAAGGAAAGCGTAAAATTAGTAACGAAAAAAATGAGAGGAAAAGAACTAATACAAAAGCCCTCAAAATGCGTGCATTAGACAACTGACCATGTGAAAATTCATACCTGTAAAACTCCGGGTGGATTTTTTCAGTTGAGAAGAATCCACCACTTTAATCAAATGTTTTTCAAGACTTCATCTTGTGACCTCACATTTGACGTGGGTGACAGCTTCCTTTTGGGAACTCACCTTCTGTCTACACTACTGGATGAGAAGAAAAGTGAAACCATGAGGTTGGACTTCTTGAAGGTCTCTCTACTTCCCCATATTTGTGCTTCAAGTCAGCCAAAGGCTATAAAATGACAAGATTTAGAGGTAGCCTAAGGTGTAAGAGGTTGTACTAAGAACAGAGGGAGAAGAATCACCAGTTAAGACTTGAGAAAGACTTTGAACTCATAAAATCCCTCTGCTGAGAAGGTAATCTCTTCTCTGCCCTGAAACTCCTCCAGGATGAGGAACAAAACACTCTACTGCTTCCCCTGACCTGCAATGGAGAACTGCACCATGGGAAATTGCGCCTGGCATGTGACTCTGTAGAGCTCCTCCTCTGACTCTTCTCTGTGTACACCTGCTCTGTACTCTGCCTTTTAGGCATCTGTGGATTATCTCATCTCCTCCAGGGTCATAACCCCCAGGAAGGCTCAGCTTTGATTTACCCACCCACTGTCTACTAACACAGCCCTTAGGGCAGTGCCTTCAGGATGCCATGGGACTAATAGTGTTGCTTGCTTTTTGAAGTGAGTTGTTTTTAAGTTGACTTGCAGCTTAGCTCTGTAAGAAGACTCTCTGGGTTATCAACTACTGGTTACTTTCTCTTTCCTTAATATTTAATTCATTCAAAAGTATGACTGACACATGGCAGACAGTAAATAAATATTTTGAATGAAGTTATGTGTGAGCAAATCAATGAATGAGGGCTCAGAGAGGCCACTGCCTTTTTTGCCTGTGAAGTTGAGGCACCCCTGGGAGAATGTTTTGTCTGACCCTACTTCTTCTGTTTCAATCTAGCCTTGCTGATACAAAGATATCATCATCACTATTAATCCAATGCTGATGTAACCTGAACTTTTGCTCTGTATAATCACAAATCTACAATGAATTTCCTAGAAAAGAACAGCCCCTGGGCAAAACAGTGAAGTGGGAAAATTACAAATTGGACCTCTTCTGTCCACAGTGTCAAGAGCAAGGTGGAACTAACTCTGCTCCTCCTCTTCCATCCTGACCCCTCAATCCCTACAGCAGCACAAAGGACAGACATAAGGTTGCCTGTGTTTCACCACTCTTGCTCCATTTATGACACCTGGGTGATCTGTTACCTTCCTGCCCACAATCTCTGTATAAACATATCCTGATTTGACAGGACAAAGCAGTAATGGAGATATTTGAGGCACCAGAAGCATCTAGTGATCTATTACTTTGTTCATTTAAGAACAGCCCAGTCTAAAAATAATTTGTGCACAAAAGAGTTCCAGGATTATAATGGTTTAATCAAGATGAAATCCAGTTTCTCTCATGTCACAGCATCAAGATAGTTGTTGCTGCAGAGCAGCTCTGCTTCAAAACCTTCAAGGATCTATCTCCTTCTAGCTTTCTATTTCACCATCTTTGCCTTGAGTTATTCATCTCCACGGCCCAAGATAACTACTGGAGATTCAGCATTACACTCATGCTCCAGCTGACAAGAAGTTTCAAAGAATGATACATTCTGGCAATCTTTTAAGAAAAGATTCCAGAAGTTGTCATGTGACACTCTCACTTATATTCTGTTGTCTAGAACTTGAGCACACGGCAACACCTAGCTGCAAGGGAGGCTGGGAAATTAGCTGAAAAGTAGGATTTCTGTTATTACCAAAGGAGAGAGGATGAATACTGGTCAATGATCAGGATTCCTTACCAGATTAAACATCCCTCAGCTCCTTAAGTTGCATCTCTTAAGTACTCAACATTAAGGCTCTGCAAAATCAAAGTTTGATCAAGAGTCAGTCACATCCAGATGCCAATCCTGTCAGCATCATTTAATGAGTTGTACGGTCTCCGAACCATTTCCCATGCTATCACACATGGAAATCACACCTCCTTCCTGTCTTCTGAAACATATGCCTTGTAGTAGCTAGGAGAGTGAGAGGCATCCAATAAGTGCTCAGTCCACATTTATTATTATTATCATTCTGCCTGCATGTAACACTGGCCCTGCTCCAGGCTTTAGATCAACTTGGGCATGAAAACTTTAACAAAGCTCCTGTTGGCTGTGTTTCTTGAGCAATTTCACACCCTATCCATTAGCCAGATGAGTAGAGAAAACGAAAGGCTGCTCAAGAGAATATCTTTATCCTCAGCTGTCCCTCCCTTTCTTTGCTGAATGGTGTTGAATGAGACAGAAACAATTAATAAACTTCTCTGTGCCGTAAGAGTTCACAATTAGGATCAGCACAGCTCAAAAAGGAGTAGTAAAATGATGAGAGGTGGGGGTAGTGGTCTTTTTAGAACGCAAAGTTTTCCTTCTCACTTCACCCTGTTTATTGGGCCAGGTAAACTAATGTGGGGAGTCTCTATGGAAAAACATAAAGAAAAATCTATCCCTTTTGACGCTGTCCATTATGCTACCATATCAAGTAAATGAGTTAGGAAATGCCTGGGATTTATTTCACATTGTTGCGTGCTGTTAGTCTTAGAAAGTACCCCAAGATGTGTTACACTCTTCTCAATGCCTTCTGCCCCAGCAGGAAGTTTCTACTCAAGTTGAAAAGCAATGTAGTAGAACAATTTGGAGCTCAGAAAAACCACTGAGTTTGAATCCTGGCGGGGGTCACTTCATAGGTGGACGATCTGGAGATAAAAGAATAAACTTTTCTCGGGATCAAGTGTTTTCAGCAGTACAGTGGGAGCGATAATGGTGTGCATCTCGTAGGGGTGCTAGTAGAGCTAAATGAGACAGTGACACCTCTAACTTTTCCCATTTCCTCGGTCGCTCTTGCCTCCAATGTCTACATGAAATGGTGTGGCTTCTTTGTACATTCCATGCTCTGCCTAGAGGCTCCGGAGAATGAGAATGCCATGCTGCTCCCAAGTTCATCCGCTCCACAGTCCGCTTCCCCACTGTTTCCTACTTGTCTAGGCTCTTGACTCCTCCCGCTTTGCTTTAGCTCACTTGAAGTTTTGGAAAGGGCTGCAAGGAGGGTCATGAGTGGCTGGAATTTTACAGAAACAGTGAGAATGGGAAATAAGAAAGGGGCCTGAGACCTATTCTAACGGAAGACGTGAAGCCCTGTAACACCTCCCTGAGTAAGAAAGCGGGAAACAGTCAAAGATGGTTGTGAGACTCGAGGGTGAGCGGAGAAAACAGTGTAAACGTGTGCTGGCCCAGAAGAGGACAGACCTTGGTTGGCTCGACTGTACTTGGTGACAGAGGCTGACTGTGACTTTAGAGATTCTGAGCCATGGTGGAGCACTCGGAAGACAACTCTCGTGGGTCATCTGACTACTAATCTAAAGCTCAGAAAGAGCAACACGGAGTTCCCTGAAGCAGCACCCTGCCCCACTCCACAACCCTGCGTCCAGCGGATGTCAAATCTATAAACTACTTTTAAAACTACCAACAAGAAGAGAAGGATGAGGTGGAATAATGCTTGGTAAATAAGGGGAGGAAAAGGGTTGAAGGGAGGGGCGGGCAATGGGGGAAAAGGGGGACTCGGGATCTATCGTGCACAGGTATAAATTTCCTGTGATGAGTGCGATCATCATGTGTTCCTCACCGTACCGATAAATTTAATAAAATAAAGCTACAAATAAAATAATATTGTCATTCTAGGGTCTCAGAAGCGCTGAGCGCCACTCACCTGCATCACAATCTCTAAAAACTCGTTCCCGTAGCGCAACAGCTAAATTTCTACCCGTTGTTATTTTTGTAACTAAAATCTCAAATCATAGAACCCTAACGCACTGCAGTTGCTCCGAGTTTTTAGCCGTTGCTCGCCCACATGCCTCCCTCATGGCTCATGCTGAATAAAATGCTGCCGAACTCTGCTGTGAGGCTTCTGCCCTTTCCCGCCCGCTGCTTCACCACTACTCTTCGGATGAGATTCGGAACTCCCCATCCTCATTAAAACGGCCCTCGGGACTAACGTACAAGCACGGACAGCAAAGCGACGGTGGGGGATAAGCAGCCGGGAGGACTGGGTTTTAGTCCCGCGCAGAAGGGGTCAGATGTGCGCCCGGAGGAGACACTGCGGTCTTCCAAGCCCTCCGTCTCCTCCTCTGAGCAGCGGCGAACGGGACTAGACCAGCCCTGGGGGTCTCTGGCCGTCTGTGCCTCTTCGAGGAATCCAGTCTCCGACTCAGCCCCACGCAAGGTGGCGAAGCAGGCCCAGCCCAGCACTGGGAGAGGCCGGCGGGGCAACTCCGACGCCTGCCTCTCTCTGCGGGTCTGGAGGGGCGAAGCGGTGGCAGCAACTCTCAGCCCCCTTCCCACTCGGGAGAGCAACCCGCCCCCCCAGGGGAGGCCACTCGATCTGGACAGCGCGGGAATGGACCGCCGTGGAGGGAGCTGCCGGGTGACCGGGATTCGCACCGCAGAGTGCAGGACGGAAGGGGAGCCCGAGGTCCCTCGCCGGTCCCCTGCCTCTATCCGAGCCTTCCAAGGCGCATGGCTGTCGCCCCACGTCTAGAGCTCTCTGGGGTTGAACTGCTCAGCTTCCCACAGCGCCCGGGTCAGTGTGTTGCCCCTCGTGGTCAAGAACTTCTTCCCGACATTTAAGTAGAAACGCCCTGAGTGTAGCTGGAGCCCTCTGCCTGCTGCTAACCGAGTCCCCCTCAGCCTTCCTTTCTGGAGCTGCATCTTAACTTCATTTTCCACCCCGTTAATCGTTTGTTTTTACTCCTTGCTGGAACCTTTCCAGCTACTCCAAAATGAGTCTCAAAATAGAAGGATGAAATCTGAGTTCCACTCTAATTAAAACCCCAGCAATGCCAAGTTGTGTGGAGAGATGGCTCTACGGGCTTTCATTTCATAATTCTCTGCCCACGCCTGCCTCGGTTATGAGGTCTTGGGCTTTCTGCCTCGCCGGGACCTGTACCTGTGTAGCTGTCCTACTTGTCTCTGCCAAACGGAGCCCATTTCTGCCTGCTTCAAGCATCTTTCTGTCTCTAATGACTCCCCCTTTGTAAACCATTAAAGAAACCTTTAAGTTCTAATCCTACCTTTCAACATTCTGAAGCTCTTTTCCTGACTCCTTCATTACAAACCTGAAACATTCTTTTCTGTTACTTGTCACTGAGGAATGAGTCTTGATTCGTGACAATCTGAAACGGGCCTGAATATCCCTTACCACTCGTAAAACGCACAAACATGGGTTAGGCTTTTACAAAAATAAAACGCAGGCTGCCTGGCTGCACTCAGGCACCCAACAGACATCTCAGGGGCACCAATGATGGACCCTGGTAACACAGGGCTGAACAAACCATTTCTCTGTCCATTCACTAATGGGTCCATAAATTCCTACAAAATGCATCCATTAAGTACTTGCTGTAGGCAGAGCTCTTGTGGGTGTGGTGGCTACAGCAGTGCTGAGGGAATAAAAGCTCTCCGATCCGTGACATCACATCCCAAGAGGCAGACAGAGTCTACGTCGACCAATCTTTAAACAGGACCTCATCAATCCTTGGTAAGTGTCTTGAAAGAAACTCCAGAGCCTGAGGGTGAGGCAACCTTAGATAGGGCCGGCACAGACCTTCCCTGAGGAGAAGACCCTGAGCTTTTCTTACCCCACCACAGAATTCCAGCCTCCCTCACAGGCTCCACTCCCAGCCACAGACTAATGTCTGCTGGGATGAAAATGGAAAATAGTGTATTTTTCCTTAGCTAATTACTTATCTTCCCAAAAGATTCTTTCACACTCTTTAATCCCAAAGAATTGATAATGGAAAGGATTTCAGGAAGCCGGTGCCTTAGTTCTTCAGGAAGTTCATAGATGTTCCTGGGAAGCAGGATCCCAGGGGTTCACTAAATATGGAGGTCAGGGCCATCCAACAGATTTCTTCGCTGCAGAACTCCTCACAACCTTGAATACCCTGTCAGATTTGAAGACGGCTAAATGGGATCACGTGTGCAGCTTTTCCTGAGCTTTCTGCACGAGGCCTCCCGAAGAACTCTGGTGGGTGCTGAGGGTGTAGCAGATAAGGCTGCAGTGGAGGCAGGGAGTACTGACTCCACCTCGGTTTCTCTGTGAGGCCAGCCTTGTACTCCTCTAGTCTCCTCAGACTATGGAGCCTTTTGAAACCCTTTGGATTGTCTGAATTTCCATTTTCCAGAAGAGCCCACAAAACATATCCACGGACTGGAAGAAAGACCTGCCCGACTCCCCATTTCGCATTAAAATTTGGGCTCTTGGATCATGTTGACTATTGGCCTATGTTGTCGATCATCCTGTGGGTTCTTTGGGACCAGACCAAGTGTCTTGCCAGCTCTCAGGGTTTCTTCAGCTCAGTGGAGCATTCATTATCCAAAGGTCACTCACGCTTACCTCCATGTCTGTGGCAGGTTCTCCTCAGAGAGGCCTAAGATGGCCGCTGTGTGAGTCAAGGAAGACAGGGAGACCTCTCAACTCAAAGGCCCCGGCCAACCCTGCGGATGTTCAGTGGCTCTAGTCAGTGAGTGAATTAGGTCATTTTCCCTTTTATCTTTCCCAGAAATAGATCCACAAAGCAGACATGTGCTGAAGTGACCCAGGGAAGGAAGTGACTAGAAAGTGAATTATTAAAAAACCCAAATCCTTCTTAAAAGGGAAATGGAAATAGGGACTTGAAGGAAAGCTGCAATTACTGAACCAGTGAGCAGGCGGGGCGGGGGCTGCCTCCCCTTCTTGTCCACCCAATTTGGATTTCCTGCCTGCGGGGCACTGCTTGATTTAAAGCTCTGAGAACCTCACTGTCTCTTGAGAAGGCTGGAAACTCCATAGAACACCACTCCCCTCTTCCTGCCGCTTCTACATGGAAGCAGTTGGATTAATTAATCCTGTTTCTGCAGTGAGATTCATCCTAATGCCTTGTTAAGAGATGCTGATAATTGTGTACAGCCTGACTGGTAGATAACAAAAGTATATATGGTTTTTGTTTTTTTTTTCCTTTCTGCGATTCACTGTAAGCATCTTTCCGGTTTGTATACCACCTCAGTTCTGTGACAATCATCAGGGTATATTTCCCTTTCACTCTCTTTTGTGGTGAGTTTTGAGTGATCCGTGAAAGACGCTTTGAGTCTGGAAGGTGTGCTCAAGATCCACCCGCCATCTTGGTTTTTCTCCAGCAGTCTGGCAGGTTATAAAGGTTGAAGGCATAGAAACAGTTCTCCTAAAGTCCATCTTCTGAGCTGTTTTACAGTTGAGCAGATTGGTTCAAATGCCTATCTGACGATTTTAAAAACTTAACAATCAATTGCAGTTGGTACTGAGAAAAGGTAGCTTTCAACATCAGAGCACAGTGCTGTGTTTCTAACTTTCCGTTTGGCTGGGGAACTTGTGAGGTCTCCAGCTTCCTTCTCTAAGACCCAGCTCCGTGTCTTCAGGTGCAAGCTGGAATTCAGAATGACACAGGCCGTGCAGATAGAAAGTGCAGGGATGGGAAAAGGGTCAACATGTGTTTTCTGTTTTAGTTCTTTTTCTTACTTTATAGGTTCTGATTTTCTTCTGTTTTGCAGTGAAACTGGTTCTGCTGCCAGACTAACATATGGATACCTTTATTAGGCAAATGTCAAAGGAGAGGTGAAGAATTTCTGGAATGTTCAAAGTGTGAGAGGCTTTTCCCAGTCCCTGGCTTCTTTCTGGCCCTCCAGTCCTAGTCCTGTGCCGTCATAGCCGGACTGAGGAAGAAACTCTGAGAGAGGCACCCACTGAGGGGGTCTTTTCAAGCCCTTCGGGAGATACATTGTGGCTCAGAGAGGTTTGAGAACCAGTGATGCATGTTGTGGATGTGTGTAGTCATCCTGCCTGTGACCAGGAACCCCACAGATCCATGAACCTGAAATTTATCTTTTTATGGGGCTTGGGAAGCAGGATTGCAGATGGAAAAGACTTTACACCCTCGACATCAAAAGAACTTCCAGAATCCTATGTCACCAAAGTGCTCTGCTGTCTCATCAACACGTGGGGTAAATCCAGCCTCGTAGGGCTGTTGACAAGGTTGAAGGACAGAAGGTACGTGGCAGCGACTGTCCTGCCAGCCACTCCTGCAGTTAGCTGGGCACGTGGCTCTCTGGGTCGATAGTGCTGGCGTGCGTTATGAACCGCAGAGTGAGAGGGGGCAGGGACTGTCTCCTTTTGTCCTTTCTGCATTCCGAGCATGGAGTGCAGGCCCGTGATGGCCAATGCCTGGCTCTTTGCAGAGGAGCTTGAATGTTTGTGTAGTGTTTATCACGCATTCGTTACCAGGGCCTTGGGGGAAGAGAGCTGAGAGGTCGAGTCGCTTACCTGCCATGCCACGTAACTCAAGACCACTGGCTCCAGAGCCCGGTCCTTACAGCTCGGTCACACAGCCTGGTACTCGAGTCCTAGCAATGATGCCCAAGAAGGTGACATGGGTGGCACCCCATGAGAGCAGGCTGTGTGGCACACGCCGTGCCAGGCTGCCTGCCCTCTTCACTCCAACAGCCCTCTGTGGTGAATGCTGTGATCACCCCCTTTCACAAGGCAGGAGATAGCAGTACAGACACTGCCCCTGGTGCTAGGTTTCTGTTGTGTTTGTTTCTGCTTTGTGTTTTGTGGGTTTTTCATTTGTTTTGTGCAGTGCTGGGGATCCAACCCAGGGCCTCAGGCATGCCAGGCAAGAGCTCTAGCGCTGAGCCGCCCCGAGGCCTTGATGCTGCCTTTCCTCTTTTCAGTGCACGAATTTCCTTTTCTCTGCTTTCTCATGCCCACATCATCTGTCTTGCAATGGATGAGCATTTGAGAAGTACCTGGGTGCCCAGGGCTGTGCTTCTAGATATAGGAGCGGAGGCTGAAGTCTCTCCCTGCAGGTGGCTTAAAACCAAGTTGAGGAAATGGACTGGTTCTCACAAAATGGAAAAGGCTGGTAGAAGGCCAAGTACAAGTTGTTGGTACACCAAGTAATGGCTTTACAAGCTCACAGAGGTGAATGGAAACAAAGCAGTTAGAACAGATAGACAACTTCTCCTGCTAGACAGACTTCAGCGCCTGCTGTGAGCCAGCCACTGAGCTGCAGAGTTCGGCGTCCCTGAGCGACCCCCTCCTCCAGGGTTGCAGTGGGTCACGGGGCCCAATAGGTGTCTGTTTTGTTGACTTCTCATTTCATGAACTGACAACAGAGAGGAGGACAGAACAGGTACTCCGGGGAGCTTTGTGATGGATAAGAATAAGCAAGAGAGGCAGAATGGGGAAAGGAGGACGGATGTTGTTGACCACATTCTGGGTCGAATGAGAGTGCAGACTGCCAGGGACAGTACGTCCCTCAGGACTGCAAGACATCAGGAGCCATGTTCTCCAGAGAGGAGCGCCATGCAGGAGGAGCACAGCAGCAGAGCCTTGGTTATTTAGGCTGTGGCTGCAGTGAGGCTCAGCGATACAGCACTTGCCTGGCCCATGCGCGGACTTGGGTTACATCTCCAGCACCACACACACACACACACACACACACACACACACACACACACACGTTATTGGGGATGCAAACTCCCAGTCCATCCACAGAGGTGTAATTTCATCTTGACAGCTGTGATCCTTGAACCCTGACTTGAAAAGAAACCTCCCAGGTACTTGGTGATTTTCAAAGTCAAGACAGGGTCACGAGTCATCAGTTCATTTTCCTTCTATTTTAGCAGAGCTCTGAGTGCCAGACTCTAGTCTTGGTTACACCCTACGTTTCCTTTAGAGGAAACAGCACTGGTAATTGGAAACAGAAATCGGTTCATTTATTCTTATTCACAGGGCACAGGTAAGATTCCTGTCTGTCCTCTACCTTGGCCGTCTCATTCCAATCCTGGGAGAAAATCTGGATCTAATTCTCCACTGTGATGAGTAAACTGTTTTGGTCCTTGTGCAGAACTGTGAGCTTTCATCAAAATAGGACTGTCTGATATTATCCTGTGACTCGCCAGCTCCAACTCTGAGACTTTATTCTTACAAATGACTTACGAGTAGACTGTTATTTGTATGAAGACATCTATCGCTGCATTAGTTAAAATAATCCTACTGGAAGTAGCCCAGATGTTTAGCAATAGATAAATGAATAAAGAAACAAATGATGGTAAATCTACTCAGTAATGTATTCTGCGGTTTGGAATTACAAGTATGAAGACTATGCAGCAATCGGGGAAATGCTCATAATATAATGTTAAATGGAAGAAAAACGATACTATATTAAATTTGGGCTGTAACTCTAATTGCGTCAGAATAGTGTGTATGTCTGGATGAGGATAAGAAAATATTAGAAAAATGAAGATAATATGATTCATTGGGGCATCGAGAGTATGGGTGCCATTTCTCTATTTCAGCCTCTGTTGTTTAACTGGATAGAATTCAAGGGGCTTGGGAGCAAGCTGGGCCGGTCACCTGACAGGCTGAAAGGGACAGGGTCACAGTGTACTGTGCGGAACGCCAGCATCCTGCCTCCAGCCAGTCCTAACCTGCAGAAGTGCAGATTCCTCTCAAGGGCAAAAACCATTCCTGTCATGCCCTCCAATATGTTCCGGAATTCGTGAACGCTGCTCTGTCTTCTCCCTCTGCTCAGACCCTGGGGTTGGAGGGACGACCTTGAAGACCCTGCTCAGGTCCCTCGTGGATGTTAGTATGGTGCATCTTCCAAAATCCTAGCCATGGCTCCACCTTGCAAGTCTTTCCAAATCTCCAGGGGATTCTCTCACTGTCAAGGGGTCCCCAGTCCAGGGGGCCTGGCTGTGCAACTCACGAGATGTGTGGTTTTGGTGAAGGTATCGCTTTCCCTTGCTAAGCTTCAGAATCCTAGTACACAGCACTGATGTGGTGGTGTTGTCCACTCCATGTAACTGCTGTAAGGGTGCAATTTGGTATGATGTGAGAAGTAATATTGACATGAAGTGTATAGTAAGATGTGAAAAGTAGCAGTTTTAATGGAAAGCACTCAGTGAAGAGAAGTTATTGGTAGTAATTACAGAGCTCAAACAGGCTCCAAATCAGGTAACACAGCCTGCACAGCTCCTCTGGCCCCTGGAGAAACTTGCAGGCCGGGTAGAAAGCTTGGTGATGTCACAGAGACTAAGCCAGGCAGAAGACAGGACAAGGCCAGAAGCAGTGAGCACCAGCTGAGGAATGCGGAGTGACTGGTGGCCTGTTGAGTCCTGGGGAAAGAAAAGGTGGCAGAAGAAGGCACAGCAGGTTCTGAAGAATGTGAGGAATGTATGACAGGCCCTAGCCCACCTGCAGGAACCATCAGGAGGCCGCAGGATCGCTAGTCCGGAGAAGGTATGAAAAGATGAAGACTTCACGCGTGTCCTCTACTCAGAATATCTCCTAGAACCAGAAGCAGAAATGATGGACGAGGAGAATAGCAAAAACAAGTTAGCGAGTTTTTACAAGCGGACTAAAATCTTGCTGAATTAATAACCACCCTCATCATTCTTTTCTTTAAAAGTCACCTTCATCCCCTTATCCCCGTACCCTGGGGATCTGAGGCAGGAGGGTTACAAGTTCAAGCCCAGCCTGCACAGCTTAAAGAGACCCTGTCTCGAGACAGAGCCTAAGATGTAGCTCAGAGCCCATGTGAAAGCCCTGGGTTTAATCTCCAGTACTGAAAAATAGATGGATGGATGGATGGATGGGTGGACGGATGGATGGGTGGACGGATGGATGGCTTGGCCTTGCAGTTCAGGACTGAGGGTATGTGTGGGGCTCTTCAGTCTTTTGTCAGACTTCCCACTCCTCAAAGTCAAAAGCTTCCCTTCTTTCTCCCCATCCCTGTCGTCTGGAAACTACTAGGAGGGCCTGAGGGTCATTTCTTCTCATTGACCTAAAGGTTGCCACATCTGCTCCTGCCTGCAGTTCTTATAGATACTTGGGGTTGTGGAGACCACCATGAGCCCTGCACAGTCTCTGTCTTCCCTTTGCAGGCTCCTCGGGAGGCAGGGGCCAGCTGGAAGGCCATACACGAGGGTGGAGGCTGCCCTACCGTTCTGCATGGAGCCAGCAAGTCCTGCAGCTAAGGCTAGATTTTGTGAAGCCTTGGAAAATGGCTTCTGGGCTAGTAGAGCCGGCTTCTCAGAAAGGAAATTCACAGAAGTGAGCGGCAGCCAGAAGGCTAAGAGCTCACTGCCTCCAAACAGGTCCCAGGGCAGAGCCATGTGGCGGTTCACAGGGTGCTCTAGGGAGCAAGGAAAAACCACAACTAGACAGTGTGTGATTTCTCTGGCCAATGTCACAAGCCAAAGATATTTTTCTGTGCTGATTTTAGTAAAATAATTAAGAGAATCTGAGCTTTTTCTTGGTGGAAAATTATATTTGCTAAAAAGCATTTAATGAGGTTTGAGATGTAGGGCATGATGTGGATCCCAGATGAAACAAAGATGGGAACCTGATTTATCTTGGAATCAAGCTGGAACTCTCTCTCTCTCTCTCTCTCTCTCTCTCATTTATAATTCACTTTTACACTTGATCTTAGCCAAAAGGCCAAGAAGTGATCATAGTTCACTTTTTCAATTCAGAAAAACAATACTGAGGGGACAGACTGGGACAAGCACAATGGCTGAAGGCTGGACAGGCTCAGAGACTGCCAGAAGATTACTAAAATTCCTCTTCAGCTGACCTTGAGTTTGCTACAATGTGCAAAGAATAGGGAACTCTAAAAGGCAGTAATTTGAGGAAAGCACTTAAGATCTCTTTGCCATATTTAAGCAATCAAATATTAAGGGAAAAAGAGAGTATGTCAGCAAAGTTCCACAGAAAGAGGAAACAATGGCCTGATTAATCCAGATTTGATCCAAATTTTTCATAAATAATGTATAATCACACTTAACCATTTGGTCTTCGTGTGCATATTTGTTTGGTAGCTTGAGGAACAAATGACTTGCTTGAGAACTCCTTGTACAGATTTTTAAATTTTAGTAACTTCAGCATTAACTGATTTCCCTTTAAAACGGGGGGGTGGCATGGGAAGACCATGTTTACAGTCTTCATGGTCTGATTTTGTTCTCTGGGAGCACGTGGGGTACCCACAACATGGATGGCTTCTCCGGAAGCCTCATCTTCTCTGAGATGAGGTAACGTGGCTGAGGCTGGGCATTTCACCTGCTCGCCTGACAGGAAGCAACAGCGCTCAGAGGCTCCGTGTGCCTCGGCAGACATCAAGGAAAAGGGGGAGGTAAAACGCTGGCCTGTGCTGAGTGCTAGGAAGTTCAGTACTGTGGGCAACGACATTAACAGCCTTCCCAGGCCAGTCACATTTGGGTTATGGAACTCTGTAAAGAAAAGTAGTAAAGGGCCTTGGTGTAGGATTTCAGAAAGTGTCTCTCTGCGCTACTTGTCTTCTCCCAGCGCCTACAGAAATGGTGGCCATTCCTCTTCCCTGGCTTCCTGACTTTCCGTCCACTCGATTCTGTCTACTGCTGCAACAGCTCCCTGCCTACAACTTCCTGAAGGCTCTCTCCTGTTCTCCTTCTGGCTCACAACTGTGCCCTACCTGGCACTGGCTCTGTGGTCCCCATAGAGAGTCTTTTCATCTCCCTAACTCAAGTTAACCTCCAAACTGGATGTTTTCCCCATTTTTCTCCATCAAACCCAATGCTGATCCCTACTCTCCTTGAATTCAGCCTGAGCTGGACAAAGAGGAAACTCAAGCTGCTCCCATCCCCCGCCTCTTTCTACTTACTGTGCAGCCCTGGAAGGGGAAGTGCTGTGTCCTACGTGTACTTTACTGGTTCAGAAGGTGGGGAGCAACGTCCTCCAAACAATATTTACAGTCACGACTCTGGCTGCCCACCGGGCGAGAAAACAATCTCGGAGAGTCTAGGCGACTTGGGATGCTGTCTCTAATGGGCCATATCCCCTTCTCTGCGGCCCTGCTTTCTGTCCCCTCTGCTATGGGAACTTTCCCCAGGACCTTTCGACCCCAGGCAGCACCGCTCACCCACCAGCACGAGCACACATCACACACGACCCGGCTGGCACTCACGCACACTCACGCAGTTGTTTATATCCAGCGGCACCCGAGCCCTCTCCTCCCCTGTTCCCCCTCTTCCTGTGCTCAAGCCCTCGCTGACCCGGCGGCCTCCTCCTCCGCCCCAGAGGCCGTCTTCCGAGGCTTCACTCCCTGGTACTGCTCTTCCAATGAGCTCGGCCTCCGCCGGACCAGACCTCCCCGGCAGCCAGCGCCCCTCCAGCTGCCATCCTGACCTGTCACGCCCGCCTCTGGGAAAGCATCCAGATGTGCCCAAGAAAAACGCAGAGGCCCGAGCGAGGAGCCGGGCTCCTGAGAACACGGGCAGATGCCAGGTTACAAGGAGAAATGATAGCCTTTGGAGTGAAGCTAAAAATACAGAGAATGAGCCTGAATACCCCTTTGGCTGATTCATCTTTCTGTGGCACCAGAAAGAGGGGCGTTGCCCATGCGTATGAATGCCTTGTGTTTTGCCTACCAGGCCTCGCGTCTCATATCTGAAAGAGGAAACGGACAGCCAGAGAGGACAGAGGTGATAACGTGGGTGGCATGGCTACAATCTCCAGGTTGGAGCCGGACTCCGCTTGTGATTTTCGTCACAGTCTTTCTCTAGGAAAGGCAAAACAATAACGAGGTAACGAAAGCGCACAAACACGACTCCTCCAGCACCTTTCTTACCCTTCCTCGCCTTGTCGGTTTGCTCTACCTCCCACTTGAGTGGGCCTGTGACACCGGACACTTGGTCCAGGCTGGTTCCCAAAGCAGAGCTGGCTGGAGAGGAGCCCTGTTCTGCAGTCATTCCGCGGGGTCGGGGGCTCACCTCCAATTCCTAGCCCGCTGTGAACCTGAAGGGCGGGAGCTTCTGCCCTCCATGGCCCAGCTAACAGCAGACAGGAGAGGACAGAGAATAACAGGAGAAAGAAGGAGGCGCGGTGTGAAGTCGGGAGACAAGAGAAACACAAACGCTGGGTGACGGGGAGCCATGGATAACCCATCTACCCCAGAACGTGCAGCACTGTTTAGGAATAAGATGGATGGGTCTTATCACCGAGAAACCAGCGGTGTGTACCAGAAAGCAAAGGTAGCAAGGGGGCCACATAGGCTTCTATGGCATTTTCTAACTGGACCTGATTAAAGGATCCATGCTCATAAATGGGAGTCATTTGCCGGAAAATGGAGACACTTTGAGACCAGTGTTAAGTGAAATAAATCAGACACACGAGCTTCAATATCGCATGGTTTCTGTTATATCAGAAGCCCAAAGCATGAATAAATTAAGGAACAGAATGAAAGACAGATAATAACAAACAGGAAGATAAATATTTCACAAATCGAAAGGGACCAAAGATGGGGAAAAACAGGAGGGAAAGTAGGCAAAAAATAATAATTAGGATAATTTATATATGTGTACAAGCTCCTCAAAGGGGATTTAAATCATTTTGTATGCAAACAGGTACCAATAAAAGTAAAAGTAAATAAACAAAGGATCCATTCTCACAGTGGAAGCAGTCTACACAGCATGAAATTTGGGTATCAAGAGCATGGATTTTCACTTAAAACGGAGGACATCCCTCTTTTGTCTAGAAAAGCCATCTGTTCTAACATGTTTGGAGAGGAAACAATGGATTTTATGAGTTAGGAAGATACCTGCCCCGTGAGTTTTGTTCAGCGATGCCAGTTCATAACCCAGAGCTAACGTGCGTACAGTTTCTGCGTGCGAGACCTCACAGAAAACACCCTATGTGCGTTCTCACTGAGTCTTCACAACACTGCTAGGGGGTGTTTTGCTTCTGTTCACTTTACATTGTGAAAGTCTTGGCCTCAGAAAAGTTCATGCTGTGGCAAATCAAAGGTGAACAGTTCAGATGTAGCAGAATCGAGACCTGCCTGACTGCAAAGCCTGTGCTTCTGCCCACCCATGTCCTGCCCGGTCACCGGTATGACAGAGGTCACGGGAGGCCTGACTCAGACTCTGCAGGAGGCTGTAAAGAATGGAAGCGATCTACTAGAAAATGGTAGCTCACGTACATAGCAGGCCCCATGGAAATAACTCAAACATAAAAATGACCTCTTGGCATTTGATTAGCTTTCACCTTAGACGCTGATAAACCAACCCATTCCCTTAGGACAACATTTCTGTGCAGCAAAGCATTTCTCTTGCCAAAGTATAATTTTGTTGGCTGCATCTATCTCCTCCAAGCCCTGGAATCAGACCTAAGCTAGTAAATTGTGCTGTCCTGGCAGGACACTCGTCCTCCGGGGCATTGTATCAGCCTCAAGTAATACCTCACGTTGCTCCCCACCGTCAGCCCTTTTCTCCAAAGAGCCCTGAATCTCCACTTGCTCTTGTGCTCCCAGGCGTTGTGTTTTAGCTTCCTGGCCTCAGAACCCAAGGCAAGCAGGGCAAGAGCGGTCCCTCTCACACCTGCCCTGGGGCTGGGCTTCTGAAAGAAGAAAGGGGCAGCCGCAGAGAGCATCACTTCAATCCTCTGGGACCCAGAGACGCAGCACTGGCAGGTTGGGTAACAGGAAGACTTTGGTCCTTGGGGTTCCAGGGATTTAGTAGCCGAGAAAGAGCTGCTGAGTGTCAGGTCACGCAGGGCCACGATTCCTAGAAAAGATGACCTCGTCCAATTGAGAGGCAGTGGGGGTGGCAAACACTGCCAATTAAAAATTAACATGGGCCAAAACTGAAATCGATGCCTAAATTTGATAGGTTTTCAAGAAAAGTTTATGACACACAGTTCATAGAATGGAACATTTTCTCAATGTTCAGTTTTACAGATGTCAAAGGTCGATCTTACTTGGAAATATCCTTCCACAGAAAAGCAGAAATACATGGGGTCCACTAGCAAAGTATGAGGATATACTTCTGCAGACATAAGGGTCTACACGTGGGTACAAGGATACGTACATACATGTCCAAATAATATATATACAGTGGGTGTGTGTATCAGTTCTTCAGAAAACAACCCTAACTTCCAAGTGTCTCACATCAGCTTTGATACTGACAAGGACTCATTTCAGCCCTGATACATTTGCACTAAATGTGCACAAAACCATGCTACTCTAAACTGTAATGGCGTGGCCAGTCGTAAAAGCTTCTTTCCTTATCTTTACTAAGCATAACTATGTATATCTCAAGCATTGCTTCAAATCAAGTGTGATGTACATTAAAAATTTTTTAAATAAAACATTGACTCTCAAAACTTTTAAATTAAATACCAATCCCATGGACTCAGGTGACATGAGCCATTCCGTGTGTGACACAGTGAGTCTGGATAGCTGTTCAATCACAACGCTCCTGATATTAGGAGTCTGGTTTTCCATTTAAAGCCATCAAGTGTAACAAAGATTGAACAAGTGACTTCCTCTTCTACAGAGGAAAATTAAAACGCTAAAATTCAGGGCTAGGAATGTAGATCAGTAGAGCAGCATATGTTCAGCCAGCACAAGGTCCTAGGTTTAACCTCCAGAGCCACAAATAAAACAAAATGTGGAAAATTCCAAAATCACTGCCATACTACACAGCTTTCTTACTAGCAGCCCACACAGAATTGTGTCAATCAGATGAATTTTTATTAGATAAGGGTTCCTGCAATGCAGCCTCTCCCCAAGAAACCAACCGTTCCAAGTTAATCTAAATTATCAATGTGTCTGAAGTTCTGAAATAAGTAATGAATGGAAGACAGCTAATTTTCCAGCTTCTACAGATCTCAACTATGATCTCTGATTGTGCAGTCAATCCTTGGTTCATCAAAGTTATATGAAAGTAGTTTATTAGTTAATAATCTCATTTGTGTTTTCTATCAGATACATGATTGAGAATTTTCTAGAAATGTCCCACAAAATCCAACTTGAATTCTTTTACTCTGTTTTCAAAAACATGATTGACTTTGGAAACTCTCCTGCTAGCAAATTTCTAGAGAAGAATGTTACTCCTTAGAACCCAGAGTAACAGGTAGTATATCCCTTCAAAACTAGACATAGCCCTATTTGGCAAATGTTTGCATTTTTTAATGTTCAACACTGATTCTTCAATGTTTCCTCTTTCTAGTGACAGACTTAAAATAGTCAAAGCAAAGCTTTCTCAGTATGCAGGAGGGGAAGTTTTAATGGAAATCACAGTGGAGGACAGTATCCGAAGTGCATTTCCAGAAGCAAATGATAAACATGAGTTTATGCAAGCACCAGCAGAGGTGGTTTTACCGGTGGTGGATGGCCAAAAGTCTCCTTGGTAGAAATGACTGCCCTAGTCAAATCTCAGCATCTCAATTTCTTCTCAGCAATGGTGAAAAGCAACTTGCTTGCACCCATGATAAAATGTGAGACTCAGCTAATCGGCGTGGTTTTGATGATGCCACAGTTCTGCCCAAAACCCTTGTAACTAGCAAGTTTGCCCTGAAGATTATCGAATTACTCCACTGACCATGCATTATTTAAAGGGAAGTGCTGTTATTATAGAAGCCAGCTGTTTAACCATTGGAATCCTGTCTGTTGGCCAACTTTCAAGATGCAGCAGGGCACTGTGACTAAACATTATGTCTACTCCCGGAGCAGTCAAAGTGTAGGTTAGGTGGTGGCCAATCTTTGGTCTACATGCTATGAAACCTCTCAAGCAAAAATACTGACAAAATAAACATACAAAAATACAAATTTTCAATGTTAAGACTGTCAGCAAGAAAAAAACATCCATGGAATGGTATGCATGCCTGCTCACCCTAACTGCCAAGTGAGTACATAGCCCTCCGTAAGGCCAGCACAACAGAGCTGGGGGACTGCACCTCACTGCAAAGGGACTGTCCCACTCGCTACCTCTGCTGTGGCAATGACGGGGGGACAATAAAAAATGTTTTGAGTGTCTTAGGGAAACGCAAATGATGTGTAGGGAACAAGTCTTCATCTGCTAAATTTGGAAATAGCTGAAGCTCTTTCTTAGGAACCATGTGAGTGGCTGCCAGCTCTACTGAACAGTTAGGCACTTGTCAGTTTCTTCTCCACCTCTTCATAGACATTGTGGAAAGGGGGAGCCTGTAGCAGACATCCACTGTGTTCAACGCAGGAATCGGACAGGTTCATACAGAAGTTATGTGGCTGCTTCGGGCAACGGGGAGTGCACTGCTTTTCACAGAAGTATGTCTCATTTCTAACACTTTCCAGTTCAAGTTGTTAAATACTAACTCTTTGGTGTTTCCTCTTTCTGACAATAGAATTAAAATAGTTATAATAACCATCATTTTTTCCTTTCATCTACCAATTTTGATTCTAACCACCAGAGCAGAATTACATAAGGAGGGGTTTCTAAAGGCAAGAATGGAACAATTAGTCTGTTTCATTTAAATATTAGTCGAAGTGACTAAAATGAGGTGAAATTTACAGGTCATTATAATAATTATTTTTCTCAAAATTTATATTGGTGAATTTTTATACTGATGTTATAATAACATAAAATGGATTGAATTAGGCTCTTGTCTTAATCCATAGCAGCAAATGTCTTTATCTCTAACTTACAGCAAATATCCAGTCTCTCTAAGATTGTGGTGGTTCTGGAAAAAGAAGGAATTTGAAGATAATGACAAAAGTTTGACCCACAGTTGTGGCCTCCCAAATGGTGAAAAAAAAAAAAGATGATTTTTTAATTGGATATCTTCATGTAGAACTAGAAATCAAGCTTATAGGATACTTCAAAGGGTGAATTAAATTTTAAAAGGCATTAGGTAAACAATTGTTATATTCATATATTCTGAATAGAATACAATGAGTCTATTGTAGACATTATGAATAGACAAAGAAAAATATCTCTCTAGGACTGTGGTGGTTAGAGATAACTGGTAGTTATGTTTATGGGAAAATCCAACTCTCTATACCACTACTTCAATAAGAGTTTAAAAACAGATATGGACATAAGATCAATTTTCTTTATGAAACAATATAGAAAAGTCCTAGAATTCTCTCTTTCAAAATTCATGAGTCTATGGACAAAAAAAAAAAAAAAAAAAAAAA
>NW_022900927.1:61793902-61810843 GCF_012274545.1 Fukomys damarensis | reverse complement strand
AAAAAAAAAAAAAAAGGCACAGCTACTTTATAACCTGAACTGTGTCGAACTCTGAGCTTATTTAAGAGACAAAAGTCTAGAGGTGACTGGGGTGTGAGCTCTTACTTCCTGTGACGGGCAGCACGGCTACTGATAGTTCCAAGGAAGGAATATGCAATACATAGAAAGATAGAAAGACTCTGTGTCGTCCTAGAGTGAAAGTTGTGTCTTCCTCCTGTAGCAGGCAAGGCTCACACAAGCAGAATCAAGTTAGAGATGCCTAACATGGAAACGCTAACTAGGTCCTAGAAGCCCAAAGCCTACCCCACTCCATTTTCAACCCATATGCCTGGGTTTTGAAATCAGTTCTTTCTGAGTCGACCAAAGTCAGTGGACCCACTCCTACTACCCCATCTCCAAATATCGGATTACTCTTCCATGATCAGAATGAATCCCAAGTCCATCCCATAAGGAAGTGCATAGTCTCAACAAAGAGGAACCTGCAGGGGAGGGGACTGCAGGGACAGTCGCCACAAAATACCACTGAGTCACCTTCTCCTTTCTCCCTACCCAAGAGAAAAAGTGAAGTGGATCCGCTGCTCTTGACTGGCTAGCCACTTAGCAAAAAGTATGTGGAAGTCCTCTGTGAATTACCAAGAACCATGCAAGCTCATTTGTGTCTCTCCTCTAATTTACAGTCCCAGGAAAAGATCATAAAAACAAAAAACAAAACAAAACTGTTTACACTGCTCGGGGGACCCGGGGAGCCTTGGCCGGCCGGGGCCTGGCTGACAAGCCAGAGAGTCAGCCCCTTCACTAGTCTTCCCTCCCGTGGTGCCCGGAGCCCCGCTGAGGCTCAGCTGGGGCCAGCTGCTGGGGCCTCCTAAACCCCAGGACCAGGAGGAGCCCACAGGCTTGCCGCACAGGAGCACAGCAGGCCCCGCCCAGAGACCACAGATGAACTCACCAAGCTACTACCTCCAGCTGCCCCCAGAATGACAATAAACCTGCATTACAGAAGACGCAGCCACCGGCTCCCGTGCCAAGCATCAGGAAAACATTTGCACCCTTAGATGATGCCACGAACAGCTGGCCCTCCCAGCAGCGAGGCAGCCAGACTCGCTTGGTTTCGGGCCACTGCCATGGGGCCTGATGTCCCCGTGGGGAAGTACAAGGAGTTTGAGCTTTGGAACCTTACCCTTAAGTATGGGGTCATCACCATGCAACAGAAGATTTTTTAATTTAAAAATGTAATATTGTGTGGGGTCAGGGGTCAAGATGGAGTTTATGCTGGAGCCTTCACTGGGCTTTTTATGGGTCCTTGTTTGCCGTACACAGTGCTCCCCTTCCTTGTGAGGACGCACACAGCACACCTTAAGTCTTCTTTTCCTCCCTTCCCTCCCTTCCTTACTTCCTCCGTCTCTTCTTCTCCTCCCTCCTTGAGGACCCCCCGACTTCTCACTATCTATATTTTATTTTGCTCTTCATTTACAATTCGGGTTTCTCATACAGGAAAAACCATGCAGATTTTAAAGCTGTGTGTCTGGTTTACTTCACCTAACATTATGGTCTCGAGATCCATCCGTTTCCCTACAAGTTAGTCAAGTTAGTCTCCATGGCAGAGTAGCGCCCCACTGGGTGTGAACACCACGTTTTCTTTATCCATTCGTCTGCTGCTGGACACAGAGGCCACTTCCAAGATTTAGCTATTTATGAATTGTGCTGCTAAAAACATGGGTGCGCATGGATCCCTGTAATACGAGGTCTTTAGTTCTCTCCAGAAGATGCCTAGAAGGGGAAGAGCTGGGTCAAGTGGAAATTGTAGTTTTAGTTTTCCGAGGACTCTCCGTGCTGATCTCCATAGCAGTTAGATTCTTGTGGGTCAGTGGTTCACAAGTTTTCTCCCATGAATCTTGGAAATTGGGGGAGAAAACCTGGGTACGTCATCCCTAAAAGAGGTGCAGGAGATGAGGAAAGGCCATGACCCCATCTCCTTATCCTCACTTGAATCGGATCAGCTTCATTGTTCGATACACTGACCTATAGACAAGATTTGACCTTCCATAAGATCCACCATGACAACAGCTTACAAATAATTCAGGTTCAGGTAAAGTTCCATATAAGCTTATTTTGCAGTTGCTTTCAATTCTAAAAGCAGGAAAACTGTACCCTAACCTAAACTACTTGCCAAGAAAAGAGAGTCAATCGATGTGCAAACATCAAAAGAAATTTGATCCTGGTGTTGTTCTCTCTGGGCCATCAGAATCCCATGAAGGACGAGCAGTCAGTTCCTATCTTATTCCACCAGAAAACAGAAGTGATTGTTCTGGTCTCTCTGGGGTGATGAGAGGGGCTTCCCAATCTGATAGTATTGTTATCTGTTCTGAGTTCCAAATCGTTTGCATGCAAACTAACATAGCTTCTCCATAGACCCGTGAGACCCCAGATAGGGTACTCAGAGGAACCAACCCATAATTATCAGGGACCCACTATGTGTTGGGTGTTCGCTGAGTACTCTTCTTACATTATTTCCCCCTAACACATTATTTAATTTTATCTTCAGTTCTGACGAGCAAGGTATTTTTATCCCCACTCTACAAATGGGTAGACTGAGTCCTGGAGAACCTAAGTGACTTGTCCAGAGTCACACAGCAGGTCTCCCAGGCTTTGCAGAAAGTAAATCTGAGTTAGAAGCCTGGCTTCACCACTTACGGTATGATTCACCTCCAGCAAGTCATTCCCAGCTCCGAGCCTCAGTTTTCACACTGGCAAAATGAGGAGCCTCTTTCAGGACTTTAAAACCTCTTTCCTATTCAATCTGATTTTACAGTGGAAGCAGAGAAGGGAAAGAGCAAGCAACCGAGCTGCCCTGCCGACAGCCGCTGTGCGTGTTTGCTAAAAAGATTAAGGGTCCCCTGTTTTCCCAGCACCATTTATAGGAAATAGTGCTCGTTCCAAAAGTGTGAGGTGACGGACAACTGAGATCAAGGAAATGCAACGCATTGTTTCGCCCTCCCGACTAAGCCAATGCGTAAGGCAAGGCTAAGACTGGGCTGTGCGGCCTGCAGGTCTCCGAGGGTGGGGAAGAGGCTGGCAGCGGGGGGACGGTGCGGCCGGGCGAGGACCCCGTGACCCTGACCCGGCCGCCTGCGCTTGCTTTGCAGACAAGCCTACGGGGTACGGCTCCAGCAGTCGGCGGGCACCGCAGACGGGCATCGTGGACGAGTGCTGCTTCCGGAGCTGCGACCTGCGGCGGCTGGAGATGTACTGTGCCCCGCTCAAGCCAGCCAAGGCGGCCCGCTCCGTGCGCGCCCAGCGCCACACCGACGTGCCCAAGACCCCCAAGGTAAGCGCTCGCTGCAGGAAAAGCACTGCCGACGGAGACTCCGGCTGGGCTAGAAAGTGCCAAAGATCCAGATCCGCAGGCGTCTTTCTCCTAACAACATCACAGTGAGCCAGGCTAGAGAAGGGCAGGGAACCCCGGGGTAGGCACCCCTGGGACGTCCCCTGAATTAGCGAATGAGCAGACGAGTGTGGTGTCCGGGTGAAATTTTAGAAGCAGTACAGCTACAGAGAAGAGGAAAGGAAAAGGGCAGCGAGGAACGTGAGAAAGCAAGAAAAAAGGTCCCTTTCAGGTCTCTTGTGAGGACTCTGTTGAAAATTTTAAAACGTCAATGTGAGGCTTTAATCCTTGAAGCCGAAATTAACATCCAGAAAGACCAAGAAGTTCCCAGTGACATCTCTGCTGCTTCCTCGTCCTAAGCCACAGCTGAGGCTAACAGAGGACCACCGTGGCTTTAGTAAAGACGCCAGGGGACCATGCCAAGGGAACGTGGTCCTGGTGCATGCAGAACTGAGGTGAGGAGCAAGGGCCAAAGAAGAAACGCAGGTGATGAGGTAGGAGGTGTGGTCTCCAAGGGACCCAGTGCCTTCCATTTCTAATTCGAGAGGAAGTAGGTGTCCAGGGTGAGTCCCATGTTCCAGGAGGGGGACTTGTGACCCCTCTGCAGGGTCAGTGCGGCCTCCTGCTTCCTGCAGAGCCTGACATTGACCCTAAGGCTGTCTTCAGGGGACAGCACTGCAACCGCCCACTGTCACTGCCATTGTCCTTGTGATGTTTACAGTATCAGCCTCCACCCACCAATAGGACAGGAAGTCTGGCAGGAGAAAGAGGGGTGGGCCACAGGCACCCAGGAAGGGCGCAGAAGGAGGGCACGGAGGCGAGCCAGCAGATCAGAGGACAGAAGGGAGAGCAGAGCAGGGAGACCCCAGAGAAAAGAAAAATGGAGGAGAGGACTAAGCAGAGGCTAAGGATGAGAGAGGAGCAGACAGCAATCCAGACAAGCAGAATATGCTACAGAGCAGATGAAGAGACGCAGAAGTCACCTGTTACAAAGGGGCCCCATAAAAATGGAGAAGATGCGGAGGACAGTGCCCAGGAGAGTACAAAGAAAGGAACAAGAATGAAAAACAGAAAACAATAATTACAAAAGAGGCAAACAAGACTCACCCTCCCCACCACCACAAAAAAAAAAAAAAAAAAGAGTTAAAAAATTCGGATCAAAACCAAGGCTTTGACATGCATTTTTAAATTTTGTGCAGATCTCTTGGAGAAGGATTGCCCATGTCAATATATGTTCAGAGTTAAATATTAGCCCCAAATTCTCAGCAAGACTGAGTTGTGTCACAGAAGTTCCCAGATTTTCTTTCCTGCAACGCCATTGGAGTCTGCATTTTTCAGTCAAGTCCAGGGTTTAGGCCAAAGAGCATCCGATATTTACCTAAAGGCCTGTGAGGTAACCTTGGAGAGGCTGCTGAACTTTGTTTTTTCACTTTGGAATCAGACACAAAAGATGTATTAGTTTGCGGAGGTGACCAGAACAAAGGACCAGGGCTGAGCGGCTTCAGCCACAGGTCTTTTCTTTCCTCGCAGAGAGACCATGAGTCCAAACTCGGGTGCCCGCCTTCCCCCCGGCCATCAAGAAGGCTCTGTCTTGGACCCAGACTCTTCTCTGTGGCCTCCTTCCACGCCCACCTGTCTTCCCTGTCTGTCTAGGACACCAGTCAGATGGGATTGGCACCCCTGGGACCTCATTTTAACCGAGTCATCCCTGTAAGGAACCCATGTCTAGACACAGTCGAATTTTTAGGTACTAAGGTTTGACACTTCAGTATATGAACTTGGGTGAACGAGGACACAGTTCATCTCAGATGAAGACTTCAGACATCCAACTGCTGCATTTTGGTAGACTATGCTAGAAAGCTCTTTCTATCTCCCCCACTACTCTCACCAATCCCCCCACACACACACACGTGCATACAAATCTAGATTTTCTTTATCTGAAGTCCTGTGAGTTTCTCTCTGTGAATCACACTAGGCCTGTGTTACATTAGAACTGGAAGAGGCCTAAGAAGTCATTTGACTCCGTCCCTTCATTTTTAAAGACCAGGATCCTGAGATCCAGTTCTTTCCTTTGGACCAGCAGACAAACAACACATAATGAAAGCAAGTTGAATAAGAAAGAATTCCAAAAGGTAGAGAGGAGGCAGAAATAGACACAGAAAGTCTGCTGCTCATTTGAGATTTTTCAAATATCGGAAGGAAAGGAGTGAAGGGAGAATGGCTGTGCAGCCTCGTGGAATTTGATCTTAGAGATCTTCTCCCTCACTTCCTTCGGCTTCACCAGCAGGAGCAAGGTCTTCACAGAGAACAAAGTGAAAAGTCTCAGCATCATTCAAATTGGGAATCAGCGGTGCTAAGAGTCAGGATGAGACAGAAGTATTCTGTCAAGCAAATGATGGCTTTAGTACATAAGACAATGACTAAAACGCTAAAGCAAAATTTTACATCCAAGTAGCCTACTTTGAAAAAGTCACAATAGAAAGGACTGTTCTCTCTGTCTGGTCCTTGTGCCCCATTGTGCTTTTGACTTCCCCTATGGCTCATTGAGAACCCAGAATCCCTTCCACATAATGAAGATGCCCAGGGTGCAATCCATGAAGATACAATCAGAAGCACAGCAAAGCTCCAGATGGGAGCTAAACCACGGTTGCTATGGTGGGAAAGTAGACCCTGGCTGAAATGAACAGACAAAAGCCAGGCTGGTGCCTGAGCCATCTAATCAACCCCTTTAATCGGGAAATGCTGAGTTCTCTTGCTAGGACAGCTCACTCAGGGCCAGCCTCGGCACAGGCCGACACACTGCAGGTGAGGAGAGTCCATAAAAGCAGACATCTCTCCAGGGAACCACAGGAGAAGAGCTCAGAGTTTATGTCCTGTGGAAAGGTGTAGGCAAACCACAATTATGCCCAGTCACAAACCTTATTCAAGAAGAACTATTAAAAAGTAATAGAACTTTCTAGTGAAAGAAAGTCCCCATAGGCCCCAACTATGCATTAAAATGTTTCCTTTTAGAATGGGTTTTATCAACACTAAAGAAACCCTTTTGAATGTCTACATGCAATTGCCATATAAAAGAAACTAAGAATATAGAAAGAATCAATTATCTTTTCATCTCCTTTTTAGTATCAATGCCAAAGGACTAGATACATGGCATCTAATACTGGATGGATGGATGGATGGACAAACAAGTAATACAGGCAGATGCATAGAGATAGAAAGGTAGACTATGTAAATAAGTTACACTACTAAGGAAAAAATCCTTTCTCTCATCCTGCCTAGGATAATAAGTATAGAGTAAAATAGAAAAGGCCAAGGAGCTTTGGGGACTCAGGTCTTTGGTGTTGGAAATGTCTTTCTCCAGCTCAAACAGAAATTGTTCAAGGACCTTCTGCTACAGGTGCTACCGGCTAAACACTTTACAGTGAGCATTATATACTGACAAGATCCTCCCGTGATTTTGTGAAACACACCAAGTATTAATCATCATTTAAAATTCCCATATTTCAACTTCAACTTTTTCTCTTAGGGCAAATTGATCACTGTGTGTAAAACTAATTGGAATATGTGTGAATTTGCAATTCTGAAATACAATTGTAGAAAAATACTTTTATTGAGCATCTACAGTGTGCAAACCTCTGTACTAAGTATCCAGGAGAATTGTGAATCCTATATTGGGAAGGTGGTATAATATAGTTATAAAAAGCACAGAATGCAGACTCATACTACCTGACATCAAACCCTGGATCTTTCTTTCATTAACTTGGTAAAATTGGACCAGTCGTGCGATTTAGTTATGCCTGTTTCCTCGCTTCTCAAGCAGGTGTACTAAGTGAACCTACCTTATCCTAGGCTGTTCTAAAGACACTGAGATTTTATGCATATGCGTATACATACAAATATATAATGGTGTTCCAATGGTGTATGGTACGTAAACACAATTAAAATATTAGCTAATGTTACTTTATTTACTTCTCAAAGTTAGAACCATATGAAAAAGAAATGGCTCTGAAATGGAAGAAAGTCTCACACCACCAAAAACATCAACCCCACACTTGCCAGCACTTTTCACTGGTGTGCTAGTAGAATCGCAAATGTGTGACAAAAAAGACCTCAATAACCTCGGGCCCCTTCCAACTCAGGGAAGCCCTGGTCCTATGATTAATTCCATTTTAAATGGTGGCTCCTCTCTTGCACCAGCTGAAGGCCCACTAACATTTATTTCAGGGTCATAACAATCAACTTTTCAGAAAACCACCATTTTTCTCAGCCAGTTAACATCAAATGTAATATGTGTTTTCATTTCACGGTGCTTAGGGAAAATGTAATTGTAGCGTGAACTCCAGCTCTTGCTAGTTTTAAGTAAAATTGCCAAAATAAATAGAAATGCAGGATATTTCCGGGCTCACACAGCTTCCGGGACACTCAGTTTCTAGGACCTCACAAGCATTTGATCTGCTTTCAAACGTCTCTTGAAAACAAACAAAACCTCATACAGCTTCAAATGTATGTGCTATTAGGAGGTAAGGGTAGAAAAGGAGGCAAAGAATGAGTTCCCAAAGAAGAACTCCCCTGCTCTCTCCTGATTCCTTCTCTCCTACCAACAGGGGAAACAAGCCCTTCATAGGCAGCACGTTTTACAGTTTCTTAAGTCTACTAAGAATCCAACAGGGGGAGGTGAGATTGACTCTCCTTTCTTGCCTGTTTAAAGGCAATAAGACTTTTTGCAATATTTAGTAAATAGCATGGAGTTGCCTTTGAATCCAAGGGCAAACAACGTTAATCATTCAAAGTTAAAAGTAAAGCTTTCAGTAGCAATGAAAAGATAAAACAGTGTGAGATGAAACAGAATCCCCTTTTATGAGGTTTAGAACATCCACTAAGAGCTCCTCGGCTTAGACACTCACCTCACTGTTGAAAGCCCAGTTTTTGAGCCCTTTGATGTGAGCAAGATAAGTCCAATGTTAAACGTTAAAGAAGGAGGGACTGACGTTAGTTAGCTAAGGCTCTTCGGGGCCACAGAACTTCCAGACATGAAGGTCAAAATCAGCTCCCCCATCCTCATGCTCCTAGCGGAACCAGAATTTTTCCCTGTTGCCTGCCTATCTGGGGAGCCATCCTTTTCGAGACTTCTTAATGCCGTCAGCCCGTCTTCATTTTTTAATCCACCAACCAGAAGAAGATAATTCAGAAATACAAACATAGGCTCAACTCCAGAAGTCAGAACTGAAAGTTGAGAACAACGGAAGTGACAAGAGGGAGGGATTCACAGGTCTGTAAGTCCCCGTGTGATACTTCAAGAAAGCCCTAGGAAAGGTCTCACCACGCTGGGAACTCAGCTAGAGCTGAGTGGGCTATGTGCACGAGTAACAAGACTACAGAACATTCTGTAACATGTCCATCTCTAGGTCGCTAACTAGCATAGCTCAGGTTTTATGCAACATTGATCAAGAAACTAACTCATGCAAAGGAAGAGGATGGTAGAACTATACTAAAGGTTCATCCAAGCAATTTTAATTCTAAATGTTTTTGGCAATAATTCAGAGTCTATAATTAACTACAACAAATAGTTTCAGGAAAAGAGGGAACTGTCTGTCTCTGTCTCTCTGTCTGTGTTTGTGTGTGTGTGTGTGTGTGTGTGTGTATGCAGCTTTGTGTTCTAGCTTTGTTGTACCCAGTAGGAATTTCCAAAATCAGGAGAAAATATACTTTCCTAACCTTTTCTTCCATGAGTTTCTTCCTCTGTAAAAAGTAGTCATCACTCAAGAAAAACTGCAAGATTTCTTCATCTTCCCAAGGACTCTAGGTTCCAGTCCTAAATTAAATACTAGTTGGGAAATAAAAGGAACATATTTGAAGGGGCCAAGAGAAATTGGTTTTGCTTCTCTTGTGTCCTCTAAGGACCCAGTGGCTTCAATTACCTCCCATCAGATCTACTAAGAAGGACTCTACAGATTCCTTTCATCTGAGACCCTAGGAACTTTCCCACAGAAGCAACATGCAACCCTAGAAAGTCTGAAATCGAATCCTTGACTCATCGGTGCTGGGCCATCTTCCTTCTATCCCCCTACTTTACTTCTGTTAGGGAGCAGGATTGTTAGCGAAAACAATGCTATGCCCCTTCTACCACTTTGCTGTTTCTCAACCTTAAACACTTAACTTCCTCCATGCACTCAGCAGGCACTTTCATTCTCACTGGGTCAAATAACAGAACACGATTTACTTGAACAGGTATGTGCTCTTTTTATGCTGGAAACAGCTGGTAGTGGGTTACAGCATCCACCTGGATTCCTCTAACTGGCACAGTCAGAATTTACATAAGAAGATGGGGTATGAACAGTAAGACCTGAGAAAGGCTAAACATGATAGCAACTTCCGTCTTTGGTGAAATAGCTCCAAAGTTTCCAGTGAGAAACCAAGACTTGCTACATCAAACCCAAACTGGCTGAATGGTCCAGGCTTCCCAGCTAGGATCCATATGCCAAAGGCGTTTGCAAAATTCTGTGCAGGGTCTGTAAATGTTCGCCGGGAGCTTTCTGCCTCTCCAATGCCAAGAGGTTAAATAATCAAAGACCAACTGGCCCTGCCATCTGTGAAAATAGGAGGGGCTATTTTCACAGCTGTAGATAACAACGATGGCAAGACAAAAATTCCAAATAATTAGGAGCAAAACCATGGCAGATTGAGGGTTGAGTAGGGTTCCTAATCATCTGTCAGCTGTAGACTTGGGAAAATGGTATCGCGATGCGGGTGCGTGAATTCATGCAGGCCAGAAGACAGTGCAAAGGAACTAATTAACAGGTAGCATCGTTGCTATTATTTGCCAGTGTCCATTGACCTGGTCACTGTCCAATGCTCTGGTTTGTCTGTGTAAATACTAGTACAGAGCTAGAGGTACTTTTGCACAACACAACACAACTCTGACTGCTAAAGTCATGGGTGTGCATGGACTGTTCTTGCACTTTTCTGTCTTGGAAAAGCACTAGCTGACATCTTTTTTTGTGTTTACTTTGAGATGCTCAAGGCTCCCATGGACCTAACAGATACAAATCATTTCCACTGGCAGTAGTGTTATTTTGTTCCTCCTAAAAGTTCAGGACAGTCTTCCAAACTTAAAAAATTTCTCTCAATTCAGTGAGAAGGAAAATTCACAACACAGTTTCAATGTTATGCCCAGATTCGTCGCAAACGATTAAAAAAAAAAAAAAAAAAAAAAAATGAGGGAAAAAAAAAAAAAAATGAGTGGAAGAGGGAAACACCCTTTCCTACTAACCTTGTGAACTCTCCACTTCTGCACTGAAATGACACCAAAAAGTACAATGTGGGTTTTCCGTTTCCCCAGCCACTGTGACGTGAATCACCACATACGCTAGCATAAGCCACTCTAGCATAAGGATTATGTCAGGGGAAACAGTGGCATTTGGGAGGCATAGAAGAAAAAGAATTATCAAATCCAGTTCTTAGGGAAGAACTGCTGAACCATTAACACGTAGCAGAAAGATTGGTAGAATCTGGTGTTCCACCTTTTAAAAATGCCACGACATTTGAACCTTTCAGCAATTCCAAAATCAACTCCCTCTGGGAGAGACAGTCGTCTTAAACTGCTTTTTTTTTTTTAACTTAAAAATCTAACACAAACACAAATAACTAACTAAACAACCTTCCCATAAAAATCTACGAAGCCCCAAACCCTGAAGTATTTTACATCCATCAGGACTATTAAAAGCAGCGTGAATAACTCTTGCCAGTGAGGGAAAAGACCCTTCAGAATGTTTTCCTCTTCTTCCTTGTATCTTTGTTTCACCAGGCAGTTAAATCCTATTTGGAATGATTTCTTACATCATAGGAAGAAATAGTTTTAAAAGGCCGGAGGGGGTCTCTGGAAGATTAAGAAAGTTGCTAAGTCGAGGAGCTTGGAAATAATGAGATGAACACAAGGTCGCCAATTCCTGGGGACTCATAGGGTTGTGCCTGTCACTTGGGAACACAAGTCTGCCATCCCAGTGCTCAGGGAGCTCTGCAAACCCAGTAGCTACTCTTTCCCTGCAGTGAGCCAGAAAAAGAGTACCAGCATGGCCACTTGACAACAGTAACTTCAAAAAAAAAGGTAATAATACGGCGGACCCTTGACTTACAAACTCAGTTTGTTCCAGAGGGCTGGTTGTAACTCAAGTTGGTCAGTGCAGACTCAGGCTCCTCTCCACAGCCTTCAGAGTCTCTCCCGCACACAGGTGGATCTCAGCGTCCTCAGAGAGATGCCGGCCCAGGGTTTCTCAGTGAGCCCCACACAGGAGAGGACGCTGTCATGGTCCTTCAGAACTTTTTCTGGTTAGATCTTTATCTGAGACCATCTGGAAACACAAGAAGCCAGCATTCAGGTCATAACTCAAGACTTTGTAAGTTAAAACTAAAATTCCAGTAGTAACTCAAGTCCTTTGTATGTTAGGCCGGTTGTAAGTCGAGGTCCAGTGTAACTGATGTTTATTAGACACATGCCCTGCAGTGAGAGCTATAAACACCCGTTTAATCACCGTATGCCTACAGGTAATACTGTAATTATCGCAGCTACAGGAAAGAAAACCCTGCTAAGAAAGGCTAGGAGGAACCAAATCAGAACACAAACCCTAGAAGGGGGCCAGTGTCAGTCACGCGGTGCATTTTCTCGCATTTCATAGACAACATTTACTACACCACAAGCTGCCATTGTAAATTCCAAGACAAGAGAGGATGCTGGGCTATTTGTCCTTGCACCAAGCATAACAGGAAGTGGGTGGCCACACAACACTTGCTGTCGGCCCAACCCCAACCCACCACTCCTGCAGGAAATTTACATCAATTTCACCAGATAGCAGCATTTCCTATTTGTTACTATACTCAGGGCACTGTGCTTGGAATTGGGGAGGGTACAGAAGTAAAGGAAACCTGTTTGTAACTGTCAAGGAGCTTGCCATTCTGTGGAGAGAAAAACACACGCAGAATTCACTCTAGAACTGACCGGTGTCCCAACAAAGGGGACCCGGAATTGGCTCCAGCACCACACAAGCCAGAGCAGACATTGCTAACGCTCAGGGCCACAGATGGATCCAAACCGAGCACCCACATATAATCCTGGCTACCTCTCTCTACCACGGAAACACACCAGAGCCATCACAGCCAAGCAGGACAACTCTGGGGGCTCATGTCTTTACGCCCATCCTTTCAATCTACAGAAGAGGAGACTGAGGCAGGAGCAAGGCAGTGACAGTCAAGGGTCGCACTACTCGTGTGGGACGAGGGAGGTGCGATCCACACCAGGCAGTCGGCCCAAGTCCTCTGAGGAACAGAGGAATAGCGAGCATTTCTCTGCGGGTAATGCTCGTGTGAAAGAAAACCGGAGGGATTTGAAGACCGGGAAGACCATCTGAAGGCAGTGCAAATCCGACGCCTGGAGGGAACGAGGGAGAGGAGCTCAGGTGGAAAAGTCTTTGGGGACTCGGGTTTCAGGGAAGTGCAGGCAGTGCAGCCATGTGAGGGTCCCGAGCCAAAATTGGCCAGGGCCAGAGAGTGTTTCCCAGTAATCAGTCTGTGGGGGCACAGAGTTCTCCCTGCCATGTGGAGTCATTGCGTAGCGCAGCGGCCAGTCTGTCTACCAGGACCAAAGGAAGAGGTCACACTGCGGGGGTGGCCATCCCACCCTAACCTCACAGTCTCAGAAAACAACGTGAGGCCAGGCAGACCATTCTGCTTTAGAAGCAGCCCGGTCACCCCCACCCCACTCCCACGGGGGCACAGGTCTCCTGGTCCTTTGGTGTTAAAATCACACCCCAAACCGCCAAGCAGCCTGCATGACGCTCACTCGGCCTGGCTCCCAGAGGTGAAAAGCTGACCTAACTCCTGGAATTTGAACTTGGGATTCCCTGAAGTAAAAAGGTGTCCCAAACAGTTCATCCAAAGTCCCCTGCCCAATCCACTGCGTCCCTGGCCAACTCCGCAGAAGAGCTGCGTCACTTCCTTGGGACGAGCGAAGAGTTTCCATCTGGGCTGTCCCTCAGTCCTCCGCAGGTCAACCCTCTTCCCCTTCCGGGGAGGTCAGTGCTCAGTTGGGACTGTGCCCTACAATGGACTACCAATCCTCCCTGCTGGGCAGGATTCTCCCAGTACCTTTTGTAGGATGCCAGGCTTTTCTTAGACTTTAGGCCATACAATGCTTAACTTGTTTGGAGTGGGTGGAGATGGAAACAGAGTCTGTTGAAAATATCACCGCTTCCTCCCTGAAATTTAAAGAGCCCACTGTCATCCTCCTTTTAGATCCCATCGTCCAGGCTCAATGTCACAAAGACGGGCAGGGAGAAAAGAAGCGGCTCTGATGCCTGGGGGCCAGGGCTGGGGTTAGCTTTTGCTAACGAAGACTAGACCTCTATAAATAACTATACAAACGGGGTTCGGCAAGGGAGGGAGCCCACTCTCCCGGATTAGAGTCTGGTGCGCCCAGGACACCGCCTTTCTCTAGAAGTTCACATCCTACCAGCAGCGGAGGTCACGGGCAGCTCATGACATTATCAGTTATTGCTATTGGAAAGAGGCTTGGACTGTGAGACACCAAATACTGCTTTACCCCTTGAGGAATCGCGTAGCAGAGCGGTCAGTGGATGAGCTACAGAACCAGGAAGAACTAGTTCAAATCCCAGCCCACGTTCCATGTTCGCTCTCAGATATTAGGCGACTTCTTTACCCTTGAAAACTTCCTGGGTCAAAGACGAAGACGCTAAAGCCAGCTTACGTATCAGTCAAGATGCTACTACACATGCCGAAGAAATCCGTGAGAATTCAATCAGAGGATACACACGGTGGACATGCACAACATAATCCCCAGCATAAAATAAATGCTCAAGGGACGGGAGCACGGACCGATGTAAACAACATCATCTGGCCAAGCGAGTAAAACTGTTCAGGACACTTCGAGGTTTCTGCGATGGTTGAGCAAGGCTGTTTCTATTTGCATTGTTCTTAGTCCGCACTGATCTGCACTGAAAAGTCTGGGTAACTTTCCAGAGGAAAGTTTGGAGCTAGGGGAAGAACCAAGAGATCACGGAGGAAAGAAAGGGCTGTCCTGGGAGTAGATGTCCCATCTAATGAGGAGCACTGTAAATTAACCCCTTCCCCAGCTCCCTCACTAAAGAGTTAGTTAACCCTTCTTCCTTTACGAAGATATATTTCTTCAACTGAATCCAGTGAGCAGGAAGCTCAGCTTTTTAAAAACAGTCTTAGCTTCCCCAGTGTCAATAGGAAACAGTATTTACTCACTACTGTTTTCCTTTCAAAAATCTGTCTAGTTGCAACTAGAAACAGTTTCAGCCCACTTGTTTGTCTTGGACAAGCTGTTGAGTGAAAAGTTTCTGCTCGGCCGAATGTGGGGCAGTTTCATAACCCTTCGCTGAGAGCACGGAAGGTGGGTGCCAGCTCCGGGGATGGCTGCTTCTAACTCCCCCGCCACCCCTGGTCGGGGGTGCCCGCGTAATTAAGACAATGAGCAGAAGCGCAGATGCAACTGAAACCAAGTCCCTGGTGCTTTTGTCTTGTCACTGTCATTGTGTGCAACAATGAAGTCACATGTGAGAGCCCAGGAAGGGAGCCAGGTCCAAGCCAGATGACATCGCGGCTGGTTTAGAACGGCCTCCACTGTACACACGCATGCGCGGAAGTGTGCGCACGCACGTGTGTGTGTGTGTGTGTGTGTGTATGTGTGCGTGTGTGTGCACGCATGGGAACCATGCTACTTGAGAAGCAATTGGTGTTTCAGCTGAGACAGATTCAGGAGAAGACCAGAGGATCCCTCCGCTCAGACTTTCTGCTTTCCGCTCTGAGAGGAAAGAAAAAGAATCTCTCCTTCCAGAGGGAGCAGAAGACAAGCTCTGTAAGACTGGGCGATCAGACTTCAGTTCTTTTGCTACATGTGTCGTGAATTTGAAGAGTGGACTCAGGATGCACCTAAGTGTTTTCTTTTACAAATTGGTGATTCGTCAGCTTCAGAGGAAAACTGAGGGCTGAAGGAGTCCTGCAGGTTCCTCTTTGTCGCTGCTATTTCATTCTTGAGTGTTTTCTTAGTTTCTAGGTTTCAGGTTTTTTAAAAATCTTTTTTTATACTGTATACCTAAAATGTACCAATAAACTCAATTTTAAAAAATCTTTTTTTAAACTGGTACACATCTTAAATTTTTTTAAAAAATAGTAAAACTCAAATTAGTGAAATTCCATACCTGTCAGTTAATCCGGTTAGTAGTCTGGCTGAGAGGGGTTTTCTTAACAACAGCAATCATGGGCTTTGATGCGCATGCACTGTGAGTGACCCAATCCTGTAGCTTTCCTTCGTTTTTCTAGAAAACCAGAATAAAAGGCAAGATTAGGGATGCACTTTTCCTAGTAGCTTAACAGGAGATGTTTTGCAAAGCAATAAATGCATGTTTAATGGACTTGATACAAACTCCACTGTTCCAAGTAGAGCCCAACAACCTGTGTAAGAAACATCACCAAGTCCCTGGTGATTGGGGAGTCTTGGCCATTGGGTGTCATTTCCAAGGAATGACAGGTGGGTGTTCCCCAGATTCGGCCTCCCAACCTCTCACCCTGTTCAGGTGTGGATTCAGAGCATCTCTAAGCCCCTTAGTACCCACTGGGGCTGTGACTCGGTGGGTGGTGATTACTTAATCCAGAGGAAAAGCCCAGAGGTCACAGCCACCGGGATGGAAATGCTACTTGGGTCTTGAAGGAAGTTCTAGGGGCAAGGAAGCCCATGATGGTGCATCACAGCCTCCTACCAGACCCTCTGGCTGGGGGAAAGCCTAGTAAAGAAGTATGTCAGGGTGCTTCTCCTCAGTGTTCTTTCAACCGTCCTTGTTTTCCTGAACACTTTGTTATTTAAATATATTCAAGGCTATTGCAGTAACTGCAGGACTCCAGTCTGCATATCACAAGGGCTTCCTCAGCACGCTTCTCTGTGCTGGGGCTGGAAAGCTGAACAGACAAACAGGTTCTGCCCTCTAGGGCTTCTGTTCTAAACAAAACTCAACTCCCTAGATAATAAACAGCCTTGCTTGTTGAAGAGGAAAGAGCTCAGGATTCTTTTGTTTTGGAATGATTACTTTCCAATACAGAGGACATAATAAATAAGAACAAAAAAATGAGTAAATAACAATACTAACAACACTTTCATGCACACTAATTGCTGGATTTGCAATCCAGTCAGGTAGGTGCTATGATTAGTCTACTTTATGAAGAAAGGAACTGAGACCCAGGAGACCGATACTTGGCATAAGTTCACATGGCTAGAAAATGAAAGAGCTCAGCCCAGGATGTCTGACTTTACAGACTCTAACTCAGTTATGAAACTGCCAGTCTTCTGCTCATCAACTGTTCTCTCTCTCTCTAGAGGGCTAAAAAAGGCAGAAAGAAAAAGAAATAGCTCCCTTTTACAAAAATGAAGACAGAACAAGGGCCAGGGATTCAGCTCGGTGGTTCCGCCGCCTGCATCGCAAGCGCAAAGACCTGAGTTTGATCCCCAGTACCAAAAAAAAAAAAAAAAAAAA
>NW_022900927.1:61778287-61793679 GCF_012274545.1 Fukomys damarensis | reverse complement strand
AAAAAAAAAAAAAAAAGAGAGAGAGGATAAATTGGGCAGAGTGGGGCACTCCTGTAATCTCAGCACTCTGGAGTTGAGGCAGAAGGATTGTGAGTTTGAAGCCAGATTAGACTACACAGAAATATCCCGTCAAAGACAAAGAGAGACTGGAGAATGATGTCAGGATCCTTTTTCTTACTAGGAAACATGGCTACAGGCCCAGTGGCAGGGATTTTCAGCATCCCCCTTTCCTGTGAAAGAGTCTGCTGGGTATGAATGAGACAGAGGGGTGGAAACTCTTCTTTGGACCATGATAAATCTGTAATATCCAGGGGCACAGAGATATTGTCCCTGTGAGATTTTCCTGAAGTGCTAACCAAAGGCCTATCCACCTCGGCACATCTTACTCAGAAAACCCAAGGCCCAAAGCCCTCTCTTAGTTTGAACGCTAGAAGTCTGAGACTCGGTGTTACAAAGTGATGGCTGCAGCCAGACGGGAGGAATAAGTGCTCGTCTCGCATGGCACAGCAGCACGACTGCAGCTTCTAGCGATTTCTTACGTATTTCATGAAGAGCTCCAAGGCGGTTTGAAGGTTCGCAACACAAAGAATACCACATGTGAAGGCTATGGAAACCCTAATTACCCTGTTTTGATCATTAGCTGCTGTACACACGTGTTGAATTGCCTGTTACACGATGACCCATACATTGCGCTATTTTTAAAAGACCAATATTTTGTAGAGCAATAAAACCGCATCCAGTTAATGTCTCTTTCCCTCCCCTCTGATTTATAGGAAGTACATTTGAAGAACGCAAGTAGGGGGAGTTCAGGAAACAAGAACTACAGGATGTAGGAAGACCCTGCTGGACCTGAAGGAGGACTTGTCACCGCAGCGTCCACTGCTCCGAGCGAGTCGCCTGTTAAGACATTGGAACGCCTCCCGAAAAATAAGTTTTATAATGTTTCAAAGATGGGCATTTCCCCCCAGTGAAATATACAAGTAAACATTCCAACATTGTCTTTAGGAGTGATGGTTAAAAGCTTTGCACTTGCAAAAAACAAAACAAAACAGTCTTGCAGCTGGTAGGCGCCTGGTGATTCTTTATCAGTAATGATCTATAGAGGGAAAAAAAGTATCGATCTTAGTCCCTGCCTCACAAGAACCACAGGGCACAGTGTCACACAGATCCAGCTGCACTAAATTCCTCTCTAAATCTTGGCTGCTGGAACGAGTTCAGCAATCAATCTAGGTGGTTTCTGAATTGTTTTCTTATTTGCACTCCCTCTGCATCACACAGACTGTTGGTCTTCCGTGTCTAATAATCCTCACCCATCTCCACAGCCCCTTCCTAACATTGGTAGGTTGGCAAGTTTGGCCTCCCCAGAAGCACTACCTAGTAGGCAAGTCACCCACGAATCTTTCATCCACAAGACTATGTGTAGCATTTGTACCAAATACAGGTTGATGCACTTATTTTAGACACAAAGCTTTCATTTTCCCATTTATTTTCACACAAAAAAATTTTTTTTCAGGCAAAATAGTTACAACTTCGAGGCCAATCATTTTTAGGTGTATGTTCCAAACAGAGAAAGTCTCTTACACCCTCAATGCTCCCTTCAAAGGATGAGTTAGTGTGCAACTGGGTTATCCTTCCCACTTTATTTTTTCCATATAAAGCACTATGTAAATTTAGTGTATCAGTAATACAGGATATCAAACCATAGGTAAAACTCTTTTTTTTTTTTTTTTTTAGTACAATGGTGCTATTTTGTAGTTTGTTATATGAAAGAGCCTGGCCAAAACGGTAAAAGGTGAAAGCAAGGCAGGAGGGAAGCCTGGAGCCAAAGATGGCGCAGGGGGGAGGAGGGGGAGACAGTCCCATCTCTTGGGGAAGAGCACAGACTACCCAAGTACCCTTCTGGGGAGCTTTAGATGCGGGAGTCCACTGACCAGGCCTGAACCAGCAAGCCACAGGAAGCTGTGGAATGCAAAGACTAAGAAGCCCAGGAATTTTAAGACCTGGTTTCTTTTTCTCACTGAAGAAACAAATACCTACTGGCTCTGCCACGGACTCACCGCTGCGGGACCTTGGGCAAGTCCTTTACCTCTCTGCCTGTTTCCTCATCCGAAAAATCGGGGCAATAGTCATCTACCTACCTCAAATGGGTGGTATGAGGATTAACAAGATAACGCTTCAATCTTTATCCGGCTTTCCATGAGCCTCGGAAATGCCGGGACGCGAGGAATTCTACCAACGACCCCCCCACAGCTGGAGACTTAACAGTGATCCCCACAGCCCAGTTCCCACCCAACCAACCAACAGGGCTTTAGAGGCTAACAGCTCCATCTCTTTCAATACACTTTGCAAAATGTCAGAAACGTTGGATTTAATGTTTGGTTTTGAATTCTACCTTTGAACCTAGGAATAGAAAGCTAAGTGAAAAGAGAGAAAGGAAAAGTAAAACAAGTAGAGAAACAAAATGTTTTCCACCAGGCAAAGGGAAATTGATTACTGTTAGCTCACTGATTCTTCCAGAAAGTTACAGTCAGTCTAGTAACACCTCTTTTAATCTTATAAAGCACACTCTATCCATTTTGAAAAAAGACATTTTCCTTCTCTTTAAACAATATAAGAAAAATGGCTCAAAATTTTAAATATTGAAACAATATCTAATAAAAAAGTCACAAATAAAATTTCCTTCATTTTCTTATCCTTGGTTGTATACAAATATATATATATATTTTTTAATTTTGTTAAAATATGCTAAGTAGAGTTGCTAGTTGAGAGGCAAAAATTTTGATCTCAACCTTGAAATTTCCCCTCCTGTTTGTCCAGCTCTCGCGGCTGGGTTTTAGACGTTTAACCATAACCATTGGCGCCCAAAAATGTCGGCATGAGGACCAGGCCATCCATGAGATCCTAGAAACTGCTTCCAGTCTCTGGATCAAAATTTCTTTATAGAACAATGAATCATCCAGCATTCAGATCTTTCATTTGCCTTAGACCTTTTGGTAAAAAACTCAGCAGGTTGGATAACCTCGCACAAACTGTGTGCTCTCTACTGTTTCAAGTGTACATGAGAAACAGAAAAGATGTGGTCTGTGCTCATCTTCCCCTGGCTCATCTCACGGTTCAGAGGCCAGGAAGAGAATACAGCTTTGCTGGCTCTGGCAGAGGGGAAGGTGCTGTTCAGGGGAGCCTGCCTGGCCTGTCCCTTCCACAGCCCGGGCCGCTCTGTCCCCAGGGCTCTTGGAGCAGTGCCGCTTGGCAACTCTGCAGGGTTCTGACCGCTTGGGAGATGGGGAGAAGAAACGGGAGGGATCCCCCCACCCGGCTCGTACTCCAGACTGTGGGCTCTGCAGAACCACGTGCTGGCCTCCTCCCCAAGATGACACCTGGGACTTTTACTTCTGGTTCCTAGTGTGCACCTTTTACAACTGCCAACTCCCAAAACACTCTACCGGGAGTCCTCTGCAGATTTCTGGGGTTCCTGCCATGGTTGGATGTGGTCATTTTAAGAGTGTCTATGACTTATACTGTTCATTTAATTCTAAGAACAGTCAGAAACTTCCAATGAGAAAAGCTTAAATATACAATGCCTTGTCATTTTTTTGACTTTTTCCAACACATAATCCTCTCCAATGGAATTGTAAATCAGCTAATAAAAAATTAATTGTACTGGCTATGTATGGTGGCTTAAGCCTGTAATCCCAGCACACTGGGAGGCTAACTCAGGAGGATCATGAGTTCAAGTCCAGCCTGGGCAACAAAGCAACTTAGTGAGACCCTTTCTCAATCAATCAATCAACTAGCCCAACATTTTACTCCCAAGTGAATTAACACTAGAAGATTAAATCAATGTAAAACCTGGGGGCCAACTGATTTCTGTGTACTGCAGTAGAGTGGACGGGAATTAATCAGAGGAAGGGAGCACCTAAAGTTTCACAACTCAAAATCTTATAACCTTCCCTATGAAGGCAGATTGCTTTAGCATCTAGAAATGTGGTAACTAGAAGATGTTTGTGTCAGAATTGTAAATATTGGTAAGAATGAACTTTCAGCTAATAGGCTTTTTTCCAATTTAACGGACATTACTCCATGCCTAGGTTAGATTTTGGTTCTTCTTCCCCAAATACTACAAATTACTATTTAAACATTTTTAGATGAAGCAGTTCCACTGAAAACGTTAATTCAGCTCTGTGTCAGATTCCAGCCTTTTAGGGTGAAAGAAAAACCCAATACCACTCTATTACCCCCCCACACACACACACACCGTCCAACCAAATATTGAGAAACCCCTTCCTTGAAAGTTTTATTAAAAACGAAAAACCAGAAAAGCCTGTCTGTCCTCCCTTCGTTCCCCTCCCTCCTTGGAAAGTCCATGTCCTATAAGTGAAACTGTCAGGTGATCTGTGGCTCCAGGGTTTCTGTTACTGGCTTGTGTACTTGAGAAAAGACTGAGAAAGAGAGTTGTAGCATATTGTGCTTTCCCATTTATTGTTTGGCCAGCTATGCCAATGTGGTGCTATTGTTTCTTTAAGAAAGTACTTGACTAAAAAAAGAAAAAAAGAAAGCATAGACATATTTTTTTAAAGTATGAAAACAACAATTCTATAGTTAGATGGCTTAATAAAATAGCATTAGGTCTCCACCACCTTTCAACTTGTTGTCACTTCTAAGTATTGTGAGTTTGGGGTACAGAGAGAGAAGATGGAAAATTAGAAAAGGTGAAAGGCTCCACTATTTTGTTGGCTCTCAAACTCAGCAAAATTAGCAATGTATTATCCAGTCTGAAGACATAGATGAAGAGTATGAGTGTAAATAAAAGGAAAAAGATCTTATAGGCAAATGGCAAATCTAAAAAGGAAGCTTCTGTTGCTTCTTGATTTGTGTGTGTGTGTGTGTGTGTGTGTGTGTGTGTGTGTGCTTTGCTTTACAACAGATAGTCAGGCGAGCACAGAAAATAGAAACAAGAGAAAAATACTTCAATTCACTTACTCCTAAAAATAGCTCCTGCCTCGTCCTCCTTGGGAAGGCTTTGGCGTCGACAGCCTCCCTGCTCCCTAACATTGCAAAGAGCAGTGGCACCCAGAAAGCAATCACTGACCCACTGGGGAAGGATGGGGAGTTTGCCTCCTGAGAGGGACTTATCTACTGATCATGGAAGAGAAGAATTTGTGAGAAACTGTGGAAAGAGATGGCTAATAATCTGTGAAGATTTTTGTGTTTTTGTTTTTTACTTTATACAGCCTTTATGAATATCTCAATGTTCAGAAATGACTTGGTCTTTTTCTTCATTTTTTTTTCATATTGGAATAAAGGATGATAAGTTAAACCCATGTAGGCTTTTAAACTATAGGCTAGACAGGAATGTATGTTTGACTTACTGAATCAGACTATTTAAAATGTTTTGCTATTTTTAATCTTAAAAGATTGTCCTAATTTATTAGAGTAGAACCTGTTTGGCTCTTCTCATATGAAAGTGCATTTCCATGCTAATCTCACGGGCTCTCCCAGCCATGTTTTCAAAAAAAATACAAAATCTGATTTACCTTTTGGCATCATTCACTTTAAAGTACAGTAGAATATGAGTCACTGTTCCCCTCCCCTTCATTGACCATAAAGTCCAGGGTCAGAGGGGACAAAAACAAAAGAAACATTTTGTAGATTCTTGGGTTTATGTTTTTGTTTTCAATGCTAGTGTTTAATCCTATAGTACCTATTTGCTTATTGCTCTTTTGATATTCTATAAGATTTTCCTGTTATTAGAAATTGATACATAGATATTGTTCTTTTTGTGTGGTTTCTATTTAAAAGAAAAAGGAGATTTTGAAAAAAGATGGAAGCTTTAAATGCATATGGTGCAGGATAAAGATACCAACTTAAGTAATAGTCTGTCTATAGAATAATTCCCCACCCCACCCCCACACACATTTTTTAAAAGGAAAACTCTCACAGATAAGTCAGAGGCCCAGGGGATTTTTGAAACCACCTTTTCTCCTCTCATTGGTTTTTTTGTTTGTTTGTTTCAGAATCTGTGCCCGCAATGTATAGACATCCCTATGCCAAAACCCTAGAATCAAAGGGACCTCTTTAAAAACACACATTTCACATGTTCCCTGATTACACTGCTCTCAAATATGGTCCTTTTCTCTCCCTATTTTTCAACTGTCAGGGATGTGAACTCTCCCACAGGGAAAAAGAGAGAGAGAGAACACAAAAGTCTAACTGTTCCTGCCCAACTGAAATACGAGTTAAGATGGAAATAGTTTCTTTTACTTAAAACTCCAGGCTGACCCACCTTCAGGGTGACCTTTCACAATCCTTAGGTTTTTGCCCTTGTTTAAATTGCTAGGCCGGAAAGCAAACATTACTCATTTTCTTTTGCCCAAAATGCACTGATGTAAAGTAGGAAAAATGAAAACAGGACTCTAAAATCCCTTCCGAAGCACCCACCGACCCCACCCACCTAGGATAGTAAAGACTCTGCTGTGGATCTCTTAATCTAATAGTGTTTGGATATTTATCCTGTACCTGCTGCTAAGGGCACTGCAGGAGGGGACTCTGAAATCTCAAGCCGTCGATGGCATCCCTTCTCTGTGTCTACGTATCATTAAAACGACTATTTAAGGTATCAAAAATGTTCAAACATCAGGCTGTTTATATCCAGTTGACATAAAAGCCCCAAATACCACATCAGATCTCTCCTTTTTTTTTTTTTTTTTTTTTTTTTTTTGCTAAGAGAGTTAATGAACTGTGAGAATTTGGATTACATCATGTATTTTGCTGCGTGTATTTTTATCACACTTATAGGCCAAATGTGATAAATAAACCTACAGACACTGAATTAATTTTCCCTGCTACTTTGAAACCAGAAAATAATGATTGGTCATTCATCGTATCCGTCTGAGTTTGAAAGCATATTTTTACTAAATTATTTCTGATTGTATTTGAAATTATTATTCAATGTATCTATGACAGAGAAATATCAGCCCTAATGTCTTCTAAAAACGTAACTAACTGAATCATTATCTCACACTTACTGTCTCATAAGCATATTTTGAAAATGTATGGTTAGAGTGTCATAATAAAATGGAATATCTTTCTTTAGTAATTACATTAAAATTAATCATGTTTGATTAATTGATTTTTTGGGATAATGTTGGTGTAAAGTGTCATTCCTTAAGAAGTCTACTCTTGGGCCGGGGATTTAGCTCAGCGGTTTGGTGGCCTGCCTTGCAAGCACAAAGACTTGCCGGGTTCAATCCCCCGTACAAAAAAAAAAAAAAAAAAAGGAAGTCTACTCTTAAGTAGCATTTTTATTAATTAAGGTCATTACAACAAATAAACATGAAAACTTACCCTGAAAAATGAAACAAAGAATACAATGAAACGGAGCTATCTCATGGAATTTACAGATTATATTTAAAAATAATACATTTCAAAAGACTTGTTCAACATATTATGAGTAAGAGATGTATGGACCTTACAATACACGCCTTGTCAATAAATCAGGTTTAAGAAGCTGACCCTCCTCTCTGTCACCCAAAATCTGAGTGAGTAAAACATCTCTGATGCAAAGTATCTGGGGAAAGGTTTTCTTGCCAAACGCTCTGAGCTTATCATACAGAACGTATACCACACAAATGGCATATTAACTGTTCATAAACTGAATCGAATGTGAAAAAGGGAACTTGGTTTTCAGGCAGTAAGGCTGAAGTTTCCTTTAGTATTTTCCACTGTGAGATCCACAGCTCAGCTCCCCATGACTTTCCTCCATCCCCACCCACCCATCACTATTACTACAAATCCATCTCGGAATTTCTGTGGCTCACAAACCTTTCACCTCGGCGTGACCCCTCCCACTCTTTCTGTAAACCCTGCTGAGAACCTCAAGGTTCCTCCCCAGCCCTCCCTCCCCTCCCCTCGAAAGAACTTGCAAGAAAATTCTCTTGTGTTTTCGGCCCACCGGTCTTCTATTGCAGCTCTGGCCAGGATAACAGTGGGGGCCAGGCTGGCTCAGCTTTGATTACTGAACTTGTTCAAAGGCTGTTTTTTCTAAAACAAAACAACAACTCCATCCTTAGGAGAAATCCTACATTCCTTCAAGGTCACCTAGGTCAAATTACCACCTCCATGAAAATAACAGTGCTTTCTTCCTGTCCGATCTGTGTTCGTGACTGTCACCTCTACCATAACAACGATGGGTGTTCACTGTCCATCAGCTGGGCAAAGACGGTCCTCACAGGCTCATCCAGCTGCACACAAAACCCTACAATCAGCAGCTGCTAGGACACAGGTACATCACCTGCGGCCAAAGCTCTCCAAGTGTGGGTCTCTGATGGGTGTAAACACAGACCACTTCAGGACGCTTCTCCTGGAGCCGTTTGACCGTTTCTAGCTGGTAATGCGGGCCACAGTGGACCCTGGACTCACAAATTAAATTCGTTCCTGAGGGCTGGTTGTAACTCAAGTCGGTCAATGTAGGCTCAGGCTCCTCTCCACAGCCTTCAGAGTCTCTCCCCTGCACACAGGCGGATCTCAGTGTCCTCAGAGAGACACCAGCCCAGGACTTCTCAGTGAGCCCCACACAGGAGAGGATGCCGTAATGTTCCTTCCAGAACTCTTTAAGGGTTAAATCTGTACCTGAGACCATCTGGAAGCACAAGCGGCTGGCATTCCGGTCATAACTCAAGGCTTTGGTCGTAGGTTAAAACTAAAATTCTGGTCATAACCCAAGTTGTTTCATGTGTCAGGCCAGTCATAACTCAAGGGTCTGCTGCATTTTATTATTCAAAGGGTGATCAAAATACACAGTGAGTGTTTAAAACTCATTAGGGTAAAACACACATCGCCATTAATCCCTTTCAAAAGACTCCTTGCTTTGAACACACTTGTCACTGTTTTTGTCGCTTTCGGAAACCATTCTGGAAGTCCCCCTTTTTGAGCGTATTTAGGAGGTGTCAACAAGGAAACACGGATGCTGCCAAACGCCACCACCCTCCCGGGAGGCAGGCTGGCGGGAGCCCTGCGCTGCGTCCTCACCGCCCACTCTCTGCGTCTGCCACCCTGTAACTTCCGGGTCTTCCTCAAAGTCAAAACGACCACGAAGGGGAAACGCTGTGAATCAGTTCGGGATATTGAGGCAGCTGTGGTAAGGCAGCTAAAGAGCCTCAGGAAAGAGGACTCCAGAGCTGCTGCAGCAAGTGGTGAGGACAATGGGATGAGCGTGTTCAACGAGATTCACGGCAATGTGTCTTTTCCTACAATGATTTTTTTTTATTTTAAGCATTCACCATAGTCTTTCTTAATCATAATTCATAAGCTCTTTTCCTTTTCTTTCTCCTTTTTATGACATTTCAAGCAGCACGTTTTTCACTGAACTTGTATATGTTGACATTTCCTATGAATTTTACATGACAGCATTAAAGAGTACAGCATAAAATATTCATTATACATGGGAAGCTTTGGGATATGGACAATTACGATACCTCTCGGGTCCTAACGGCCTCTGCTGCTCACTTAGCAGCAAGAGACCATCAGTCAGCAGCTGAGCTGAAAATTGGTCTCATCCCCACCTGTTTATGGACACAGATTAAATCTCTTTGGGTTCCAATAAAGGGTAATGGTTACGGTTAGAACAACATCTGGTTTCTAAATGTTCTTCCCTTTGCCAAGCGATGGGATGAGATGACTTCGAAAAGAATAAAGTGATCACTAAAAACAGAAACAGATGCAACCTGGATCTGAGGCAACTGTGCGGCACATCAGAAGTAAAGTCTGACCTTGGATTTCAGCGAAGGTAGGAAATGGGGCCCGGAAGGGAAGTTCCCCTTTTTAGTTAGAAAGAGAGCGAGTTAAAGATGGAGTAAGTTTCCTGGCATTTCCTAGCTCGACTGTGCTTCTTTCACTCCCGGGCAGTGGATGAAAGGGGCTCTCACTCCAAATAGAAATTGGGGGGCTTACAGGATGATCTTGGTGCGGCTACTTGTGGGTCCAGCCCTGAGGTGGAGCCCACCGAGGCACTCCAGGCACACAGCACGCTCTTCCCAAGCCCAGACCTCTAACGAGGGGACGGGGTGGGGCTGTTCCTGAGCATCTGAGGGAGACGGTGGTCAGAGACAGAACAAGAACCAGGGTCACGCTTGCCATTGTCCTGGCCGGGAACTCCAGCAGCCGCCCTTATGTAACCTAAAATACACAGCCATAACGCTACGCACAACCAAATCTCTCCTTGTTTCTTCCGCCTCTTTCCCTTTGAAAGGTCAGTGGATTAGACATTCCTGTCCCTCTCCCACTGCCAAACAGATTCTCATAGACTTGATCCTGCAAACTCCCTTCTGGTTCATGTCTCTAGGCCTCACCACTCCTCCTAGTAGAGTGCTCGTCCTGTCCCAGGGGAGTAATTCACTACAGATGGCTGCTAGGATGCGCTCCTGCTTTCCCCGCTTGCTCTCCATTTCCCAGCATTTCCTGGATCCGCTGGTTCACGTGGAACTACCCTCCACGGCACCTGTGTTCTCTGGTCTCTGGGCCGTCCTGGCCACCAGGAAGCAGCCAGAAGAGACGGAGGAGAAGAGGGAGGAGGCAGCCAGCCTCTGCGCCTCTCCCTGGCTTCAGGTCACGACTGCAGCGCTGATCTCTGTGGTCCCTGCCCTCCCCCAGTTCCGGAGGGACCAGACCTAGCCAGGTGCTTTTCCCAAGTGGGGGCGAACACCCCTCCCTCTCCGTCCCTCCAGCCCAGGGGTAGCTGCCTCCTGACACTGTTTGTCCCTGGGCCAGCGCCTCTCCCATGCCCGTGCGTGGCTGCTTCTCTTCGTCGCCTCCCTTCAATCCTCTCTATTTCGATGCCTGGATTGGTTTTTGTTCCCCTCACCACACCCTAGCCATACGGACAGGAATCCTGACAGTGAACAGCAGGAAAGCCAGGATGTGCGCTCCTGCTGTGGCTCTGATGCCTCTCGCTGGGTGCTTGGAACAAAGTAAATCCCCCTCTGTGCAGCTCAATTTCCTCTTTTTTAATTTTTTTCCCATTACTGGGGCTTGAACCCAGACCTTTCACACTGAGCCACAAACCCACCGCATTTTTTTTTTTAATTTTGAGAGAGATGCTAACTTGCCCAGGCTGGACTCAAACTAGAGATCCTCCTGCCTCAGCCTCTCACAGTGCTAGGATTACACCTGTGTGCCATCACACCCAGTTGCAGTTTCCTCTTTTATAAAATGGTAATCATAGTAATATCTGCTTGATATTCATATGAGGATTAGATGAAATTGTGCAACAGTCCCAGAACTTCCAGATTTCTCAAAATATAAAAATTTAAGAGTAGAAATTGGGAAAAGTTCACATGGAGTGACGACATCTTTATCAAGGACATAAAAAAAATCTTCTATCACCCTATGTCAGGGAAAAGGAATCAACTTTTTAAAAACATGGCATTCACACAACCTAAGAACAAAGGGCACTGCTCTGAACTGAGTAGGTGCGTGGAAGACTCATCACACTGTCTCTGTTCTCCTGTCTCTCACTTCTCTGGGCCGGGTGGAGACGTGGCAGGGTCTAGCACTAGCCTGGTCCTTAGCTCCTGCTACCTCGGCTCCTGGAAGTTTTATGGCAACTCTTACTCCCACTACCTCTGTTGTTATTGCTATGAGGACTCCAAATGCTGGTCAAGGAGCTGAGGGTCCTGCTGGCTCCGTCGGGGCTTTTTCTAGCCAGCTCATGGCCTCTGCTTTTCTAACCATAGCCAAGAGACCACATCTCCCCTATGCTGAATCTCACTTAGCAAGTTCACCTGGCAAAGCACTTGTGCAAACCCTTGCACTACAAGGCAAATGTATATTTTCAAGTGGATGTCTTCTTGCTGTGTCCTTAGGATTCATTCATCATCTTAACCCCAGCCCCGCCTGCACAACTGCAACCATATGATGACTCTCACCCGCTTATGTGGTATCTTTGGGACATCTCTACAGAATACCGAAATAATGACTCATGTCAGGGTAACTGATTCAAAAGGACGACGCAGATAAGTCAGGCGCTGTTACACACAAACCAAACTAAAGCAGTTTTTCAACCAGCCTTACTGGATTCCCCTTCTCCCTGGCTTCAGGTCACAACTGCATCTCTGATCTCTGCGGTCCCTGGCCTCCCCCAGTTCCGGAGGGACCAGACCTAGCCAGGTACTTTTCCCAAGTGGGAGCGAACACCCCTCCCTCTCCGTCCCTCCAGCCCAGGGGTAGCTGCCTCCTGACTTTGTCTTTTCCTCTTGTTCATATTTATTCCACAGCATCGTCTTCTAAAGTCTCACTGTTACTCAGAAGTCTGTTAAAATGGTATCTGATGATCTTGTCTCTTAATCCTCATTCTTTTCCATTTTTCATAATGTCAGATGCATATGATATAAATATCCCTAGTATGGCAAACTACGATTCCTTGGAAGAAAAAGGGAGCCTGTTTTCAAGTCCTTCTTCAGCTGTGGGGATTTGTTTTGAGTCTTCCAACATGTATGTAACATCATTCCAAATCCTTTTTGGTGCCACGCCTGTGCGACCTGGGGCTGTATCAGTCAACTGGAAAAGCAATTGAGATTTGAATTGATTTTTGAAGCTGCAGAACTCGTAGAATCGGGCCTCAGATGCTACCCGAACAAGTTTCAGTAACTGGACACTTGCAGGGAGTCTTCCGGGGGCTCGTCTCGGGCCAGTCTGTGGGCACCGTCAATCCTTTTCCAACCCCAGCCCCGATCCTTGCTTGTCCTTGTATGACCGTTTAACAAGAACTGTGGGAGTGGACTTGTATTTCCCAGTAAGAGTAGGCAGTGAGCTCCAGCAGTTTGATAAGATAACAAAGCGGTCAGTGAAAGGTTTCCTTGGAGTCTTTTGGACACATGCACGCTCTCTGGGGTTTATTCATAAGCCATTTCTACAAGTCAAACTGATAAAACTCCGTCCCTTGCAAGCAGACACTGGCAACAAAAATCTGCCCGCTGCTGGACAGTCACACTGCCCTTTTCCTGAGGAGTGGATCCGTGGGGGGACACAGATGTGCAGAGAGGCACGTGACCATTCCACGTGCGCTTGACCATGATGTGGTCTCGAAAAGGTTATCTCTGTCCCAAGAGCTGGGGAGGAAAGCAGCCAAAGCTTCCTGAAGAAGCAACTGACAGCAGTGTGACAGCTCCCACGTGACCAGTCGCTTTTCACCACCCCCCTTGGGACAGCGCCACGCGGTTTAGAGACAAGCAGACAAGATAAGGGGTGCAGTCTGGGAGCCACAGAACGCAATTTTCCTCTCCAGGACCCCAAGTGGCCCTCCTGGGGATCTAACCTGTGACCCTGAGCTTGTTAGCCCTCTGTTCCAACCATGCCCCAAACATATGCCGGTCTGAAGCCAGAGCAACTTCAAACCACAGAGAGGAATGTAATCAGTGGAGCCACAGGAAAACACAGAAAGTAAACACTATCTGTATAGGCGAAAAGAACAGAAGATTTGGAAAGAACCTACATTCCCTGAGTCCCTCAGTCATCTGAAGGCTTACTGTAAATTTCCACTTGGACGCCTTCCAACACTTTGACTTCAACCCTGTTTCCTCCCTCAGTTCTACTTCTAAAAGCAATTTGCTATTTGGAATTTTCAGTCTGTGGGGCTGTCACTCAGTGGACGAAGTTCACTTCAAGCTGCTCTTAGCAACACATGCAAGCATTGTTACGGCTGGGTCTAGATGCCCCCCCCCACCAAAGCCTCACAGGGTCATAGGTGGGGCTTTTTCAGAGGTGCGTGAACCTAGAGTGTAGGACTGATTCACAGTACACAGTAGGATCAAGGGTGCTGGGACTGAGGGTGGGTGATTACCAAGTCAGTCCACTGATCGGGTTGGCACCGCCCTACTCCCAGAAGCCTGATACAGGATAATGGACAGAGCGAGGCTGGTCTTTCCCTGGTTGCTTCACTACCTTCTGCCTGCCACGGACTGTTTCCCCTCTGCAGTGCCCCTCTGCCATGCACCCTGCCTTGCAGCCAGCTGACTATAGACAGACCCCTCTGTAAACTGTGAGCTATACAAACCTTTCCTCCTTTAACTTGGGGTGTTGGGTATTTGTCTCATAAATGACAGAAAAATAACCAGGACAACCATCCAGCGCACCTTCAGATGAAAGCATTATTCACTGTGGCTGTTGTCCGAACCGCCCTCATGTGTCTCCTCTTCGTATCCCCAGAAGCTTGGCTGCATCTGCTCCTACAGCTCCCGTCTCTCCAGGTCTTTCTACATACTGTCCCTAAAATTCTGCTTAATGCACCTCAGGAACTGTGGTGGAAACCATTACAACCTGATACCAGCTTTTTCTGTGTGTGTTACAGCTCAACCATCCACACACAGCCTGCATTTGCTCATCACTTACCCCACCTAGAAAGTGTCCCCTCCCTCCAAATACACCAGCTAGCCATGGTTTAAGACAAGCACCGTGTTCTAATTCTGTCTTTTTAGGCTACTTTTTTCTTTTTCGTTTTCTTTCTTTGGTACTGGGGATCAAACTCCAGTCCTTGTGCTTATGAGGCAGGCAGCAGAACCACTGAGCTAAATCCCTGGCCTATCGAACTCCTGGATTCCACATTTACCATATCACCTTTGGAAGTCCAGTTCTCCGGGAATCTATCACTAAGGTGCTTTTCTTGTGCGTGACTCTTCTCTGCCAATGACACTGTAACTCGCTGGGCGGTACAGGTTTGGCTTTTATGTCGTGAGCATCTCCTGGCCCCTCACGTGTGAGGAGGACTTCTCCGGGAATAGGGTCGAGAGAAAATCTGATTTACATCACACTAATGGGGAAATGGACAATAAGAACATAAGTGAGGTATCTGCAAAGAGTAGAATAAAGAAAACAAGAGGGCAATATGATAAAACACCAGTATGGGGCCACTGCTACTAATCCACCTCTTCTCTGGAGCTATGCAGTCTGATGGGGGAATCAAACCTCTACAAAATAAGGTGTCCCCTAATTCTGTCTCAGGTTCCCTTTCCCATGACATCCTCTCTCTTACCAACACCATCTTTTCTCCTCCACATAGGTGGAGGATGTGCAACCATTATAATCCACAGCCTGATGGTCACCTCCCACTCTTCCAAACTCTCAAACCAGGCCTAGTCCCACCTGGGGTGTGCTGTAATTATAAAATACAAATCAGATTCCAAGGACAGGAGAATGAAAAAAAGCATACAGCATGATTTTATGCTGATTATTTCTTGGAATTATAGTATTTTAGATTGAGAAAACTACTTTACTAAAATTAGTTTTGGGCCAGGGATTTAGCTCGGTGGTTCTGCCGCCTGCCTTGCAAGTGCAAGGTCCTGAGTTTGATTCTCGGTACCAAAAAAAAAAAAAAAAAAAAAAAAAAAAAAAAAAAAAAAAAA
>NW_022900927.1:61776149-61778264 GCF_012274545.1 Fukomys damarensis | reverse complement strand
AAAAAAAAAAAAAAAAAAAAAAAAAAAAAGCAAAAACAAATAAAATCAGTTTCACCTATTTCTTTTCACTTTTTCTCTAATGCGGCCACTAGAAAATTTTACATTACGGGCGGTTTCCATTTTCGGCTCTCAGTGTACTTCTCTGGGACAGTGCCGACCCGCCGACAGGAAGCCCCGAGAGCCTGCTGTGAGCCTGCCTGGTGGTCGTGTCCGGACGCCAGAGCGTCAGCAGGTAAAGCTGAACGAGTCTGTCGCGTCCTCTCACGGTACCACTCCGCATTCGGGCTCCCTGCCTTCACCAAGGCCTCTGTCCACCTTCCCACGGTGAGGAAGTCATCCGCCTTTGTCTTTTCTCACAGCTCGCTGTTCTCCACGTCCTGGGCAGCGGCCTCTAACACCTTCTCGCTTCCCTCTCGGGCCTCAGGTCTCACCCCGCTGGTCTTGCCAGCTCTCACAGGACAGTTCAGTAGCCCCTGCCTTCTCTCGCACTCCCTACCTACGGCCACCACGCTGGCCATCAAAGAATGGAACCTGGGTTTCTCTCAGACGAGAGGAACGCAAGACGTAGGTGCGGAGAACACCATGCGTCTGCCGCTGCCTCTTCGGGGTCTCACGCTGCCTTCTTCCAGCAATATCGCGAGAGACACGATAGACAAATCTTGCAAAGCGGTGATCTCAAGATCCAGGGAAACCACCTGCCTCTACGAACCGTCCACTGGACCCCGGGGGCTTGCACTCCGGCTCCGTGTTGTTACGGAAGTGACTGCGGAAAGGCCTCACAGTCGCGTCTCCTAAAAGCTTCCTTCCCTCCGGATAAGTAAGTGCTTCCTCTGCTCATCAGTGACTCAGCCTAAAACGCAGACTTTCGGAGTCTGTACTCCCGACTCCAGATCCAGTCCCCACAACATTCCTACCTATACGCTCACAGAGTCCTGCCGTGGCTCACCCACGCTTGTAATTTGGTTTTTACCACTCTAGTGGGTTGAACTGTAACCCTCAAAAGGATAGATTTAACTTCGAACCCCCGGCCCCGCCGTGGTCGGCCGTAGAGTTTGTGCAGATGTGTTAGGACTCTCAGGGCCTAATCATCTGGGACGCGGAGGGGGCCCCAAATTCAATGACTGGTGTCTCCACTGGGGAAGGGGGGGGTGACTTGCACAGAGACACAGACACAGGGAAGCAGGCGAATACCCAGGCCCATCAGCTCCAGACTTCCGTGTGGGAAGCAGGAGAGGTCGGCTCCAGCACACTGCAGCCATTCTGCCCCACGTGAAAGGGGCGGAAATGAGCTCAGTCACCGGGGAAGGAGGGAGAGGACAGGCAGGCGGGGCAAGGGGAGTGAAAATAATCAGACGCATATCGAACACCCAGCAGAATGTGATGAACATGTGTCATGAGTATATACTAATAAAAAACAATAAAGCAGATATCCAAGATGGGAAAAAAGATAGGCACCAAACTGTTGGGCTGACAGCCCAGAGGCACACTAACGGCTGAGACTCCCCCGCAGAATGACCAGTCACTTGCTCTCACAACATCGGTTGTGGCTCGTATCTCCGTGTCCCCCGAAGACTCATGTGCTCATGGATGGGGCACTGGGGAGGTGGCTGGGTCATGGGTGTGAGGTACTGGACTAAAGGGTGTGATCAGTGCATCCATCTGCTGATTGGATTTGCATTATTCTGGGTGTGGCCAAAGACCCACTATGGGTGTGAGGGGCACTAGCAAATAGGCTTGTAGCCTTAGTGAAATAGAAAGGGAAGGGAGGCTCGCTGCTTGCTGCCTCCTGCCTGCCCCGCCATGGTCCCCTCTACTGTGCCTCGGAACCAGCCAACTATGAATGGAAACCTCTACAAGCTACAAAATAAACCTTTTCTCCTTTAACTTGTGGGCGTTGGGTATTCTGTCCCAGAAACAACGAAGCAACTAAGACAATATCTTACCATCACATCACTAGAGGCCTAGTGACAGCAATTCTTTCACCCAGTATATCATGTCTAGCAATCAAAACTTACAAGGGCCTCGGATTTAGCTCAGTGGTGTCTCACCTGCCTTGCATGCACAAGGTCCTGAGTTTGATCCCTGGCTCTGAAAAAAAAAAAAAAAAAAAAAAAA
>NW_022900927.1:61714195-61776040 GCF_012274545.1 Fukomys damarensis | reverse complement strand
AAAAGCTTACAAGGCACACTAAAAAGGTTTTTTTTGGCGGGGGGTACATTATTTGAAAATACAGGGCAAATATCCATGCCGGACATGAACAGGATACTGATAGTATCAGACCAGGAATTTAAAATAATCTTCATTATGAAGAACAGTGCAAATCCTAAGGAAATACCATAAAGAAATACTGATCAAAAATATTATGGCAGAAATGAGGAATAACTTTGCTGGGTGAGGTCGAGGGTCCACAGAACACAGCTGGGGACAGTACCTCTGAGCCTGAAGGTATCTCCATGGAAACATCAAAAACTGAAAAGTACAGATGATAAAGATGAGGGGGAAAAATACAACAGAGTATCCAAGGCTTGTGGTGGGACAACTAGAAAAATTACAACATGTGCATAATGGGAATACCAGAAGGACAAGAAAGAGAGAAAGTAACAGAAGAAATATTCAAAACAGTAACGTCTGAAATTTTCCCCAGATTAATGCCAGACACCAAACCACAAATCCAGGAAGCTCAGAGAAGCCTACTGCATTTTTACCCATAATACTGGTAACACTTGAAGTTTAGTAATATCAAGTTTTGACAAGAGTATGTGTTGAGTGTAGGATGAGAGAAAGATTCAAAGCCTGAGGAGAAGAAAGAATGAGAGGTGAGAAAATGATGCAAAACATGAAGGAAACACTGAAAGAATTTTGACCAAGTAGGAGCCAGAGAAACAGAAAGGTATGGGATTGAGAGATTGATGATTGATTGATTGATTGATTGATCAACTGAGGTGCTGAGGATGGAACTCAGAGTGTTGCACACACTACACAAGTGCTCTATCACTTGCCTACATCGCCACCCCTAAGAGATTTATTTTTAATAGAAGATGCTAGAAAGGGTGTGTATCCTAAAAGAAATGATCCAGTAAAAATATAGAAGTTAAAGGTGAAAAACACAGCAAAGGGAAAATGGAAAAGCTTAAATCGTCGTAAAGATGAGAAGGTGTAAAATCCAGACCTTTTCAGACCAAAAAAAAAAAAAATAGTCTTTAGCAAAAGACTAAAAGAAAGTACAGCATGCAGGTACATTTGTACAACTGCTAGCAGAAAAATTATGGCATGCCTGCCTGATGGTGTGTATATTCTCCATGAAGTAGGATTCAAGATCATCATTAAAACCAATGGCAGGTTAGTGCATGCCTGTGATCCCACCACTCCGGGAGGCCGAGACAGGAAGATTGCAAGTTCAGGTCTAGCCTGCTCCACATAGTGAGATCCAGTGCTTATCTAGCATGAGTGAAGCCCTGAGTTTAATCGCAGTACCCTAAAAAGGGGTGCAGAGAGTCTAGGGGAGAGAGTTGGAAGTTTGACTTCGGAGTAAAAGGTATAAAGTTTTCATTCTGATTAGCAAGACAACTTACAGAAATACATTGACAGAGAATGTTCACTTGAAGTTGAGGATTGCAAATTTATAATGATGCCAATGTGACCTTTTGTCTCTATGGCCACTGGTTGAATGTACCAGGAAGAAAAGTCAAGGTCTTTCTCGCAGCAGCATCAGGTTTCACTTTCTTCCAACCTTAGGTCAACTCCTCATGTTCCATCAGAAAGTATGGGCTCCACTTGGAATGTTTTGAGATCAAAGAATCTGGGGGATTTTTTTGGAGGGTGTTGCTTCGTTTAAACTGCCCTGGGACATCCCCTATCCCTGAAACGAGTGGTATTTTATTTTTGTTTGTTTCTGCAAATAAACTAAGAATGTGCAGCCGTGGGTCATTCTTCATTCCCTGCTCCCTGTCCAGCCTAACTACCAAGTCCTTTTTCAAGGGTTCTTTGTGCTCTTTCCTCCGGCCATAAGCCTTAGCTCATCAGTGAGACCAAATCTAGTCTTAGATCCCCACTAGAGTCCTCTGGACCCCACTCAGATTGGCTCATAACTTCTGGGAATTGGGACCCTGAAATCTCCGTTTTTTTAACAGTTTCCCCAAGTGACAGTTTTTCAGTCAGTGTCTGTCCACATGTGGAACGCATACCTCTCCACCATATGCAGCATGTATTTTGAGCTTCCTTGACTTTAGAAAAACAAATGTGAGAAATGCAGAGAGGACTTCCAATTCTGAACCAATTAAGTATGCTCAGCAATGGTCACTTGGGTCTAACGTGCGCAAGGCCACTCTGTGTCTAAGAATTAAGGGCTGGGGAATGAATGGACCCATGGCTGAGAGCTGAGCCTGTGGGGCTGGCTGTGGAGTCGGGTGCCTCATTCAGTCAAGGACGCATCAGGCACCGTGAAATCCTGTGTCACAGAGCTGCCAGAGAGAAGAAACACCCAAGGCAAGGAAAAGTTGTGTAAGAGGAAAGCTTAAAGAACAGTATGGGAGCTTGGAAAGAGTCGCCTACGAAGTAAGATGTCATTTATTCTTTTCTAATCGCAGTTCAGTGTAATGAGGAGAGATTTGGCAGACAGAGCCCTGCTTGGAATAAAGATGCTCTATTAACTCAAAAAGCCAGCGAAGATTCTAGTAGCCAAATAAACCATACTGGCCTGCCCTAACTTGCCAGCTGTTTCCTTTCTGTTCAATGGAAGTAGAAAAATTAAACTTTCTTAACGCAACATGAAAATAATTCTTTCAGACTCTAGAGAGCATGGTCGGGGCCTTAGAAGAGAAACAGCTTCAGTGGCTTAACGACGGATCCCCAGAATATAAATCGGAGGGACCAGACATGGTATGTTCATCAGCCTTTCTAATGACATTCGCAGAGTTATTTTTATGCTTAATCAAATGGGTCTCAGACAGCTTTTGAATATGGAAAGGATGATACATAAATGTTTGTACCAATTTCTGGTTATGCACTTTGCTTAAAAATTGACTCAGACTGGCTGCAATTTTGGCTCGAAGGGTTTCTTGGTGAGGACACTGTAAAATACACAGGCATTTCGCCCTGATTAGCAAATGGAAGAGGCTTCTCTTCTTCGCTTGGAGACTGGGGGCCACCAGAGGTCAGCTACGTGACGAAGTGACACATTCTCATACTATTTAACGAGATTTTATAGGTTACGTGTTGAAGTAGGCAATTTCCATTCCCATTTCCTGGATGGGGAATGCGCTGAAATCCTCTATGACAGTATAATACATGGCTCCAAACATAGAAATCAAAGCCCATTCCCTTCATTTGCTTCTGCCTTAAGAAATTCAAATTCATAGCATAATATAAATGGAGAACTACAACAGACATAAGAGAACGTCTAACTGAAAACAATCATTTCAAAGTGAAGAGAAGCTATCACATCTGCTTCGAAATGACAGGCTGAGGGTGTCAAGGGGATCGGATCTAGTTGCGCACAGAGTAGTAACTCTGGCAACTCAGTGTGTGTGAGAACACACCTTTAGTTTTCCAAACATGCTATATCTTGGGAGAAGAGGGGTCCCCAAATACCCAATGGATGGACAGTTTCATTTCCTTCCAACTCCTTGCCTTTGTATCTCACTGGTTTCTAGGAAATATCTGGTAGAAGAAAGAAAAGAGAGCAAGGGAAGACCCCAGCAAAATTGTACCAAAACTAATTCATCTGCAAAGAAAAAAAAAATCATTTTTTCCTTGGCTAGAGTAATCTGGTTTGGCTTTCCACATGACCCAAATTCATCAGATAATTACCAGTTCTCTGTTTCTCTTCGTGCCGTTTTGGTCTGGCCTTTGAATCCTGGGTGTACCCACAGTCCAAGGGATTAACTGAAAATTTCCCCTGACATTATTAAACCCATATACCATGTGTTTTATGGTCTGCTGCAGGACCCCATACTGCCGGCTCTAGAAGTGTTGGCCTGGGCCCCCAAATCAGAGGAGGAAAAAGGAGCCGTGGGGTAGAAGAGTTGGTGCTGTAGGCTCCATGGGGTCTGGGATTTGCCTGTCTTATGCTGCTTTACCCCAGCACCTAGCACACTGCTGCCAGGCTCACAGAAGGGGCTTGATTAGTATTTCTGAAAAGCACCCACTCTAAATTAATGAAAATAGAAAAGAACAATCCTAGAAGCTTAAGATAGTGAAGTTGCAACTTTCCCCTCAGCTGTTATAAAAATTTTCCAGCTTTTCAGTTCTGTATTACAGAAACACACACGAGTTTGCCCTCGAGTGGTTGAGCACAGGCAGTAAGAAGAACTGCAACCAGCAATTACTGCACTTGCTACGCACCAGGCATTGTTCTGATGAAGTCCTTCGTGTGTATTAATTCATCTAATCACCGCAAACCCATGTGGCAGAAATTATGATGATGCCATCTGCAAGCCAAGGCTCTGAGAGTTTTATAAACTTCCTCAAAGTTTCTCAGCTAATAAGGCAAGAGAATCGAGCTACAATGCCTGGCTCTGGAGACCGAGCTTTTAATCACCACACTGTATTAACTTCTAAAATAAAACCTACAGGATGTGAACGGCCCGCCTACCCAGCACACACGCTGGGAGCTTTCCCTCCACATCTCCAGGCCTTCCGGGAACTGTGCCTGTGTCCTGTGGTGTCTGCTAGTGAAGATGACTACCTGATTAAATACGGAGCTGAGAAAAATCGGGTCACTGTGGGGCATCGCTCTGCTGGAAGGCATGGCTTGACACACAGGTGGCTGTTCCAGAGGGCTCCCCACACAGGGGACTGACACGGCTCACAGCCCTCTGCAGACAAGCTCGCGTGCTCGGCGGGGCTCACCAGCCCACCGTGCTGCATCTCCCTCCACGGGGCCCCTCAGGTCTGGCCTTCTCCTCTCCCTCTTCCAGTTAACTGACCGCCACTCATCAGCCGAGAGGAGGCGGTGAAATCTGCTGTTTTCCTCTTCTCTTTCTAACCTAATTTTCTGTCATAGACTCTGCAACCTGCTTCCCCGAAAGACCTTCACTTTAGATTCTCAGAACATGTTCCTCTGTCCACAAAATCTGGCTCCTGTGAATCTTCTATTTGAGCCACAAGAAGCTACTTCACAGTGGTTTTTCTTGCTTTTTGCTCACCTACCTGTCCTACCTCTCCTCTAAACAGCAGGGATAGCTCTGGCTGACCAGGAAAGACACACTGTAAGCATAAGCTGATTCGTACTTCAAAGCGAAAAAACAAAAACCTCCCTTCACCAGTCCATTCAGCCACTCGGGTTAAGAAATCACCAGAGCATAATTAGTCGCCTTGTTTTATTTTGCTTTGCTTAGCTGCCCCCTTCCCTAATTAGGAGAAGCAATGCTTGGACACAGCCCTGTTTGCTCCACAGTGAAAAAGGGCTCTGGGCTGTAGCCTCCATCCTAAGACCATCAGTACCTTGCTGCAGGACCCATTTTATAGACAAGGCATATGAGGTGCATCACCTTGGTGTAGGGATAAATTCTGCATCAAATCTGAATTTGCTGGCCTGTAAGGCTCTTTGTACTCTAGGACTACAGAGGATTCAGATTCGCTCCCTTGATGGGTGGGGCGTGACTACAGAGATGCTAATTCTATCATAAAGGGAACTTGAATGGTCAGACACAACACGGAAACCTATCTCCGCACAGGACTGGGAAGGGAACATTCCAGGGCTGTCAGCAGTCACAGAGCCAGGGGCACAGCCTCGTCCAAGAAGATAAGGGCAGCAAATGTGAATGAACAAGCAAATTCCCTCTGGTTGGCCAATCTGGACTGATGGGACAATTTTTCACCCTGCTGAGAGGAGACCAGAGTTGCAAAATCTTGAAAAAGGCCAAGGTAGAGAGCACAAGCGTTCTGGCAGATGCTGGCTTCTTTCTGCTACAATGATACGGCTCTCCGGGCAGGAAACTCCAGCGCCAAGGCAGGGAGTCCAGTGGAGAAACGGACAGCGAAGCATATGCAAACCTCCCTGATGCAGCAAAACACTCCCTTCACTCTGCATAGCAAAGTGGTTTTCCCACTGTGCGCCTGGGAGAGAAGGCGCATTCTGGGACAGTAACTGCGAATAGGTAGGGCGGAAACGAGGGCCACGTCCAAGAGGTCCGTTACAACTTTCCTTTTTCAGAGTCCGAGGAAATAATATTGCGCTGCCCCAGGGAAAATCTGTCTGTTGCTCTGCATTTGGTGTGCACCTTGCTTACACTCTCCAGAGTCTCCATGGGAACCACAGCTGCTATTTGGGCAGTAGGGTCAAAGGTTCCCTCACCAAACACTTCCAGAGTATGGGCGATATGTATTACATGCTCATGGCAATGACCCCATGGTCTTCTACCCAACAATTTCTCCTCCATAATGACAATGACAACAAGACACACACACACGGCTTCCAAGTTTGGGTTGGGTTTTCTACCTTGCTTATTGAGACGTAGGAATCTTTTATACATTTTTAGTACAAGTTTTTATCATCTGTTTTGTGAATCTCTTCTAGTTGCAATGAATGGTGACTTTTAAAGTTATTAACAATGGCTAGTAATTCTTTAGCCCAACTTTTTTCATTCACAAATGAGAAAAACAGCGGGTCCAGAAAGAAGCTCATACAGCTACTTGGGGGAAAAAAATTAACATTAGAATTCAGATCTTCTGACTTTTTCTTCAGCATTGATGAGTTCTTCTTACCCTTGTGGTTGTCAGACAATTTCACAGACAGCAATGAACAAGAACAACAACAAAAGCCCTCCTGATGGGCCAAACAGCACGGCTGAGGTGCAGGCAAAATGTTGAGAATTCAGTCACAACTGCGCACACTGTGATTCATTTGTACAAAGTTCACAACTGGGAAAACAGAGCTACAGGGATAGAAATTAGATCTCTGGCCCTTGAGAGAGGCCAAGAGCAAGAGGAACTTTCTCCTTGTGTCAAATGGTTTGTGTTGATTTGTGAGATGGGCGTGTGAACGGATAACTGGCGAAAGAGCATCGAGTCAAGACAATTAACACGTGGACATTCTATTGTATGTGAGTTCAGCACCCAAAGAAAACCGAAGCAAAAGAGATTTAACTATTCCTCGCTAACATGACAGATATTTAGCAAAAGACAATAATTCTGGCCCCAAAATGATTTTTAATCTGAATTATTTATTTATTTTTTTGGCTGACTCTCTCTATTACACAAACCATGCCATTGCCAAATCTCCACTTCTTTGAATCATCTGGCTCTTTCTTGAATGAGCTGTGGGTTGAGCTCCTTGACCTTCGAACTCTCTCCTAGGTCCAAATTTCTGGGAATTTTTAAAAAGATGCCAGAGTATATATAATCTCCTAGTGGGAAGGAACACCCGAGGTTGTCTGGTTCTTGTCTGACATTTTGTAGGAGATTGGAATAAGCCGGGAGTCTGGAAATGACTTGTCCAAGGTTGCACTGATAACAACTTGGTGTAGCTCTGCAGAATTTATCTCAACTCTGTTCAACAAATAAGACTTGAGTGCCTGCTCCATTGGCACCAATACACGGGGTTTCCAGACCTCATAGAGCTGCAGATAAAGACACCAGTGCTCTGCTGTGTGAGAAAATCCATGCACTCACCTCCCAGGTACTCATGTCAGGAGGCACCAGCAGACAGGGTCAAAGATCTGAAAAGGAAGCAAGACCGAGGTCAAAGCAGCTAAGTAACAAAACCACCCTGTGTCTTTTCATACACACAACCACACTGCCATCAAACAAAGTCCCTCTTTGTCCTAGCGTAGTAGTTCTGGGACTCTACAGTATAACGCGAGCAAACAGTAATTTTAGAATCTACTATATAAAGATTCTAATCAGCTGGCCTAAAATAAACCTGTGAACCTGAACTTCTCTGTTTGGTAAATTTTTACTTCCTTTACTTGAAACTTGGATTTCTAAGCAAAGTGCTTTTTTATCTTCTTCAGTGAACTTAGAAAACATGAGGACCTGTTTCTTAGAAAGCGACTGTGGGAACCAAACATGGCGAATTCACATCCCAGAGTGGGCAAAGCATTAGAATTCACCCTGGCGTTCGGAGCACAGTGAGGCACACGTGGGCTCCGAGAGAAAGTCAGGACGTTGTCCTGCCTTCCCTGTGCCACCCACCAGCCAGGAGACCTTCATCCTGGATAGTCACCTCCCCTCCCTGGATCTCCATCTCTTCATTTCCAAAGTGAAGAGATTAGACCAAATGATCACTGAATTCTCAGCTTGGAGATTTAACACAGGCTGTGACTCAAGGTCCCCGTGAGATGCTTCTGAGGCATGCGGGGGGTCCGGGGGGGTGCTGCTCGTTTGAGGAGCACTGCAGACAGTGGGAAGGTGGAGGATTAAAGAAGAGAAATGGCAGAGAGACGCAGGGAAAGGGGAGAAAGTCGAGGAGACTCCGAGAGGGAGCTGTTCCCCAGAGGTCTGTGGGACAAGCTGCTAGGTGGGGCCTCAGGGCTGCTGCAGGGGACTCCAGGCCCACTTCCCGTCCCTCCCACCTGCACTCATGCAGAGCTGGTTCTATCTGGATCATGTTGGCCCTAAATTTCTAGGACCTCACCCTGGCTGGTGACAGATGTTTTGCTGTACTTTCTCCCTCACCTCCAACCTCTCCCTTTTCCAAGTCACTGTGGTCTGTCTCAAATATTACATTGTGTGTGTGTGTGTGTGTGTGTGTGTGTGTGTGTGTGTGTGTCCCTCCACTCTTCAATGTCGCAGACTTAGTTGAAGTCTATGAGATAATGTATTGTATGACTCACCACCAATTTCCCTACAGTTCCTCCTCCTTGAAGCTTCACGTGGCTCAGAATTTACCTGGATACAGGTGAGGGTTCCCAACAGTGGGCACAGACCCGGCGTCTGTTGAGAGCCCAGATACCAGAGAAGAACAGTTATTCTCACAGCACAGCTGAGCCCTTTTCATGGAGAATCCTGCAGCATCCCTCTAAGGTTGTACAGGGGTGGGTAAGCCAGACCTTAGTCCTGTTTCTTCACGTCACCACCTAACAAGACCTAAATAGAAATGTAAGCTCGGCAGACCCACCTCGTTTTCTCCATCAGTTGCAAAACCAAAACCAAACTCCCTCTCACAGCATGGAAAACCCTTCCCAAACTTCTTGATTTGAATCTGATGCTCTGGGGCTGAGATTTCTCAGCCTTGGATGGAGTGGTTCCCTGAATTAGCACCACCAGGAGAATCTAGCAAATCTAGACACCCCAGCCGTGCCTAATACCAGTGACGGCGAACCCCTTAGAGCTTTCAGTGCAAACAAACAGCCAGCTGCAGCACGTGTGCCACAGGTCGGCCACGTCTGCCTGAGGGTCTCCAGGGGTAAGAGTTGGGTGTGGGTATTTCACAAAACCCTCCCAGTGGTCAGTGTCCAGGTGAGAAGTGCTGCTCAGACCGTTTAGGAATCCCCAGAGTACTGGTGCGAGTAGAGACTACCAGGCGCCAGCCCTGAACCCCACATCAGGACGGGGCTGGGACTCAGAGTGTGCTTTTCCAGTTGCCTCCCCAGGGATTCCACGCAGATGGCCCGAGGGCCACACTGGGAAAAACTCCAAGCTGCCTGAGCCCATCCAGCTCTCGCCCTCTGCTTGGCTTTGCGCTCTCAGTGGAATGCCCGCCCCGCCCCCTGACCTCTAAGGGAACTTCTGATCACCTCCCAAGTGTAAACTCTTCTCTGTGACTTTTCCTGACCCTTCCCAGGAGGAATTAATCACCGCCCGGGCTGAGTTTCCTAGCACTTTGTACACGCTTCTGCTAAAGCATTTATCACAGGGTATTACAGCTATGTCTTTATGTGGCTGTCACACCCTTTCAACTGTATTGTCCTCCTTTCCCCTCGCCAGAGCCTAGCACAGTGCCTGAGACAGAACTTGAGTCAGTAGATGTTTATTGAATTAAATGAAGCTGGTGGTGGAGTTGGACATCCTATCAGATGTCCATCCATGTGTGGAAGACACAGACGCTGGCATGGGCCACAGGAAAGGTTCTCGTGCCGGACAGGGTTGGAGGTAGAGTCAGCCCCAGACCAGGGACAGGGCAAGGCTGTGACTCTGCCAATACAGAGTTACATGAAGCAGGTCAAGTTCATTTCCTGCCACAAGCAAGGACAAGGACCAAAGGACGGTGACCGGAAGTGAGAAAGAGATATGAAACAGAATAAAGTATTTAAAATCAAAATAAAACAGACTAATGAATCAAAACTCTGATATACAATCAAAAGTTTCCAGGAGACATGCTAAGAATCTAGATGTTTAACAATAGCCCCAGGTAACTCCGGTGATCAATCCGGTGTGGGAAACTCTGACTGAGTCAACCCCAGGAAGTGTGAAGAGTGGGTAGGAAAAGATCCGTTCCATGTTACTTAAGTTCCTGGTCTGATGGGAAGTAAGAGAAGTCTGAGGTTTGGGAGACAGAGGCTCCGGTCACCCCTGGGACCCAGGAGGCCATGTGTGAAATCAGAGAACCCTGCTAACCTTCCCAACCATCCTGCTCATGAAGCCTGGAGCCAGAACAGGGCAGAATCCAAGAAGGGATGTGGGAGAGAAGGGACCAGAAGCCGAGAGAAGATGTGGGGAAGAAGCCAGCACTAGAGTAGGTGGGAAAATAAATCGGAACATAAGCAAAGGTCATCTGCGTCTCTCCCAAACTACAACAATGCAAGGTTGTAATCTCAGTCATATTTCAGACTCAGCGGTGAACAGAACGTGGATGTGTCACTACCTGCAGTTACCACAGTCTCACTGCTTTTTATTCCAGTACCAGGGATCAAACTCATGGCTTTGGACATGTCAGGCAGGCACGGTGCCCCTGAGCTCCATCCCCCGACCCCCCGTGTCACTTCTAACACCGGCTGTGTTAACATCACCTTCAGGTTTGACGATTCACCAGAAAGAATCGGAGTTCACTGCAGGCTTATACTCACGGTCAGGGAAAAGATTAAAGCGGCCAACGGAAAAGTCTGAAATCCGAGGTCAGGAACCTCTACAGTTCGCAGGATCCATTACCACACTAACGTGTGACCAAATAAACAGGGTTCTGCCAACATTGAGCATCTCTGCTTCAATGTCCAGAGTTTCTACTGGGCCTTCACTGTGTAGACTTACAAGTGACTGACTGCCCACCCGGCTGGCTTGGGCTGGAGAGGCCTGGAAGAACAGCAGGTGGGCCTGATTGTAGCCATGAATGCTTGAAGAATTAAAATTGGACTTTCCAGGCAGCAACAGGGTTCTTGCCCACACTGCACAGTCTTGAGATCAGTTCAAGAACAGACTAGAACTCGTACTGTTTTACTGAAAGCTTGTGTACCAGTCAAATTTCCATCACTGAGGCACAATACCCAAACACCCACAAATTAGAGGAAGGGTTTCATTTGGCATATGGTTTCAGAGGATTTGGTCCATGGTTAAGGCAGAAACCTCATGGTGAAAGGGTGTGGTGAACAAAGATATTTAGTCCATGGTGGCCAGAAAGCTAAACAAGGCAACTGTGGATCCTGGGATTAAACCAATTGTAACAGTATAGGATGGAGGTAAAGACTTTCAGATATATATGTGTGTGTATGTATATATTAATATATGACTCACCTATATTTCAATTACTCCGTGTTTGAAAAGAGCACCCCTATATGTCTCATACTATCCCAGCTATTAAAACATTACTAGGGGGACTACTTCAGAAATATGAGATATAATGAACGATCCCAGAACCCACAAACTAGTTAAGGAACATAATTCAGATAAATGAATTCAATTAGAATGCAGGGGGGCACGTGAGATGTTCCCATACCAGTGATCACTGGGAGAGACACATTGGTGCTGGGAATGTGTAGATTTATAATGAAACTCTTCCAAAAAGAGTGTCTAACCATATGTGATTGAGGGCTTAAATGTGAGGTCTAAGCTACGGGACCATGATGGTTTATACCTAGATGTCCCTCCAAGCCTCGTGGGAGGATATGTGGGACTTTTGAAGGGTGATTGGTCACAGGGGCCCACGGCTGACTTGCAGTTAGGGAGTAGGATGTGGTCTGAGAAGGCAGTCACTGTGGGCATGACTGTGGGAAGGGGTGCAGCTCCTCCCTTGACTCTGCCTGCTGTCCAGCCGCCATGACTTGAGCAGCTCTCCCCCGCCAGGCCCCTGAGCTCTGCCCCCCTGCCTTGGAGCCAGCCGACTATGGACTGAAACCTCCACAGACTGTGAACCAAAACAAACCTTTTCTCCTCTCAGTTGTGAGGGTCCCGTGTTAGGTCTCAGCGACAAAGAAAGCGACTAAGACAATGTCACGCGTGAAAGAGCTCAAGGGGAAAATCAGTAAGGCCTAGAAAACAATAAGACTTTCTGTGCCGGCTTGGAGCAGCCAAGTGATGTGTACAGGACAAGTGGAAAAAGAAGAAGGCGCCCTGACCACCCTCCTAGACCGTGGAATCAACGCCACACACGATCTGGCTCCCTAGAACCAGCCGTCTGTGCAGCAGCACCTACACTTTCATGATAAAAGGACCAAGATAACGCTTTAGAACGGCCTTCAAAGCCTGGCGTGGCAGAAACAAACAGCACATTCCTTGGGACGCTGAGCAATACCAAAGATAGAAGGCCCTTTCCCCCCATGTTTGGGAAACAGCTTCTGTAGAATCAAATACACATCATAAGTGCATTTAGCTATCATGTGCCGATTAAATTGCTTTTAAATAATAAGTTCTGAAGTGTAAAAACTACACCACTTGGTGAAGGACAAAAATTTTTAAATGAGAAGTCAGCTGTTAACTGGAAAAGACAGCGGGGACGAGCAGAAGGGAGTCTTGGGAGCACAATTGGAAAACGGGGGTAGACGTGCGAGTGTTCTTAAAGCACGACAAGCCGCCGGCCGAACTTTGGTGGACTAAAGAACGTGCGGGACAAGTCTCTTGGCGATTTCAGAAATTCTCTAAAATATCCTCTACTATAGACCTTATCGAGCTGCTTAAAATGGAAGGGCTCAGAAGTCTTAGCCTGAGCTGTAAAGTTTGTGCGATCAACTGGCAAGTCTTCGCTCTGTCATTCACTCAGTAATTTAATCATTTATTCAACAAGTATCTCAGCACCTCCACTGCTCAGACTCTCAGGATACAGCAACAAACTAACACACACAAAAAAAGGGTCTCTGTCCTCAGAGAGACAATATCCCATTTGAGAGGGTCGATGATAAACAAAAATATGCCTAGAATGTAACAGGTACCACAGCTACCAGTTTGATGCTGAGTCCTGGGCGAGGGGTGAGAGAATACTCCAGCTACAGGCCGGACGAGAAGGGGGTGGGCCTCTACACCATTCCCTCTCTCTCTCTCTTTCTCTCTTTCCCCCTTGGGCATCTCCACGGAAACATTCCAGCTGGGGAAAAGGTTGGTACAAACCCTGCGGCCGCAAGTGAGTTTGACCTGAGGGCTGGAACACGGCCAGCCATGGAGTGACTGGAACACCACAGAGTGAGGCGGGCAGGCAGGGACCCCTCGTGAGTCTTGTAGGCCACAGAAAAGTCTGGATCTTTTTTTGGGTTGCAAAGGAAAACCTTAGGAACATTTCCTTTCTGATCTTATGAGCTCAGGAACAGGCCTGAGTAGATGCCAATCTTTCCAACTCTCTTTGTGTCCACACTTAGCTTCCAGCTTCCCTGGGAAGGAGACCATGGTGAACACTCATTATTCCAGTCTCCACAGGTTGTCCTTTGTTTCTTTTACTTCCTCTACACCCGATCAGTCTTCCCATTGGACAGTGACCCAAATTCTATTCCTGAAGGGTCTGAGTTAGCAATGACACCTGCTGGAGAAAACTGCTATACTTTCCCCTTAATTTTCCACTGAACAGGGAAATCTTAGGAGCACCCTCCTGGATGCCATCCGTACCCCTCTCCAACCCCGATGTGCATTACAGTACTTAGAACAGACTGCGGAAAGCTGTGATCACCAGGACTGGTCACCTCGGCCTACTGGTCAGTCCTTTGCTTCTATGGTGGGTGCTTTTCTCCACTGAGTACTGAAACTCCTAGGGGAACACTGCCAGGCACGGGGCTAGATTCAATGCAACTGTGAGAAGTGGCACTCTGTCCTCCTGTCATCATTTTGGTTCACTATGCATGTTTTCTGCAGAGGACAGCACATCCACCCACCTATCGAGCATAGGTGAACCCAGGTCTCGCTGCTAAGATGAAGCATCAACCTTTCTGGATGTCGGCTTCGAGTCTGAGCCATGCTGAGTTACTCCAGTTTCATGAAAGCTGCTGCCAGGACTTATAAAACCACAAATTCCCACGAGCATCGGCCCATCGGCTTCCTATTAAAAATGTTCCTTGGTGATAGCGCACACGACCTCCAGTGTATCTACTGATCATGGCTTTGGCATGGAAACAGAGGGAAGGGGAGACCAGTAAATCCACATCCAAATGATGTCTACTTGAGTGAAGACACCAGCATGATGCTTCCCTCTCTGTGGAGAGAGGGTTCCAGTGCGATGAACCCCACCCCAAGGGACTCACTAGTCCCCTTGGAATGGCCTCAGATGGGAGGTCAGTGCTGGTGACCGGAGCTGGCAAGGTGGTGATGCAGGAATGCTTTCATGAATGGGAGTCTGCACAAAAGCCCGATGCCAGTCCCTGCCACCATGGCCGCCTACCTGTGGAGCCCACAGAGCACCACCAAGCCAAGGACAAAGCCCCACTGGTCCTCGAGGGTGGATCGTATTGGCCACCTGATCACCGCGGGACGCATTTGGCAAACATGATGTGGAATTCTAATATCGGCCCATGCTCCATGTGGGCAGACCACGGTACTCCTGTCCACGTCGTAATGCGTGCTTTGCAGATCAGAAAACACTGCTTGTGGCTCCAGTTTTGTATTATTTCATTACAAACACCAGAGCAGGGCTGCCCTTTCAGAGAAGCTGAATCCTTTCCTGTTATCTATCTTCTCCCTCCAGCCTGTAAACCAGGTCCTTTTGAAGGACGACTCTTTTCCTGCCTGCAGACTAAACAGACTGGGCTTCACTCTGAGTTTTGGTCCCAAGGGTTTGGTCTGCAGCTCTGCCTAGATTCTGCACCCTCTCTAACCTCCGCCCTCTTCCTGCCTGAGTTCCCCCCCACCTTCCCTCAATCCCAAAGCTCCCTTTTTCCCGCCCTCTCCTTTCTCCTGCTCCACAATCCCTCAGACTACTGTCCCGTCTCTTCTGCAAATGACTGTGGGATCCCCCAGCCACTCACATCTAACACAGAGCTGTGGTCCTGGCCTCTCCCTGCACCTGCGTGGTCTTGCCCCCCACTGTACGAATACAAACGCACTCTAGATCAACAGTCACTGATCCCAGCACACTAATAAAAATACTTAAGACTACACTTTTATATTTTAACAGGAGTCTCCAGATCTTAAAATATCAAAACCTCCATAATCCCTTGGGGAAGTTTCCTGACATATTCCAAGTCTCATTTACTACATCCTTGGGAAAGACCATTAAAAGGAAAATGTATGCTGTTCAGTGTCAAAAGTCACCAAGGAAAATGTTCGTCATCAAGGAATGAGAAAGAAGCAAGTAACTACAACATCAAGTAAAATTCTGGAACAGTTTCCAGGAATAAAGTAGAGGGACAAAGAGGAGGAAGTTGAGGCAGAGCAAACTGATTTTTTTATAGATGGATTTCCGGCTACCGCAGAAAGACACTTTTCAAGCATTAGTTCCATCTGTACCACAAAACTCAAACCACATTTGATGCTGTTCTGCAGAAATGCAAGGATCAAAAAGTCAGGTATTTCATAGAAGCACAGAGCTTTAGTACTAGAAGAGATATAAAGATCAGTTATCCAAGCAATTAGAGCCTAAGGAAAAGATGGGTTCTCTAACCAGGCATGATGGCACACACTTGAAATCCCAGCACTCTGGGAGGCTGAAGCAGGAAGAGTACAAATTTGAGTCCAGCCTGGGAAAAGTAATTTAGAGAGATCCCATCTCAAAATTTTAAAAATAACTTTTTTGGGGGGTATCAGGGATTGAACTCAGGACCTTGAGCTTGTGAGGCAGGCGGCAGCACCACTGAGCTAAATCCCCAGCCCTAAAAAATAACTTTAATGGTGGGGTTAGGCATAGAACTCAGTGTGAAGACTCTGGGTGCAATCCCCCCAGAAAATAAAAAGATAGCACTGTACTAGGTAATAGAATAACAGCTAGCATTTACTACAGAAAGCTTGCAGAATGACGTCCTCCGTGCTAAGTTGCTGCCGTGCATTATGTTATCTTAGCTCTATGAGCTGGACACTACTCTGACCTCAATTTCTCAGATGGGGAAACTGAAACTCAGCTGGAATAAGTCACTCATTTGGTCTTCACAGGTAGAAATCCGCAGGGCTGATGTACAGAGGCCCAGTCTAGTCAGAACAATCTAGGTTGCACTATAGAAATAAACCATCCCCAAATCTCAGAGATTTATGACAACAACAAAAAAAATCAGTGATTTATAACAACAAAGGTTTAGTTCTCACTTATGCCATGTTAGATAGTAAATCTAACCTCACATTATCCTCTGCTAAGATTCAGGAGGGCAGAGTTGCCACTCTCCGGAATGTTGTTGGTCACTGTTATGGTTTAGATCTAAATGTCCCCCAAAAGTCTTATGCGTCCAGAGGTGGAACTTTTGGAAGGTGACTAGATTGTGGGGGAGCTTCCCTTGTCTGGGCACTGATCCGCTGATGAGTTCATAGCTGAGTGTGCTGTCATGAGGCCACCCTGGTCCAAGGAGGTGATCGGCGATCCCACCACGCTGCTTCTGTCTTGAAGCCAAATGACCATGGACTGAATCCCCTGGAACTGTGAGTCAAAATAAACCTCTCTGGTATTTCTTTCCAGCAACAGGAAAGTGACTAATGCAGTCACCATGGCTAAACGAAGGAAATACTTGTGCTGGTCTTCCAAGTTTCTACCTGCAACAATATTACTTACATTTCACTGGTCAAAGTGAGTTACGAGGTCACACTGAATGTGAAGGATGTAGGGAAATGCCCTGTAAGGATTAGACGAGCTGCTGGTTATTACCAGTTGTCAAGTGCTAATTGTTACTAGTTGTTAGTTGCTATAAGTTGCTAACTCTCCCTCCTCATGAGGAATACCACAGGAGAAGAAAGTCTAGAAATACAGACTAATAGCTCTAATCACTGCCTCAGTAAGAAATCCATGAAATGCCTTATGGGCGTGTTGACTACCCTGTCATTTTAATTTGTTTGTGTACTTTGAATTTGCTTGTATGCTTTGAGAACAAGTCTAATTCCAAATTATTTTCTACCACTATGGCTCTTTTAGACCACTAAATACACTCTCCTTCAAGTATAAAACTACATAGGCAGCATTTCAGACCACACTAATAAAAGCAAGATCTAAGTAAAATTCATATTCCAATAAATAAGTGGGAAAACGGAGACATGACTAACATATGCAGAAATTCTCAGCATATTGCCTGGCACAAAACAAGTACTCAATAACTGTTAGCTTCCTTAAACATTTCAGCCTCCAATTAATCTTTCTACCGAAGACACATCTATCTCAATCACTGCCAAAGCCTGTAGGAGTCAAGCAGCACTTCTGGCTCTACTAGTGATTACCAGACACATGGTGTTCTGTAAAACTGCAAGACGAAATGAATGACTTTGGGAGATGTTGTCCCATAACTTCTCCAAAGAATGCTGAGAAGATCATTCTCTGGGCCAGTTATTTTCACACAAGCTAAACCTCCTAAGCATGGGTCTTTCTCAGTGACTGGAACCATTTTCAAGCACTTTGACGTGTCTTGGCCATCATCGCCTCCCACTTTGTCAGCAATTAACATGTGAATCCAGAATCTCAGAGGTAGGTTAAGGCAAGTAGGATACAACAGGGTACGAGTCATTTGCTCAGGGAGAGAAAGCAAAGCAACTGGTACAATTCCTGTTAATAGCAGGAAAGGCAGATGAGCATGCTCGAGGGCAAAGCGAGGAAACCCCATCGAAAAGTGAGCCCTGGAAATCGGATTGGGGGAAATCCATGGCGAGAGAGCCATTCCCTTGAGGACTGAGAAAACAAACACGGGCAGTGCCAGCCGCGTAATTCTGCTCATCCCTTCTCTGGTTCCAAGCAGGATAAAATGAGCACGAGTACACTAGGAAAAAAAGAATGGCTTTTTTTTCCCCCCTGGTTTCACTCGTGATGAAGATACTTTGACGACGGAAGATCCCTCTGGCTTTATTCTACCTTACTTAACCTCAGCCACGAGTACCGCCGATGGAACCCTTGAGATTTCATTTTGCAACATGGAAAAGGGCCTGCTGGGGGAACTTACTAGGCAGATACCCTTGAATGCACTTCCTGATGAAGTGGGAGATGTGCCAGCTGCCACTACAGATGCTGAAAGAGCGGGGAACAAGTGGGGCTGATTGTAATAATACGTTGCACAAGTGATGGTGGTGGAGAGCCCGGCACCGCACGAGCACCAGCCGGCTAAACAAAGGCAAGGCAAAACCTGGCCCGCGGCGGTGGCACAGCTCTGAGGCTGGCTTGCTAATGTGTCCCCTGTCAGGAGAGCACAGTGGAATATCTCTTAAGAAAGAAAAGAAATGGTATCATCGGGGGAAACAGAGTTTTCGTTCCTAGACATTGTGATTGGCAATTTAAGTAAGCTGTATAGGCTGTGATTTTAGACATAGAGGATTGCTCTCAGTCAAGAAGTGGATCATTTAACTACTTGCAAATGCTTTCACTTCCATCAAAGATGCTTTTCTCTGATCGCAGTCTGGTTCTGTTATTTGAAAAATCAGCATCAAATCATTTACACCTTGCTACGAATTAATTAATAGGTTAGAATCCTACCCCAGAGAGTCATCAACACCTCCTGGCAACTAAATGAGGAAGAAAGAAAAATAAAAGAGTGTTTCCCATGTAAAGGGGACTTTATAGCATAAGACAGAGCAGGTCACTTCAGACTCAAGACTCACAGGTTGAGTTAGGTTTCTGGAAATACGTTAGAAAGAAAAAAGCAGAGGGCGAGGCAAGGGTAAAATTAAACTTTATTCCTTATTTTAAATTTTTCATTCAGTATGTTGATTGAGTCACTGGCAAAAAAAAACAAAAACAAAAACAAAAACAATTGGACCTTTAAAAGACAAAAGATGAAGACGAAGATGAAGTCCCACACTGACTATTCTTTCCTCTGTCTGTACCTGCCTTTCCACTGCCTAGCAAACCATCTGGCACATGACAGATAATAAATATTTTTTTCATGAATGAATAGATAAAGTTGATTTTTGTTACCACTCCAATAACATGCGAGTTTTCAATCTAGTTCTATTTTTCAATCAATTATAAGGTATAGTTTTATGAAAAGAATAGGCTGACTTCTTGTGTGGCATAAGAAATTGTAAAAGATAGCCCAAGCACTCCCAAAAAAAGTCTAAGAAATTGTTAGGCCAACTGGGTAAGCCTCCCAAGTGGCTAATTTGCAAGATAAGACTTATTTGAGTATATAAATTTGGATTTGATGTTAGACAAACAAGTAAAAAAAAGTTACATTCAAACCACACTTTATGTCATAAATTACTAAATAAACACACACACACACACTTTAAAAGTTTTTGCTCCTGGGGGTACAGCAGGTCTATTCTCATTCACTCAAGTCATAAGTAGCAAGGAATACTATATGTATAGAGTAAGGATTCCCATTTTTATGTCTCAAACTCTGACCCATCCTCAATTTATATTTTCAGCTGTCTACCAAACTCCCACTTGGATCTGTGATACCTATCTCAAACTCAGCATATCTAAAAAGCTTTGCACAGCCTTGTCTTTCTCATCCCAGTTAACGATTCCACCATTTTTATTTTCTTAACCCAGAAAATTAAGACTCATCCTTGATGTCATTCATTTCTTTCATCTCCTACCCCTATTTATCAGCAAATCATGAAGATTTTAGCTCCGAAATACAGATTTTCCTCTAAAAAAATAGAATCACATCCTCGCTATAAAATGAAAATGTCATATATTGAAAATATAATTACTAATCTTTTTTTTTTTTTTTTTTTTTTTGTATCGAGGATCAAACTCAGGACCTTGTGTTTGCGAGGCAGGCACAATGCCACTGAGCTACATCCCCAGCCCTGAAAATGCACTTACTACACCTAATCTGTAGGACATCATAGCCTGGCCTGTCTTGACCATACTCAGAACACATACATCAGCCTATATTTAGGCAAAGTCATTTCACACAAGGCCAGTTTCATCTCATGGTACTAAATATCTCGTGTATGCACACAGATGGGCATTCTGTTGACATGATAGGACTGAAAAGCACAAAACACAATAGCCAAAGTAACCAGCACAGGATCCATCATTTACCCTGAAGATTACAAGCCTCATAGGGAGCTGAGGCTCTCAGCTGCTGCTTTGCCTTCTGAGAAAGAATCCTACCACATACAGTGACCCAGAGGAAAAGATCCAAGATCCAAATTCAAAGAATAGCTTTTACTGAAAATGTATTATGCTTGTACCTTTGTAAAACTGAAAAATCATAAACTGGAGACCATCTGATTTTCCAGTCCTATATGGGTTCCTGCTCTCTACAGCTCCCATCCTAATCCAAGTCAGCTACACCTCGGCCACACCACAAACCTCCTAACTGGCCTCCCTGCTCTGTTCTTGTCTTTAAGTCCAATCTCCTCAACCAGTGTGATCTTTCACAATGCCAATCAAGCAACTTAAGCAGCCTAAAACCTCTCATTGCTTCAAATTCCAGCATGATCACCAGTCTTGTGTCCTGACCTCCTCAGTCTGCTGCAGCCCCTTGGCCCTGCCAACTGTTCACAGAGCCACGTAGCTCATGAACACCCAGCCCTTGCCACTTTCTCTTCCTTCTGCCTAGAATTCCCTTCCCCTAAACCTTCACATGTCTGATTCCTCACCATCGCCAGGACTCTATTCAAATATCACTCTCTGAAAAAGGCATTTCCACGTCTGTCTAAAATTTCCCCACCCTATCTGGTGCTTGTGGCTCTCAGGCCTCCCATTTAAACTATTCTCCAGACTCTGCACATCACAGATGGCATTTTGGGCATTTTTCAGCCTCCACAACTGGATGAGCAAATTCAGTTATAATGAGAATAATGAATTTCCTCCTGTATATCTATACTGATTTCTTTATATCCATCTCCTATTGGTTCTACTTCTCTAGAGAAACCTGATTCATACAACTGCTACACAATTGATATGATTTATTGCTCACTCATTCATTCAGCATATAGTTATTGTGTAGTTGTTCTGTGTCCAGCACCATTCCAAAGTTTCTATCAGTAAACGAGCTAATTTCCTACTCTCCTGGCTGACATTCTACATGCAGGGGAGTCAGACCATAAACCATGATTTGAGATATGATTAGTCCTGTGAATGAAACAAAGCCAGGTGTCCAGCTGCCGTGGTTCTTATCTAGTTGTCCCCCCCAAAATCTCCTTCCATCATAAATGAAAAGTTTCAAAGGTGGCTGGATTAAGGGTGTGGTGTTAGGATTAAGGGTGTGGATAATGGAAGCTCCACCCTGGGTGGGGGTGACCAATCAACAAGCTTATAGCCTGGATGAAATATAAAGGCAACAGTGAAAGGCCGGCTGCTGCTGTTCCACTGCTTTCTGCCTGCCCCGCCATGGACTGTTTCTCCTCTGTGATGCCCCTCTGCTGTGCCACCCTACCTTGGAGCCAGTCAGCTATGGACTGAAACCTCTGCAGACTGTGGGCTGAAATAGACCTTTCCTCCTTGGATTTGTGGGTGTCAGGTATATTGTCTCAGCAAGAATATAACTAAGACACCAGCTCCCGGGCTTCCCTTAGATGAGATGAGGTGACCCCATCACGGTAGTTTTAACAGAGATTGAAGATTTGATTGCACTATTGTAAAAAAAAAAAATAAAGAAAGAAATAATTTGTAATGGAGAAAGCAGCCACTACTTAATCTAAACAAACCACTGAATTTGGAAGCTCTGTGTATTCAGTAGTGGCTAGTAAGAGAGATCTAAATAAAATGTGCATAATATCACACTATCTTCAGAACCTCAAGAACTGGATAAAATGCTTTCTTGGGCAGGTGAAAGATGGTTTGAAATAAATGGATATATGTAGGCTGGGAGTGAAGGTCAGTGGTAGAGCAGGTGCCTAGCATAGCAAATCCCTGGGCACATTCCCCAGCATGGCAAAAAGTGTGTGTGTGTGAGTGTGTGTGTGTGTGTGTGTGTGTGTGAGTGTGTGTGTGTGAGTGTGAGTGTGTGTGCCCGCGTTCCTGCCAGTCTTCACAAGGTGCAGAAGATAACCAGTGCTGTTTTTGCTAGGTTGTCCTTCTTTGCTCTTCCTTTTTAAAAACGTGAAGCCCATTGGGAAAGAAGCATTGTATAAATTCAAAGCATTATCTTATCAAATCCCCATAATTATTTTAACTATGTGGTGTAATCCATGCACAGGCAGTGATTAAGCCATGCTGCAATTAAAACAATACCACGATACTAATCACAAATGAGCTAGACAGACTGTGCTATCTTTCTGCTTGATGTCTGAATGTAATTTTACCCTGCAGACACCATTAAATTCTTGTGACATGTTTTTAAATCCCTGGCTGTCTGAGGGAGAGTTGGGTCAGGGAAGATTGGGTATGGACAAAGAGTGGGGTAGGATCCTAGAGGAAGCATAGACTTTCTAGACAAGCCCTTCATCATGACGGGGGAAAGAAACTGAAAATGATTCTTGGAAAAATATTTCTTTCTTAGTAAAAACTGTCTAAGCAGAAAGCCAGATAGTTCAGCTGAACTACAGGAGTTATCTAGAAGACAGAACGACCTGGCCAATAGTTCTGTATTTAGACCACAGCTACAATTATTTTTCTAGTCAGAACAGATGAAAGAAAGAAAAAGCCCATTTTACACAGATATCTACACAAGGGCAATGGCATGAATAGTTTAAATACCTGTCTCCCCACGTTAACATGAGTCCAAATGATGTTTGTGTTTTACTGTCTTTATTTTTTACTCCCAGCGAATATCAGGAAAGACAGCACAAAAGTGCATGGACTAAACAGCAAAAGGAAGATATATGCCATTAAAAAAATTCGCCCCAGATCACTGAGAAGTAGCTACAAAATAACTCAAGCTAGTTCTTTAACTCCAGTCTGAGGTTACCCTAACATAACCATGCTAGTGGAATCACTCTGTAGGGTTATTCATGAGAATGAGAGATGTTCAACAGTTTCAGGACTTACCTTAGGTCACTGGTCCTGGACCTCAAGCATCTGGGGACGTGCAAGTGCACTTCTCATGGTAGAGCTCATTCTTGGCCTCCCCAGGACCACACACAAAAAGAAATCCAACTTCTGGAATCTTAACCTGGACTTAGAGACTCAGAAAGCCCAGGGCTGGAGCCACAGATAACTAAGTCTGGAAAAGCTTTTCAAGGGGATTCTGATGCCCAGACAAGCTGAACAGCCACTGCCTTTGGGTCTGTCCATCACCACACAGCACAAATTCTAAGGATCCAGGTAAGCATCCCGTGGGTGTGCAGGGATCCCCTTCAGCCACAATCCCAGCCTCCCCATGTGCTAGACACACGAGGCTCTCCTCTGTCACTGAGGGGAGGAGGCTGGGCAGATCCATCTACAAAAGCAGGTCAGAGAAAGAGAGCTAGAAATCCACACCTTTTCTCTGAGTAGAGCTACGCTGTTGGGAAGAAAGAACTTAGGCTGAGAGTACACACTAGATCTCAGAACTAAAGAGGAAGAGGTGATAAGCTCTCTGATTACTGCTCACCTTAAGTACTCTTCAGAAGCAGCACTGTGCACTCCCTGGATGACTTCTGTACATATCTGTTCAAACAAGTGAGGGACAACTTCAACAGACTCACGTTATCCTCAGGTGTGTTCCTCCCTACAGTCTCACCCGGCCATGTACATCATCCTGAAAACAGGGAGAAGGAGTCATTTACCTGGCTCCCTGAATTAAAGGTCACACTTCATCAGAAACATATCAACTCCATCTGTATCAGTTAGCATTTGCTGGAGGAACAGATGTAAATATATATATGATTTACAAGGTAGGCAGACATCTAGTGGCCACCTACAGAGTCAGGTGTGGGCCCTGGAGAGCAGAGGATCTGGTCAAAGTCAAAGGCCTGGAGCCCACGGCCAAGTCCCATGTGAATCTGTATCTGGAACCTGGAGGGTCTGCGCTGGAAGCCTAGAGGGAGATGTCCAAAGGCAATGGGGAGATCAGAGCTCCTCCAGAGAAGCAAAGGTGACATCCACCCCCATCTGTCCCTTTTCAGTCCACGCAGCTGTGAGCCTATTAGTCGATGCCACCCACACTCACGGCGGGCCTTCCCTCCTCGGGAAACCCACCATCGAGACATGCCCAGGACTGTGCCAACAAATCTGCTACGGGTTTCTCATTCAAGTTGACACCAGAATTAATTATCACATCATTCATTCGTGTTTTCTCTTCATTAAACAGACATGAGTGGCGGGTCTGTCATGTGCCAGGCACTAGTCTAGAAGCTGAAGAAACAAACTTGGGTATGACCTCACCCCACACCTTGGGGCACCCAGTCTAGGAGAAGGCAACGCAGGTGTGAAAGGTGGAGCACCATGGGATCTGGGGTCACCGCAGTAGAAGTGGGCACAGGACGTGGCGATGCCAATGCAGCCGTAAGAGTGTGGCGCGGTGTGCGGAGGTCCTGGGCTTCAATACTCTCTCTTCTCTACTCCACTCTCTCTTCTAGCTCACCGCGACCTAAGACAGCTCTGCAAGGACCAAGAACCCGTTCTGTGTCCTGCCATCTGTAACGCTCAGTGCTCAACAGTGTGGAACGGGCCAAGCGCGTGAGGATTTCAAATGCTATGAATGTCCCTGAGGCTACAGCCTTCTCCAGAGCCCCCCCACCAGCTGCCTCTGCTGCGTTGCCTTCTAAATACGTGTCATCGTGTGTGCCTCCTTGACGACCGAAGTCAGGGCTTCGCGTGTGGCAAGAAGCCCGCTGAGCAGCACACGGCCCACTCTCTGCTGCCAGTGATGCTGGGTTTTGTGCAAATCTACCCCATGCAACACGGCACCATGACTGGGGGAAGTGATTTCCTGAAAAAGCAAATGGAGTGGAGTTGCCAAAAGAGTTTCTAGGAGGATATTCCTGGAATTCGGGATTTTTGATTTGTGTCCCTACAAACCCTGGGCAAGCTGCCCTGCTAAAATTACCATTAAGTCGAATTTATGACCAAGTAATGGTGCATTTCTCTCATTAAAGACAGATCCTCTCTATCTGTCTGGGCTCCAGCATGACCTGGGTGGGAAAACAATAAATCCCCAACCCCGTGCTGCTCTTCTGCGTGCCTGGGGACTGGGTGGCCATGCCGGGCCGCTGAAGGTCAGCTTTGTGCGTTGTGTCTCAAGAGGGCAGAAAAATCAGTTTGAGGATTTGCTAGAGGACGAGCAAAACAATGGATAACCAGTGCCCTAGCACGATTCTGCGGCTGGAATGCCTTTGAAACCATTCCCAATAGCACTGGGGATTAGGGGAGTCTTGAAGGGAGGATGAGTTACGCGACCCGGACTGTGCTGCCTTCCACCCAGGAGTCACTGGGACAAATCCGAGGCCACTGTGACCTCGTCTCTGTCAAGGAGGGAGAAAAATGGCCCCGACCAAGGGAGTGCATCTGCCACAGCCGCCAGTCATTTCCGTGGGCTTCCTTGACTGTTTGATTAAAATCAGAGAAACAGAAACAGACGAACCGCGGGATCTGACAGCCCATGTTCTCACTTGAAACTGCCAGTGCGGAGTGGTGATTACGGTGTTCAGTGCTTACTGAGTGTTTCAGACCTCGGGCCAGATCCACACTAAGCCCTTCACCTGCGTCCTCTGTAACCCTCACCACCACCACAGGGGGATTTCTAGCTCCATTCTTTGGATGAGAAGCCTGGGGTTCACAAAACTAGACCCATCCACAAGGGTGGTACTGGCGGGGACCGTGAAGGAAGGGCTACCTGTTCTTAAATTTCAAACTGAGGCTTTTCAAATAATAGAAATAGATAATAGAAAATCTTAATACTAGAAGGCCTCATCATTGATGGTTTGGGAATTTCCTTTTCAATTACTATTGTGATAAAATAAATCATTCAATACCTACTCCTTTCTCTCTCACCAGCAACTAACTATAGCCTCCCAGTCCACATGGGGAGCATTTTAAGCAGAGGTATTCTCAAGATAAACTCTATCTCAACTTCCCTTTGCCATTCTGACTTCCTTCTTTATAATAGCCTCCAATCCCATCATAAATTCTTTTATGTTATCAAGGAGTGAGTTCTATGTTCCTCAACTCCTTATTCCCTTTTAGATCTTGTAATCTACGTCAACCATTTCTTAGCTGAATTATTATAAACTTCTTGAAGTCTCAACATCCTCAAGAAATCAATGTTATATATTATAAGGCTTTCTGCAGCAGTACAAAGCAATCTAGACTTCTGTGCATTACAGTTTGGGGGGGGGGTCTGTGTTTTTTTCTCACTCCCAACCATTTTCAACTGTTCCCGACACACTGCTGGTGTGGCCCCACTGTTTACAATACACCTTGCTTAATAAATAATTGTCTGGATAAGCACCCGAGGGCAGACTTATTCTTCTGCTACGGAGTACAGTGTGTGGGCCTTGTGGCAGATATTTCCATATTAACCTTCGTTTACTTCTGTGTTCACTGCAGACTTCCCAGGAGTTGTTTGACGAAAGACAGAAGCTGGACGTGAATGCAAGTCGTGTTCTTATTGGCAAGTTCTACAGACATATGTAGAAGTAAATCAATGCACACGGTGATATGTAAATACAGGCATGACGGTTTTTAGCTTAGACTATTCATAAATCGGGCATAACACTGTGAAAGAACTTTGAGTCTCCAAACTAGAGGCCATACTGAGAAGTCTGAAGCCCAGAATTCAAACTGAAACATTACTTACCACACTGCTTATTCATAATGTAATGCTTGATACATAAAGTCACTCAGTAAACTCTATAGAATTTTATTCATAAGAAGGATTCAGTGCCAAACCATTAAATCATTTGCTAATTCTTTTCTCTTCCCAGCTCCATTTATGCTTGTTTTTGATCTTAAAGTTTGTAAAATACTTTACATGTGTTTAAACATTCTTTCTATGTAAGAAAACAGCAAATATTAAGAGAATGAAAATATAAGTCACCAAGTGAGAAAAATTATATGTCTAATAAAGAACTTTCAACCAGAATGTATTTTTTTAACTCTCAAAATTAAAAGGCGAAAACAAACCAGATTTGGGCAGATACCTCACCAAAGAAGATATACAGATGGCAAATAAGCACATGAAAAGGTTTTCAGCACCATTCATCATCATTAGAGAAATGCAAATATAAAATACAATGCACTACCATTACGTGTTCATTAGAAGGGCTAATGTTAAAATAGTGCCCATACTGACCATAATCTTTGGCATGTGAGCAAGGAATCAAAAGGCAGAATGAAAGAGGGAAAGGAGGGAGAGGAGATTAATAAAAGTGGGAGGGGGCTGTGAAGTTCAACGTACAGGCACCAAGTGCCTACGAGGAATGTCATTGTCAAGGACTACAAACACGCGTTCAATAGATATAGACACGAAAGGATCCGAGAAGGCTGCAGTGAAAGAACTGAGAAATGTCAGATGCATTTACCAACTCGCCATGATGAGTGCAACCATAAGGTACTACAAACGTGCGCTAAAAGTTTTTCATAAATAAAATACTAATGGAGAATGTTGAGGAGGTTGGAGGATTTGAACTGTCACAGACTACCGGTGAAAGAGTTAAATGAAACAACCTATTTGGAAGATAGTCTGGCATAAAGTTACCATATGAGCTGGCCATTCCCCTCTGAGGCATTTATCCAAGAAAAGTGAAATCAAAAGTGCATACAAGTGTTTAGCCATCAATGTTCACAGCAGCCTTCTCCATAACAGCCCCGAACTTGGAACAATCCGAAAGCCTATTGGCAGATGTATGGGAAATAGACTGTGCTGTAGGTATGCAGTGGACTACTTCTCTGCAACTAGGACATAGTACTTGCTGGCCAGTACGCTGACACAGCTGGATCTCGAAATAATTATACTGCATCCGAGAAGCAAAAAACATACACACTTTAGGATCCCATGCTTGTAAAGTTCTGCAAAAACGCAACCTAATCTATAAGAACAGAAGAGAACTCTAAAGTTGCCTGGTGGCTGAAAAGACTGAAAGGAAGAAAGACGAAAGAACCCAGAGATGATGGATATGTTCCCTACTTTGATTACAGCAAGGGTCAGAGCTATAAAGCATGTCAAAATTTTACATTTTGCACTTTTGGTTTGCTGCCAAATACTATACTTCAATAACCAAATACTATACTTCAATAAAGCTATCAAAAATAGTGGAAAAAAAACATAGCCAACAAAAGAAAGGGGATGAAGACAGTTACAAAATCAACATTCTATATCAGATAAAATTTAACAGATCAATCTAGCCACATATTTATTTTATAGATAAAGTAGTCGAGGTGTAGACAACAATTATTAGATATGTAGACTAATTCAGGGACAAAAAACAAAAAAAGAAACAAGAATTAACAGATTTGACATTTTGTAATTTTTAGAAAGCAGCCAGGAGCTATCTTAATGTGAATCAGAACTGTGTTGTACAGGCTGACAATGACATCCCGGGTCAGGATAGCAGGGCTTAGGGCTCCAAGCACAATCACATCATGTTCCCAGGGGTGTCCAGTGGCGTGTGTGAGCTCCCCCGGGGAGGAGGGGCTCTGGACCCCTGAGAGGGGCACTCCAGAGATCACGGCGGCGTGCCCAAGCCAGCCAGTACCATCTTGTGAGGCAGTCTTGTGAGTCAGTGCCCCTCTCTTCAAATCTCTGCTGTAGTGACCCACACTGGTAACTCACAACCAGCCAGGGTATAAGCATTCACACAACGGAAATCAGCAAGTGCTACATTTAGGGTTCCTCTCCTCCCTGGACTAGGTTGTTAAACATCTCTGAGCTGACTGCCCCTAAGTGTGAGCTACAGTTAGTTTACATTGCACTGCTCATATTGCAGTATTGAGGAGTAACTTCCTAATAACACAATACATAATGTTGGTTGCTTAAATTAATTATTATGTGCTGCTGTCTTTATATTCAGATAAATGCCTAAGGTTAAGGGAGGGTATGTGTTCACGGGTATGCTCAGGGAGGAGTTGTCTAACCTCACCTGTTCATCATCTGCCATGATGTTTTTAGTGACATCATACTGAATAGAATGTCAAACCAAAATAGAGGAGCATTTGACCCGAAGGGCTGAATTAGACAATACAAAGGCTTTTACAAGATTATCCAATCATGCTCAAGGCTGATAAATGATGGACATATATGTTAAAATGCTGATGTGTTATTTTCATTGAAAGCTTTTGTCTTCCCCTAATCTGAAGCCTGGGTCCATGTTTTTATATAGAGTGTGATGGGAAAGACCAGAATTCAAGCCTTGACTGTGGTGCATTCTAGCTGTGTGACCTCCAATGAGTCACTTCTGAGCTTCAATCTCCCCTTTGGAAAATGGAGGCGATGAAATGGGGTCACCCAGCGCACATACGTAAGTTTACCCTTCATTTTTCACATAACACTCTTCCATCTTCCCCCACCTCGTAGGTGCTGGGGCTTCATTTGCATTATTCCATTTAGCCTGCTTCTAACAGGGACTTAAAAGCTCGTAAGTGGGATTACCAAAGACCCTCCTCATTTTCCTTCTCTAAAACATTTCTTGGAGTCGCACAAATGAATGTGTAGATGCTCAGAAACTGGCCTTGTGATGTTAAAGATCTTTTAGGCCACACGATAGGTGAACGGTTGCCTCACCTATTTCCTGTTAGAATGGGAAGTGCTTATGTTAGAGCTGTGTACCCAGCACCTAAATTAGACACCTGTTAAGAGCATGCTTTTCCTCTCTGATGCCTAGTGAGGCCCAATGCTTGACAAAGGTGGTACTTAATGAATATCTAGCAGAATCCATCGTCTTCAAGGTTTTCTTATGTCAAATTTTGTGACTAAAAAGGAAGGAAGAAGAGGAAGAAAGGAAGAAATAAAATATGAAGAACTAGAGGCTCCAGGAATAGATTTAACTACTTGAAGCAGACTATTTCCAAATGAGGTGCAGTGGCCAGGAAACCAAGCAAAGGCAGACATCCTGCCTCCTTCCCCTACCTCAAACAAACCACATTTCACTGTAACAAAGACACATTTTTCCAATAAGGACTAAAAGAGACTCAGAAGAACACGCTGTTGCAGCAAATGGAGAACTTTCATTCAATAATCTGTTCCCAGAAATAACTCCAAGTTCACTATGAAAACCATGTCAATTCTGAAAGTGATGAAGCACTAATGCACATATATCACAAAAAATCAGCAAGCTGAAATAAATAAAGATTATTCTGAGTCTAGAATTCTTTCTGGAATAACATTTTATGCTTTTAAAATTTCAGTCTGTGGCTGCTCCAATTCCCCCATCATGTGGAGAATGTCTCTCTACCCAACAGGAGTTCCTGTGACATATTATATAAATAAAACCTTTATAAGGCATTTTAAGTGCAGTTAATGAGGTGGGGATTTATAGTATCTTGCTATAAATCACTTTTCAAACCAGGAATCTCATGATGTATGTCTTACAAGTTCAGATTTTATTTTATGACGTTTTTGTAAGCCATGGTGAAAAGCATTAAATTCCAGGGTTCATACTGATTTTCTTAATTGCTCGACATTGAAAACATTTTCCAAACATTGCTTTTTCTAACATGTCGGTTGTATAGTTATTTTTGAGAACTTCTTCTGGCCTCTTCTAACAGATCCAAATGTCGCATTGTACAACTGAGACAACAGAAGCCCAGGGAGGGTTGGTTAGTGGCGCTCACGAGGTCCCTCTAGGGGACTGGCGGACCAGGGCGCTGAGGCCTCCTGGCGCTCCAGCTGCCTCTCCTTCCTCTCAGACTGAATTCTTTCTCCCTTGCAGTGTCACACGATTAAATTATCGGCCCTCACACAGGTCCAAGAGGAGGCTCCTTCACCCTTGAGGTGTGTGATGATTTAGGAGACCCGGGGTGGAAGACAACAGCCTGTCTGCCTCAAGGCAGAGGCACCACGAGCAGGAGTGCAGGGGGTGGGAGCTTGGCACAAAGAGCAAACCCTCCTTGTCCCCGCCTCCTGTCTTTTCCATATTTTTTTTTTCTGAGACCGCTCTTCCCATCCCTTTCTGTGGCTTTCTTCCCCCTCAGCCTCAGAGAGCTCCTGTGAGCCATGGCTTCCTTGAGGGTGTAGACAGGCTCCTCACAGGAGTTCCCCCAGACCTCTCACCACAACTGCGTTACATTGCTCGTGTCTCAACTGACTGTTAAAATCCGCCTCCTCCGCTAAAGTTGGAGCTGTAGAAGATGCAGAACTACTCTTGCGTGTTTTCTACTGTATCTTCCTCACCTAGCCCAGGCCTGCTCTGCAGGATGTGCTGAACAATGCACGTATCGCACAGCTGTATGAAACACAACTACCTTCCAGTCACTGTGCTGGGCCCTGGGGCTATGGAAATAAATGAGCCTTACATTTAGTATGAGGGGAGACGCAGAAAAAAACACATAAACACCAATTTACTTAAGAGTGCCCTGAAGGAGACAAACAGGACACCAAGAAATCAAAGAATCAGACTGCAGGGTGAAGAGGAGGCATCAGGGGGACACGCAGATGAGAGGGGACATCTGAAGAGGTAACGTTCCAGGTTCCAGCCGAGACAGGAAGAGTGAAAGGCAGCCATGGCAACAAGACTCTAGGAAGAATTCCCCGAAAAGGGATGAGCTGGTGGGAAGAAGAGACAGAGGGGCTGCTGTACCCAGCAGGGAGTGAGGAAGAAGGCGTCCCCGGCGAAACTGCACTCAAACAGCGGGTCACTGAGGGCCGAGTTCTATCGGAAGGGTGACGGGAAGACACTGGACGACTGGAGCGGAGATTGGACGTGCTCAAGTTGGCCGACGATGTTAGAGGGTGCTCAGGGTTGTGCTCTGGACCTTGGCTGATGGGTGGGTGATATAGCTCGGGGGCAGCAGTGTGCAAAAGCCATAAAACCAGCTTTCTGGCTGGCATAGAAATCCAGGCACCAGACAATGGCAGCTTGGACCACACTACTGAGAGCAGTAAGGGAAACGGTGGATGGATTTTACACTTATTTTGGAAGTAGAATCAGTAACCATAGTGGAAACTGTGGGGTTGGATGTGTGGGATGAAGCAGAGAATCAGTCGGGTTTCTGGCTCGACCAAGTAGGTGGAGAGAGGTACGATTTACAGAGGTTAGGGTTAGGGAAGAAGAGGAGGCAGCCAGGCAAATTGAAATTTCCACTATGGCTACGCTAAGTTTGAGGCACCAGTGCTCTAGGTGTACAGATGTCCATTGGAAGATTTGTCAAAATAAATCAGACACATGAGCTTAAATATCACTTAGGTTCTCTTATATAAGAAAGTCAAAGTATAAATAAATGCAAGAGAAAAATAAAGGATGGATAACAGGAAACAGGGAGATAGGTCTTTTGCAAAAGAGAAGAGGACCGACAGATAGAGGGAAGAAGGGAAGGGGATGAAAAAATGATTAAAATATGTTACGTACATGCATCAGCTCCCCACAAGGCATGCAATCAAGTAAAACAGCTTTTAAATCAAATATGTAATTTCCAGTTAGAATGGACGGATGCATTGCTCACCCCCTCATGAATAACTCATGCTGCCCAGGAAAAAGCAGATCCGCCACAAATCAAGGGTTCCTGAGTCCATCAGGCAGCCAGGGTCACAAGGCGAACAGGTGAGCTGAATCCAAGCGGGTGAAAGGGCATCTCATAGGAAACAGAGCACCCAAACATTTCATCTTCAAAGAGCATACGAGGAAGGAAGGCAGCTGTAGGAATGGCTAGGAACAGAACAGCTAAAATTTAACACATTTTTTAAAGTGCAGTTGTGGCTAGTGCGAAAGTGTAGTCTTCCAAAACCGCCAGCACACCCACCTCTGTGGGATTCTGGTCAGGTCTCTCCTGGATACTTCTAAGATTTGGGACAGGTAGGAACTGGATAAAGCCTTTCTTGGTGGCACAGGTACACAGGGCCCGCTAAGGTAGGAAAGAGCAAGAGTGCGTAGGAAATTCATCTAACCTGGTTCTCATGAAAACAGGATGGTAAGCAGCTGCCACTGTTCACAGCCTGAGAATTTCTCAGATAGGAATCAGTCTGTTCTGACAGCGCAAAGAGCCTGCTCACTCCTCAGACACGGCCATGCTTTCACAGGAAGTAAGGTAGACCCACCACAGAGGGACACACAGGAAGTCCTGCCATGTCTCTGTTTCCATCCCAGGTTCCAGTTAAGGGATGAAGAACTTGCTCATATCCAGGACCCTACAGCACAATCAAGAGCCCTGGGACTGCTTGAGGAGCAGCAGGAAATTCATTCGAGGCAGAGTTTTACAAGTAGAAGTTCTTCCCGTGCACTCTAGACCTGGATCCAAAAGGAGACAAAGATTTGTCATAAGAGGAAGGTGAGAAGGCTCAAAAGGTCTGGTGTGTGCTTCTTGGGAGCACAGGACCTGCCTAAGGCTCAGGCTGGAGCGGGAGAACCGAAAACCCCCAACTCCAGTGTGAGCCCTGCATGGAGAAATAAACAGAAAGTGGAGAGAAGTCGCCTGTGGGAAAAGGCAGGTAAGGATTGCTGAAGCTAAGGATGGAGAGGGAAGATTCAGAAAACCCTCTTAGCATCTCAGATCTCACACTGAGAACAAGATACCAGCAGTCCACCACAGGAGGGATTTGATGCATAGGGTTCACCGGAGTTAACAACGTATCAACAACAACCACAAAACCAACCCCAATCCATCTGCCAATAGAGAGCCCCAGCTACCCGGGACTCATGAGCTAACAGGAGAAGAGCGTGCCTGGTTCTGGGCATAAATATTATTTAGTTCAGTCTCTCATGTTCTTTTCTACACATTATCTCGTACATAAACAAAATTGTGATGTACGCAAAAAGCAAAAACAAAACGACCCGTTGTCGAGAGATTAAACAAACTCAGAATTTGGCTCAGATGTCACAACCAACAGACAAAAACTTTAAAATAATTATAATTAATATGTTAAAGGGTCTGGTGGGGGAAAAGGGGATAACGTATGCAAGAAGAGTTGGGGAATTTCAAGAGAGGTCTACTCATTCCCCAGGAGTGCCAAACCAAACTCCCGTGAACTTGGTGACTTGGAACAAGAGAAAGTCATTCTTTCATGGTGCTAAAGGCCTAGAAACCGTGGGGTTAGCAGAGCCCACTCCCCCTAGAGCAGTGATGGCGAACCCTTAGAGCTTTCAATGATAACAAGCAACATGCATGCCATAGGTTCGCCACCACTGCCCTAGGGACACAAGAAGAGTCTTTCTTGACCTCTTGCTGATGCTGGGAACCCCTTGGAGATTCTGGGAGCAGCCGGCATCCCGTACAAGGCTTCTGGACTTGCAGCCACAGCCCTCCAATCTCTGCCCTGTGGTCACCATACCTGCCCTCTGTGTCTGTCTTAGCTTCTCCTATCCATTATGGAGACACTTAGCCCTGGGGATACGCACCACCCAGAAAGTCCAGGGCAGTCTCACTTCTAGAACCTGCACTTGATTCTAGAAACACCCTTATTCCAAATAAGATGACATTCACCGATCTCAGGGGTTTGGATGTGTTTACTTCTTTCGGACACCACCATTCAACTCGCTAAAGATGGAAATCGTAAAAGTGAATCAAAAGGTATGGTCAGCAAAGAGCCCCATGCAAGGATGTGCAGGGCAGCCCTGATCCCAGTCAGAAGCCATCTGGTTTCCTAAAAACAAGCAATGCCCCGTTCATCTCCTTCAGGGTCACTTTCCCCTCTCCTTGAAGGACAGCAGGTATCCACGGCCAAAGAGCTGCCATCCTGTCATCTCCAAGCCGGTCTTTGTTTTGTTTTGTTTTGGTACCGGGGATAGAACTCGGGTCCTTGTGCTTGCAAGGCAGGCAGCAGAACCACTGAGCTAAATCCCCGGGGTCCTGCTGTCCTGTTATCTCCAAGCTGTTTTTTTGTTTGTTTGTTTGTTTTGGAACCAGGGATCGAATTCAGGTCCCTGTGCTTATGAGGCAGGCAGTGGAACCACAGAACTGAATCCCTGGCCCTGCCATCCTGTCATCTCAAACCCAAGGAGTGCAGCAGCCTTCCCTCATCTGTCCTGTCTCCATGCCCTCCACTTTCAGCCCACAGTGTTTCTGCTCACATTGTCCCATAAGCTCTTCATTGGGTTCAGCCACTCTGCTGGTGCTTAATTAATGGGCTTCTCCTGTTTTGCAGTTCAGATAGGCCAAGAACTTTCCAAATGTTGGCATTCTGGGTTTCCTCCTAAACGAATCCTCTTATAGCCCGCCCCCCATTTTAGCATGAGCAGTCTAGAGTGACCAAGCAGCTTCTTTACCATTATGCCTAGAAACCCTCAGGGAAATGTCAAGTTTCAAGTATGCCTGGCACAGACCATTAGGCGGAACCAGGACCAGGTGGAGAAAGAAGAAGGCTGGTATCCACATCAGTCCTCTCCACTGGATCATTCAAATCCTCTTCCCTTGACATTGCGCTCTACTGCGCATTTACACGGGGCGCAGATCCTTCCACCTCACAAATACACCTCTTCCCCTTTCTTCCTTCTTTCTTTCCTTTCTTCCTCCACCAACCCCACTGGAAATCAAACCCACAGCCATTCTACTACTGAGCTACATCCTCTGCCCTTTTTTTACTTTAGCTGTGTTTTTTGTTTTGTTTTGTTTTTAATTTTGAGACAGGGTTGTGTCAAAATAACCTTACTAGGTTGCCCAGGCAAGACTTAAATTTGCAATGCTCCTGCCTCAGCCTCCTGCCGTGTTGGGATTACAGGCATGCACCTCTACGTCTGGCTACTCCACCCGCTTTCTAGTCACCAGTTTTCCATTTATGTTCCTGCCATGTCCTTGACCATCTAACCAAAACACTGGCCAGAGAACCACTACAAACGCACCTATCTGGCCATTTTTCCTTCCAAGTAAGGCTGAAAGTTCTGTCCACTGGGAGGTTCTGCCCTCAGTGCAGTCCTTCAGGTACTGCTCAGGAAGGGGCTGTAGAGCTGCAGCTGCCCACCCTTAGTGGTGCCTGTGATGATGCAGACCCTTTACCAGCCAGACCGAGGTCCTCTCTTCCTCCGTCATTGACCACAGGGAGCTCCACGCGAGGCCGTGGTGAAGGCAGCGTGGCAGGAATGAAGGCTCCTGGCACGGGGGCCATTTCTTCCGGCCCCTTCTGAGCCTCTAGGGCTTGGGTCCAGTCCCATGCACACACTTCCCTTCAGGACAGAGAGCTCTTGCACAGGCCAAGCCTCACGATTCGTCCTGTCCAGTGGCCTAGTCCAAGCTGCGCGGCCTCCCAGTGGACAGTTTTGTGTGCTGCCGTGGCCCACAGTCAAGCACGCTGCCTCACAGGCCGGTAAGGGTTGAGAGCCGTCCTCACAGGGAGAGCAACGCTGGCAGCAGACAGTGAGGATGCTCCAGTGCCCTGAGGTCCTGCGCTGTGGTTCCCCTGCCTGGCGCCCCTCCCTGCCCTGGAGCTCCGTCAGGCCTGTTGGATCCTGGGATTCAAGAGCCAGGGCAGCATGCGCTGCGTCCTGCTCCTGCTGCAGAAGCTTCTCTTGTGCTGGGCTCAAAACTAGCAGCTTTTTAGGCCACACAGTGAATGGAAAGGAATAAGGAAGGTGCTGGCTCCAGAACACAGAGACCCTCCCGGCACCGTGCCTCCTTTTTGGTTGCAGGAAGCACCAAGGGGGAGAGCTAGGGAAGATACGCTGACCGCACGCGGACCATAAATCCCTAGAAATCTCACTTAGGAAGTTCCTCCATTGTTGGTCCGGTTTCTTTTCCACCTTCTGATATGTACTCGCCACCGTGCCTTAGCAAGAAGTCTAGAGAAGTTGCTGTGTCTGTCTTGCCAGGCCACTCAACATCATGTCATTGATGAGTGGGTTCCCGTGATGTCCCACAGACGTGGAAGGCGGCCACGGTCTCTGTGAGCTCAATTACAAAACAGGACAGGAGCGTTTATATACAGTGAGAAGAGAACATAAACGTGTATTGTTGGCCTTGTCAGCTGCGGACAAACTGCTTCCGGTAGTTTTATTAACAAATATAAGGAAGCGGCGTTTGCTAGACCAACAGCTGCACACGAGCTACCAGGGATGTGTTCATTCACTCCAGCAGCAGCAGCTGAAGTCCCCACCTGGCTGCTTAACCTCACCACTGCTTTTCCGGGAGCCTTATGTTCTCCAGACAGGCCCAATGGATAAGGTGAACTCCAACAGCAGAAACAATCACTGCTGTATTCTTCAGGTCCTTGGTGGTGGCACTAATTTATGTGACCCTTTCCAAAAATGCACCATCGCTTTTGGTTTGCTGTTCTCTGGCAGAGGCAGCTCAGTGGCTGCTTCTGCTAAGGGGAAGGAACTCCCGACCTCTTCAACGATGCCAAAGAATGGCATCAAGGACAAAGGAGGTGAAGAGTAGGAAAGTTTTATCAAGAGGAAGCTCATGAGAGGCAGGAAGGATCCTGAAAGCAGGTGACCCTGGGGCTCTTGGTCTAGAGGGTTCTACACAGTGAAATCACATCACAGGTTACTTTAGGTCAGACTACAATCAACCTATAGGACTGCAAGTAAAGTCACTTGGCTAATATTAATTTGAGAGAAATCAGGATACGTAGCAAGGGTACAGAGCACGGAGAGCACAGGCGCTTCTGGAAGGGGCAGGGGTGAAAGGTAGTGCTCTGGTGGTCTGCCTCTGTTTGTGATGTCGTTTGGCTCGCCGGACCAGGCGGTGTTGGTGACGACACTGCTTTGGACTCTCGTTTCTCTCCAGGAGGCCCGCAGGCCCAGCCATCACATCTCCATCTTGGGGCCTTGTTTCTGTCAGCTCAGCTCGTGACCACAGGCCCGGTTGGCCTCCAGTCGTTGTGACTCCCTGGCCTGGTCCCTTTCTCACTGCCTGTCAGCCTCGACCTAACTCAGCTGTCTTGTCTTCCCCTGGGCCTTTTCCAATGCTACAGCTCTCACTGCACGGGTCAGGAAACCCCTTCTAGTTACGCATGTAAAATTGGGAAAATAGACATAGGAGGGATTCGGGGGCCCACTGGGCCTAGGCTAACTTCACTGGTCACCCAACCTCCATAAGCCCCCACTGTGAGGATAGACCACAAGACCATGGTGACATCTTCGGTGATCCAGAATCAGTTCAGAGTCAGGGTCTGGTGGTCCCATCGGTTTTAATTATTTGCTTTTCCCCAGTGCACAGTACTCTGTTAAAAGACCACAGAGCTCTTTGGGAAAGTCTGCGGGGAACAAGCAGTGTAAATGTTCCTCAGAACACCAAAGCCTGCCAGGTGTGGTGGTGCACGCCTGTGATCCCAGCACTCAGTAGGCTGAGGCAGGAGAATCACTGCAAGTATGAGAGCAGCCTGGGCTACATAGCTCAGCCTGAACTATATAATGAGACCTCCTCTCAAAAAGCAAACACGAAGCAAACAAAAAGAATACCAAGGTCTGTCCTATGGAGAGACATGGCCAGACATTCCTGGTCTGTAAACTGGGTCCCATCTGGCACTGACTGAGGAGCCACGACTCTGGCTTTATGATTCAGGTTGGGCTCGGTGCGCTCAACAAGGACACATGTGTTTCCTACAGAGCACACATGTGCTCCAGGCCTAGGGACACCGCTTACTCCTGATGGTTCATAACTGGAATATTATAAATAGGTTCAGTGACCCTGAAGAACCGGAGTTAAGTCTATTAACACATTCCATGGCAAGCGTACTAGGAGAGAACTTTTACAGTTACAGTCCTGAGGCTGTGACTGACCATGGGGTTGGAGCTCGTGTTTAGAGCTACCTGCTACTCCCCTTCTGCGTTCCCCTGGCCTTCAGCAAGCACCTCAGAGGTCTTGGTTCTTTCCTGGGCGGGGATCCATTCCTGGAGGCTCTGGACCATTTGGCTTCCTGCCTGGATCGGGTGTGTGGTTTCCCATTGGCCTTAGTAACGGGGCATGGCAACAGGGGGGCGCCCTAAGGATCTCCCCTGCTCCAGGTATGCCCTCCTTTCCTCCACCGTGGAGTAACCCCAGTTTCCCCTCGGTAGCGTGGGTCAGGCACCCCGCCGACACTGCGGTGCCTTTTCAGCTTGCTTCCTCAGAGGCAGGAGGAGACCAACACGACCAGAAGGAAGTCGGCTTCCGGCTTCTGGCTTCCGAGGCAGTGGTGTCATCACTGTGCCTGGTCAACAGCGAAGAGCTTGTTGAGGATCTGGAGCTGCCTCACAGAGTTCTCAGGGTCGGTGGAAGGTCTTCTTGAGCCTCTAGCGTGGGTAAGTACTCCTTAAAGGGTAAACCCAGCTAAGATCCCAAAGTCCCCGAGCCTCGACACCACACAGAGCCCAGCGTGTCAGACCCATTCTCTGTAGCATCCACGTCACTCCATGGTCTCAGCCAACCGCGGGAGTCCTTCCTACTCCCCGAACAATAGGGATTCATGCAGAATCTGTGCTCAGTGAACCTGTTTTAACAGTTAGCCAATCGAACTGTACCTTCCTTCTACTGCTATCCTACACCCAGCCTTTCCCCCACATTTCCCAGACCTCTGGCCGTGTAAGAAAGCCTGTGTAGTTCTTTCGGAGAGCACTGTGATGACTCAGGTTAGGCCTAGGCGGAGAAACAAACAGGCAGGGGCTGGACGCAGAGGAATCTGCATTTCCCTGATTGACAACAGACCGGGGAGGCTGATCCCATTTCCTGGGTGACACAGCCTGAATCCTCTCAGAGGACACAGAAAAGCCACTTTCACTAGGGGTAGGAAGCCACTCCCCGGGGCTGGGAAAGACCCTTCAACCGGAGTGGTCAGGCATCTTCTCCTGGGGCAGAGAGGCTGCTTCCACCAGCAGCAGAGAGGCTATTTCCTCTGGCAAAGGGATTCAATTCATCAGCTTCACAGAGCCCACACCAACCCTATTCAGGCTTCACCACCCCTCCTGCCCCAGGCCGCGCCCTCAGCAGACACCCAGGAGGCAGAGGTTCCAAGCGCCGCCATTCCGCCTTTTCAGCAGTCTCAGCCTGCAGCTTCAGGCGATAAAGGCTGCCTTCACTCGGGGTCCACCTGGAGGATGGGGGGCACTCATGCTGCACGCGGCTGGTCTCCTCATTGGCTGAGGAGTATTCTGTTGTATGGAAGATCTGCTGAACCATTCACCAAGTGAAGGACAGTTGGGTTCGTTCGGAATGATTACGAATCAGAAGCTAGACATACTCATGGACAAGTTCTTTGGGGAACATCTGTCTTCATCTCTCTCAGGTAGACACCTAGGATTGGAATTTCTAAGTCATCCGACGAGTCTGCTTAACTTCATAAGAAAGTGCAAATCGTTTTCCAGTGTCGCTCCCCAATCTGCCTTTCCTCTCTAACACCTCACAGGTCTAGTTGCTATGCACCCTGCTGGTCCCTGCTGCTGTCAGATGGGCTGACGGATGGGTCTAATTTTAGCATTCATATAGGTATCTGTGGTATGTCACCGTGGATTTAATTTGCATTTCCAAGTGACGAACGATATTGAAAATCTTTTCAGGTGCTTATTTGTCATTGCCTCTTTGTTCATAGCCATCCGTGTTGAAAGTGGTGGCTTATTGTGCATTTAACTTGAATTTTTAATGGCTAATGACGGTGAAAAGCTTTTTGAAGTATTCACCACTTTTTCATAAAATGTTGACCAAAATTGTTTGCTTTGCCTGTTTTAGGACTGTGTGTTTTTTTCATTACTTTTGAGCTCTTTGAAAGTTCATGTAGGCTGTGTCTCAGAACTTTTGATATAGTTTTCCAGTACTTTCTTTTTCAATACTAAGTTGTTTACAAGTATATTGCTCAGATTTCTTTCTTTTACGCACTTCTAGTTTAATTTTCTATGATTGGAGAAGACACTTCCTCTGATGAAATGCTTTTAAATTTGTTGTTCTGGGTCCCGACTGCGGTCCATCTTGGTTCTATCCAGAGAGACGCGGACTGACCCATGCCATCACCAGGAAAACCTTTCCTGCTATAAATCATTATATAAATTTGCACACAGTTTGGGCGTAGGGGTTAGGGAGCAACCCAAAGGCTGACGACCACTGAATTCAGCCCCGGCTCCCTTGCCCTCTGGCCCCTACAGCAGAGGGCAGAAGGAGCTGAGCTCAGAGCTTTTGCCTCTTCTCCCTCTGCCTCTCCACAGTTCAGACCGACACTGCGTCCCTGTGCCCCGCAGCCCTTCCGGGCTGCTTCTCCCGCACACCTGCTCCAGCTTTCACCGGGCCGCACCAATGCCTGCCGTTTCCTCCCCTTGCTTGCGGGCCCTGAGCCGCCAGGGCTCCTGGCTGTCCCCGTGCGCGGGGGCCTCGCCCTCCTCTGTGGGTGCCGCAGCACGGCCCTGACGAACCCCTTTCTGACCAGCTCAGCTCTTCCGAGCGCCCCAGGCTTCCTGCTGCGACCCCCTGACCGACCGCTCCACTCGGCCTTGCTTGGGTTCAGACTTAAAAGTTCATTTTATTGCCTTCTCCTTCTCCTCTGCCTCTCAGACAAGTGACGAGAGCTGTCTTGGTGATATTTCTGCTTCATTTTGGTTTGAGTTTTTCATTCTCTAGAAACTGCAAGAAGTAAAAAAGCCCCTTTTTCTGGAGTGCGTTCTCTGACCGCCCCTCCTCTAGTGGGCAGACTGAAACCATTTCTCCCTTTGCTACAGACATTGGCTTTTCGTTTGTAGCAAACGTTCTGTGACCGTCTGCACAGATCTCTCTCCAGGAGCTGGCAACTCCCGGGGGGCTTCCTGCTCAACACCACCTGCCGGCTACACGGCAACTCCTCCGTGAAGCCACGACGAACGAGTGAGAGGGAAGCTAGACTGCTCCGAACCTGCTGTAAGCGTGATCTCCACGCCGTGGAACTCAGGCCACCAGCAGTCCACAGATCTGTGAGCTATTCTCACGGCCAGGAGCAGCCTTCTGCACTCCCTCCCCGTGCATGTGGAAACCGACGCATCCCAGGCTTTCCAGTCTCCTTGGCGCATCCTGCTCCTCGGCGGTCCCACAGCTGAACACACTGTCCTGCAGAGAACCCAGAAGCCCGAGTCCCGAGTTCGATCCCAAGAGCCTGCGTACACGCCTGAGTACCATCTCCAGAAGGACAGCTCGCTTCCCCGGCTTCTCCTCCCGAAAGCATAAGCAGCGACAGCGAATCTTGTTTCGTGCCTCGAGTCTCCTCCCCCTTGTTTTCCATCCACGCGCTCTGGCACCGGAAGGTTCCGAGACAGCTTCGTGAAAAGCCAACACCTCCGCGAAGATGGCATTTCGGGAGCTCTCCAAGGTCACCCGAGAGTGCCTCGGCATCTGTGCTGCCAGCTTCCAGCAAACCTGCGTCCACCTGCCGTTTCCTCCTCCACACGGTCTGGCAAGCAGCCTCGCCCCTGCCCACGGCAGGGAGTCACCGCTAGGGAACAGGGAGTCAACAGCAACGGCCGGCACAAGGCGAGCAGGTGGAAACCCGAACGTGGCCCAGACGTCAGACCCGGCCCTGCTGCCCCTTCTCCTGACCCGGGGCTGCAGAGGTTTGCTTCTCCCTGAGCTCTTCGCAGCAACATCGTTTACTCTGCCCTGTGTCTCTGTCAGCAATGCTTGCTTCATGGAAGACTCTGATGGCGTTTTCTTACCTCCGAACTTTCCCTTACGCTTCTTACGTGCTCGCACTTCTGGAATAGACAATGACAGTGGTGCCTCAGTTCATGAACTTAATTCCGCGATTCTGGTCACAAACCTAATTCGATGAGAACCGAATCAAATTCAGTGGAGACGTTCAACGTTGACCTTACGGGGAAACTGGATTCAGTTCTTGTCCAGTCAGCTTTGCTACCAGAATTGTGGAGAGAACTCAGTTCGCAAACCGAGGTACTCCTGTATTTAACTCAAATGTGACACTGGCCTTCTCTACGGATTGAGATGACAACTCTCCTAAGCCAAAAACTCCAAACTGGACTCCAAACTGAACTAGGGCAATGAAATAGTAATCAAATTTATACCATCCATAAGTGGGCCGTGGGGATTTCGTGCTAGTGCAGTCTGGACTTCAGCTGAGCTTAAGGAATGAAGGATGATCGTGTGTGAGAAAGCCCGGCCGGTGCCTTCCTAAAACACGCTGTATCATTCAGTCCACTTAGTCGTCAGAAAATTTAATCTACGGCTCGTAGAGATGATTGTATGACCCCGTTTTACAGCTATGGAAACTGAGGCACAAACAGGTAAGAAGAGACTGAGGCTTTACACTATTTCCACAAAACGAATGCTCGATAGTTAGGGTTTGAGACAGGGGCAGGAGGGTTCTTTTAACAAATTAATCTCATCGCTGTCACCACCCTGCCCCGCCTGACGTTTTCATCACCATGTCTCAGTGCCTAAAAATGTCCTTCCCTTTCAGCCTCTGCTAATTCAGACTCCAGGGCCTGTTGTGGTTGACATTTAGAATGCGCCCCACGTCCCATGTACCCAGAGGTGGGGCTTTGAGGCAGTGAATGGACTGTGGGGGCCCTGTACTCTTAAGGGGTGGACCCACTGAGCTCGCGGGATGTGCTGCTCACAGGCGGGGCCTGGTCGGAAAAGGCCACTGCTAGGGGCGTGGCCTGGAAGGGTGCGGATCCCTCCCCGCCCCTCCCTGCTCTCTCTGCCTCCTGGCTGACACCGGGTGAGCATATTTCTTCCACCATGATGTTTCTGCAGCCAGCCACGGATTGAATCCCCTGAACTGTGAGTCAAGTTCAACTTCTTCTCCTTTAAGTCGTGAGCTTCAGGTAATGTGTCCCAGCAACAGGAAGGTGGACACAGACCGCGATGCCAATTCCATCTGTTCTGCGAAGCCTTCTCGGGTGACGCTGTACATGGGCGGCACCCTCGCTGGACTTCCCTGGCCTCTTCTCTCCACTCTGTTTGTGCTGCACTTGCCATAGTTCAACAAGTACTTGCCGCTGTTCTCCCAGAGGTGAGCCTTTCCCGTCCAACAACGTACAAGCAGCCCAAGGCTTTCAGCATCCCTTAATGACCTCCTGTGTTCCCCTGTGGTTCTTAAAACCAGTTCTGAGCACTTAGTAGAATACTCATATACTCACTTTTAGGAATAAAGGAATGAACAAATTGCATATAAATGAAATATTTTTGAGTGAAACATTTTAAAACATGCCCTATATTTGTCCTAGCAGTATCGCTAACCTATTCTCTACTCTCTCATTTACAGAGTAACTTAAACAAGGGTGTGATTCTTTTTTTTTGGAGGTAGCGTCTCACCATGTTTCCCAGTGTGGTCCCAAACTGAACTGGGCTTAATCCCTTGCAAGCTTTAGCCATCCTAGCAGCTGGCGTGGGCTTCCACACCCAGCTACAAGCATAATTCTAAAGTCCTGCTGGAGTCTCATTTGCCATAGCAAAGAATAAATCTATTTGCTAAATTAGTAAATAATGAAGATCTGGGCATGGTGGTGCACACCTGTAATCCCAGCACTCGGGAGGCTGAAGCAGGAGGATCGCTGTGAGTTCGAGACCAGCCTGGGCTACACAGTGAGTTCCAGGTCAGTCTCAACTACATAGTGAGACCCTGTCTCCAAAAAAAAAACAAAAGTAAATAATGTAAATAAATAAGTGCTTGCTCTGACAGAACAGTGAGAGTCATAGAAGCCTTACATAACAGCAACAGCGGAAACAAAATACACACATCACTTGGACCTCGGTTCCCTGGATTAGCCCACTTTGCAAAACAGCTGCACCATGTGGCTTCATTTGTCCTTGAAAGAGAAATTACTGATGTAAAAAGGTGTTGAAAGGACAAAGGCACTTGTCTAAGGCCTCAGGAGCCCCTTAGGTGGCCTTCTAATGAGAACACAAAACCTAGCAAAGGAAGACAGGGCAGGGAGGGCTTCAGAAACACTCAGCGTCTCAACTGGGCCAAAGCAGGAAGAAAAGCAGAAAACCCAGGCCAAATGGTCCGACCCAGCCCCCCCACCCAGGGAAGGAGCCACTCTTGGGAACTGTAAATATTCTCGCCTTTCTTTCCTTTGTCATGCCACTTGAGTAAGTCTTCTGGTTAATGAGAAAAACATCTGACCTGCTTATGGTCCAGAAGTCCCCATAAAAAGATAGAAATTAAAATGTTTTCAATCTGAGACCAAATTGTAAAACTTCAAAAGCATCCGTCACACCACATGGAGGCCTTTAGCACCACCCTGTCCACCTGAGTCCTGCGTCCTGCTCTGTCCACACAGCAAGATGCAGTCAAGGAGCTGTGGGGAGCTCCCCTGGGACCTTTCAGCTCTGCTCCACGTTCTCAGCTCTGGCCCAGTCCACACCAGCGTGGAGTCTGGTCCAGACCCAGTAGGTTCCCAGACACCCACCTCAGAGCACAAACTACGTATCTTCTTTGGTCAGTACCTTACTTTCACTATCAAAGCATCTTTTCAACAAAACTTTCAGATCAAAAGAAACATAAAAAAGGAAAAAAATCACCCCAAATTATACTTTCCTAAGATAGCAAAACTTAGCAAAACTCTTCACTTTGTCCCTCCAAAGTTTCCCTCCATCCTCTGGCTCTCCTCACCTCACTGAAGAGCATGACCAGCCACCAATGAGGTTAGAACACAGATCTAGCAGTCAGCATTCTAAAGACATTTATAGCATTTTAGCTTCATTGCACATTTCATGGGGCTAATAGCTCGGAAATATCAGACCAATATTCTTTTCCTTCACTCTTTAGCTACTGAAGTCTCAGGAAATCCTCCCTTAAGCACACAAGCTTTGAACTTAAGTAACTTTGGATTAGAACTTCATGAGCATAAAAGAACCTTGGAAGGATAATTCAGGTCCTCTCCTTACTCCTAGGAATTGAGAACCCTGCCTGCCAGACCATCTGGTATTGTCCTTGAAGGGCTGCTGCCAGAAGACAGTGGTGCAGAGAAGAGTCACGGAGGCAGGAAAACACAGCAGGCCACTCCTCCAGGTCCTGGGGGACAGGGACGGGTGTGGAGACGGAGGAGTCAGGTAGGAGACGGGAAAGCAAAGCTCTGAGGTTGCAAGCCATCAAGACCTGGGTCTCCTCTGTCACAACGGCACTACCCCACCTATCTGGACCAAAGCAGCAGGTTGTACCGAACACAGAGGGTCCTGAGAAGCAGACTGAGCCACAGCCTACTTCTCCAGGGGTGGCACAGGGCCCAGATCAATCATGACGAGTTGTAGAAGACATCTGGCTCCATGTCTGGAATAAGCCAAGAGATTTCTCAGGGTTCACGTGACTCCTAGGTCATAACTTGTAGTCCAAGCCACACCATTGCCTGGGGAGGCTCTGCCACTGCCTGACCACGATTCGTCATCAGCAGGGTATGTGTGCACCTGTGTGCACAAGCCCAGAAGGAAATAGCCCTCCTGACTCTGGCCCTTATCATCTTTTCCCCTTTCTTTTCATTACAATCCTAGATGTAATAATTCACATTTTTCTTCAATCACGATATCATATCAACATTTTAGGAAGCCTGATCACATCTTCTACCAAGGAACCCTAACTGTAGTCATTGCTTACCTATTATGACCAGAAAATATGTTGCAATTCCATAATATCAACTCAACATCTCTTATCCTGCAAATTAAACTGCCTTTTCAAAATCAGAATGCAGTGTGTATGGGATTCAAGTTTCCAGTATAAATAGTTCCATTTATTTATTTGTTCACTGACTGATTGAGATGGGAATCTCAAACTCCTACTTTCTTAAGGTAGCAAAATTCAACAAACTCTTCACTTTATCCCTCAAAATCTTCCCCACATCTTCTGGCTCTTCTCCTCTCCTTGAATGGCATTACTATCCACCAACAGATCCTCCTGCCTCAGCCTCCTGAGGGGCTGGGACTACAGGTGTGCACCTAGCCTAACAACTTGATTAAGCCTCCCACTACTGCATATAAACTAAAAATGACATGCTCCTTGGCTGGCCATCATTCATATTTAGCAGGCAATCCACTTTGGGCTAGTGACGATTCAGTTAGCCATGCAAGAGCTCTCCAGAGGGACGGGCCTCACATCATCGCTGGGGACAAGGCAGCTGGACAGGCAGGCACTTGATTGCAAGTGGAAGGCAGAGACCAGCCTTTCAAGGTCCTTCTCGGGTCATGAAGTTGTGTTTATAACAAACCTATTTCAAAACTGCTTAAGCCAAGCTAAGACTTTCATAGTTAAAAGTTCTACACTGTTTAGAGTTACTAGAATTCGGAGTCCGTGTAACTGCATAAGAAAAGCAAGACACCAGTTCTGTCAAAGTCGAGAGAAAAAAGGAGTCTCTCACTGAAAACAAAGCACAAACATAATGAGTTCAAAGTAACCTGACCTTTAGGAGAAACCATTTCACACAAATGCACAGTGGTGCTATGTGGTATTCTCTGAAGTCTTGAAACAGCACTAAGAGCTGGATACCGAGCCCAGAGGTTCTGGAAGGTTCTCAGAATTACTGGGGCCACAGGGGCTTTTAGGGCTGCCTCCGATGACACCCTACAGGAGGCTGTCTAGAACTCCTCCACCAGTGAGACACTGCTCACCGCGACTCCAGAGCGAATGCGTGATAGAAGCTGCCTGGGTCTGATGGGATGGAACCGTTTCTGGGCAGCACCGCCAGACGGTCTGGGTTCTAGCTTTGGAGCATGGGTCCTGAACCTCCCGCCACCACGCCTGCCCTTCAAACGGCCGCTCCTCCGTGGTGATCACTGCCCTGCTCTTCATTTGGTTCTCCCACTTACATAAGACTTGAAGAAGCACTGCCGGCCCGTCACTGTCTCCTAGATACCCTCCAGTTGTCTTCAAAGGGGACCCATCAGAGGGTGGACAGGTTCTCTCTGCTCCAGGGATCCAGGCTGGGGACTCTCGGTCACATGGTCCTCTTGGCCAAGAGGGAAAAGAAGGAGCGAAACTGGTACAGTCAGGGCTCGCTAGAGCAACACCCTCCATTTCCTCGACCTCAAACTTCTTGTGCGAGAAATACGTTTTTGAGAGATCCGTATCACGTCATCAACTTATGTTGAACTGACTGTCACTTACCGAGCTATATGTGAAACACACAGCGCGGTTCCGAAAGAGTACAGCAAACACGCAGGCAGCCTCAAGGACCGGGATCAGAAGCAGCACCCAGCTAGCCAGGCTCGGCGTCCGAAGTTCATCTGACGCAGTTCACTGCCGAATGGAGCTTCCACGAACTTCCCCAAGGGTTTCACATTCTTTATAAAAAATCACACTAGTTTTATCGATGTTGCCATAGCTTTCATTTACTCTCGTTTTGAACTTATTACTAAATTTACATAGCATTTAGAATGCTCAAGTTTAGATGAGATACCATTGAAGAATCAATTCTGGAGGATATGGTCTAGCAGATTAAATAATTATGGAGATTTTTGAGGATGTCGGTGGGGTGAGGCAGTTCACAGGGGATGGACTGTCTGAACCAACTTTTTTCTAGAAAAAATAGAATTGTACACGGATCTCTGTTGTGCAGACCCCACTCTTTTCTTCTACCTCACATGGCATAAGATGACCTGGAGCTCGGCCACTAGGACCCATCAAAAACAGAAGTCCCCAGTCTTGAAAAAGCTGCTTGAAAAGCTACCATGCTTCTAGGATTGAAACCACAGGCTGAACAAAATCGCCTTTTTTTTTTTTTAAGTTGTTTCTGCCAGGTGTGGTAGTAGTCTACGCCTGTAATCCCAGCACACAGGAGGCTGAGGCAGGAGGATCACAAGATCTTGCAAGGCCAGCCTGGACTACATAGTGAGATGCTGTCTCAAGGGGAATAAGTACACATATTTAGTCTTTTGGGCAAAGAGACTGCTCTGAATTTTAAAGCATTTTTATTACTAATTAGCACAGAAAAAAATCTTTATATCATTTGAAAATAAGGAAAAATTTGTTATTAAAAAGGATGTTTGCTTTCAATTATAACAGGACCAAATTCTTGGTAAATATAAAGGAGCCCTAAATTCACAGATATGGAAACTCTAAAATTACATATTTAATTCTCTGTCTCTGTCTCATCTGTCTGCCTGTGTGTGTGGGTATCTTTCTTCCCCATACCTTCCTGGATCTCATCACTAGATGAAACACTACCACCCTAAGATATCTTTTAAAAATCAGAGATATGGGCATGTAGAAAAAGTTTATTTCCTTTTTTCCCCCCTTCCAATCTTCTGGTAGTAAGGCCAAAAAGCAGCAGAAACCCCATAAAGCAAATGAAAAACTACCAGAGGGAAAAGACTTTGATTAATATCTGATTATTCACACAATCATTTTTCACAGTGACTAGACGGAGAAGGGAGACACATCACTAAATTATGATGAGAAGGCAGTAAAGCACAGGGAATTGCTCCCTCACATGCTGTAACTAGCAGAGAACTACCATTTTGGACCAAGAATTCCTCCCTATACGGGGAGAAAAAGCAAAGACAAACATGTGCATCTCACTGTCACGCTACTGAAGACTGGCATATGGCAGGGAACTATTGAGAATGACATAGCTACTCATTCACTTCTCAGCTAATAAGAATACATCACATACTCGGTTTGAATGCAAAGCTGCCAAGCCACCTGTAGAAATGTTTGTTCTGTCACCAACGTCTTGAAGGAACTGAACAACTTAGGTACAAAGAAAGAGTTCACAGTAGTCGGGACAGGAAAACGCAGTACCAAACCACCCAGAAGTCGCACTGGCTTATAATATTTTTTAAAATTTATCTGTTGTGGCTCACGTTGCTTTTCAGGCCCTTACTCCATCACGTGTGCCGTCGACAAGACCCAGGGCAATGGAGACCCTGCACACGGTCCTCTTGGCCAAAGGAGAAAAGCAATACTAAAGCATGAGGAAGAGAGCTGGAGATGTTCAGGGTCCTTCTCAGCTTCATCTCAGAGGCAAGATCATAAATCTAGATACTAAAGAAAGGGAGAAAAGGAGGTGATGCGTCTACCATCGCAGCTCACTGGTCAGAGTTAAGTCACGATTCAACACTAGACTCCTGGAAAGGTTAGGGAACGTTACTGAGTCTGCTGTACAAGAGCCCAGCCTTCACAGTCACGATGGCAGAAAGTCAGCAGTCTCTCGTCACATTCACCTCCATCTCTTACCACAGAAATACGCATGAGATCCCAGTAAGATGTGCAGAGACGATAGTGCTCATCACTGACCTCTCAGAATCCAATACAAAGTCTAAATACAAAGGAAAGGCAAAGCCTGTAAACACTCTGCCTGCAGAGGCGATGGAAAAGTGGCCTTCGATGGGTCCATCTACCCAGCACTGGATCATCACTTTCAAGTTGCCTTGGCTGGCCCTGGCTGATTCAGGGTTGCTGTCTAAGGCCACCTGGACATCTCACTACCACTCCAGCTGGAAACCACTTCCACCCTATAGTGCAGTCCAACTGGAAGTACAGCAGGAAGAACTCTAGTGCTGACGTTTCCTCTCAGTGAGACCAGCCAGTCGGACAAGGGAACCCATTGCAAGATGATCAGAACCCATGTGAAATCAAACAGTGAAAAACACTACAAACTAGGGAAGGCATTATACATACTTCCACTTCATTACAGGAAGCTTCTAGAAACTTCTAGTGGCTTCTAGTATTAAGATGCAAAATTTTAAAAACTCTGCAACCTTCTAAAACTGACATTTTTCTACTCAGTAGTTTGGCATAGGAGTAATTTATTTAAAAACACACTTATTGGAGGAAGACAGTGGAACTGTCATTTTGGAGCAAAAAGTTCCATTCTATCACTATCCAGATTAGTGCTGTTACATAAAGTGATAAGGGGGCCATTATTTTGGTCTAAACACCTACATTAGGCTAAGAATCCAAATGGAATCACTAATGCTAAATATCCACATCACCAAACCAAAACTAAGTTGTTATCTGACCTTCTGAGAAATTAGAAGACAAGGGTAACAGCCAATTTCCTCAACAGGCCAGTCTCACTTAGCATGATGGGGAAGTTCCCTCTGCTTTAATCCATACCAAAGAAAAGTAACCCAAGGTGGCCTCGTGTCACCCAGTCAGTTATTTTTCTGCTCTTCTTCCTCCCTGTATCTGCCTTACAAGGAAGCCCCTTTGGCATGACTGACCCAGCTGGTCCTTTCTTTCTGCTTTCTTCAGTCCTGACCCTCCCCCACTCAGCTCCTCAGAACACTTATCCTGTTCTGTGGAATTAGGCATTGACTAATTCTCTGACTGCAAGTAAAGTCCACAAAGATCTTTAAACCAAAATCTGTTGTAATGTTGTCCTAGGACAGCAGGAAGTGTAGTATCTGTCCCCTGGGAAATCCCACTTCCTCAGTGTAAGTCCCTGTGGTACTAACTCATTTTATAGATCAATCTTGCTTACTTCTGTCTTAACTCAGATGCTACAAATGAGATATCTCCTCGCCTGGAAAATCTGCTAGGTTTCCTGAATTCTGAATGACAGGCAAGGCCTCCTCCCACTGTCTAGTCACCACCACAAAATGGAGGTTCTACCTTGGTGCCCCTGGGAATACCCTTTCTGGCAGAGGGGTGCCAAGCTGAGTAGACCTGAGGCTGCTGCCCCTCCACCACAAGTTCTGAGCTCCTAAAGTGATGTGGCATTGTCTCCACCCTGGGACAGATCTGTGCCTCAGATATTTTGTCCATGGGTAGAGGCAGACTGTGAAATAGAGGCCTCCAAATCTCTCCCCCAAAGGAACTGACTTCTTTTCCAATGGACTGTGGATAATTTCAAAGCCAGAATCGCTGTCAAAAACGAGGGAGGTGTGGTACAAAGGCAATCAGGAGAAATCCCATAGATTTGTTGGAGATACATCCCACCCTACAAGTTGGGTAGTTTGCTATGAAAAACTAAGAAGGGGCTGGCTGGCATGAGTCCTCTTAGGGTCAAGAGGAGTCAAATCTCCCCAATGATCTCAGGAACTACCCTTTCAAAGAAGGCCAAATTTTAGGGGTCAGTTTGAGGAACAATCTAGGTCACAAGTTTTGCTAAAAACAATAGATCAATCAGTGGAGCTTAAAAGTGGATGTGGAGGGCAGGGGATTTAGTTCAGTGATAGCTGCAGATCTAACACAAGTCCCATCAGAATTTCAGCTAACTTCTTTGTAGAAACTGACAAGATAACTCTAAAATTCAGTGGAATTGCAAATGACCTGGAATACCTAAAGTGATCTTGAAACACAAGAATGTAGGAAGATTTAAATTTTCTGATTTCAAACTGACTATATAATTATGGTAATCAAGACACAGTTGTGCTTACATAAAAATAAACATCTGCATCAGTGGGATAAAACTGAGTCCAGAGCCAAGCATGGTGGCACACACCTATAACCCCAATGTGCGGGAGACTGAGGCAGGAGGATTGCCAGGAGTTTGAGGACATTCTGAGCTACACAGAAGTTCAAGACCAGCCTTAATACATAGAAGATTCTGTCTCAAAACAAAAGGACTAGAGAAATACAACCACCTTCTGGGATCAAGAGGCTTTTTACAAGGGTATGAAGACAATTTGACAGTGAAAGAATAGTTTCGTACAAATGATGATGAATCAGGTGCATAGCAGCATGAAAAAGATTGGAATTGCACCCTTACCTCACACCATATATAATAATTAACTCAAGGTGGATCAAGGACATAAATGTAAGACTAAAACTACAAAGCTCCTAGAAGAAAATGCAGCAGGAAAAATTATATTCACATCCTAATATTTGGAAATGAGTATCACACCAAAAGTACAAGCAACAAAACAAAACTAGAAAAAATAGACTTCACCAAAAGTAAAAATATTTGTACAAGAAAGGAGAGGTCAAAAAAGCAAAAAACTAACACACAGAACAGGAGAAAATAGTTATAAATCATTTTTCTGAGAAAGGTATAGTATCCAGCCTATAAAAAATACTTACAACTCTGCAATCAGTTGACTCAATTTTGAAATAAGAAAAGAATCTGAGTAAACATTTCTCCAAAGAAAATGTACAAATGGCCAACAAATACATGCAGAGGAGCTTAACATCACTCGCCATGAGCTTGCTAGGGTTACCATAACAAAACGCCGTAGCCTTGTGCTTTAGACAATAGAAATGTATTTTCTTGTAGTTCTAGAGGCCTGAAATCCAAGGCCAATGTACCTGTAGATTTTCTTTCCTTCTGGGCTACACTCTGTCTTGTATATGGCCATCTTGGACCTCAGTCAGATTGGATTGGGGTCACCATAATGTCCTCAAATTAAATTACCTCTTTACAGGCCCTATTTACAAACATAATCCCATTCTGAGATACTAGAGGACAGGAATTCAACATATGAGTTTGGGTGGGGGAGATAATTTAGCCAGCACAGTAATAATAGAAATGCAAATAAAAACATTCAGTCAGATCCCACTTGACATCCACTAGGATGCCTAAAATCAAAAAGTCATACAATAACAATGTTGGAGAGGATGTGGAAAAATCAGAACTCAGGTGTGGTGGCACATGGCTGGAATCAGTACTCTGGGAGGCTGAGGCAAGATCACAGAAAGTTTGATCCCAGCCTGGGTAACTTAGCAAGTCCTTATCTCAAAAGTTATCTTTTTTTTTAAGGGGAAACAGGGTTGGGAATATAGCTCATTGTGAACTGGATAGTAGATTAGGGTGAGACAAACTGGCTGAAGAAGTGACTGTGGCCTGACAATCATGGAGACGCAAAACAATTTCCAAACATTGCAGCCGAGACCAATCTGGAAGTGCTATCTTCAATCCTTAATTTGCATCTGGCACAAAGCTAAGCTTCAGTTGGACATCTTAGATCTGAGATCAGGCCGAGTGGACTTCTGATAGGAAACCATCTCAAATGTCCAATTCACATGGGAGAAAAGCTATCTAGGAACAAGAGATTAAAATGACCCTCCACTAGTGACCCCATGATGCTGTAAACCTCCTCTGTGGCCCATTCTCACTCTGCAGAACACATTACCATTTGCTAAATCTTGCTACCTTTTAGTTCTTGTCTAATTCTTTCTTCAGGACTCCAAGAACCTGTAAAGAATCTCTACAGGATCCCAAAATGTGAAGGCCCTGCATTCAATCCCCAGCACTGAAGAAAGAAAAGAAATCAGAATGCTCATACATGTCTAACATGAATGCAAAATAATGTAGTCACTTGCAAATTCAGACTCAGAGTTTTTCAAATAGTTGAACACTGAGTTACTAGGTGACTCAGCAATTCTATTCCATGCTACGAAGTCGTAGTAAAGGGAAATAAAATCTTAGATCCACACAAAAAAATGTATACTAATGTTTACATTGTTTACAATAGCCAAAGGCACAAATGCACATCAACTAATTAAAGAGAATGTTGCATACCTACACAGTGCAGTGATGCTCCCCTCTAAAAGACCCTGTAGCATTGGTAAATGATATAATGTGGCTGAACACCGGAAATGTGATGTTAAGTGAAATAAGCAAATCAGAAAAGACTACCACCTGTTATATGATTTGATTTATATGCAATGTTCAAAACAGAAAGTATATTGCTTAGGGCTGTGAAAGAAAAGGATAGGAAATAGCAAAAATGTATGTAAAAATGTATGAAATATCTTTCTGCAATGATGAAAATTATTCCCAGATTCACTGCAGAAATAGGTATGCATATCTGTGAATATAATAAAAAACACTAAATTTTATCTTTAAATGAGCTAATTTTATGATGCAGGAATTATATTTCAATAAAGCTGTTAAAACTGCTATATAGAGAAAATGAAAACATGGAAATAAAGTGTTTGTAAACGGGGAGGGGAGGAGGGGGTGAAGGGAGGGCAAGGACAAGGGGAAAAAATGAGAACTAAGACCTGTCATGTACAGGTACAAGATCCCAATAATAAATGTAACTGCACTGTATACCTAAAAGGTACCAACAAACTCAATTTTAAAAAACTGCTATGTATTGCAGTGGTTTCTTAGTTTTCTATGACCACGTTAGCACATCATGCATTTATTTTCTTTCACTTGGGAGCCCAGAGTCTGAAATAAGTTTCATGAGACTAAAGGTTTGGGCAAGGATATGTACTTTGTGGAGGCCTTCAGGGAGAAGCTCTTTCTTTATCTCAGCCCTGTCTTTTCCACATTTTTAGAGCCTTTCTCCATCTTCAGAATGTGTCAGTCCGATCTCCTTCGTCTTTTATGAGAACCTTTGAGATTACCCTGAGCATGTCCAGATAACCTAGGACAATCATCCCACCTCCCAAATCTTTAACTTAGTCACATCCACAAAGTCTCTTTTGGAAAATAATGTAAACTTTACATCCAGAATTAGGCCACAGATATCTTTTGGAGACCATTTTTCAGCTTACCACACCTGGTAAGAAAACTGGAAATAAAGTGGATATTCATTATAACTGTTGTATCTAGGAATAGAAAACCTGAATAGTCCAGCAATCATTGAAAAACTAAAAATGAAGAATGACCTCTTTCAGATCTTTTAGGTCCAGATGGTTCTCCCAGAGAGAACTAACATCAGCAGTTTTTGAAGTTGTTTTTTTTTTTTAAATGCATTGCCAAATGACCTTCTAAAAAGCTTTACCAAAGATTGCATAACGCATTGCTAACTATCCATCTGTTATGACTTGGGTACAGTTTGAGGGTGTTCTCCAAAGATTGATGAGCAATACGCTTAGTTCTCAGTATGATAATGTTGAGAACTAAAAGAGCCTTTAAGAATTGGGGCCCACTGGGAGAATTTAAGTCATCGGGAGTGAACCCTTGGAAGGGACTAATGTAGTTCTCAGAGGACCCAGGCCATTCCTGGGAGCAGGATAAGAGAATGCTCCTGACATTGGGATATCATCTTCTGTGAAGCCATCACTAGCAGTTGAACAGCTGGGGCTGAGTAATCTTGAATATTTAGCCTCCAAAACTGAGAGCTAAACCTCTTAATAAAGTATCCAGCCTCCAGCATTTTGTTGTAGAAACAAAAAGAAGTCACTGACACTATCCATATGTACAATTTCCTTCTAAACATCTCTATTTTACTAAGATGCCTCAGAGAGCCAAGGGTAAACGCATCCTCCTACCCATACAACTAGTTCCTTTAGACATGATTTCTCATCAAGGTCAGTTTGTAAAAGATACATATACCAGGCTAAAACACAATTTATTAGCACACATAAAGGGAAACATGAGGACGAAAGACCAGGATTCAGTACTTAAAAGGTATCATCGGGATTTTGCTCCTCTCTTCCAGCTTTGCCTTCCATGTGTTGCTCTGTTCTCAGTGTTCCTCTACAGGCAGTCCTCATTTCTGACCAAGTTCCATTCCTGCTTCTAGATCATTACATGAATTGGTCACTAAATGAGGAATTGTACGTAGCCTGGACATTTCAATATTCAGAACAAAGGCATGGTCAAAGGAAAATGCAACTTGATGGCTTTGTTTTTATTCCCATAACTCTCATGTGTAGTACCATAATGTATGGCAGGATAAAAAACTACAATACAATCAACTTACATATAAGTTACATATAAAAATTACTGCATAAGCAAGATATATTGTACAAAAAAGACATTGAGGCTCTATAAACCAGATGTATAGGACTGTACAAAAAAAGACAGATGGAAAGTTTGAGCAGCAGGTCATAAGTCTGAACAGCGTGTCTTGGTGGAGAGTGAACATTTGGTCAGGTCAACCATTAAACAAGGAATATCTGTAGTGAGTTCAAGAACTGCAGTTTTGTCATTTTGTGCACCCAAATCCTCCTTGGGAGGTTCCATAAAAGCTGTGAAATTCCCTCTGATTATATCAACTTAGTTCCCATGAGCAGTCCAGAAGTATGACCAGGAGAATGTGACACACCAGTTGGCCCTGGGTCACATGCTATGCCCTTGAAACTGGAGGTGGAGTCAGCTCCACCCAGACACACTTGTGGGTTGTTCACTGTGATCTGTCAGCCTGGCTTGAGTCAGCACTGCGGAGAGGGTCAGTGAAGCACTGGGTGTGTCGGATGCTGGACATGTAAGGCGCAAGGAAAGGAGGGAAGACTACCCTGGAAATGGTGGCATCACCAAGAGGTCTGTGCCCTGGATGGAGGAACTTACTGTGCCCTTACTTTGGAGAAATGCTGTTCCTCACAGTGGCCTCTGGACACCGGTCTCCAGTGGAGACTCTTCAACTTTGTGACACTGACCCACATCAGTGACCACAGTGAGATTCCAGGTCAGCAACTTTTGCTCCTGGATCTTCCCATGCCCCAAAGTGCACGGCACCATTTTGGATTCTCCTGCCTCTGATTCCATAGCCAGCCACAGGGACTCTCCCCCTCTGATTGTGTAAGGCTACTTGATAAAGCCTTTCCTATCAGATCCATTCATTCAGTGAATCCTAACTCATACAATATGATATTGAGGCAGGAGTTGTCCTTAGTTGAAAATTGAGACACAATTACCAAGAATACACTGGGTGGCAAGACCAGCTACTGTGGATCCATTCTATCTGGTGTTTCCTGTCCCAGTCAATGGCAGCACCCACCTGAGCAAGCCGGAAACCTCTGAACACATCCATAAGTCTCCTTTCTCTCTCACACTCCGTACCCAGCCCTGTATTACTCTCAAGTCCTTCTGAGTCTCTCCTTGTATACGTCCCTCAGGCTTTTCAAGTTCTCTTTCTTTCCACTCCTATAGCTCTAGTTCTGAGCCTCCAATATCTCCCCCTCTCCCCATGATGCCACACTGGCATTTGAACTGGCCACTCTCAATTAACTTGTAGCTACTGGTCTCTGAATGGAGCTGCCTTCTGCACCCACCCCCGAGCAGCACAGGGCAGTTAACTGGGCCTTCCTTAAATGTGCCAAGCTCTCTCTCTCTCCTCTGTGGAACTTTCTCCTCTTGGGTCTTTTGGCCATGCTGTCTGCTTAAAACTCCACTCCTCTGCCCCATTCATGATAACAAGGCAAGCCGCTCCCTAGCTTTCAGATCTCTGTGTAGACATCACTTAGCCACGAAAGATTTTCTCAATCCCCTTAGGGGTAAGAGGTGCACCATGAAGCCTCTGTTGCACCTTACACTACCCCAGATTTGCAGCAATCTGTCTCTTCAAATCTTTCACCAAACTTTAAGTTCTTATGAAAGGAGTAAATATGCCTAACTTATGTGGCACCGCCAAATTTAACAGTGTTGGTGTCCTCATCATTTTCCCTTCACTGATCCCCAGTATCTGACACCACAGCTTAAAGAAGGAGAGAGTGATTTGGGCTCACAGGTTCAAGAAATTTCAGTCTATAGTTGTCAGTTGGCTTCAAGGCAGAATGGTACAGCAGAGGACAAGGGCTCACAGCATGGCGGACAGGAAACGGAAATGAGGAGCCAAGGAGGCCACGCCCCTTCCCGCCAGACCACCACTCCAAGCAGCAAGTCAGCTTTGAGTCCCCTAATCCAATGCCCTTACAAAAAGTCCCACCTATGAGTGGACATTTCATCCAGCCTATTAGGGAACAGCTAGCTATAAACTGTAACAGCCAGTGTGATACGGTGGGCGCTTAATAAGCACTTGTTTAGAACAACAGCTAAGTGCTTTCCTCGTTGACTCACTTGCCCTACCAACAGTTAACCACCCCCCAGCTTCCAAATGAGAAAATGGACATATGAGAGGTTTGCATGAATTTCAAAAGTCACAAAGCTACAAGTTACAGAGCCAAGACTTGAAACCAGGCAGTCTGGCTGCCGTATTCATTCCAGTTTTTGACTACTATGGTCTCCTCATAGGTACGCACAAGTGTATACAAATGCTGCCCTAGATGTTTGGAAGAATACAAAAATGAGAGGGAGAGAAAAGAAAGAATGTACACAAGATACATAAAGTACCAGCAGAGAACTATGTATGTAATCTAAGGCTTTCTCACTTTATTTCAAACAAACAGTAACAAAATCTTTCTGTTTGGTGAGGTGGGATTCTTTCACAGAGAAATATTTCAGTATAAAAATTCCTGAGTTCAAATGTCTGTGACTCCGTTACACAGTGGCAGTTCAAATTTATGTTAAAAATGAAAAACAAAACCAACAAGTTATTCTGGGCACTAACCCATGTTTAAAAGTGCTGCATTTATGTTTTTAAAATATTTTTCTGTAACTACTCTCTCCATCAGAACCAGTTCTCTGACATTTCTTAAGAATTCCCATGAGAGGCCTATGCTCTTCTGCCTTAAAAAGAAAAAGAGAGAAAGAGAGAAGGAAGGAGAAAGATGTGTGCCTGGGACATGAGCCTATAAATAATTAAAAAGAAGACTAAACTCATTATCCCTCCAAATTAAGTTCAAGGTTAAGGGAAATATTATATAAACACACTGCACAGCAAAAACAGTTATCAATTAAGCGCGATCATCAGCTTCACCAACGAGTTGCTTCTCCATTACAAGAACACTACATGATGCTCTGACTACTCGCATTTATAAGCCTGTTCAAGTTTCAGACGTGGAGAGATGGGAAAACTACTGTGCATATTCAGCTGGAAGAAATGCTGCTGCGGGTATAATTTGCCAGTCTTTGGACCCCATGAAATGGGTTGCGGTTAAAAGCAGCACACTTTTAGAGACCCCAGAAAGCATTTTCCAGTGTGAACAGTCACTGCTTCCTGAGGCCAATCCAAAATGCTCTTGGTTCTTCCAATTCTATAGGGTTTTTATAACAAATAATAAAATAATCTTGCCGTGCACTTACTTGAATGGCAAATCTTAAAACAGTGGTGAGACACGCCTTCCCCCACCGGGAGCCGCCATCAATCCAGCACCAGGAAGGTAGCTGCACAGGCGCCCCTGAACCCCCACAACTCCCCTATACCCCCCACACACTCTCAGACCTCCTGATTGTGCCAGTCTTTGGACCCACTCTGCAGAGGCAGAGGTGGTCATAAAGGGTATTTTTCTGAGTTTCCAACATTGAATATCTTTAAAGAAAGGGCACGGGAAACCTGTAGTAGAACAGTGTGGAGTTCAACCATTCAGAAGGTTGGGGAACTCAATCTGACCCTTGCAGCCCGAGGTCAGTCTGCATCATGGGGTTCAGCCATCAGCTAACTGAGATCAAGGGACTTGAGTCCTAGCTCTGTCTGAACGCCCCCATCCTAAATGGTAAATATACTATATTGAAAACTTTGTTCACTGCAGACATGTTCTGGACTGCTTCTTGATTTCAATTTAATTCAAATGGTTTAAGGGTAATAGACTAGTGACTACCACCGGTGGTCAGTTTCCAAGTTGTGCTTGATCATATTGTGTTGCTGGTTGGGATAGAGGATTGTGGTTGATTTGATAAGCTGTTTTCTCTGATGTTATGGAGATGAGAATGTCTGTGGGTCATTAGAGCCCCAGAAGCTAGGGCACAACTATATCAGGAAGATTTGGATGATAACCCAGAGATTAAACCAAGGACAGCCGGACAACAAAAATAAAACTGAGAAAACACTTAAGCAAGACACAAGGACAGACTTCCAGTTCACCAACGGCAAACAGTAGGACAAATGAGAATGAAAAGGCCAATAGTGAACCACCAGGACACCCTGAACTCAAAGCACAGGAAGTAACAGAACAGATCAATCAGGCTCTAGAAAAATTCAAGACAGAAATAATTTCCCAGATAACCATAGAGATGGAGAGAAAAATGAAAGATGTGATTCAAGACTCTAGAACAGAAACTGGCAAAAAAATAGATGAGCTCAGCACCACGATAGAAGCCATGAAGGCCCAGCATAAGAAAGAAATGGAAACAATAAACGCCCAACATAGGAAAGAAATGGAATCCATAAAACAGATTCAAACAGATATCCAGGAGATTAAACACTCCATTGAAAGTGTACGCAAGAGAATAAAAGAATGAGAAGATAGACTCTCAGATATACAAGATAAGATTGCAGTCAGTGACCGTGAAAAGAGAGTCTCTTAAAAACAGTAGGGGATCATGAGAAATCGATCCAACAACTCCTAGATGATGCAAAGAAGAATACCATAAGACTGATAGGAATCCATCAAATAGCAGGAGAAAATACAAATAACATAAAAAAGCAGTTCACAGAATTAATGACAGAAAACTTCCCAAACAGAGGGAAAGAATTTGACATTCAGATAACTGAGGCATATAGGACCCCAATTAGCCACAATCAAAAAAAAAATCTACACCTAGACATATAATAATCAAGATCCCAGAAACCCAAGAGAAGAACAACATACTACAAGCAGTAAGAGAAAAGTAACAAATCACATGCAAAGGAAAGCCCATCAGAATCACAGGAGACTTTTCAACACAAACCCTTAGGGCAAGGAGAGCCTAAATACTAAAAGAGAACAACCTCCAACCTAGACTGATGTATCCTGCAAAACTCTCTTTCAAAATGGACGGGGAAATAAGATACTTCCAAGACAAAGAATACCTGAGAAACTACATGAATATCAAACCAGCACTACAAGCAATTCTAAACAATATCCTAGAAAAAGACAATGAAGGTAACAACACCATGAGGCCCAACAGAGCAAATCAAATAGGCAAGGCAAGAAACTAAAAGGAGAAGGTGAAAAAGTAAAAAGAGTCAACAAAAGGCCATAACAAAACAATAATAAGTCAGTACATATCAGTTATAACCATCAATGTCAATGGCCTCAACTCACCAATCAAGAGAAGTAGACTGGCAGAATGGAATAAGAAGCAAAATCCAACAATATGTTATATACAAGAAACACACCTATTGCAAAAAGAAGCCCATAGACTGAAAGTGAAAGGATGGAAAACAATTCTCCATGTGACAGGAGCCCA
>NW_022900927.1:61713266-61713501 GCF_012274545.1 Fukomys damarensis | reverse complement strand
GTGCTGTCAACTTTGGAAAAAGTTATCCCAATTTACCGTGTTGAGTTGGCATTGTACAGAAATCGACAGCCATATTGGTCTAGAAATGTTAATTTTTTTTATTTATTTTATTTTATTTTTTCCATTTGTACAGGGTAACACACTGTATTAAATATGTAAGGTCATATCTATGTGGGTTTGATTACAGAAACTAATAAAATAGTCTCTAAATAATGAAAAAAAACAAGACTACAAG
>NW_022900927.1:61686865-61713043 GCF_012274545.1 Fukomys damarensis | reverse complement strand
TAATGAGATAATTAATAATGTGAAATAGGAAGTAAAGGGCTAAAGGTGTAGGGAAAGTGGGAAGGGTGGGGGAAAGGTAATAAGGGAGAAAAAAAAATATGAGAATCTGAAAAAATGGAAATAAAGTGTTTGTAAATGGGGAGGGAGGAGGGGATGAAGGGAGGGCAGGGACAAGAGGAAAAATGAGAATCAAGACCTATTATGTAAAGGTACAGAATCTCAATGATGAATGTAATTGTATTGTACACCTAGATTGTACCAATAAACTCAATAAAAAGAAAAAGAAAAAAAAAGTCAGTGCTGAATTTGGACTACTTAGTGAAGAGGCAGTTTGAAACATTAACGGCTGGACTTACAATAATTTTAAAAAAAGGCTTAATAATTTAAAGGAATGCATTTAAAAGACTGTTGGTGACTAGAGAGGTTTAGCATTGAGATTTAATAAAGAATGACAGTGAAAATTTATCATTTACTTTTCTATCTTGAAAAACAGACTATTCTTAGGTTTAAAAATGTTCCATATATTTTTGTTTCAATATATATTTTCCTGGGGAACTCTTTATTTATATGTAGCTCCAAGTTAAATTTCCATCCTATCTTCTATAAATGGTAATAAATTCTTTTTTTGTTTATTTATTTGTTTTGGTTTTTTGAGACAAGCTCTCCTGATGTAATCCAGGATGGCCTTGAATTTATAAATTTTTAATTAATAGAATTTGTGCTTGACCTTTTTCATGGTCCTAAATGCCATCTCTGCAGAACGACAAGCGACTGTGATTGGCTCCAGATAACTCAAGAGTGTGACTCTAAGCCAATATCACAAATCACAGCAAAGATTAAACTTTCTTCACAGAGAGGAAGTGATGGCTGAAAAAGAAAACAAAATGATCGGGAATACAAATTTTAAAATGTAAAATGTCACTCCCTAAGAGTGGGAAGCTTGAATAGTTTATTCCTTAACTCTGAGAGCTGAAGAGAAAGTAATTTTTGAGTAGTTACTGTAAAAGGTCAGATGGAAAACAAATTTCCTCTGAGTTAACAGGTTAACAAAATGTTCTGCTTGCTGACTCTGTCTGCAGAGGGCAACCCAGAGGACGTTTGAGCTGATCTGCTCATCAGCAACCCGTGAGGAGGTTTTTCTTGGAAAAGCCACGGGGAGATCATTTGCATGAGCTTTGTTACCATCCAGATCTCAGTGTGCTGGTGTCAAGTCTGCCACATAGCTACAAGAGGGTACTTCGTGTACAATGAGTTCCTGTTTAAAGTTTCAGTATTCCTGGTAGTTTCCGGGTTGCAGAGGAAACTGAGAGTGCAGAATCCGTCACACAACATTACCTTCGTTACCAGCGCCCTCTGGGTGTGTACAGGTGATTCCATTCCCAGTGAGCACCCAGAGATCTGTGATACACACAGGGGAATGCTACGCACAGTATACACTCTTCTGGACCTTTTGTGCGAATCACTTTTGGATACAGTATGCTAGGGAAGAGAGAGACAGACAGACAGATTGCGCCAGAGTAGACTTTAAGCTTCTCAGGTGTAGCAACTACCCAAGTTCCCAGCAGTGTCTGACACACCGTATGTGTGCAATGTTTCTAAATACCACCCCTTGGTGGTGATTCCTGGCTCCTAGTTTTGTTGCTACGTTGTTTAAAATATTTTCCTTGAAAGATTTTTTTTTTTCTGACTCCATATGACAACCAGCCACCTGCTGAGTTCTTCCATTAGCCCAAACTGTGCGTGACGTGCTGAGTGTGGGGCCAGAGCTTTGTGCTCCTGCTCTTTTCCCCCAGGTTTGTCTTAGTGACAAAACCTCTGTTATTTGGGCTTCCTGAAGAGCTAAAAGGCCGAGAATACTTGAGGGGGAAAAAGCCACCCAGACTCACTGTAACCAGCGTGGTCCGAGTCCTCGGGACACGCAGCACCACCTGCCCGTGATGGCTCCTTTGACACTGCTAACAGGGTTGTTGTAGACAGCTGAGTTAGTTAGAAATATTATAGATGCTCAAAGAGGTGGGGCCCTGTAAGAAGTCAGGGCAGAAATAAGCACACACTGCAACTGTGGCAGGAGGCGCATTTGTGGAAAGCCAGGCTCCCACATAAAGATGCAAGGTGCAAGGACTACACCTACATACTTCCCAGGGGTGGACCGTGACTGACCCTGCAAACAGGCACCAGACCCTTGGGTGGGGGCCTAAGACCTCCTGACCCATCCCTTCAGGGAAAGGTCCTTGCTCTTCCTGCGTACACCTGCTACATGACTTGCTTCCCCACCGGATCAATATTACCTACACAACTATTCTTGCAACCTTATTGGTTGGCCATAGTTTTGGCCAGGCCTCACCTGGTCTGAAGTGGTTAATGAATATGCTCTTTAATTCCAAGATACAGTTTGACAAGATTCAAAAAACCACAACAAAGCAGCCGCTGCGGGTGAGGCTCCACCCAACAAAAGCTGTGCTATCTCAGAGCAGATAGAACACAGAATACAGAATAGGACGTTCCCAACGTAGAGACAGCAACTGCAAAGTACAGCATCTTCTTAATGCCAAGTCACCTGAAAATATCCACACCTCTGCCTTGATTGCTGCATGCATTTCACCACAAATATTTGCTCTGACCCCACAGGTGAGAAACATGCCAGACTTCTCTTCCAGTGCCTTCATAAGGCTTCACAAAGCTTCCTGCCTTTCCTTTGCTCAGGGCTGACAGCCTCTTGCTTGCTCAGTCCACCTCCACCCAGGTGAATAAAGTCCGTTCCTCTTTGCTTTCACCATCCTGCTTGGGTGGGCTCATCCTTCGGCTACAGTTTTGTACCACCTTGTTCCCACTTCGTGGTTTTGCTCTAAAAAGTCTCCCCTGTAAGTGGAGTCCGCGGCAACCCATTTTCCAGGTACTCTCCTGTCCCTCCAGCAGGAGAGGTCTGTCCCTCAGTACATATTTCCTCCTCACACAAAAGGCCCAAAGAAAACACAGTGTCATAAGTGACAAGAGAAACACAGACAGCCAGCCAAAGGACATCACAAAGATGTCAGAATAATCAGGCACAGATTGTTTTTTAAAAAAGATTCACAATAGGGCTGGGGATTTAGCTCAGTGGCTCCACCACCTGCTTTGAAAGCATAAGGTGCTGAGTTTGATCCCCGGTACCAAAAAAATTCATAATAGTAACAAATAACATCAAGATTGAAATATCTGTAAAGGAGGACAAAATGCAAAACATGACCTATAAAGATATGAAAACATCCAACAAAATTTAGGAAATGAAATACCTAATTTGAAAAACTGAATTGGGGGAGTACACCACACCTAGAAGCCTAGCTACTCAGGAGTCTGAGATAGGAGGATGGAAGAAAGTCCAAGACTAGACTAGGCAACTTGGCAAAGACCTGTCAAAATAAAATAAAAAGGACTGGCTATGTAGCTCAGCACTCCCAGCTCAATCCTCAGTACAGAAAAGGAAGAGAAGGAAGGAAGGAGAGAGAAAAAGAACTGGATGTGTTAGTAACAGACTAATAGCAAAAAAAAAGACTGACCTGGAAAACAAACCTTAAAAACAATAAAACCTTTGCAATATAAAGAGAAAATGAGATGCAGAAAATAGGAAAGGCAAATTAATAGACAAGAGAAAATGGGGAAAGGCAACAATTGGTTTCCTTTGAGAAGGAGTTAAGAGCTGTATGACCATAGCAAGTGGCTGTTGATTTTGCAAAGATGAAGAAAGATATCAATCCACATATTCAAAAAGTACACAAACAAAAAAAAAAACAAAAATAAGTCAGGTGTGGTGGTGCATGACTGTAATCCCAGCACTCAGGAAGCTGAGGCAGGAGGATCGCTGTGAGTTCAAGACCAGCCTGGGCTACATAGTGAGTTCCAGGTCAGTCTCAACTACACAGTGAGACCCTGTCTCAAAAAAAAAAAAAAAAAGAGTCACAAGTTAGATAAATAAAAATACGCACAAATAAAAGAAAGAAAATCTTAAAAGCAGCCACAGTAAAGGATGGATTTGTCCATTAAGTGTATGTGCTTACTTTCAGTATTCTTTATCCTCTGACAGTTTGGGCCTCAGGACCAAGGAAAGGGGCCACTCAAGGTTTCACTAATTCCTGGAGATTACATAAAGGACTCACACTTTTCTTATGCAAACTAATCAATATGGAGCTCCTCTCACCCCTACCTCCTCTACTGTATTTGGTTCTTACACTCCCCGCCAATATCCACTGCCTCAGTTACTCCAGGGCCAAGTACCAGATACTACAGCCCAATGCCTGCTGACGGTGTACAAGCCAGCCAGACCTAAAACCTCTTACCAACCTTACCCATTCCACTACAGTTCACTGAATTGTCAACTTGACTAGACCAGTGGGTGTTCAAACATCCAGCCAATCAGAACTCTGGGTGTGCCTGTGAGGATGCTTTGGGATGTGATTCATATTTGAGTAGGTATGAAACAAAGCCGATTACCATCCCTAATGTGGGCAGACCTCTCCAATCAACTGAAGACATGAGTAGAACCAACATGCTGAGTAAGAGGGTGCCCTTCTAGCTCGACCACTTAAACTGGGACCCTGGTCTTTTCCTGTGTCTACACTCAAACTGAAAAATGGGCTCATCTTGGGGCTTCAGACTGCCAGCTCATAGGCTGAAACACATGCCATCAATTCTGTTCTCAGGCCCTTGGACCTCCACTGGAGCTAGTGGGCTGGAGTCAGCATTCCCAGATCTCCAGCCAATTGAGTACAGATTTTAGGAGTTCTCAGTCTCCACAGTTACCAGAACCATATCTTCATGATAAATCAGTTTATCTGTCCATCTACCTCCCTGCATACCGATCACACTATCATTTCTTTTTCTCCGAAGGACCTTGATTAATGTGCTTTCCTTCCTACAGAAATTGCAATAAAGCTTTTTGCCCATGTCTGCCTTCTAGACCTTCTGCCTGACCAAACCTGGTCCTTCCTCACGTAGCCCTGATCGGCCTGGCACGTCCCTCCTTCTGGAAACTGGGAACAACAAATGATATTGTTAATGGCAGTGGTCTCCTGTGTGTGGCCTTGGTTTGCCCAAATTATAATACAACCTACATTTTAGAGCAACTACCTTGACAGAAACAGGGTCATGAGTGTATACCTTTGATGGCATCCTGTACAGCGGTTAAAAGAAACGAACTATGTCTGACGTTTCAGTATAAGTAGATGCAAAACATAAGGGAGGAGGGGAAGGGGAGGGAAAGGAAGAGCAGGGAAGAAGGGGAGACTGGAAGCATAAGCACCAAACGTAAACGTAACAGGGACTTGAAGGCTGATTCGCTAAAAGCACTGACTTTTCGCTTGGGCCTGCAGAAGCCCAACAGGTGACTAAAAACAGGACAAACGCTTGGCATTTCTAAATTCATTTTGAATCTGCCTCCTTTGCTAGCTTCAACTTTGGGTCAGATCCCGTTCAAATCTGCAGGTAGGCATGTTACTCACTGGAGCTGGTGATCTTCCCCATCGGAGGCTGAAGTCACCAGATAACAATTATTTAAATCTCTTCACCATTTGCAGGACGTCATCAACAGATCGTCAGCCTTCAGCGTCACCGTGTCCTATTCCAGACCCCTGGGCCGTGCCCCAAGTCTCGACAAAGCCGACCTAACTGCACCTCTTGCCTTTCTCTGAGTCGTTCCCTCCTGCGGTCACAATGGGCTCCAGAAACAACAGATCTGACCAAAACCATCCTGCGACCAGAGTCAAAACTCAGGTTTCTAACCCCAGACAGGCTCCGTGTGGTCAACGCAGAGATGGTGACCCAGCAGCCCACACTTCCGCCAGGGCTGCTCACCTGTGCGGCTCTCTGGTCCCTCCGCTTCTGTTCCTGCCTGAGGCAGCTGCAAAGCTCTGGTTGGTTCCTGAAGCCAAGGATGAGGATGCTCGGCCGCCTGGCCCTTCCCACTGCACCACACTGAACGAGTTCCTGTCCTACCACCCCACTACTCTTTCCATTTGATTTTGGGGACAAATGCCTAAGCTGGGAACACTGGGACTCTCCAAAGTCAGGCCCCCGCTGGCCTGGGATACTGGGAGCAGGAATAGTCTGGTGCCAGGGGTTGAGGGAGGGGAAACAGGTCAGGAGAAGAGACGGACCCTATGAAGCAAGTTAACTGAAGAGAGAAATTCAGGGCTTGTACAACTTACAAGACAAGATAGGCACATCGCAAGAGGATAATTCCAACATACAGGGAGAAAACAAAACCCTTGGGAATACCAGTGAAGCCCTTAGAAATTTACTCTGCACAATCAATCACACACAGAAAAATAAGAAACAGAAATGAAACGATGTCATACCCTTCCGTCAAAAATGTATGTAAAATTCAACAATCGATGCATTCCTTCTGTCAAATCAATGCCCAGCTATAAACTAAATCTTAATAAAATAATAATAATATAAAATAACAATAAAAAATTTTTGTTTCAATGAATTTTGCTTTCTCTTTCAAGATAATGCCCTAGTTAAACATTTTTTCACAATGTCTTAAAATATTTGCTCCATTTGAAGATGTATCTTTAAAGTAGGATTTTCCTAGTATCCATTTTATACTGATCATGAAACTTACTGCAAACAAACAGAACCTGAGAACTTTCAGATTCAGACCAGTTCTCAGTTGAGAATCCCACACACAGTGAAAGTCTTCATTGTTTTTCCAAAACTGAGAAAACAGTGAACGTAAGAGAGCTGGGCACAATGTGTTCAGTTTTTGAATAACGTGTTCCATTTTTTTACAATCTTAAATTCTAAGAATGGTCTTGAAGTCATGATGTTTGGAAGAAACACTAGTTCTAACATCTTAAAGCTACTTCCCATTAAGATGGTTGCTTCTTTATACAATTTAAATATGCATATTTTAAATTTAGATATTTGAAAAATAACACAAATTACATTAGATTAAGGAATCTGACTGGGTCTAAGTGTACTGCGAAAAAAGGTTATTTTCCTCCCAAACACACTATCTCCATTAACAGAAAAAAGTAACTAAATAAATCCAGACCAACTGCTTTGATTGAAACCATAAATCCAGAATATGCCCTCAGGATACTTACTCTCTGTTGGACTTACTTACTCCCTCTCTGGGGCTGGACTTCACACCTTATATCTCTGATTCACATCTTTCCCTTCCAAAGAGAAAGGTTCAACATAGAAACAAAAATGGGCTCAGCTTCTCCCAAGGGCTGAGAAAAAGCCAGGCAAGTTGCTCTTATGGCAAATTACTTTTTTGATCTGAAAAAAAGCAGATCCCACAGCGTCTGGCCTTTTCTCACTCTTCTCAATTTCACCATCTAGAATGGCGTATCTTTGCCAGAAACACTTTCTTCAATATTCAATACCAATGAAAGGAAAGTACCGTGGCAGGGAAGGACCAATATCACAGCCAGACGAACGTGGGAGTCGTTTGTGAATCTGAGGCAAATGTCCTCAACCTTGGGTCCCGGGGTAGCATCAGAGAGGTGAGTGACCATTGGGGGGGTAATAAATTATCCCTTTTTTTCTCACTAAGCCTTACCTTGACATTTTCCTCAATTATAAATATGGGTAGCAAACAGCGATCGCAGCAGCAACTCTAACTTTGTCACCAAAAGAAATCACTAATATTCTCATGTCACGCTATAGTAGCTAAGGATTTCTGACAATGTCGTGAGCCTCACTTCAGGACATGGTAGCAGCTAACCTGATTCTAGAATATCATGTGCTTCTGTCTTCCTGTCTGCAGACACTCGGCAAGCAACACGCAAAACCGACTGTGAAGCAACTCAGGGCTTCACAATCGCTTAGACACTATTCTCACGCTGTTCTCATGGTGCCCTCTCACGGAGGACCCCATCCATGCTGCTCCCAGGACCCCCTACCTACAACATTGCTCACTCATTAGAAGAGGAAGAGATGAACTCAAATTTAATGTTCTTATTCAAGCTAAGCTGGGCCCGGGATTTGGCTCAGTGGTGCCACCGCCTGCCTCACAAGCGCAAGGACCCGAGTTCAATCCCCGGCACAAAATTAATGAATAAATAAATAAAAGTGACTTTCATGTAGCTATACTGTCAATGAGTTATTTTGTAACTTAGTATGTTAATAAAGTAGATAGGATTATGCCACAAATTTAATATTTTGATAACTATAAATTGAATCCATTTTCTTTGTAATTCAGTGTACTTAATTTTTTTTATTTAAAAACATTATTCCAGGGCCAGCAATTTGGCTTAGCAGTTCTGCTACCTGCCTTGCAAGCACAAGGGCCCAAGTTCAATGCCCAGTACCACAAAAAAATAAAAAATAAAAATGAAACATTATTCTGAGCCAGACACAATGAGCACACACCGGTAATCCCAGCACTTGGGAGGCTGAGGCAGGAGGGTTACGAATTTGAGATCAACCTGGGCTAGCTGGTAAACTCGAGCATCAGACCCTGGCTTCTCTCTGCTTCCTGTCTGCCACGCCATGAGCTACATGAACAATTTCTCTCCAGGTTTTTTCAGTTACCTACTACATTGTTCCCACAGCCACTGTAGTTAATATCTGAAATGCCCCAGGTTCATTTTCTGCTGAAACCAATGGAGAAGCAAGATCCATTTTAGTTAACTCCAATGGTACAAACTACTGCTATGGTAACATTGGCCAACACGTTCTTAAGTTCCCCTTTCTCTACAGGAAAAGAACTGCATTGTCCTTAGTGCCTGGACTTAAAAATTAATGAAAATGCAGTACTGAAGTTAAGAGTACTACTTTAAGGTGTTTCCTAAACATTGTAAAGTATACTTAAGGTTGGTGCCCTTCCTTATAGTTTTAACTTTTAACAGCTTTGCCTACATATTGTTATTTCACACAACTGCTTACAAAAGTGTGTCCTTAACCTTAGATGTAGAATGTGAGGGTGAAATCACGTGACTGAATGTCAAGACGATAGAACCACCTCTGAATATTTCCTGCACACCGTCTTTCATCACATGCTTACGACACGGACAGCTGGACAAAAGGGTGTAGTTTGCCTGTCTATGAAGAGTGATAAAAGTGGGCCATGACATTTACACTTTCGCACAGGATTTCTTTGCCATTGTACTCTATTTACTCTACTGTTTTTACACACATGAAGGGACAGACAAAATCTTGCGTGATTCCCAGGCCACTCACATTCTTCATGCTTGCTCATTGCAAGCAACCTCCGAAGACAACTTAAATGAAATGAATAACTTTTCAGGGAACTATAAATGTCAAAGATAACTCAGGAAGTAAAGTAAAAATCCAAAGAGGCCAATGATCATGCATTAAGTTGGAAAAGATGACCAGAAACTTCCCAAGAACATGCCAAGCTCCTGAGAGCAGTGCCGTCACATCTGCTCCCAACCTGCCACGATGGTAGCATGGACATTACAGGCATGGGCAATGACCACTGCTAGGGTTCATATGTAGATGTCCCCCAAAGGCTCAGGCACTCACAGGTGGCTCCGCGGAGGGACTGGGTCATGGGTGTGTGATGACTCACCAGTGGATGAGTCCACGGAGTTCACCGCTGACTTGCTGTTAGGGTGTGGTCTGGCCGGAACAGGTGGGGCACCGGGGGCGTGGCCTGGGAGAGCTTGTCTCCTTCCTGCTCCCCCTCCACTGGCTCTCTGCTTCCATAGTTTTGACCGCCTACTAGCACACTCTTGGAATTATCCTTCCATCCAAAGTGGCTCCGTTCCACTGGTTTCCCGGCGAAGCTCTAGCAGCCATTCAGCACTAGGACTCACTGTATTATGTTCCTTGCTAGTTACACTTATTACATTCCTCTTTACATAATCTTTGCATTCTTACTTCTAAGGCAAATCTCAAGAAGCTCTCTGTCTCCAACATAAGCCCCTATCCTGTTTAAATCCACCCCAATAAGCTTTCATATGCCCGTCATTCTCCTGGAACGCTTGGTGCGGTTTTGACAAATCCCGCGGTGAGTTCACATTTTTATCTTACCTGACTAACCAGCACAGTTTGACACAACTGACCATTGCTGCTTTGTTGAAATATACTACTCAAAAACAAGAACCAAGACAGGTCATGGAAAGGTACGAATTTCCAACAATGAATGTCATTATATTGTATACCTTAAATGTACCAATAAAATTAATTTCAAAAAGAAATATGCTAGCCACATGGTCTCTAGGTCATCACGCTCCACTAGTTTTGCTCCTACCCACCTGCTGTTTCAGTTTTCTTATTCTTCCATATCTTCGTGATATACAAAGTGTCTATTACGGTTAGGACAAGGTTTTGTCCACAAAGGTTCATATGTTGGAAAGTTGGTCCCCAGCATGTGGTAGGACCTTAAAGAAGTGGGGTCTAGAAAAAAGAATTAAGTTGTAAGGGGCATTGTCTCTTAGGAATTAATGGGAGGAATTAATGCTGGTCTCACAGAGTTAGTTCTCACACAAGGGATGACACAGGCCCTCCCTCTCCCCGACTCCCGGTCTTGCAGTGTGATCTCTTGTGCATACACTCCTGTTGCCACAATGCCCTCTGTCATGAGATTCACCAGAGGCCATACGAGTGAAGCCGCCCAAACTTGGACCTCCAGCCTCCAAAACTGTACACTAAATAAGCCTCACTATACATTACCCAGACTTTTATTTTGGGATAGCAACAGAAAATAGAGCGTATCAGTCAGTGTTCCCTAGAGGAACAGATTTATTTAGATGTAAGGATGTAGAAGGCAGGCTTACAATGGCTGCCTGAAGAATCAGGGGTGGGAGCATGCTAAAGGGGCCATCTGGACACTGGAGATCCAAAGGATCCACACGTCAGACAAGGGCCTGGAGCTCACTCGCAGCAGAGTTGCGTCAGACTGCACCAGGAAGCTGAAGGATCTGCCTTGAAAGGCAGAGGAGCCTGTCCTGGAAGCCTGGAGACCGATGTCCAAAGGTGACAGAGAACATCAGAGCTCCTCCAAAGGAAGAGAAGTCAGACTTCCTTCTCCTTTCCCTTTTTATTCCATCCAAGCTACAAGCCTATTGGTCGGTGCAGCCCACACCCAGGATAGGTTTCCCTCCTCAGTAAATCCATCATCCACACCCAGAAGTGTGATAAACCAATCAGCTGGGTATTTCTTAATCAAGTTGACACCACAGTTAACTATCACATGGAAGAAGATAGTCAACCAATGGTTTTGCCCTTATGTCCCTTCTCAATCTACACCAACTTTCTAGAAGCTCACAACCACTTCAAATTTTTGTGTAGACAGATGAAGTCTGACTGGACCCTTTAATTCCAAATTCACCCATTCCACCACCTGCTATACTTCACAATCTGTTCAGCTAACAGGCACCTCAAATGTCGTATGTCTAGACACAGTATTGCCACAATGAAATAACTAGTGTTCAGATAGTAGCATAGAAAAGTGGATTACAACTAGAGATTAGAACGCATGCTGAGTAGAGAAAGCCATGTGCAAGTTGTGAAAAAAGCTACAAGAGAAGACAGAGCTCCGTAAAACAGCGCTTCATATATTTGGATAGAGATCCTTTCAGGGTCTGGATCAATACAAAGCTTCACACACACACACCCAGAACAAGACTCCAAGAGGAGTCTACTCAAGTAGTGAAATACTACTCAAAGATTCCAAAACCTTCCTACGCCAATCTACAAAAAAGTTCTGTCAGGCCAGAGTGAAGAGATTTGGAAATACTCCACATATTTTAGTGGGGACCTCAGCAAGGGCATAGCTTACGTGAAAATTTACTCTGTCATTACGGGTTATTCTAGACTCACCCAAAGAAAATCCATTAGGACCAGACTGATGCAGTACATCTTCTACCATCTAGAACAAAAGCCAACATGTGTAACAGAATAATGCTTCAGGTACATTTTCATCGAATTTTCTACAACATAGTATCCCACAGCTCCAGCACACAGTAAAAACTTACTAGACACATAAAGAAGCAAAAATGACAGAGCTGTCAATGATTTTTAACTATTACAAATAGCTTCAAGTATAAAAGACAAAGATGTCTGTGATGCAGAATCTAACAAAAGGAGCGTAACTTTAAGGGGGGGAAGGAATGGAAATTCTAGAACAGAAAAGTTATGTGAAATGAAAAATTCACTGTACAAGCTTAACAATAGACTATATGGGGTGGACAGGGTAAAAAAGATCAAGACACATAAATATAAATTGAGATATATAAATATCACTGTAATCTCTATGTATTGTAAATATAGACTTTTTGAGAAAGATGCTATTACAGCTCCAGGTAGGTGGTAAGACCTAGCAAGACTTGGATAAGTTTCTCCAGAATGCCGTATAGGTTTCAAATCGGCGCCCACGATATGGTACTGTGTCTCTCATAGCCAGAGCTCACAGGTCCAGAAACCAGGGTGCGGAAGTGGGAATGCTACCACTCGCCATTATCCCTAGTGCCCCAACAGCAAAACTGCTGCTTCTGGTCCCATGACCTTAGGCTTTCCTGACCTAGGAGACTTAGTTCCAGAGTAGGGAAAGCTTGTACCAAGGAGCACAACAGTGACACCACTGAACTGAAAGCTCAGTATTCCCCCTGGTCATGCTGGACTCCATGCCTCTGACTAACCTAAAGAGAGTGTTGGCAGGAGCGACTGACTGATCCAGACCACGAAGGGGAAACTGGCGGTAAGGAAGAGTATATTCAGGGTGCAGGAGATCTCTTAGGGCACCTGCTAGTACAACTATGCCCTGTTATCAAGATCAACAGGAAGCCACCACAACCTCATCCAGGAGGATGACAAATGGCCGCAAACTTTCAGGAATGAAGGAATGGGTCACCGTATTGCAATGAATTCAGTAACATAGGAGAATTAGGCAAATTCCCTGAAAGACATAAATTAGAAAAGCAGACACAGGAAGATATTTAAGGGGAAAAATCAGAAAACCGTTATCTATACAAGTATTGCATCTGTAATTTAAATCCTTCACATAAAATAAACTCTGGTCCTGGTACCAAATGGTTTCACTGGTGACTTTTTTAAACTCCTTGGGAAGGACTAATATTAGTCTAACTGAGATCTTTCAGAGGCTAGAAGAAGGAATTCATTGTACGAGGAGTGACTGAAAAAATGTGATATTAAAATGTTTGAGACTGACGAAGAAAAGACACAGTGCCATCAATCCTCCACAAAACACGCGCCTTTCTCATGCACGCTCATCCCATTGTTGCCACTGTCCGAAGCCGTTCTGGAAGTCCTCTTTCATGAGAGTCTCTATGAGATGTGATTTAAAAATAGGGTGACCGCTGCTGCCGAGTGCCAGGTTCATAAGAGCATTACCCAGTGTGTTCGCCCACCTTATTCACCAGATCCAGCTCTGTGCGGCTTCTTGTTCCTCTGCAAAACCAAAATGGCCGTCAAAGGAAAGTGCACACTGGGGCAGCCAGGACAGCACAACTACGGACACTCACGAAAGAGGGTTTCCAGAGCTGCTCCAGAAAGTGGCGAGAGCTGTGGAAGGGGTGTGCATGAAGCCAGGGGCAGTAATCTGAAGGGGGATCAATGCCATGTGGTTTTTTGCTGTAATAATGTTTTATTTAAACATGCACTGTATTTCTCTCAGTTCCTATGTAAGGTACCATCATTATATCAAAACTAGCAACAACCTCACAAAAGAAGAAAATTATAGATCCTTATCTCTTGTGAATATAGTCCCCAATTTTTTTTTTGCAAAATATAAACATGTCAGATCTAGCAATATTTAAAAAGTATCCAATGTCTCAAACATGTCTGATATCTCAAACCAAATGGATATATCCCAGGAAGGAAGGGTTAGCTTAACAGTCAAAATTAAATAGATATGGTGACACCTTGGTTGACAAACTTAATTCTTTCCGCAATTCTGGTTGCAAAATTTGTGGAATGCTCTGCAGTAGTGGAAAGGATTAAGTTTGTGAACTGAGGTGCCACTGTGTAATTAACCACATTAACAAGATAAAATGATCGCCTCGATAATTCTCTCAGTACAAGTAGAAAAACCATTTCACAAAAGCAATACTTTTTTCTTATAAAAAAGACTCAGTTAAAAAGTAACAGAAGGAAATTCCTGTAGACTTGTAATAGTTTCCAAACTTTAGCCTTTGCGTATTATCAAAATACAATCACAAAATTTAACTTTTTCCAAAAATACCACATGGCACCAAATTTGGCTTCTATGATTTCTTGAATTGGTTAGTTATTTATATTATGGTTATATTATGGTTAGATGTTAGTTATTTATATTATGATCTCTAAAGCAAGCACTAACCAATATACAAAGAGATACAGAAAACCAGCCAAAATATATATTAAAAATGAATTATCAAAAAAGAAGGCATAAAAAAGAATGGAGAACAAAAGCAGAGATAAACAAGACAATGGTGATAATAACTAGAATTGAAATAGTAAGATACAAGTAATATAATCTATCAATAGTTGCAATAAAAGTAAATGGTCCCCACAGTAATTAAAAGAGTGATTGTCAAAAGAGAAAAGAAAAATAAAAGCAACCTTTATAGGCCCAAGCACATGGTCTACAGATTGAACCCATATTAACAGGAAAACAACAGACACTGTCCCGTTATAATCAAGAATAAATAAAGTATGCTTTTAGCTCTATTGTAAATTTTCATTATTCTGGGAAAGCTGGCCAATGCAAATGGATAGGAGAGCAACTTAAGAAATATGGGTATTGGAAAACAGGAGGAAAAACTAATCTTATTTGCATATAGCATCATAATCTAGGTGCAAAACTCAAAAGGATAATCTGAAAGCAACTAGGGTTAATAACAAGGCTTTGCCCGTTAATTACTACAAAAGAAGCCGGGCATGGTGGTGCACGCTAGTAATCCCAGCACTCGGGAGGCTGAGGCAGGAGGATCACTGTGAGTTTGAGACCAGCCTGGGCTACATAGTGAATTCCAGCTCAGTCTCAACTACATAGTGAGACCCTGTCTCAAAAAAACAAACAAACAAAATTACTACAAAAGAAATAAACCTCAGTCTCTTTCTACACTCCAGCAAATACTGATTTAGAAAACAAGTTACAGTTTGTTCCCAACAGCAAAACTGTATACACATATTACCTAAGAGTTAAACTCACAAGAAATGTGCAGAACTTCTATGAAGAAAGCCACAGTACTGTCCTTGAAGAACATAAAAGAAAACTTGTCTAAAGGGAGAACTGTATCACGTTACCGACCAAGAAGACTTAATATTGTCAAGATGTCAGTTCTTCTCAAATAAATAAATAAACTCTGCAATCGCGGTGGGCTTGGGGATTTATTTTTGGAAACTCGACAAACGATTTCAAAGTTCATCTGGAAGAATGATACAGTATATGAAACTAAGTAAGATATTTTTTTAACACAGAGTAATGATCAGATGTTGCTCTTCTAGAAAATGTATTAATATATAAAACAAGAGTTAAAGTACTGTAGCACACCATAAAGACAAGTGAGCAAATGAAATTTAATCTTTAAAATATCTGTTCAACATAAGATTTTTTGTGTTAATAGCAGGGTACTCGCATGGAGAAAAATCAGTCCATACATGGCAAATAAATGCATATCTAACATTTGAGGCAAAGTAGGCTAGAGTCATACTTTTTATTATATTTAAAACAAATTCCAGACTTATTAGACATTTAAACCTGAAAATCTTTCAATAGTATTAAAAGAGTATATGTGTATGGACGTGTGACATTAGTGTGCTAAAGAAAATGGCCCTTAAGGTAAAAATAACATAGGAAAATATTAGACTTACTATCCAAATGTATTTTTATTTAGAAAGGAATACATTAAAACAAAAAAATAAAACTTAAAATGCCTGTAAAATACATGTTTCTCAGAAACTCTCCTATCCTGCTGGCCCAGTATATAGCTTTGAATAACCATTCTGAAAATCGGATTGGAATTCTTACAACTTTATAAATATGCCACTTCGAGGAATTAATCCGAACAAAATAATAACAGGTGGCTACTCATGACGCCGATCAGATGTGCCACGCTAAAATGGGCTAAAGTGAGGAAATCGACTCAAAACATCACTACAAAGTAAAAACAAGAAAATCTCTGATAGAGAAAAAGACATCCGTGACCTTGAAATTGGAGGTCAAAGCAGGATGCAGAGAAATTCCTTCGTGGACACCTGCAGCTGGGGCCTCACGCAGAGCGGGCAGAGCAGCTGCCCGAGTCTGTGGCAGGACATGGGGCGCAGCCACAGCCCTGCCTCCACCGTGGGAACGGGATGTCTGGGTCTTTGGGGGCGCTCTGTGGCTGTCTCTTTTAACCTACAGAATAGGCAGGAGCTGGGGCTGAGGGAGGAAACACACCTTCAAAAAGGAGTGCATCACAGAGGAAAACTGAAGGAAAGGATCTTAAGCCGTGAGCCATGCACAGCCGGGAAGAAAAAAAGGTTAAAACAGTGCCCTCAAAACCCTGAGTCATAAGAGGCAGAGCTGTAAACTAAGGAAAGTTACTGCCTGCCTGCCTGGAACACCGCTCACCCCTCCCTGAAGGAACTGCTTGCAAACAACTGGAAGAATCTACCTCATTCAAAAAAAGTCAGAACCCAAAGAGAACGGCCAAGTATGTACACAAAGTTACTTTCAGGAAAAGGGGGAGGATGTGGGCGAAACAAGGGGCAGATGGTGAACACGCACCAGAAAAATCCTGCCCCTGCTCAGGTCAAAATCGTGACCAAATAGAGGGTCAGCAGGGCAAGGCACCTCATGGATCAAACAGCTGAGGGCAGAGAACGGCAAGAGACAAAACACGAACTGGGACACTCAAGAAATAAATAAAAGAAAAGCATGAAACTATCCAAGCAGGCAAAAATGGTCATGGCTGAAATCTCACAAAGGGACAAAAGATCAGGCTCAAGGAAAACCAGCAAAACGGTCAGATACGGAGGCAGTGGGAAAAGGAGCCCAGAGCCAACCCAAAACAGAGCAGGAAAGAAGAGTTTAAGACATAATTTGGAAGAATTAAAAGAGAAATCTATAGCACGAGCTGGAAATCCATACCGGTGTGGGGGGGACTTTTAAAAACTGGGGCAGTATCATCAGCACACACGTATCTCAGCGGTTGTGGTGAACTTCAAGGATTTGTTTAGAAAGAACATAAACACATGAAGGAAAAATGGCGAGGTGGACCCACCAGCTTCAGGCGGACCCGTATTTGCTCCTCCTCAGTTTTGTCTGATTTCTGCCTCCTCGGCCACCCAACTGGATCCTGCACCCCGACTAGGTGGCTGGCAGCTCAGATGGCCACCTGAGGACGTTCTAGACCACAGATGTGTGCCCGGCAACAGTCATCTGGGATATTTTCAAAAGCTGTTTCCTCTCTGTTTTGCCTTTTTTCATCTTTTGCTTTTGTTTTTATTTTGCAGCAGGGGGTGAACCCAGGGCCTTCACACTGAGCTACCTCCCCAGCCCTTGTAATTTTTTGTTTCATTTTGTTTCATTTTTAATTTGGAGACAGGGTCTCACTAAGTCACTAAGTTACTCTGGCTGGGCTTAAACTTGCAATCCTCCTGCCTCAGCCTCTCAAAGTGCTGGGCTATCAGGTGTGACTAACTCCGGGCTGTCTTTCCATCTTTCGCGAGGCTGGAATACAGATGTGTGAAGGTGGAAGAGGCAGCTCCTGGGTGACCTTGTGCAGCAGTTGCTCTTAGAACTCAGACCACGGAGAACACAGCTAGCCTGGACACCCTGCATAAGTAACCAGGGTGCCCTGCATCCGAGGAGGCCTGGAACGGTGGCCATGGGTGACCGCAGGCATTTTTCAGGGATAGCAGAGCAAAGGATAGGAAGTAGAGTACTAAGGGGAATAGGGCGGGACCAACTCAAGTAATAGATTTATGGGCCCAGGATAAATTCAGGAAAGGAACCAAAAGTGAATTAACAGATTGGTGCGAATGCACTGAGGAGCTGAAAGAACCAATGGAATCAAACCAGCAGTGAGAGTCGGAGCCACGGCGATCAGGGCCGTCAGCAGACCTAAGAGTAGTAAGTGGAACAGTAAGTGCGGTCTCACGCTGCGCGCCCTTCAGCCTTTGTGGGCAACTGTTAGCAACACCGGGCTCATCTGCAAACTGAAACATGAACGAGAGTGTAGCACTGGCTCAGGGGCCTACACCTGAGTGGTGATGAAGTGTACAGGGGCTCAGGCCATTTGGCCGATGTTAGGTGAAAACTCTTGCTTGGGATAACTTGGAAGGCAGACAGTGCACTAAAGGAGCTTGGAAAACTCGGGAACAGAGCTCAGAAAACAGAATGAGAGGAGCATGTCTTAGTTGCTGGCTATGTTGGGCAAGTGGTATGGGTTGAAATGTGTCCCTTCTACTTCCTCAAAAAAATAGATATTGATTTCAAAAGCGCCGGTACACCAGAACTGCAAACACGATGCTCCAGGTTCACAGGAGGTCCTGAAAGGACTGGTAGCATCACAGCAAGGGGAAATCTGAACCCAGAAATCTGAACCTAGGCCCAGAGAGACACGCCACGGAAGATGGAAGCAGAGGTAGGGCAGGGCGTGTACAGGCCAAGGGCCATCGAAGATCGCAGCAAACAAGAGGAGCAAGAGGCAGGAGACAAACTCTCCCTCCCAGCCCTTGTGGGTTCTGTTACCCTAGGACGCTACTACTGCGACAAGAAAGAGACGCAGTCAGAAAAGAACTGCCCAGTGTGTGAAAGGGAATAGAAGTCCAGGGATTTGGGGACCTGCAGGGATGAAGAAAGTAAGTGCTTTTCAACCCCAGTGATAAAATGTGTGCATGGCAACAGCAGAACCGGGCCTTGAGGTGAGGTTAAAGTCAAGGGCATGGGCACGATAGGGTGTGGCTATCGCTGCACGGTCAACCCTGCCAAATAGGTTAGGGTGTCCTGGAGCAAGGCTGTGATAAGTGAGAAATCAGTTGACCGAAAAAGCCTCAGGGCAGACTCAGGTCTGCGTCCTCCCAGCCAAGGACAGCCCAAAGCTCAACTCAAACCTTCAACAAACAGGAAATTCCTTGTATGAGCACAGGGGGAAAGAGAAGGCCGGTGTCTGACACACCGCGACATAAGCCTCAGAGCCGAGCACAAGCTTCGAAGGAAGGGTTCCTGTTAAAGAGGATAAGCAGAATGCAAGCTCCCTCAGACCTCGTCTGTTTTGTTCATGGCTTCATCCCCAGCGCCTGCCCCAGAGTAACTGGGCAGCCAAATAACTGCTAACAACTGCAAGAAGAAATGCAAGGGGAAGCCAGACAAATAATGGCCTCTTCCCTGCCCTCCCATCCTGACCCCATAGTGCTGAAGGAGCAGGGAAAGGAGAAGCCCCCCGAGCAGTCATCCCTGAGGGAATCAAACTGCACTGCCAGTGAGAGGGTACACAGAAATGCTACTGCAGAGGTTTATACACGGGACTGGCGCGGCTCCTTTGGGCCCAGCCACTCACAGCAAGTCCTGCCGTTAAATTTCCCATTGCCTCCCCAGCTTCTTTCTCCCAGCCTAGTCCAGACCTATGCTGAAAGCCCACAGATTTCTATAATCCCAAACTATCTTTCAACAAATGCTGCTATATTCCTTATATTTACTGATAAGATTGGAATCACCCAACATAAGCAATTTAATTGAATGTTGCTGTCATCTCTTCACCTAATTTGCAAAGACTGGACTCCCAGTCTTACCATCTTACCACCAGGGAGGACTCGGCCGCACCCTGACGGCTGTGTTCCGGGCCCCGCTGCTCAGCACAGAGGCCCTTTCTGCTCCCCCTGGGGTACAGTGTCTGTGCTCTGCTGAACACTTCGATGCTGCTGTCCTCTGCCATGTACCTCCTATTTCTCTTCCTTCGGACCAAGAACTCTCTCTCAAGATCCCAAGGTAAATATTTCCAGATGTATAAAATTCTCATTTTCTGGCTCTGGCTGCTAGAGTAAAAGGACCAACAGTCCATGTGAACTACTACCGTGTATTGTATAGAAAAAGGAACACAGGCATTAAAACTGACTTAAAATCATTCTGGAAAGGGGGCCAGCGATGGAACTGCAGCTCAAGGCTCCAGGTCTGTGCTCACTGTTTGCACACAGCCTGCTCGCCTTCGGTCCTGATGAGCACCTTCATCATGAGGCCTCAGTTCGCATCATAACTGTCTAAAGCCAGGAGAGATTTCAAAACTAATATTCTCTGTCTTCGTGGTCACTATTAACCAGGTGTAGCCTCCTCACATTCATCCCATGAAGAACTGAGTCAAACCGACTCAGACTTCAGTTTGAGTCTGCAGACGCCCCAAGTTCCCCCCAAGACGTCTACAGATTCCCGAGACCTAAGTTCTCACAATCTCTTCCGCTCACTACGTTCTGCCTGTCCAGAAGTCAGACTGCGACTCCACTAATCCCTCTAGAAGCACAGTCACACAAAATACCAATCTCATTAAACATACAGGGCTGTCAGAGCCCCTGTCTTAGGGCCTCTACACCAATGATGGCTCCTTCTCAGCGAACACGTCAGCAGGAGGTCCTCACCCGCCCCAGCACCTGATTTCATGTCTTTCCCGGAACACCCCCCATTCCTCCTCCCTCTCCAGAAGACTTGGGACCTCAAGGTTTCATTTCCACCTCCAAAGTATTTTCCCAGGAAAATAGTGTTTATCCCACAACAGTAACTCTGATGTAAGCTAAGAGTACAGTAGGCGGAAATCCATGCTAATTTATGGAGATGATTTAGCAGCGGATTCTACCTTCGTTTGTTTTTGAATGAGGAAACGGAGGCTTAGACATCTTCTGAGCCTTGCTTACTTCAGCCCTGGAAGTGCTGTTGGTGCAGAACCCCCCGATTCACAATCACACGGGTGCTTTGAGTCTTGTTTTTTTTTTTTTTTTTTTAATGTGAATTAAGGCTGTATCTTTGATCTGCTGAACCAGGATCTACTAAACAAACTCCTCTACTAATTTTTAGGCCTATAAAACCTCAGCCTTAGATGTATAACTCGTGTAACTTGGGGCCTAAGAGGGAAAGAAAACCATAAAACACTACAAAGATGCTTCAAATTTATTTCGAATCCAAGCTATAAGAATAACTGTTTGGATTGATACAGCTCCTAAAAAGTCTCTGGACACCTCTGACACAGGACAAAGTAAATACCGGTGTTATTTTGGTGGAAAGAACACCAGACCAGGAGTGAAGGCTAATTGTGTGACCTTGAGCACATTACTTAACATCTCTGGACCTTGGGTTCCTGGGGAAAAGACTTTCCCTACTTAACTCCAAGGACGATGAGAAGGATACAATGAGATCATGAATCTGAAAACATTTGGGGGAGGAGGGGAAAGAATAACTAATTCTACGATGGCTAGGTGTTATTTCAAAGTCCTGCTCGGGCCTGGAAAATATCAATCCTGTGCATGTTACCAGTGTGCTAGGAAGGCAGCCTGTGGAGTTTTTTTGGGAGGGAGGGATTCAAGGCAGGCAGCTCGTTGCTCGGGCCGAGTAGCCAGCAAGCGGAATTCTTGACTCAGAGCAGCAGCATCTGCTTGTGATTAAGCCTCAGAGGCATATGCCTGTGCGGAAGGCAGCTACAGAATCTGTCATAGCTGCAGTCCCGGTTGTAAAACACAGCCCATCCTTTTAAAGTGGCTTGGAAAGGTAAACATGAAAGCATTTTCTATAATCACACAAAACAAAGTGGTACTCGTTTCGCAAGCGAACAACATACACACAGGGACACACACGCACAAGGACTCACAAGGGAAATGACAGGCAGAGGCATCCACAAAAGCTAGAGGCCCCCACACACCAAGCAGCCCACAGAGCTCAGAGGAGCTGCCTTTTCTTGGTAAAATGCACAACAGACTTGCAGAGTGTGCCTCCCTGCATCCACCCCTGACATGGTCTTCCTTTAAAGTTCAAGTTTGGTCAGTTTGGATCCTTGGCAAAAAACCAAAACAAAGCAAAACAAAAATCCTTCTCCAAAACGCACTATGAATTCTATCTGTGTCAGAGGTTGGGCTGTCGTTAGAGTGAGCGTGTTTACTATAACACGGGAGACATGGTAGGTCTTGAACAAAGGCCAAGGGCCCAGGCCAGAGGGGAGGAGAGCAACACCAGGGCCTCCGGGTTGGCCCAGGTGAGTGAGAAGCTGGGCAGTTAGCAAGTAGAAGGGAGAATGAGATCCAAAAGTTCTTGTTTGGTGACAATGAACATTTTCATGTCTCCCAAGTGGGCTGTAGGGGTGTTCACACTGAGCTTAGAGTGAAAGCTTAGGGAAAGATCTGTTTAAAAATCTGAAGAAAACAGCCAAAAAGAAGTTTAAGGTAGGTCAAAATTTAATGAGTAGGCTATAAATTAGAGTTGAAGGTACATGAGTGAAAAACATGATGTTCTGCACCAGAAGACACCCCTGATTTTTATGGGGCACATTCAGAAGATACACAGAAAATCAGCAACTTGAACAGCTCAGCTGGTTGACTTTCTATCCTTCTAGAAGTCCCTGGAGCAAAAACAGAGAGTGGATGCTCAGAGAAAGTGGGCAAGCAGAGGAGAGGAAGGCGACGCTGCTGTGTGCCAGGTGGCCCTGGGGACAGTCCCGGTACAAGAAGGTTGTTCCAGGGTGGCAGCGCCCTGCGCCTGTGGGGCCGGCTCCGAGCCCAGAGGGAGAGCAGAACAAAGGAGGTGCGGGGTCCTATGCGTTTAGGAGTTTGTTTTCCATCTGAAAGTGGACGGTCGCCTTGTAAATCACCACAAACCACTCAGATCTACCTTACAGAAAGTACCTTTTCAGGGCATCCAACAGACCAAGAATATAAAATCGGGGGATGAGGTTGGAAAGCTCCCTTAGCTAGGAGTGAAAAGACCCTGAGCTCACGCCCGGTTTCGTCAATTCCTGGCCAAGGTGGGATTCCAGGGAGGCCCTCAGTTTGTCCATATGTCTTCTGGAAGCCTGCAGTGGGGACAGGGAGCAGAGGGAGGGAGAGCCAGGAAGATTATCAACACGGTTCTGTCCAGCTATGACAGCCTAGGTTTCCAGTTAGCATAGAAAGTAACTGAGGAGGTCTGGAAGACCATTTATCCAAACATTACTGGAGGCAACCTCTGGGGAATGGGATCAAGGCAGAGGTAGAGAGACAGTTGGAAAGAAAACAGTCATAGAATTTTTTCAGGGCGGAAAAATACAAAGGCAGAAGGGATTTTAAATGAAATATTAAACCAAGAAAGATCCAGGTAGATACAAAATAATAAAGTCTAGAAGGCCAGGTATCAAAACACTACTGGAAGCCAGAGTCTAAGTGCAGAGCAAACGGAGTGAAGAGCGAGCCAGGGAGTGGGGTTTGACTCGCCCTCTTCCTCTGTCCTCAGCCGGGAGGAAAGGCCCGTAGTAGAGCTATGGGGTGGCGGGGGAGGGCACCCCGGTCCCTTCTGTGCTCTGAGGACCAGACTTCCTGGTCCAGGGGCAGGGAAAGGAGAGCTCAAAAGAGAGCTGCTCGAGAGCCTGTCTTTCGGGTCCCTTTTCGGGACACCTTCCCCTTTTTCTGACACCATGTGAAGAAAAGCTTAGCTTGTCTTCTGCCCCACATGGTCAGGCACTTCCCCTACAGATTTCAGCAGCATCCTGTGGCTTCTTATTTCCTCTTTGCCACCATCAGCGTCATGGTCTACAAGTCCAAGCTGTATGAAGGCCCTGCAATCACATTTCAGAAGTTTAGCGCATTTATGAGAATAACCCCATCAACGGGACCTCATAACTCATCAGTTGTTTTTTTTTTCTGGTGGCAGATGGGCCTTTGATGCCGAGTTCTGTTGGCATTGCCTAACTGTCCACCGTCCACATCCCAGTGGAAAGTACAAAACCCAGACTGGTTACTATGCGGCATTCCTGGCAATCAAGCCAAGTCAAGTGTGGGAGGACCCAAGCAAAACTCCAGGGTATTCAAAAGAAAAAAGCAAAATAGGGGCCAGGGATTTAGCTCAGCGGTTCAGTGGCCTGCCTTGCAAGCTCAAGGACCCGAGTTCAATCCCTGGTACCAAAAAGAAAAGAAAAGAGCAAAATAAACATATTTGAAGTCACAAAATCAATAATTATTAAATCGCCATTGAGTTATAATATTGTACTTATAACAAGAAGGAATATGTTCAGGGCCGATTTCCAAATCTTTAAATTTTGATCTACTTCCTTCTATTTTGTCAGTACCAAGTTTCAAAAGGTATCGCTACCTTCCTAGAAGCCAAAAGAAAAAGGAAAGACTCAAATTAATAAAACAAGCCAGAATCCTCTAAAGACAGAAGAGCTTTTGCATGTAGCTTGAAAAGGGGAAGGGTAGAGACAAACAGAAATGGTAGATAAAACGTATTTCTGGAGTTCTCAGTCTACTAAGTATTGGTCTTAATTCACATTTCTACCACAGATTTGTCTCTTTTTTTTTTAGTTAAGGACTTATAATTAGCCTACGAAAGTTATCTGGAGGTAGGAATAGGACAGCGCCTAGTTAACCTCACAAAGCCCTCACGTGGATTTTTACTACTCTCCCCTGCCCTCACCTCCGCGTCCTGTGACATGAGCGCTGACCCCGGCCATCTTCACCTCTTTGCCATCTTTCTGCTCGAAATGTCTTTTAATCCTATGGGTAACTCGTGGCGACACTGATGACTCCCAAATCCCCAAACTCTCATCTGGTAAATGAGATTGGCAAAAGGAAGCAGCGTCCTTAGGGGGACCACCCCCCCTCCCCTGCTCCTCCTCTAGGAAATCCAGATCTCTGCCGCGGGGGAAGAAGGTTGATGCTTCTTTTCCCCAGGCGGGGACCGGAGTTCTGATGCCTCTGTCTTCCCTGTCCACCCCGTGCCAAGGCGGTGTTTTGCTTAGGAAATCAAATGTCTGTAACTTCCGCAGATGGGATGCCTCCAGGTACCTTTGGGGAGTTCAGTAGTTTGCTGAAAGGCAGGTGAATGAGTATATAGTAACACATAATTAGAGCAAGGCAACATTATTTGGAAAAGGGCCTTTGGTAGGACTAATAGAGAATTTCTTGGTCATGTTCCTGACAAAGAAAAAATGCCTAGAAAGATAGACGGCTGCTCTATTTTAAAACCACTTACAATCCCCGGTACCAAAAAAACAAAAACAAAAACAAAAAACACTTAAAAACTAGTCCCAATGCTATAGGAGACAAGGTTTTTGTGTAGCCAACTGCTCACTTTGTTACCAAAAATCACTCGCCAGAGACAGGGTACGGGCCCCAGTTCATCTTCCTTATTACTGTGATCCCCGGCAACGGAGGGGCCCAAGAGTCTCTGGTATGAAAAAGAAGAAGTAAAAAGACAGTGGCGTGTGTTTCCAAAAGTCGTGAGTGCTGGGGAATTCACTGTCTGGGGGCCAAGAGTAAGGACAGGGGACAAGGACAAGGTTCACTTGCTGACCCACAGCAATGACTGCGTCCAAAATACGTATTGCTTTTAGAAGGAGGTGGAACTCGAAAGCACGAAGCCCGCTCTTCATCAAATCCTGACGACCAGAGCAACTGTCCTGATAACAACAAAGGGAAAAGCCTGACGGAGCCCACAGAGCCCACACTGCCCACCTGTGACTTTTCACTCCGTCTTTTTACCAAGACGCAGAGCCCACAGGCACAGAAAGGCGGGGCTTTGTACAACCCTGGCCTTTTCCTAGAGCCTCATTATTTGTTCTCAGAAACTCAAACCACTTCGCCCCACCCAACCAGGCCAAAAGCTGGCAGGGAGAGTGAGCCAGAGAGTCTGGTTTGCTTCAGGAGCCAAAACATGGTCGACCCATTTGAGGTGACTAGACGCACGGGCAAAGAAAATACCGGGCGGGCGCGCGTGTGTGCGGAGACAGTGCGCGGGGCCCCTGGGCCGCAGGGCCGCCGGGGAGGGGACCAAGATCTTCCCGGCCCTCGCCCTTGGCTCTCGCCCGCTGGAAGCAGCAGAGCGCTGGGTCCTGCGCTTGCCAGGCTCACCGCCAGCCGGACCTCAGGAGCACAGAGCGCAGCGCTGCCTCCGTGACTTTCGAGGCTCCTCCTCCCGCCTTAAAGACTCCTTCCAAGCAACTGTGCTTCCAAGGCTCTGTGTGGCGAGTGAGGTAAAGAGAGAAGGTTATTCTTCGCGTATTACGGACGCGCTTGAACTGTGCTAGGCCCCTGGGGAGGGGAGCAAGTACAAAAAAAAAAAAAAAAAAAAAAAGA
>NW_022900927.1:61684380-61686837 GCF_012274545.1 Fukomys damarensis | reverse complement strand
TCTAATCGCAGGCTAAGAAAGTGGTTGTTGGTGTACTATTCGTTCAAAGAGTACATAAAATACAACTCTCTCTCACCGCTCACCCTGTCTTAGACAGACAGACAGTGTGTACAGATACAGGCACATAGCTCTGGCTTGTGCGTGAGCATTTTCTTCCCAGTGCCGCAGAGTACTTGCACTGCAGATCTGGACAGGAACAGCGACGTGGCGGCCCCCACCTGCAGAGCTTCTCTATGTCCCTGCCGCTTGTCTTTTCCTTTGAGGTGCATTTTGCTCATGATTGCCCTGGGTACCTAGGGTCCCCGCCCGAGAGTTCACTGTGGACCCTGAGGGTCCCCTCCCCTCCCCACTCTGCTTTTCTGAGTGTACAACCCTCCAGAGACGGATATTGCGAGACGCCCTGCACAGAAACCCTCAGGAGCGGCGTAGCTCCCAGCGGCTGCGTGGCGCGCTGGCTGTAGTATAGCACTGTCCTGGACTGCTCTGCACACCGCTTGGAATCCTGGCTGGAGCCCTTGCCAGTTCTGTGATCTTGAGCAGCTTACTCAACTGCTGCATGTCTTCGCTTCCTTTCAGGTCAGATTAGGTAAAGGGGGCGGTAGCTAAGATCATATGTCATCTAACCCATGATGATTTCTTACTGCTGGGCTCATCCTGACTGCACACACCACAGCGAGAGAAAAGACTGCTCTGAATCATGCCTGGAAGACGATGCTGATAGTAAAACACATCCCAACTGCCGTGCTAAAATACGGGAAAGGGCCAGGGATTTAGCTCGGCGGTGCCAGCGCCTGCCTTGCACTTGCAAGGTCTTGAGTTTGAGCCCTGGTACAAACAAACAAACAAACAAACAACAGCAACAAAATATATATGGGAAATTTAAAGAGTGATCAACAACAACGGTACCAACCTTGTGTTATGTTATTTTAAGGCTACTGTAAGTATCATATGTCATGTAAGTAAATAATACACACACACATGTTTGCATACACATATGTGTGTGATATTATAAATATTAACTGAGATAGCTATTGCAGAGTGCTTAGCACAAAGCTGGGCACAAATTAAGCTCTTGAGTGTGAGTTATTAGTACATTGTTCCTGCCCCATAATAAATTTTATTTGAACAAGAGATTCTTCAAACACAAGGCATTAACATACAACTGGGGTGGCAGGGGATGGGCAGTTATAGATAACGGAAACACATCTTCCAATGGCTTAGACTTTTGAATGCCCTCATTCAGGTTACATGTCTTGAAAGTTACTTGTGGGATTGCCCTTCTTAAAAACCTAGTGAGACAAATTTGGGATCAAAACTGTTGTCACAATTTAGACAAATTTTCCCAGTGTTAAACAAACTTGCCAATGGATTCCATAATTGCTCGAAGGCAAAATATGATGCCAAGTTTGCAAATACACAAACACACAACCACACACACACACACACACACACACACACACACACATTTCCTGGCTTACTAGTTTTCTTGTGCTTTTTAAACCCAGAAGTTTATCTCAATTATGACTCTTTCAGATTTATCCTACCTACAGTTATTTACCCTTGGAGTACAAAGACAAAACAAGAAAGAACACAGTTTCACAACCAGAAAACATAGTTATCTTTCAGAAGAGTGAATTACAAGACAAGAATATTTTAGAGAGCACCTTGAATGACAGAAATGCCCTAGCTTCCGAAATCTAATCCTGCCACCTTGGTAAATTCAGCCCAGGAAATGTAACGACACGCACCCAAGAGTTGGATAGGATGTGCGTAATAAATATAATTCCCATAATGATGCTGAGAAGCCTCAGGCCTTTATCAGTCCTCAGTTTAGTCTGCAGCTTGATAGCTTATTTATGCCAGCGTGCCTGTCTGCCTGCTAAGGAGTGTTCTAACTCGGCTGGTGACTTCACTATCAGCACCACAGTTGACAATATGTTGCCACAACTGCGTAACTTCACAAAAGCTTTCACCCCGACTTTGCCAAAAATTTAAACTATGTCTATGTACAGCCAAATCAACTCCTTTCAGGGAGCTAGTCCTCTATCTCCTATGAATAGTGTGCTGTGAAATACACTGGTTAATAAGATTGACTGAAATCCTTGATATACTTGGGCCAAGGACAAGTTAATCAATGATTTAAGACCCAAGGCTGGGGATATTCACACCAATGTCCACCTGCTCGGGCAGAATTTAGGAGCAGCCTTTCCCAGAACACAGGAATTCCCATTTGCAAGCCAAGACTGGAATAATCACGCTGACCCCACCCTTAGCACTTGCTCCACCATACTACCCCTTCCTGAGCTCGCTGACAGTGCCTGTCAATGCTGTAGTTTCTCCAATTAAACAATGCACTTCCCTGAAGGCAGGAAATACGCTTCATTCATGTTGGCTCATTTCTTTAGCCATCCTTCCTCCTCCCCACACTGGAGGGAGCTTAAAATGTGTTGAATTAAA
>NW_022900927.1:61627571-61684163 GCF_012274545.1 Fukomys damarensis | reverse complement strand
ATATATTTACTGTTAGCCAACTTTCTAATTTCTGTAACAGATACCTGAAATAATCGACTTACAAAGACAAAAGATTTATTCTGGTTCAGAGTTTTGGACCTTTCAGCTCCCTCCCTCATCAGTTGTGCCCCTTGGCTTCTGGACCTGAGTGAGGCAACACACCGTGACGACTGCACAAGACGGAGCCAGACTCAGTCATCCTATGGCCAGGATGTAACAGAGGGAGAGAGAGGCCCAGGTCACACTGAGTGCTGAGGGCACGCCCCCCCCCATGACCTAAAGACCTGCCATGGGGCCCCATCTCAGCAGCTCCACCACCTCCCAGTCGTGTCATGGGCCTGTGGCCACTCCTTTAGCACATGGGTCTTTGGGAGACATTTATCAAACACAGAACCCCCTGACCGCCCCGCCAAGCCATGTCCATCTTGCAGCGCAATTTGCATCCAGTCCATCGTAAAAGTCTCCAAGTTTTCACTCTTCCATGAGTACTCAAAAGTTCAAGTCCAAAGTCTCCTATGAAACTTAAAAAGAGTTATATACGTCTAAGATATAATGGCAGGACAGGCACAGGGTAAAAATGCTCATTTTGAAAGAGAACAGGAAAATGGCAAGGAGGAATTGGACTAAAGCAAAACAAAACCCAGCCGGGGCTACTAGCAGGGACCCTAAACCCACAGCACGCCGCCTGGCCACCCAGGCTTTCCTCTGAAATCTTGGTCGGGGCCGTAATAGGCCATAACTCTTGCAGTCTGCTTACCTGCAGAACTAGCGTCCTGTGGACAAGGCAAAGGTCTGGCATCAGTGTGAAAAGTACCTGGGCCACGTGAATCAGAGCTGCAGTCTCCTCTGAGTGCTTGGCTGACTGAGTACCAAAGGAGTCCCTTGGTGCCTCTGGACGTCCAGTGCAGGGGACCCTGGAGATCTCCCAGATCAGTCTTTGAGACACATTTTCATTTCTACATCATTGAGCCTATGACGGGTCAGGTGACCTTGTAGATTCCTCAGGGCCCCTGGAGGCATCCTTCGTACTCTCCAGTGCAAAGTACTTGGGCTTCCCTTTCAAGGGCACCAGTGACTGCATCTCCGCAGACACAGCTTTACCTTTGCTCCTTTCCCACCCACGCTGAAAAGTAGCGAAATCTTTCTGCTCTGCTTCTCTTTGTTCCTGATTCTTTATGAATCTGGCTAAAAGCAGCCAGTCATACCCATGCCGCTGCCTGCGTGCTATGTGGCCTCGCAGTCTCCACTGCCAGATAAACTAGTCCGTCGCCTTTAGGTCTTCCTCAGAGCCTCAGAGTACAGACAAAATGCAGCTAAATTCTTTGCCAGAGTGTAACACACACGGCTTCACACGCCCATTCCATGGGTGCCTCAGCAGCCCAGCTTCTCGTGCCGCCGTCCTGCCAGCATTCTGACCCGCTGAGCTCTCACCAGAATGTTCCCACCGAGTGTCAGGCTTTCCTTAGGCCACTCCTCCAAACTTTTCCCGATCAGCTCCTGCAAACTCGCCACAAACCCCATCCCACACCTTCAGACATTTGAGAGCAGTAAGTAAGACCACCCCATTTCTCAGTCCAATTTTCTGTGTCAGTCCACTTTCCATCACTGTCCCAAATACCTGGGACACATCACGAAGAGAAGAGGTTTGTTTTTGCTCACCTTTCTGGAAGCTTCAGTCCATGGCTGGTTATAACTGTCGCTTTTGGGTCTGCGGCGAGGTAGCATGTCATGGAAGTAACCGCAGGAAGAGTGCGTGCTGCTCACCTCACAGACAGGATACAAAAGAGATGAAGCGGGTCAGACTGGGTCCCATCCTCCGAGGAGACGGTTACAGCCTTCAGTGACTGTGAAGCAGGCTGCTCCCTGCTAGTAAGATTCGAGCTGGTCGGCTAAATTCGAGAAATAGCCCAGCCATCCATACTGACCAAGGAACTTGGAGCTCATCTAATGTCTCTAGTCAGCTCCCTCATCTTACAAATGAGGAGCTTAAACTGAGACCAGCCACATAACTTGACCAGGTTTACATCATTTCTGAGGAAGAACTGTGGGGAAACCAAGGTGTCTGAATTCTTTAAAATACTGCTCCTGCGCTGATTTTTTTAAATTCTGGAATGCAGGGGACTGAATTTATTGCCTCATACATGCTAGGCAAGTACTCTATCACTGAACTATATCTCTAGCGCTTTTTTTCATGTTTAAATGGTTCTCATGTCTCATGAAGATGTCCAGGCTGGCCTCCAATTGATGATCCTCCTGCCTCAGCCTCCTGAGTAGCTGATATTTTAGATAACTGGCATTGTACCCAGTTGTTGGAATTTAATGAACCTTTGACCAGGCCACAAACTGTTCAATTTATCTCCAGTACATTTTACACGTGAGAAAAAAATACAGTCTTCAGCACTGCACATAATCCCACGCACAACAGCATTGTCCGTGGAGGTGTCTGAGCAAGTGTTGTGTTCCTTGTGCGGATCCTACTTTAAACATCTCTCCATTTCTGTGCTTCCCTCCAGCCTCACAGCCTCTGTCAAGGCCTCTCTCAGCTTTCTTGGGTTGTTACACAAGGCTTTGAACTGATCTCCCTCCCTTCAGTCCTAGCCTCTGTTCCCTCTTGGTTAACCAGCAAAAAACGCTGGCTTTTCACATTATCCTTTGATTTAGAAACCTCCAAAAAATTCAAACAGGAATCTGGTACCTACAACTACTCTCCACCCTCAGCATCTGAACACACGCAGCACGGACTTCTCTCCTCTTCCCAAGCACTTCCTGCTCCCATCTTGGCCCAGGACGCTCCCCACATTGGAATGATCCATCCACGTCCGCTCTCCATTCCAGTGCCGCTCTTCACCGGAAATCGTGCACGGTTGATTCCACACCTTAGCTTCTCGGTGAATCCCAGATCCCTCCACTCACTGCTAGTGGCTCAGTCTAACAAATCGTTTCGCTTGAACGAAGCAAGAGGCCATGAGAAGGTGTTGAACAGGGGAGAGGCCGTAACTGGATGTGCGGATAAAAAGGATCTCCCCGGGCTCCATGAGCAGTCCAGGTACTGAGCAGTCCAGGTGACAGCAGCTTCAACCAGGGCGGGCTGTGGGTATGACGAGAAACAGGGCCACCGGATTTGGGGATGGCGTCAACGAGCACAGAAGGGAAGGGGCTATCAAGGGAGCCCCCAGACACTGTAACACAGGGGACCAAGACAGAGACCCGTGGGAGAGGAGCTGGTGGCTGCTGGTTTATGTTCATTTGTAGTTTGCTGCGCTTTTACAGTGGGGCGGGGCTTGAGATTAATTCCCCAAACTGAAGAGCACATTTGATAGCAGAATAGAGTAGAGGACAGATGGGAGTCGGGACGAGGTCCGAATCTGAGTGACGATTCTGGAAAGTGTCAGCAGAGACAGATCTCCGGGGTGCGTGGCATCAGAAAGGGGGCCTCCACGCCCCTTGCTGCTGTTCCTTTCTCCGTTCTCCCAAGGAGCTGTGGACACCGGCTGCCTCCACCTTCTCACCACCGCTGCCTCTTTGTTTCTCATACAGTTTGTGTGGCTCTGCTCTTTCTGCTCTATGAGCGTTCTCAACTGGGCCAGGGATTCAGCTCAGCAGTTCCGCCATCTGCTTCGCAAGTGCAAGGTCCCAAGTTTGATCCCCAGGACCGAAAAACATGTTCTCAACTGGCTCCAACAGGCGTACCTGCTAACATCAATGGCTTTTCCATTTCTCTCCCGCACAGCCTCTCCAGAGTGTGAGACACTGCTAACATCCTTCACCTGTGTGACTTCTGCAGCTCTGCTATATTCCAGTTCTCTTCCTTGGCCTTCCACTGCTGTCTTCCACCTTTCATCACCCCTTACCGTGAGTGGCCCTCACAGATGGGATCTCTGACATTGTCTCTTCCACTTCGAATACTTCTATAAGCCCTTTGTTGATCTCCTCTACCTCCTCAACTCCAACTGCTACTTATACAGAAATTACCCGCCAATTTTTATTACTAATAATGTAAGAAAAGCTTAGGCCAGGCCTTCGTGTCTACACAAAGCCCAGACTCCTTGCCTTTGCCTTCCAAAATCAGGTTCCAACCCACATTTCAAGCTGTAATTCCCACTACTCACCTACTTTGTCTCCGTTTCAGCCCAGCGACGAGGTCTTCTCGTGGCCTAAATCAACCCCACACTTCTGAAACACCCTGCTCTCCCCTCCCTAAATGTACACACGCTTCAAAGGTCACGATGGTCTCACATCCTCCGGGAACTCTCAGACCTTCCCCATCCCAAAACACTGATTTTCCTTGTCTGCAACTGACTATCCTTGCCATGTAGTGGGACACAACGACACTTAAATTTATTTCATTTTTTTCAACCACTGGTTCACTCCTAAGTACAGAATTCTACAAGATATTCATTATTACTCAGCTCAGGTAAATATGCAGAACCAAGTTTTATAATTCCAAGTTATTAAAGAATGTTATATTCCTATAGTTCGAATGTTTACTATATATAGTCAGTACTGCATCACTATTCATTCAAAAAGTAGCTCTAAGGAATGTCCCATCTTTAAAAGTCACCCAGATGCATTTATTTTCTAAGGTGCACACTCGCTTCCTGCAGTTCTAAAGTACAACCATAAAGAGGGAAAGGAATTAGACATTGAGGTCATCAGGGCATAATATTTCACACAATATTTCATTTGTAAAGAAATACAGAAAAGCACGATTTCAAGTTACAGCAAATGTCAGCAACCACATTTCATTGGCTTGTGATTCCTATATTTCATGTGAATTAGTTCAAGTTTCACAGCAACATGATTCCACGTAACAGAAGCAATCACTTAGGAGCACGGTGAATGGCAAAGCTGCCCTAGAATCGCTCGAGATGTCTGCAATTAAAGGAACCAGTTAATTTGGTAAGAACAGAGACGCTGACACTGCTCACTAGCTGGGGCTCTGTCACTGTAGTCACTTCCACCAGCTGGCAAATCAGTCTCCAGTTGATCGTACTGAATTGGATTCCCAGGATCTCTGGATGCTCGGAGACCCCCAAAATCATTCTAAAATCTTTGAGCACTTCCCTTCTGCTTTTGAGACAGGGTCTCACTATGTAGTTTCAGCCAGTCTTGAACTCACTATGTAGTCTAGACTGGCCTCCAATTTGAGGTAATCCTCCTGCCTCAGCCTCCCAAGCGCTAGGATTATAAGTGTGCAGCACCACACCTGGCTAAAATCCTTTGAGCTCATGCTTCCCCACTGTATCAGCCTCCGATTCTTTGCCTCTCGAAGCCTTCTTCCACATCTGCAGAGGCTAAGGTGTGATGTCATTTTGCTCTACGATACTTGATAAATGATTAATTGTAAAAGAGGTGAGATACTCTTTGGGTTTGTTTAGAAATGAGCTGAAGCATTTGAAATTATTTCCGAGTGAGTCCTTTCTTATATTTGTTTTCGTTCTTCAATGTCTTCTTTGCTGTTTATTGCCTATCTGTAAGACTTTTGAGGACATTTTTATTCCTGTGTCCCTCTACTTAGGATAGATTCCTCTGTACGGATATGATTAAGCCACTCAATACTAACAGTCATTAGATTGAATTCTTTCCCTGGAACAAAGAAATTGCATCCAAGGAGTTCAGGGCCTAAATTATTTGGCTCTCCTTGAGGTGGAAAATTTGTCTCAGAAGTCAGCTAGGTAAGGAGCTGCAGTTACTCTCCTGGGCTGGCTTTGGAAACACAGCTGGACACAAGGGAAGTCACTGTGCCGGGCCTGACCTCTGAGGGATTTAATCACCTATGAAGGATCTTCAAGGGGAAGCGGCTTATACACTGCATGCAGGCCACTCCGTCCCTTTCAAAAGTCAGTGCTCTCCAGAGAGCCTGGAAAGGGTGGTCTTACAATTCCTATAGCAAGAGGGGCCACTACAGTAAAATAGCAGCAACTGAGGTTAGGCAGGCCCCGTTTCCCATGCAGAGTCCCCAGTAAGGGTTTTTGTTTCTTGGTTTTGTTAAAATGAGATCCAAGTTACGATTTCATAACTTCCCCATCACTAACCCTGAAATGAAGTTACTGCAACCCTTCCACTGGACTCCACAAGCTGCAGAGCAAACCTCTGTCCAAGACTCAAACCAAACTGAATGTTTGAGGCTTTGGGTTGTTTTGAGTTTTCGAAACTTCAAGCTTAAATTTTCATGAACCTTATTGCACTTCCTGATCTTTTCTGGGATAGAAAGTGGAAAAACTGACCACTTCCTGCCAGTGTTGTATCTAACTGCACGGAAAGCAGATACCTGCATGGAATGGAGTGGGCTGTCTACTCAAGAACTATTTTTTAAAATTCTCTCTGAAGCGTCTCTAAGATTCTTTTCTCCTAGTACCTCCCATTTAATGAAAACATTCAGTGGCATGTTCCTAAAAACCATAATCATCATAAAAAGTCAGCAATTTTAGTTCAGAATTAAAATAAAATAGCTGTTATCTATCATAACAATAACAACCAAGAATTAAACAAGCAAGGCAACATCATTAGTGCCATCTTGGAAAAGGAACTGGATGGAAGAGAGAGGAATGATCAGGTTTCATCCTTTGGACTTGGAAGATTCAGTGAATTCTACAGATCCTTGGGGACAAAGTAGAACCGCACAAGAGAAAGTAGTCACGCAATCAGAGATGTAGGAGAAAGAGGACTTGATAGCAGAGCCATTTGGTGTGGCAAAAACATTGTAAGCCAGGAGTGAGACACACAGTTGAAGGTGGCATCTCTTTCACTAAATTTGCTGCCGGGTACTCAGCTCAGAGGCCACGCCCACCGAGGGCCACGCCCGCCAAAGAGGCCACGCCCATTGATGGCGGCTTCAGAGTTCCTTCTCTGAGGGTCAGTGTCAGGAGGGAGTTTCGAGGGAGACTGACTCACCAAAACCTAGGGTGGGAAGGGCAGCTGGAGCCACAGCATCACTGGCACTGCCTCACTCCTCCACACTGCAATGAGTGAGTTGCTGATACAGAAACCCACACACTGGCTAAAGAAGAAGTCACAGCATCAGAAGTCGCTGGGCATAAACTTCCGCCATATTGGTACAGTCAGCGTATCTGTCAGGAAATGGGAAAGGAATCATTAAAGCAAGTCACAAGCTAAGTGATGTTCTTACAAACCTTGCTGAATACCTTTATCAGGGAAATCTGATACGTAGGCCTCTTCATTTCTCCAACAGTAGAGCTACCAAAACAAAATATAGCCTGGGCGTTTCTCTTAAGGCAAAACTGGTCAACAATTAGATTCTACATCACCAGTGCAACTAATATTTGAATGCTAAAATATACCTTTACTCTAATTTTTGTAAATATTCTCTTGAATAGCCACAACTATGCATAACTACTCTCTAGATGGGGCGTGTTCGAACAATATAGACTGGACATCAATCCTCGGGTGTGGGAGTTGGAGGGTCAGAACTAAAGGGATACACTCCTAATCATAGTCAAAGGAGGATACTGAAAATCAAGGAAAGAGCTCGAGGCACACAGGGGGGAGGGGGGTCCCACTGTGGAGCTCCGGAGTCAACAGGAATCAGTATAGGATAACCAGGGATAAAAGAAATTATGTAAGTTGTAAATAAATTTTTAACAGCTATTCTTGAAATAAAGCACATTTCCTGAATGAATTCGCACATAAAGTGCTAAAGATTATTTTTAGTTCCTATTTTTCTATTTTAAAAAAAGGTTTAATATTAATCAGAATGCAGACTTGAAGGTGTAGAAGAATTATAGAACTATGGATAACTTTATTTGCTTTTTATCCTTATATCTACCTTTCTGATTTTTTAAAAATGAGCACTTTCAACCTGATTTTATATTTTTTATTTTGGAAAATGACTTAATATTTTCCAGTTTTATTAAGGTATAACTGAAAAATAAAAACAAATGTGCTTTTAAAATCAGAATGCCAATAGCAAAGAAAACCTGTATCTTAACTACCTATAATCATTCTACCCACAAATAACACTGTTGATATTTTAGTTTACAGTCTTTGAGAAGTATACACATACACACAGATGTGCTTGTTTTATAAACATATCAAATCACTTTGTATTTTTATTAAAAATATATCTTTAAAATCTTTCCAGGTAAACAAATATATATTTATGGCATCATTCTTAGTGATCACAGAGTATGACTGTACCACAATATATTTAACAAATTCCCTACTGAAATTTATTTAAATAGTTGGTGATCTTTCCAGAAACAGTTTTTTGTATATGCCTCTTGGCAGATTTTCTGATTATTCCCTCAGAAAGTATTTCTAGATATGGAATTACTCGGTGAAATATACATTCGTACAAATTTCCAAGTTGGCTTCCAAAAGGGCTATGTCAGTCCACACTTCCACTGGCACTGAGTCCTCCCTTTCCCAGGTCTTCACCAGAGCAACGTTTGGCATTATTCTAAATCCTCGCCACACTAGTAAGCAAACTACACAAATTTACTGGGATTTCACACCATTTAGTGGGATGGTGTCTTGTTTTTGCAGTTTTATTGTTTTGCCATTAGACTCCCATATTTACGGGGTATCCGTATGTCTCTAGTAGTGCACCTTCGGGACTATATTTAGATCTTTTCCAGTGTTTGCCTTGGCAGCTCATGCACTAAAATTAGATCTTTTCCTAGTAAAAGATTATCTAACAATTTTGGATGTTTTCTTTATAGCTTCTGTATGTTTAATAAAGCAAATATTGTTATATTAGAACTCCATTTTTATGACAATCTATGAACTCTATATTCACCTTTATTTTTCCCTCGGTGTTTAGAATATTAGCTCAAAAATCACCATTGAATGAAACCTTTCCTCGTTGACTTGCATGTAATCAATTTATTCTAAATTCTAATAACTATGTGCATATATTTCTGAGTTTGCCTTTCACAGTTCATTTATCTACATATCCTGGGTTTGGTATGTACCATATTACTTTAATTACTACAGCTTTTTAAAAAATAAGGTTTACTAGGTGGAGGTAACACCCTATTCAGAATTGTTTTCCCACAATGTATATTTGATCAGATTACAAGATTACAATCATGGTGTTAATTAGATGGAAGAATTGATATTTTTCTAAGTCATCTCTCCATTTCTTCAGTTTCTTGGTAAAATTTTTGACTTAATTTTTTAAGTTTATTCTTGTCTTTTGTCATTTTAAAAATTTCCTGCAAGTAGATTATATAATCCAGGCATTGTACTAGTAATAGGATTTTATTTTCTATGGAGCTATTCTCAGAATACAGGTCTGTCGGGAGTCCCCATGGTCACTCCTAGACTGAATAAATTCACTAGGACTCACAATTGTGGTTTATTGCATTAAAACCCTACAGGACGCGCGTGTGTGTGTGTGTGTGTGTGTGTGTGTGTGTATTTATTTATTTATATGAATACAAATACAGTCATGAGCAGCTCAATAACAAGGACACATCCTGAGAAACACATCATAAGACAATTTTGTCGAAACCCTTAGAAAAGTATCACAAATAATAAATGAAAAAGAAATTATAAAATTAGAATATCACCATTTTAAATCCCCAAATTGAGCATCAACAGCTGAAAGCAAATAATTATATACCTTCTGATGAAGAAAAAAACTCTTCACTTAGACTGTTGTTAAAGGGTACAAACCTGAGTCTTATTCTCTGGATACTATAATCAATTTTCATGAAATAAGAAGGGAAAATATGTAGTTTGAACTTCATTATGAATATATAATTAGCAAAATCCTGACTGGAAAATTCTTAAGGTCAATATCTTGGGTTCTTCATTAGATAAATTATAAGAAACAGAAGAATAGAGAAGAAATCTATAATATTAAAGAGACCTTAAAAACCCATCAAATTTTGAATGCGCAAGACTAACGTGGCATCTAGGCACATATGCTTGGGTAATAAAAGCATGTAGAAACTCAGTCAGCTAATTAAATGGAAACAATCATGGTTACTTTTGGGGTACAGAGAGGAGAGAGAACTCTATGAAAAAATTCTGTCTCTTCACTTTAGTGGTTATTTTTGTTATAATGCTATACATATGCCTTTTTCTGTATTTCTGTGTCATTCTACATTAAAATTGGAAAAATCTCACTGAATATATGTATATATTTCATCAGTTGATTTTGAATTATGTTATCGACACAGATACTTAGCACATGTTGCTATCATGTTTTAAAATGATGAACCTGAACTATAAAGAAGTGACCACCGGGCGTGGTGGCGCACGCCTGTAATCCCAGCATTTGGGAGGCTGAGGCAGGAGGATCACTGTGAGTTCAACACCAGCCTGGGCTACATAGTGAGTTCCAGGTCAGTCTCAACTACATAGTGAGACCCTGTCTCAAAAAACAAAAAAAATAAGAATTGATGACATTCTTCATTGATGACTTTAATCCTCCACAGCAGTGCTAATGGTACCTTGGATTAGTAAGAAAATCACAATGGTTTCTGATTCATTGCAGTAAGATTTATTGGCTATCTTCAATGTGCCTGATCTTCATTCCTGACTGAATACTCCCTCGAGTCACAAGAAATACTAGATTAGCTGTGGTTAGTCAAAATTAACAAAAACTACTTCATCAGCGTAACCAGTAAAGCACGTTTGTTTAGCCTCCAGTAGAGCCACTCTGAAGTCACACTCAGGAAGGAGGGCTCATCAGGAGTTTCACATCGCCCTCTTTCTCAAAAAGGGCAGTTCCTCCACTAGTCTCCTGTTCCCCAACAGTAGCTTCAAGACAGCAGGGAAGACTCAGCCACAGGCCATTTCCATAGCCCTCACTGCCCTTCCCCGGAGGACTTCAGTGTTTGGACCGCCCACCAAGTCTGCCTGGAAATCGCTTCCTGGCTTCTTTTGCAGTAAAGGGTAACTGCAGGGCACCTAGGCAGAAGTCACCCGGTGGGGCCTACAAGGATTTTTGAGAAAGGTGCACACTCGACTGATTTGTGTGTTTTTCTCTTTCCTGCCTTCCAGCCATGAGTCGGGGATGGCTGGAGTTGTGGCAAGTGTCGTGCGATCTGGACAAAGGAATCCAGTACTGCGTATGGCCAAGAAGAAAGAAGAGGGAACCCAGCTTCTGGTAACCCTGTGGGGCCACCACTCGGGCCTTGTTCTGATCATTTCCAGATTCCTTTTTACATAGGAAATGAAATTCCAGTTTATTCAAGTGTCTCTGTGGGGAATTTCTGTTACTCAATTTTTTTTTATTTTAAATTGAGTTTATTGGTACATTCTAGGTAGACAGTACAGTTACTTTCATTACTGGGATCTTGTACCTCTACATGCCAGGTCTTGGTTCTCATTCTTCCCCTTGTCCCCACCCTCCCTTCACCCCCTCCTCCACTCAATTAATTATTAACTGACACAATGGTCACCCTGACTGTTTCAGATGTTAAGTACCAGCGTCCAAGAATAAAAAGCACACACTGACACCCCATTTTAGAGAAGTCGGAGGAAGTTGCAAATAGCAACAACAAAAAAAGAGTTCTCAGAAATGGGAATTATACTTCATAACCCCTTTCATATCAAAGAATCGCTAAGCCTTGACAGCATAAGACTTGATAATGTGAACAGCGGAGTGAAACGAAAGTAACAGACAGTGGTAAAGCGCCAATCCGCATGGTTCCTCTTCTACAACTCTCTATGGAAACCACTGACAATTTCACAGCACAAGTGTGCCTGGGGCATCAGTATGGACGCCCTCTATACAGAGGCCAGTAGGTCTGAATGAATCTGACAGCATGACCCCTACATCCTAGGGAACGTTTCACGTGGACATCCCAGCATATGAAGGGCTTCAGGACACAAAGATGGCCATCAACGAGGAAAACAGAACTCCTGGCAGCTGCCGGACACGTCATTCCTTTCCACCATTGGCTGGAACTCTCTTGGATCAGCCACGGCTCAGGGATGGCTGCTGTGTGCTCCCAGAATAACCGGGGCTTCAAACCACAGGGCAACTGACATAACCTCTGCTCTATGTCAGGAACAAGAAAAATATAGAAAGCAGCCTGAGCAGTACTAAGTTTACTGACTGCGCTGAACTGTCGCTGTGTAGATGATGGTGAAATACCATCCAGCTTTTCGTGCCTACGATTTGCCAGCATCTAAGAAGTTGGTGGATGATGTCCATTGGTCAAGTCATCAAGAATCACATAAGCAGCCACCCTCGTTACTTATGTACGTATCTATTTAATGACTGCCTTTCCCACTAGAATACATGGCCGAGGCCACCACTGAATTCCTGGTACCTAGTTCAATACCCGCCATATATAATTAGATGAATGATAAACATCTGTTGAGTGATTAAAGGCATAAGAGAATTATGAGGCACAATTTCTTTCATTCTGCTACTGGGGAGATAAAACATAAAACAACTGCATCTGGCTTAATCTGCCTAGTTTTGATAGAACCCTCTGCAACGGTGAAAAGGTTCCGTTACGGCAGCCACTGACCACACGTGGCAACTGAACACATGAAATGTGACTACAGCCACAACACTGCCCCACCTCTTTGTCATTCCGTGCACTCTGTTAGCTTTCATTAAATGTTTACCTAAGAATTTCTTGGAGATTTAAGTCAAGAATGGGGAGGTCCTATCTTATGTTTTGCCATTAAAGTGTCCTTTTTCAGGCCGGGGATTTAGCTCAGTGGCACCATGCCTGCCTCACAAGTGCAAGGTCCTGAATTTGATCCCCCATACCAAAAAAAAAAAAAAGAAGTATCCTTTTCCCCTTACTACCACTACCCCAAGAATATACACAACCAAAAGAAATCTAGAAAAGATGGTTCATACATTGTTTACATGGGAATTCCACTTTTCTAAGTTGATTTACAGAAAGCTCACTAGACATTTCAGCTGCCATTGACTATATACAGGACTGACAATAAGCACACAATATGAAGTTAGGATAAAATCAAATATTTATGAACAGGAATTCGATCTCCGCAACAATGTTAAGATGTGGCTCCTAGTCCACCACACATGGCTAACTGGACTGTTACACTGCAGAATATTCACTTGATTATTCCATGTACCCTGACTGTTTATTCGGTGCCAAGCACTATTTAAAGATTACAACCCCTGCAATGAACAAACCAATTAGTTCCTGTCCTCCTGAACCTTGTATTTTTAAGGACAGACGACACCAATAAGCAAAAATGTATATAAATAAATATACAGCATGTCAGGTAATAATAAATTGGTTTTTTTTTTAGGTGATAAATTCTGAGCAGAAAAATAAATCAAGGAAGTGAGGGAAAATCGTGGCCAGGGAAGACCTCACTGAAAAAAAAAAAAAAGAGATTTGAGATCAGACTTGGGGGAAAAGGGAAAGCCAGGCAGCTGTCGGAGGAAAGTTCATTTCAGGCAAGAAAACAGCAAGTTCAAGGAACCGCAAATAGGCCATGATCGGCGAGAGCCGAAGAGTAGAAGACATCAGAGAAGGAACGAGGCTGAGGACAGACTTGGAGACCACTGCAAAGACCCTGAATGCAGCCCTGGGAATAACAGAAACCTTGGGGGTTTCGTGGATGAGCGAAGCAACAAGACTGGTGTTTCCAACGTCTCCTCTGGATGTTAAAGTTCAAAGGTGACTCTCGAGAGTGGGCAGCGTGGAGGAGCTGAGGGGAGATGGGAATAAAACAAAACTCCCCTGCCCTCAGTTACCTTCTGTTGTCATTTCACATCCCATTGACCATTAGCAGATACTGTGCAAGCTTGCAAAGTGCATCTCTTAATTCCCATATGTAATTATAAGTGCACCTTGGTCAAAGCTCAGACAAGGCAACGGCCATCAGCAGTGGAGAACGGGCCCCCAACTGGCACACATCAAACACACTCGGCCTTGTGCAAAATAAAAACCAGAGGCAGCACGCCAACTGATTCCACTAATGTAAATCCCTAATGGGGTGGCTGTCTCGGTGAGCTGTCCCAGCACTTCACGTTCACAGGAGACACTGAGCTTAGGAAACCGCTGCTTCACCAAAAGGTCAGCTTAACGCAGTGCTGCAGAGATTCATGGGTTTTGCTCTGTGACTCACAGAGAATTTGTGATGTCATGCGGAGGCCTCTCGTTTTCCTGGAAATGTTCATTGCTAACAGAAATCTCCCGGCGATTACTTGAAAACAGCAGCAGCAGCACTTGGAGAAGCCGCACCAAGTGGTGAGAGCAGGCTCCCGAGGCAGAGTCTCTGGTTGAACCCACCTCCCCCTACCTAGGTGTGGGGCCTTCTGTGAGCGAGCCACTCTCCATTTCCCTGGAAAACTAAGTTAGCTACAGCACGGAACGGGCAACGGCCATGACATTTATTGGCTGCTTACTGTGTCACAGGAACTCTTCACACTCATACGTCCGTCCTCACCACAATCTTGTGGAATAAGTACTCCTGTTATCTGTGTTTCGCGGGAGAGGAAATAAACACAGACAGCCTAAGTGGTGTGGCCACAGCCACTGAAGTGGCAAGGCTGAGGTTCAAACCCAAGCACTCGGCTCCTTCACACATGCTCTTGAATGAAGCCATTTGCCTCTCATCTGCTAAGCTCGATCACGTCTGTTTATACTTGTGGTAGGCCAGAAACTACCATCTCCTCCCCAAAGACCTCACATCGCACGCCTGAAACCTCTGAATATGACCTTATTTGGAAGACGGGTCTTTGCCAATGTGACAAAGCTCAGTCTGGAGAGGAGGGGATAAGCCTGGGTTATCCTAGTGGGCCCGCCATGCCACTGCGTGTGGGAGAGAGACAGGAATGTTGGGGACAAACTCGAAGAAGACCGTGAAGAACAGAGCAGGGAGAGAGGTGGATGCAGACCAGTGGACGTCCACGGTCAACAGAGGTCGACAGAGCAAAGGAAAGACCCTGCCGAGAGCATGGAGGGGAAGCGGGCCGGGCCCTGTCCACACACTGGCTTCCAGAGCCGTGAAGAGGTCAATTTCTGTTGTTGCGAGCCACCAAGTTTGCCATAGTTTGTTACACCAAACCTAGGAAATTAATAAATACTTTTTCATAATCCAGATCTATAATCCCTTGTACTTTTTCTTCTCTTAACAAAAAATTACACAAACATTATTGCAAGTTTATTGCAAGTAGGGCCCAGGATTTAGCTCAGTGGTTCCACAACCTGCTCTGCAAGTACAAGGACCTGAGTTCAATCCCCGGTACCAAAAAAAACAAGTTTATGATATTCTATGCCTAACTCTGTTCTTGATACAGGGGAAGAGAAGGGTGAACAGAGTCCCTGCCCTCATGGATGTCAGGGGAATGGACAATAAGCATGGAAATAAATTAGATAATTTTAAAGAGCACAGTGAAGAAAATGAAGAATGAGGTAGGAGAGGGAATGGCTGGAAAAGGTATGTATAGCTGTAGCATGTATGGCACTCTCAGAAACCAGGACGCGTCCACTGATGATGCATGTAGGTGATGCGCAGAAAACGCTCAAAGGGGGAGCTGCTCGGGACAGAGGGAACAACCAAGGTTATGGCTAGGTCTGCAGCAAAATGGTCTTGGCTTATGAGAGGGTCGGGCGGAGGCCAATGTGGTTAGACAGAGTCAGAGGAGGGAGAAAGTGGTCCGATGCGCTCAGGAAGGGAAGCACTGTCAGGCCCGGCAGGACACTTGAACCAGCTGCCCTTACAGGAGCCCCTCCATGAGAAGGAGTGGGCTACCTTTCCCCCTTCGTGTGACAAGCGCACGCAGAGCCTCAGAAGGCTCACAACCATCCACGCGGGCGGTCTATGCTCTGGGGCTGCTCTGCTGAACTGGAACAAACCTGCTCAGATGCCTGGTGACGCAGCGCACGTGGGGGGGCCAGGGGGGGCCTCGCCATGGCGCTGCTCGACCTGGCTCTCCAAGGCGGCCCACAGCAGGACGCTCTCCAGGGGTTAGGAGAGGCATAAGAAGCTTGCCAAGGTGCACCCCACTCCAAGCCTGCCCTCGTGCCGTATTGGATTATAGCACATTAGTTAGAGCGGGTCTCATGCCGAGGCCAGAGCCAAAGAGCCGGCAGGTGCTCCACAGCCAGATGGCAGGGATTCAGAGGATACGAGGGCAAGATTCCACGCAGAGATAGGGAGGGAATCGGTGCCGCTGTTTTTCAGTAGGGTGATGACGTGCTACCAATGGAGCAGTTCAGGACTGAGCACTTGACTGTGGTGGGCTCGGAGAAAGCCTCAAGGAGAAGGGTCTCGGAGGAGGTTTTAGACAGAGCTGGGTGGACAGAGAAGGCCAAACTGCTGCCAATATAAGAGCAGAAATGTGGGCAAAGTTCTGAGGCTGCAAAGAGCACTCCGCGTCCACACAACAAGAACACTGGCAAGCAAAGCAGTGTTATGGTGCTTTTACCTCATCCAGCCGGCCACCAGCAGAGGAAAACGAAGAACAAATGAGTCACACGTTCACCCTACAGAGCAGAAACCACGGCATTACGAAATGTGCAGGGCGCCTGGAGCCCCCGGGGTAACGAGTAGGAATGTCTGAGGGCTAAGTCAGCACGCACAAGATTCCTCACGTGTGCAACAGTAAAGGCTCAGCGAAGGATTTCCCATAAATGAAAGCGAAGAACCTGAATTATGAATTAATTCATGTAGCCTTAGAACAATCCTCGTTGTAACCCCAGTGTTGAAAGCTATCATCTGATAGTTACTCTGAAAGCAGGCTAAGAATCAAAACAAAAATCCAAGAATTGTCTTTATAAGGCAACCGTGAAACAGAGCCACAAAAGTAAACCAAGCAGATTCATGTGGCTCTTAACCTTACTTACATCTTTGTGCCAACAAGGTGTTGAGGCGATTCTCAAAATTCAGAGTCTGAAAGTCTGAAGGTGAAGGACCCACAGCTCCCGAGAACTAGAAGTCGTTTTCATTTGGCTTTTAAAATAATTTTATGGGGGCCAGGGATTTAGCTCAGTGGTCCCAGAGCCTGCCTTGCAAGTGTAAGGTCCCGAGTTCCATCCCCAGTAATAATAATTATTATTATAATTTTATGAATTCTGTTCACAGGATGCTAAGAGCAGTGAACCAGCAAGGAGACGGGAAAGACCCAAACTCAGAGGTGGATTCGGACCCTTACGCAATGTACTAAAAAGAGCAAACTGCCTGCAAGGCGGGCTGTGTGCAATACACGGTGCAGCATTAGCGTGTGAATCAGTCAGCCCATATTCGGCCGCTGTCACCACGGAACAAAGCTTGAGGATGGCCACGTTCCTGCCCCCAGTGTGCTGTACACTGGACTAACAGCAGCTCTGCCGGCGCCTGTCCCCCCGCCCTGCCCCCCGTCACAGGCCCAGAGCGGCCTGAGAAGACACCTCTCTGCTCAATTCATGCAGAGAAAGCTTTTCCACCCCAGACTCGGCACTCCTCACCGACTCTGCTTTACTGACACCCCTCCCACTCTCCTCCTAACCTCCAAGCTAAAGACAGACCCAAAGTGATCTCCCCGCCAAAGCTACAGTCAACCTCTCAACCCGACCCAAACGCTAAGGCAACTCATGCTCCCAATTCCACTGCTGATTCCTGAGGGACCTAAGCGCCCCCGGGAGCTACTTCTTCCTGCCAGCTCAGCACAGCACACCCACACCCTGCCTCTGAGGAGGGCCTGACGCCTCCTGCCGGCCTCTCCCATGCGGGCTCTCTTCCTCTCAGATGTGGATTATGCCTCCTGGATGACTCCCTCCAGCCCTCTCTGCTTCGCTGGCCTTACTACCACACACATGTAAGAGGTGGAAGAAGGAATCGTTTCCTTCTCAGGCCACCCTGTCAGTAGCACAGAAAACCTACTGCAAACCGGCCATTCGATGCCACCCCTCCTTGTCACCATACTGGAAGAGCTTCCATCTCTGAAAAGAAACCTTCCCTTCCTCGTCCGTGACCTAATTCGCCTGCACCCTCATTATGAATTGTTGGCAGATGGAATCTATTCACTCTCTCCACTTACTCTTGTCCTGTCTTAGATTCCCTATTAGGATTCAGTCCCTACCAGTGTCACTGAAACTTCGAGGTCACCCGCAATTACCACGTGGCAGAAACAAAAACACATTCTCATCATACAAACACCGCAGCCCTCGGTAGGGCTGACCACTGTGCTTTTCGGTATCTATTGAAATAGCCATGTTCTTCTCTTTTATTCATTTAAAGTGATGCATTTCATTGACTTTCACATTCCTGAAATAAATCTCATCTGCTCATGAAGTATCTTTCCTGTATTACTGGATTCTGTATGATTTTGTTTTAAATTTTTCTACATTCACAAGAAAAATTGGTTTGTAATTTTTCTTCTTGTAATAATTTGTCTCAGGTTTTGGTATTAAGTTTATTTATTTGGGGACAAGGTCTCACTATGTAATTCAGGCAGGCTTTGAACTCACCTCACTACGTAGCCCAAGCTGGCATCAAATTCATAGGGATCCTCCTGCCTCAGCCTCCAAGTGTTGGGATTTACAGGTGTGCTCGTGGTACTTAGCTTAGTACTAAGTTTATGCTAGACTTGGAAAGAGCAGGGAAAGGCATGTCAGGATTCAATGAGAGAAGCAGAGCCGCACACGTATAAGCACATACATCAAAACATACACAACTGGTATTGACCTCATACAAATATGGAAGCTAATTACACAGCCCTGGTAAGGTTGTTCCCTCTCGTGGTGGAGTCCCCAGGCCAGGCAGTTGGGAAGAACAGGTGGATATGAGTAAAATGGGAAGAACATCCTCCAGCAGGGGCTGGGACCACAGGGACAGACTACAGCTCTGATCTGGTTTGACTTTCAAGCATCCCCCAAACCCCGTGTGTCTGCTGGGTGGCCAAGGCGGCTGAGGAGTGAGTGGGGTGTCACCCGAAGTGGCCCTTTCCTGGCTCCACCCTGCCCTCGGCCCCACCACACCCCTCTGCCCTGCTGTCTGCCTTTAGGCTGCTGACCCTGGACTGCAACAGTGGCACCAAATGGCCCTCCCTTTCCATCAGTCGTGCACTTTGGGTACTTGGTGCCAACAACAAGGAAACGTGACTACAATCTTGTTGCACCTGACACCCATGGCAGAAATGTCCTTAGAGGAGAGTTAATGGCCCTTGTCATAGAACACTCCCACACACACGCACACACGAGGGCTTGCAGGCCTGAATGCTGCCCCAGGCAACAGATGAGCCAGAGGACAAGCGACACCATGACCGAGCTCTGAGGGCGCTGCTGCCGGTCCATCGTGCAAAATGGAAGTCTCTTGTGGCCCACTGCAGCTAACAACACACAGATAAAGGACCCACAATTCCGGGAAATGGAATTCACACTGTAACACTCACAGTACACCCAACATCTCCTCTCAGAAACTTTCAAGAGGACAATAATATAGTTATCCACTACCACCACCGTACTTTACAGTAGACTCTTTGACCACTAAGTTCCCAATCCTCCTCCTCCACACAACCAAGAGTCTTTCCTTAATTTCTAATCAAGCTTCTGTAAGGTTGGCATTACTGTTAGAATTTATCAGTAAAACCATTTGGGCATAGAGGTTTTTGTTTTTGTGACAAATATTCTTCATTTATAGATTCAATTTCTTTAATGTCTATGGAATTGTTTTTCTTGTGCCAGCCTTTTCATTGTCTTTTTCCTACAGTATCCCTCTGTTTCAGGGGTGAGCAAATTATGACTTTCGAGCTGTTTGCACCTGAAGTTTTCTCAGGACACAGCGGGGTCGTTCATTAGATACTGCGCATGGCTGCTTTCGCACTACCATGAAAGAGTTGAGCAGATGTCATTCTGTGGCAGAGAAAGCTCAAAATATTTATTATCTGGCTCTTACCAGAAAAGGGTTGCCAATTCTTGACTCATTTCATCTAAATTCTCAATTTGCAAAAAGTTGTTCACAATTCTCATTTTCTTTTATTGTCTTTCAAATTTGTGTCAACGTTCCCATTTTCATTCCTGATATTCCTGTTTTCTTTCTTAGTCTTGCTATGAGTCACTAATTTATCTTTTGGCTTGGTTGAAATTTTCTATGTGTGACTGATTTCTATTTTATTAATTTCTGCTCTTATAGTAATTCCTTCCTTCCCTTGTCCTTGAGTTTATTTTGCTGTGCTCTAATTCCTTAAAATGTAAGCTGATTTTTCCACCCCTTTTTATTTTCTAAATTTTACATCACAGAGCTATAAATTTCTGAACCCTGTGGTTATATCAATTCATTAAGTTCACACTATTTTCTCAGATTCATTACCTTCATCTAGGAACATTTTCTGATTTCTGTTACAGTTACTTTCTTAGGCCACACATTACTCAAAAATGTATAGCTTAATCTCTTAAACACATGTAGATTTTGTTACTTTTCTGTTATTGATTCCTATTTTAATTCCATTGGAATCCTAAAGTATAATCTATGACTCGAAACATAAACTCATTGAGAGCTAGGGTGTCGATGCCTTGAAAACAAACTAAGTTAAGGCATCTGTACGCTTTTTTTTTTTTTTGGTACGGGGAATTGAACTCGGGACCTTGCGCTTGTGAGACAGGCGGCGGAACCACCGGGTTAAATAAATCCCCGGCCTTCAGCAGACATGTTGAAATGGCTGGATTTCTACAGGAAAAAAAGGAATTTGACCTTTACCATGCCATACACAAAAACTAATATGAAGTGGATCATAGACTGAAAGGTAAAAAGTTAAAACCATAAAGTTTTTCGATAAAGTACAGGAAAATAATCTTTGTGTTGGTGGTAAGCAAAGCTTTCTTAGGACCCAGAATTCTCAGGGGGGAAATTAGAACAGTTACTGCCTCAGTGTAGAGGGTTAGAGTGAGAGACAGTGGTGGATTCTGTTGCACAAAAACTACGAAAGGTAAGCCAAAAGTTACCTTAAAGGCAATCTCTTGTATCTTCAAAGAAGTTTAGGTTACACAGGTGCACACATTTGTGAAAACTCAGCAAATATTACACAATTTTCCGTTTTCTGTGAAATTTACCTCACTAGAAAAAAAACGTAAACAAGTATTAACTCCAGTTAATGACATGTATGCTAAGGTATAACGGAAAGTGTACTGATATATGCAGCATACTTGGAAATGCACTGAAAAATAAGACGAACAACAGCATAGAAGAAATAGAGGTGTGCGCTCCCACACCTGGCGGGAAAAGGAGAATGAAAATAAAACACTAATGGTGGAATCCACGTGTAAGTATGTGGGCTGTTCACTATCGAAAACTTCAAGGGGAACTTTTAAGTTTTCTCGTGTCTTTGGATAATACAGGTGAGCAATCTTGCCTTAAATTTAACCATTAAGAAATTCAGCATTCAGCAATTTGTATCTGATTTACAGCAGATTTATTATGCTGATTGGAAGAAAGAGAAGTTAAACAAAAGTTTACAAACGCAGTGTTATATATGGTGGGTGTGTAGTAGTTCTTCAGAAAACGACGGTCGCATTGGACATGAACCTTGTGACTTCCCCAGGCTTTCTGAACCACCCAGTCCCATCTGGCAAGAGTTTTTCTCTTTCCGAGTTTCTTTCTACAACTTGGGGACACTTCATTTTCAGCATCAATGAAAAAGAAACTATGCTTCATTGCACATCAGAGTAACCAATGGTGAAAAAAGTTATCATTTAATAAAACTGGAAACTATCTCCATAATTATACGGTTATGGGAAATCCTCATAATGTTCAGAGGCTGTGACAATTTAAGCAAAATAGAGGAAAACATTAACTAACTTCTCTAGACCGTCAACATGGCTTGGATTTGGTCCCAGTTTTGAGTGAAGACTAGCCAAACCAATTCATCCAGTGGAAACTTACAATAAAATACATAATTATTAATATTTATTACACTCCCAACATAGCAGCTAAGAAAAAAGGGCAGCATTAACAAGTACTTCTGTAGGTCACACAGACATCTCCAAAGCAGGTTTCAGGTTCGAGGAAACAAACCAGGGCATAACTGACAACAGTACAAAGTCAAGGGAGCTCCAAGAGCAAGGACGTCAGGCATTTTCCATCTTTTGTTTAAAAGCAGACTCAGGAATCATTTGCCCAATAAGATTTAAGTAGTCCCTAAGTAAATCAACAGCTAATTGTGTCTACCACTGACAAAAGCTGTGGTAAGTGAAATGGACACACCATAGAATAATATAAATTCCTAAAAAAGGAACAGGGAAGGGCAATGTTTCTATAGCTCCTGAAGAAAGCAAATCAATCATTTTTAATCACAAAGAAAACACTGAGGCCAGATAGTTCAATAATACAGAAAAGAAAAATAAGCCTGCTCCCCTCTTCATTTTATGAATTTAATAAAATCTTAAAGTCAAATCCAAACAAAATCAATATAAAGGAAATTATAGATCAATCTCAATCTTGATAATATAAAATGTACCAAATCAAATATTGCCAAACTGAATATGATTAAAAGCGTTGTCTCACGAACACGTGCTTGGTTTACCATGAGAAAAATTATTAACTCAATAAAGACTGAAGGAGACAATACATGATTATCTACATAATACAATAAAAGCATTAAATAAGATTTAACAATTCATGATCTAAGTACTAGGCAAGTCAGAAATGGAACATTCTGCACTATGGAGAGTCTACAGGAAACCTGTGGAAAATACCGTACTATGATGTGAAACATTAAAGAACACACACTCCACAAACATACGAGAAACACAATGGCATTATTTTATTATTTACCTCAACTGTCTTCATAGGGAAAAAACACATACATTTATAGACTAGTAGATTTTAAAACAGTATAGAAAGTTTTCTCCTTGGTAGGTCACTTATACAAATGCCTGCATTTGTACACACCAGTAATAATTTCAGAAAAGGAATAATTTTTTTAAAGTTACCATCTGTAAGAATTTAATTAACAAATACAGTTATCTTAAAAATCCCATCAAGTCTTTCCAAAGAACTCAAAAAGCTGGTTTTAGGTTAGTAAAGGAAAGAAGTGGCCAAGAACCGCCATGGAACTGCTGTACAAGAAACTGTTGGGTGAGTAGAGGCCTGGGAAACTTCACTTATTAGAGAATAAATATACAAAGTTAAGGGCCCGAGATCTGGCTCAGGGGCACTGCGCCTGCCGCACAAGCACAAAGGCCTGAGTTTGATTCCCAGTACCAGGAAAAAAAATAAATAGAATAAATATATATATATATATATATATATATATATATATATATATATATATATATATATATATATATATATATATATATATATATATATATATATATATATATATATATATATATATATATATATATATATATATATATATATATATATATATATATATATATATATATGAAGGTGTAAACGTGATAGCAGAATAAAGAGTTCTGAAAGGGACCCACACAGATGAAAAAACCCGACAGACCACCAAGGTCGCATCGCAGCTCAATGGGGAAATGATGAATTATTCAAAAAACTCTACCTCTACCTCTGTCTAGCACCACACCCAAAACTCACGATGAATCAAGAATTCAAATGTGAAAATCAATACATTTAATCTCCTAAAAGAAAATACATGAAAGTATGTTAGTATCCTCAGAGATGGGAAGAATTTCTAAAAAGGAACACATTGAAAAAATGCTAACCATGGACAAAAGTTTAAGTGTTAAAATGTTTGTTCACTGAACGATACCACCAGGAGGCTCAAACGACAAGCCAAAAACTGACAGAAAATATTTGCAAGATATGTAGTTAACATTAATATCTGGGTATTATATAAAAAAATCAATTAGAAAAAGAGAACCCAATAGAAAAATGGATAAAGAGGGTAGGGGCAAGGAAATAAGGGAAAAAATATGAGAAAATGAAAAAATGGAAATAAAGAGTTTGTTAATGGGGAGGGGAGGAGGGGGTGAAGGGAGGGCAGGGACAAGGGGAAAAAATGAGAACCAAGACCTGTCATGTAAAGGTACAGGATCCCAGTAATGAATGTAACTGTATTGTAGACCTAGATTGTACCAATAAACTCAATAAAAAGAAAAAAAAAAAAGAAAAATGGATAAAGGAAAAGAAGGCATTTTATGTAACAGGCAAAATAGAAGGCTTGTAAGCAAATGGAAAGACACTCAACCTCTTTGATAATTTGGGAAATAGAAATTAAAGGGGTGAGGTAGCCAAGCACTGGCCAGGACATGGAACAAGAGGAATTCTCATCCCACGTTGGCATGGCGGGAGCACAGATCAGCTATGGCTACTCTGGAAAACATTTTGGCATTGGCAGAGATAACTACATGCACCCTCCAAACACCCAGCAGCCTCACAGTTAGGAACATAGTCCGCAAAAACTCCCCATATGAGATAGACAAGACGACATTCTCTTACCCATTGGAATCAAAATCATCAATTAACTCTGAAGTGTATGATTAAAGACCATACTGCTTCCAACATTAATATTTACAGAGCACATAGATATTCTTTCCATGGACTTCTGACTCATTAATTGCCAAATTCACTAATAAATATCAGTCTTCTCCTTTTGTAAACAGAGATTAAACACATCTGACGGGTCAGTTTTGAATGAAGCATGAACAGCTCTTTGTTCGTATATTTTCATCACCAAAGACTACATCAAGTATTTGTAAGACGAAAGCCTTCCTGAAGATTATGTCAATTTAATCAGGATTAAAAGGAAAGAAAACTTTTACCCTTTTCATCTTTGAATGAAGTAACTTGAGTTTTAATATCTTAATCAGAAAACATACAGAAGGAAACAAAATCAGAGAGCGTGATGTCCCGTGGTCTTCCTCAATAACAGCCCATTTTCAAGAGACCATAATCTGCTCAACAGCCAGCCTCGTCTCAAGGATCTTAATCAGTCTGAGGAAACTCACGCTAGAAATAAACAATGTGCCATTCAAACCAAAACAATGTAGGTATTAGCAGCCATTCAAGAAGTCAGCCTCTATTGAACAAGTCCCTTCTAAAATGCTGAAAGGCCAAGCCTTTGAAGTGCTTTCTATTCAAGCTGAAATATATATAAAGGGCTGGAGTCATCTAGCAAGCAAGTGGCCTGCGGAAGTCTTCCTCAGTTCACACACACTTGTCTGGCTTGACGCGTAGACAGGGAACCAAGCATGGCAAAGCTGAATCTCTCTTCCTACATGTTAATACTAACTTTTTCTCTGTTTTCTCAAGGTTTTTTGCTTTCAGCTTCCAAGTCCATAAGGAGCTTAGAGGACGACGTGGTGTTGAACACACTTAGGATGGGGAAGGCCTTTCAGAAGGAAGATGCTGCGGAACGATCGGTCGTTGCCCCTTCTCTGGAACAATATAAAAACGACGAGAGTGGTTTCGTGAATGATGAGGACAACAAAAATTCAAAGGTGAGTGGCAGCACGACTTGTCCTTGACTGCAGTGGAAATGATGTTTGTAAATCCTCTAAGAGTGAGACTGGTACTTGTGTTTATTTTGTAAATAAGAGTGCATACAAAGTCGTATGCATCAGGAAGACGGATGGGATTCCACACGTCCCAGATAGTCCCCCCACCGTGCAGAACGCTTCTGACCCAAAGGCATTTTATTTGCAATCAACTTTCATCTAAGGTAACTTTAAAGTCCGAAGCAGAAGAGAGTGAGTCTAAGCCGGTCTCGCAGACAAGGAGTCTCACGCTGTGTTACAGCTCCGTCCAAGGGAGACCACTAAGACGCGCGTCAACTTTCTCTTTACAGAACACGGGCTCCAAACACAATTTCATAAACCACGGTCTGCCACTGAACCTGGCTCTCAAGCCTTATCTTGCACTGAAAGGATCCGTAGCTTTTCCGGCTGAGAATGGAGTGCAGAACATTGAATCAACACAAGAGAAGAGAGAAATTGGGGATGAAGAAAACTCAGCTAAATTTCCGATAGGAAGGAGAGATTTTGACAGTGAGTAACCTTTTAAAACCTCATTTCTTGTATCGCGATACCATATGAGAGCTCAAGTTTAAATGAGTTTGGATATAATCCTAACAAAGTCAAGTAAGACCATGGTTCACTTCTAGTTGATATGTGTGACTCCTGTCAAACACATGGGAGGGCGAAGCATCTAGTTATTGTAACTTCGGTTACTCAGTACTTAAGAGCCACTTTTTCCCTTAACTTTGCATGGTAATTATAATCCTTTCAATGATTTGTCCTGTTTCCTCCAGTGCTCAGGTGTATGCTGGGCAGAGTCTACCGGCCTTGCTGGCAAGTCTGATGCCTGTCAGTGTGCATCGTCTTCTCAGAAGAAAGCAGAATCACTTCATGGCCCATGGGGAAAACAGCCCTGCGTGTTACTGTAATTTGTGTTATTATTTCAAACATCTCCCTTAAAAGAAAACTGTTAAATGTACTCGTAATCTAAATGATGGGCTTTTTCTGTGCATTAAACTTCGAAAATTCTGCATCATGATGACTAAGTGGTATTTGTGGACGACACACATCACAGCAAAGGAATAAAGTATCACGGTCACACCCTGATCTTTGAAAAGCACACAGTTTTGGTGAACGGTTTCATAAATGTGTCCATCTAAAGCACATAAATGACAAAATCACAGCACAAAAAACTGAGTTAACTTTGTCTGGCCAGTAAGCAACTTGGTTTTGGCAGCGCACTTGCTGCCGGCTGCCGCTCCGGCCAGTCTGCCACCCAGCTTCTTTTGCAAATCGTTTGATATTTTCGGTATCTTAACATTTTTATGTTGAGGTGGTTCGTTTCCATTATCACAGAGAATATTTTCACCATCCAAATCCATCTGTTTCCTTTTTGAGCTTTTATTTCCTGTCTGACTCTTTGATATTCTTGATACTTTGTCATTTTTACTTCTGTCCAGATGAACATTTCCAGAACGTATTCCAACTGTTGATTTTCCAACGGACGAATCTACACTCTCTGTTATGCAAGATAAAGAGGGGAAGGAATCATATTTATAGCTAGTATTGTTCCTCATGAGAATTTTATTTTATTTATTAATTTTTTTTTTTTTTTTGGTACAGGGGATCGAACTCAGGACCTTACGCTTGTGAGGCAGGTGGCAGAATCACTGAGCTAAATCCCCGGCCCTCTCATGAGACTTTTAAAACATTAGAAGAGAGAAAAAGGGAGCAAAAATGATCATATGATATATATGTACCAATTCCTCAAAATGAGTGTAAATTTTATGTATTGCAAACATACACCAAATAAAAAGGCTAAATACTCAAAAATCTATGATTTGTAATAAAATGCTAACTAGTTAAATGATTAACACGTAGTTACATTATCACATTAGTTTTCATTTACCATATTACCTCTCGCTCTTACCAATGAATATTTGCTTTAATATAGAATATTAATCATTATATAAATGCTATGAATTATTTTTTCGATCCACTTAGCTAAATCAAACTGTCTCTGATTCCTATCCGTAAGTTTGTACTTAGATTTAACATTTTAAACAAACCCAGTCCTTAAAAAATACAAGACTTTGCATTTGCTAGTACTTTGCAAAAATAATCTAGTTTTATTTAAGCTCAAATCAGATGGCAGACTAGAAGGGCGATTACCAGAAAGGTCGTTTCTCAAGTGCAGAACACGCGGAGGCTCTGATTCCGAGTCAGTGTCATTCCATTTATCCTTGCTTATCATGCAGTCATCTTTATACGTGCAAGAAAACTGGGATCTAATTAAGGTTTGCTTCATCTGATAACAGAAAGAGAGACACACAATTTATACTTTATTTTTTTCCCTTTTACACTCTAAAGGGATCAAAGTATCATCAAAAAGTTCCCTTACAAACCCCACTTTGCTAAGAACCAAGACACAGCATGCGAAGGTCCCAGTGATGAAGGTCACTGTGCTGTGCACCTAAAGAGCACCGACAGCTCAACGAGGAAAAATCCCACTGTGCACCGAGAACTGCTCCCCTTTTACATTCTATGGCTCACAAACCCATCCACTGCTATGGGCAGCGTTTCTGTTGTTTTCAACAGTATCAGTTCTCTGTATATTTCTGATATATTTCGTAACAGCTATAAAACATGAACGTTAGACTCTTCAAGGACTATCGTTATTCACTTCTGTGTATGGGCTGCTTTGGGAGTTGGTCTTATTATAAGAGAAACCATAACACACATGATAGATCCAACCATGGAAAAATACAAGTTCTTCATTACCACAGAAATACACACAGCACAACTCTTTCGGGTTGGGGGGGGAACAGCACAGCAATTCAAGAAATATATCAAAATAAACAGAAACAAAACTAGCAAAGAAACAAATAGCAAGAGAAAACAGTATTGAGAAGATATTATTTCTTGGTTAAAACTTGAATATTTAGAAAAGAAGAAAGATAATTCAAATCCATCATTTTAGGAAGATTCCACCAAGTGTTTTAATGGTTAAAAAAGAAAATCAAAATATACGCTTGCATTTAACTTTTCATGTACAGTAGGAAGCCTAATGTTCTTCTTAAACAGAACAACACCAAAAAGGTGAAGCTAAAAATTTTAAGAACTAAGAATTTGCCAGGCATGATGGCACATGTCTATAATTCCAGAACTCGGGAGGCTGAGGCAGGAGGATCACAACTTCAAGGGCAGCTTGGGCTATACAGTGAGTTCAAGGTCAGCCTGAAGTACACAGTAAGACCCTGTCTCAAAACATTAAAAAAAAAAAAAGGCAGATTTAAGAATGAAAAAGAAAAGCAAAAAAATGGGCTGGGGATTTAGCTCAATGGTTCTGCTACCTGCCTCGCAAGCACAAGGACCTGAATTCGATATCGATTCCCAAACAAAAAAAAAAAAAAAAAAAAGAATATATTAGGCAAACGTAATAACCACTGAGTTGCTTTATGGGTGGAATTAATTCCAGAATGAAATAGCCTACACAGATAATGCAAATTTCAATAGTTACACTGCTCTGTAACCATTCAGTTATCCTCGGGAGATTTCTCCAGCTGGTTAGAAGTCACTTCGGATCCACCACACCGAGTATTACTTGGAGTATTTTTTTGTTGACAAAACAGTAGTGACTCTTCTTACTCTGTTCGGTAATTGCATGTTAGGTTATAAGCACCCACTCCAGTGTTTGCAAAGAAAATGCCAGCGAGATCCCCGACTCGAGTTCTAAGGGAACAGAACCGCGCCTCGCACGGCTGGGTCTTGAAAGCAGGTTTGGACAGGGTGACGCATTTTACCTCACCGCTGGGTCTGCGGGAGGAGGATGAAACTGTGCCCCATGCGCTTCAGTGAAGCACCAGACAACCGGAGGTGGTTGTTTTCTTCCACCTGACCACAAAAGTGCGCAAAGCTGCATAAAAGTACAAAAGTGTGCAAGATCAAAAAGTACTTTTTGGAAAGCCATGGAAGACAGCAGGCTGTTGTGAATGAGACTCAGCTCACTCCTGCCCTGTGGATCGCTGAGCACGATGCTGATGCATAATTTCTACCACAAGACTTCCTACGATACCACTGAGGCTTTTGGGTGGCCCCTTCCTTATCTGTACACACACAACTGGAGCAATTTATGAAGCTACTGAAAGAAGTTTTATTAATAAACTATGTGCGATCACATCGTATCATTGCTATAGCAACCTTATTTAGGAACCTTTATTTCCAACATGGACACTACCCACTCACATATTCTTTCAATTCGCCAGTAACTGCTAATGGAGAATTATAAACTTGCTGCTTATGAAGAATTACGAAGCGTATGGTAAGACCACACAGTCCGAGAGATGCTAGGTGCCCGGCTCAGATCCCTCCCGCAGTACCCAGGAGGGAGAGCACCTGCAGGTGAAGCACCCGCTACCCAACCTCCATCACTCCACCTGTGACGCACTCTCCGTAAGACAGACAGACAGCACTTCTACCACTTAGTACGGAGAACTCTTTTTCTCAACCTCACATCGAGCAGGAATGGTTTCTTTAGAAAGCTCTGTTACTTTTTATTAACCTTAATACAATCTAAGTGAAAGCCTCTGTTTTCCATACAGTCACAAAATAAGGGTCCCAGTTTCCCTTCCAGCTTGATTTCCTTACTCCAGGCCTCCTACAGAGAAACTCTACAACCCCTAATGACCACAGGACAGTTTCAGAAAACTAAAGTTACAAGGCAATGGATTGCTAGTGGCTGAGACATGGAAGAAAGATAACTAACAACTTTATTTACGATGAAAACAATACTATTTCTAAACATATCAAAATAAGAAAGACAATCATGATCCACAGTGATCTTGCAATAGCTATTTCCAAAAGAACTGGGGAGTTATATTCTTTTTTATATAACTGGGCAGTTATATTCTTTTTTAATAAAAGATTACAAATGTGTTTTCTTTCCTCTGCCCTGTACAAAAAAAGTTTTTTAATCAATTACTAACTTTGGAGTTCCAACTATGTGTACACAAGAGATAACGAGTGGTTCTTGTAGTTACAAAGACGTTCTATTTATAAGAGTTGCTGTTGCCACACAGCTGGAAGGAATAACAAATAAATTGTACAACAGAATCAAGATTGAAAAGATTTCAGAAGGCTGGAACCATAAGCAGAAAATAGTAAGATGGAAATGAATGAGAATAAACAAAGACCTATATTTAGGTTGAAAAATATCAATTACGGATGTACAGGATGAGGAGGACCGGGCTTTTAAAAGAGCCTACGAAAGGACCTGGAGATCTTGGTTGATGGTGAACTTAACTGAGGCCAACAGGGAAAATGTGCAGCTGACAAAGCAACACAGAAACACAAGAGGCTGTGATGGGAAAAGCATCAGATTTTCCTGAAAAGATCCAGCCTCTAGTATTGGCCCTGTGACTTATCTGGATAATCTTGGATAAACAACTGTATGTCTCATTTATCTACATATAAACGGAGAATTGACCTCAAAAAGCTATCAGAACCACATGTAGTGAAAAAATATGAACAGTCTATATAAATTCTAGAAGTCCTAAATAGACACTGGGTAGTTATGACAACAAATAGGAAGCCAGTATTCCTGTAAGACCCGTTGAATTAGAGCTCTCGGGACCAGGCCAATTCTAAAATGATTCTAAGGATGCAGCTCAAAAAATGAACTTATAATCAGCTTCTTCATTTCAGTTTTTTTAAAGAAAAACTGCAAGCTCCGTCAAGCTGTATTTACAACATAAAAGGGATTGCTTTTTCTTTGTCCAGAAAAGTTGAATTTTCCTGCACAAGATTAGTGGCTACATAGAATTGAGATTACTTCCTATTGCAAATCTTCCAAATCTCTTGGTGTATTTATTTTATTTGGAATCACAAATAGGCAAAACAATTCCCTCCTGAAAGTGCTTTTGAAGTACTAAACAACTAAGAATAATGTCCAGATTCATACACGGCTGTTAAGATCATTTTATGTTCAAGTCACAAGAGAAAAATGGATTGAAAGTTTTCCTTTGTAGAGTGATTTCCCCCCCTTTGGAAAGATTTCTATCCACAGTAAAATTGCAATGAACTTCAAACTTGCCAAGAATTAGAAAAGTCTTCTTGCCACAAGCTTTTTTAAAATTGAAGTTATTAGTAGGTTCCCAGTTTGAGGAAAATAGTACTTCACACAGGAAAGCCTGACTCCAGTTAAATTAAGATAAATGAGTCAAAACACTGAAAAGTCACAGACACCCTGAATTAGCTGTATTAATAAGAAAATGAAAACTCAGCCTCCACTACACCAATACATTAACAATTTTGAAAAAAGGCATAACTAAAAATAAGTGTTCTACGTTTATCTTTTCTTGCTTACACAATCACTGTTAGTTTGTGTCTAGAGGCCCCCCAAAGCCTCGTGTGGTCATAGGCGGCTTTTTCAGAGGTGGCTGAATCTGGAGTGTGCGACACTGGGATTAAGGGCGTGCGATTCCTAAACCAGTAACCAGTATGCTGGTTAGTTTGGCTCTGCCCTGACCCCAGCAGCCCGAGTGAAATACAAGGGGCAGGGAGACACTGCTACGTGAAGGCTCCCTGTTGCTTTGCTACCGTGTGGGAGCCCTGAACTGTTTCTCCTCTGCCACCCTGCCTTGGAGCCAGCCGATTATGGACAGAAACCTCTACGAATTGTGCGGCAGATAAACCTCTCCTCCTTTAACTTTGGGTGTCGGGTATTTTGTCTTAGCTACGAAAGAAACCACACACAGGGTGAGGCTTCCGGGAGGTACAGACCTGCTGTCGGGGAGGACATGAGCCCCTTTCCAGACTTTCTGCCTTGCTGCCGCTCCCTCAGCTCCAGCTCCCGCCATCTGGAGGTGGAAGGAGGGCTGAGTACCCCTCAAAGTGTGAAACGGAGCCAGCGGTGAGGGGGCAGAGTGGGCCAAGGCTGAGGGAGCAAACGCTTAAGTTGTTTAAGAACTGATTACAGCAAAGACATCTTGCCATTAATCCCCCTCCAAATACTCCTCCTGGCTTCGAACATACTTTATCATTCCTGCCACTTTCTAAAAATCCTTTCGTGAGTGTCTTTACAAGGTGGGATACAAAGCACGGAGAGTGCTGCTTGCTGTCAAGTGCCGTCTGACAGAGAGGCAGGCTCACACAACTGTGGTGCGACCTCAGCCACCTCACTCACCGGGTCTGGCACCGCGCTCTTCCCAAGGTCAAAATGACCACGACAGGTCAATGTTTGGAACTAATTTCGCGCACTGCGGCAGCCATGGCAGCACGACTAAAGACACTCAGGAAAGACCTTCTAGAGCGGCTGCAGAAAGCAGCGGGAGCGATGGGACAAGTGCGCCTGAGGCAAGGAGGAGGGCTTGGGCAGGGCGGCTAACGACAATGTGTATTTCACGGTGGGGAAGATGATTCAAGCATCTGCTGTAGTTCTGGATCACACCGTGTATGTTGTCGCACTTTGGCTGCATAGACGTGTGGAGGACCTTGTCGGTAAAAGCCAGGCCTTTTGTCTGTTTCCCGTACTGCAGTGCCCAGCACAGAGCCTGGCAGACAGGAAGCACCTAATACGTGTCGGGTGGACGAATTCACGGAAGTTCTAACAAGGACACGGAAGAAGCTAGGAGGGGAAAGAAAGCATGAGTGGGCAACCCGGGGGCAGGCAGCGATGAACAGAGTGGGCCACTCTGAGAGAAGCCGCCACAGGACACATCCTGGGGGCAGCCGTCGCCGCCTCCCGCCTCCTCCTCAGGCCCCGTGTCCTCTGGGCCTTTCACCCGAGAGCCTGTGAGACTTCCGCTGCCTCTGGCTTCAAAGTCTGGGGTTCTGCCACACTGTGCCCTTTGACACCTCACCTCACTTCCCACTGTGAGAGAGGAGCCGGCTGTGGGTTTGAGGCAGGCCCCACTTTCCCCAGGGGAGAGAAACAAGGAGCTCTTGTCTGCCACGCTGAGGCTGCCTACCTCCCACACGGCAAACAGAAGTAACTGCATGGAGGTCTCCTGAAGTTTCTCAAGATACCCAGGCTCTTTCTCTCTCTCCCTCAAAGTGAGTTCCCTTATCCTGGCCAACATCCCGTCTCAGCTCGAATCGGACTGGCAGATACCAGGGCGGCAAAGAGCCGACGATGGACTGTGCCTCTCACAGGGACTTCATCCTCCCCAGACTTTAGTTCATTTAAACTTTGCTTACAAGCTCTTCCTTGCCTTTGAGAAGTATTTCCCCAGTCTTATCCACTTTTTATTGTCCTGTGATTATGACAGAAATGGTGTTACCCCATGACCTGCTATCTCCTAGCTACAAACACAAGTCTCCAGCCTCAGGCACGACTTGGTCCAATCCCTTCCTTATCTGAGAGCAGTGCACTTTCTCCTCAGAGCATATTTTCTGCCCCTCATTCTCCGCAGTCTCGGGGATGGTGGGTGTAGAAGTAGAGTTCATCTGTGGTGACAGACAGGCAGTCTGCAGAAGTCCCTGTGCTGTGCACCCCTCTTGGAGCCTGTTACCTGTGAGGGCTTCTCCCCTGAAGTTGGTGACACAGTCTCCACTGTCTCAGGGTACGAGTTCCAGAGTTCAAGTCCCACATTCTGACCACGTTACAATTCAGAATCCAGTTGCTACTTCGGTTTCTTTAATGAGTAAGGGGTAGAGCACACATTCCGCTGATCGTTAGTTTTGAAAACACGCAGGACAATTCTCACAGCGTGGCTAACGCCTTAGAGCTGTAGCTGCTGACGAGGACTACGCGTCTAGACTACTGGACTAGAGCTGTTGGGCCACGCTGTGCCTCTTCTTTTTAAATACTTGAAGAAACACCTTACTAACTACTCCCAGGCACAAACGTCGCATGTGAGACAGGTGTATTAGCTTTCCATCTTTGTAAAACCTGAAAAAATCAACTCGGGAGAGACTGATTTGGTTCACACTTTCAGAGGTTCTCGTCCACGGTGGGCTGGCTCCGTTGCTTTTAGGCTCATGGTAAGACCGAAACATCGTGGCAGAAGGTGTGGCCGACAAGAGCGGCTCACCTGTGGGGACCCAGAAGCAGTGAGAGAACCTACGGGCAGACTTTCCCCTCCTGCTTTTGCCCCACTCGGGCCCTCAGCCTACTGGTTGGTGCCGCCCATTTTCAGGGCAGGTCTCGCACCTCTGCCCACTGTCTCACATGCCAATCAGCTCTGAAAATCCCTCACAGACGCACGGTGCGCTTCACTGACTTCCTAGGTTTTCTAGATCTCATCAACCTGACAACCAGGATTAAAAACGGGAAATCGTACTTCAAACTAAATGAAAATATAAGGTGCCACTCTAGTCAAAACCACGTGAAACGCTCTCCCCGTCTCAGTGTACCACTGACTATATTCTGCCCTTACGTCTTCAGACAGGGACAGATTTTAAATTCCACTGTACCACAGTTTGGCTGTGGCGTGTCCTCCAGAGGCCAAGTGTGAAAGGTCTGGTCCCCGTGCGGCGCTGTTGGCAGGAGGGGGAAACGATTTCACTCGCTGGCCAGGAGGTGCGTGGTTCTGCTCCGTCACACTCAGGGTCAGCAATCCAACACCACAGCCTAGGCCCAGAAGCAGATTGGAGCTTCGAAACAGACGTCTTCTCTTTACAACCTGACCGTCTCGGGCGTCTGGCCAGTGATGGAGAGCTAGTACACACAGTGTCTCCCAATTCCATTTAAAATAGTGGAAATGTATACAAGGAGGCCATGGTTCCCCCTTCATTCATTCATTCAACAAGTATTCATTCCACGTTTATAACAACAACTTCTTATTTCTTTCCGGTCTGGTGGATTGAACAGATTAGTCAGGACTGTATAGAAGGAAAGTTTCTGTATATGTTACTTGCTTTCCATTTCATTCTCATAGCAACACATGCAAAGGCTCCGTGAGTCATCCAGCTCAGCTTTCTGTATTCACTTCTTTTAAATAGAAAACAATGTTCATCATTTTCGTGACAGTACAATGAATTATACCTTTATTTTTTTCTCTTGCACAGACTGACTGATGCGTTCTCTCAGGGGTTTCATGGATGAATTACCCTCTTGTACAGGAGATCTATGCAAAAAAAAAAGGTAAAACTGCATCACTGTGGTCTGAATGTCTGTGTCCTCCAAACTTCCAGTGCACATCTACTCCGGGGCAAGCCATGGGGCCTCTGGCGGGTGCCTTTCCCTCACAGGAAGAGGCTGCCTAAGGCACCACCTAGGAGGCACGAGCTCCTTCCGCCTCTAAAACTGTGAGAAATAAACCTGTCTTTTCCAGATTATGCAACCTAAGGGATCACAGCCCACGGGAATCAAGACACCCAGAAACCTAAGTGGCTCTTAAACCAGTTCTCCACTCTCCTGCTCCAAAGCACAGGTACAGGACAAGAAACCTTTGGCTATGTTTATAATACTTTATAAAGTCGCCGAACTATTCTGGGAGTGCTAAAAATTCAAGATTTGCTTAACTAATTCATTCAGTAACTGAGTGTCTCCTGAACATGTACTCATTTGTGAGGACTATTCAAGATGTCGTGGTGGACACAAAGCTTTGCTCACTGGCCTGTGTTCGGGTATCGTGAGGACAAAGTCAGGAAATCAGACATCCACATAACTAAACTCCAAAACAGGCCGCTCCAGAAAAAGAAAAATGAAAAGTGGAAGTTTGAGAAGGCACAATGGAAGAGATTCCTGGAGTTCGGTCACACCACCCCGTATGCCTCAACAAATCGACCCTTTTCTTGTCTTCATTTAACCAGTGTTAGAAGCTCTGTGACTCAAGACCATCATCTAATAAAAGACAAGTCTATAGTAAGAAAAAAATAACTGACTTAAACTCATACACTTAATGTCCTTAATTTTACCGTTTTGGTGCAGGTCATTAAAATTTTACTCTACCACATACCGTCTGCACTACAATTAGAAATGCTAATACAGAACTGAACGGTAAACAACTGAAATGTGTTGGCCACATGACTAAGTACAGAAAAATTCCTTTGTAAAATAGATTAGGGATGAATTTTGTTTATACAAAGTCTACAAATACTTCAAGACAAGGATAGAATTCAATCTGTGAGAAAATTACAATCATCTTTGCTTCTACCTAACGGCAAATGTCATTAAACAGAAAAAAGATTCGTTTTCTTTATACCGTTTTCTGAAATTCTAGCACAAGCTGTAAGTAAAATACTGGTAAGAGAAATTTTCATTGTTATAAGAATATTTGGGCAGTGTGAGGCAGACTCATCGTGGAAAGCTACTGCCAGATGACAACCCTGAGGGACAGGTCACTATGAAGTCTCTCTAGAGAGGAGCGGACACGGAGGCACAGGGGAGCCCATGACGTGATCACAGATGAACAGGACGATTTTAGGCTTAAGATCAGCCTTCTGAGCAGGAGCTCCGGAAAGAAAACAGAGAGCATCGAATGGTAGGATAACTGAAAATTCTCTAGGATGTACTAACTGCCGTTTAAAATGGTTCTGATAAAATGGTTAATGTCCCTAAGAGTGAATCTTCATTTAAAAATAACAGCACACTATTAAAAGGCTGACTTCACCGTTGTTAGAACTGGAGAGTCCCTGCTGCAGACTGAAATGTGTGCACCCCTAAAACACCAGTGTTGAAGCCTTACCCTCAAATGTGACTGTTTTGGGGGCAGGACTTTTAGGAGATGATCCATTTGGCCTTACTGAGGTTACCATGGCAATGCCCTCATTTGATGAGAGAGGTGACCCTGGCAGGCGAAGGAAGGCAGGGCCACCTCTGTGTGCACACGTCAAGGAATCAGAGCAGCGGTGTGAGCAAGAAGCAGAGGTGCGAGCAAGAAGCAGAGGTGCTGATCACACCAGCACCCATCTGTCCCTACACCTTGGCCCCACATCTCCGGTCGCTGTAGCCAGACTTTCTATCGGAGCAGACGGGGATGGTGTCAAGTTGCCATCATTACCGGCATTAATTTAGCAAGTATTTGTTCTCATACTGGGAAGATGAACCAGTAAATGTCAATTCCCAGGTAAATTTGCTGTGTACATCCTCTCCTATAAGCACCATTTGGAGCAGAGAGGCCTCAGGCTTTGGAGAAAGAAATGCTCGTTACTTGTTCACTGAGCTATCCAGTTCTAAAGTGGGGACACTATTACAAGAAGGTGCTGCGAGAGCTACGATAATTTAAGTGAAAGCATTTAGCGAAGTTCTTGCTGCACTGAGAATAAATATTTTCTCAGAGCAAAAAGCAAAGAAAAAAACAACACTGAAACCCAAATACTCCTGAATATTATCTTTTCAATCCATAACCTCTTCTTTGCCTTTAATATTTAATCTCCCTTTAACTAGCTTTTGCTTACTTCATACTTTGCTGTAGTTTCCAAATTTCTGACCAGAAGCATGTATTTCTTTTATAATCAGTAAGCGTTTTCCTGAGACTTTGGTGTAACACCCACATCACTCACCGGAACAGTGTGAGGAGAGAAGGCCCATCGCGATGGCCTGTGTTCCCGTCGCTGTACAAAAGCTCTGCTTTGGCAGCTCTGCTTGGCACCCCGGCTGCTTCTTCGTCCAGAAGAACCAATAAGGTCTTCACAGTGTCTCTGCCACAGTAGGCAGTGCCATGGTTGATGGCATGAGATTTGGGCTAGAACAAAAAGTACCCCAAACTAAGGTAAATGTCATGCACTGAAAACACATACTGAAGGAAGAAAGGAAAAAACTAATTTTAAGGAAATGTAACACCCACCCCAGCTGCGTGAATCAGGTGGCTGGAAGGCATGGGATGCTTCTCCTGGAAGCCATCTCAGAGCCATCTTATCAATTTCAGGTGCACAAAAATGGTAACATCAAAAGACTATTTTCTGGTCATTCAAGAGAATCTAGGTGTTGCCTCACACACTAAAGGAAGATGAGGTTCAGGCAATCTGAACAGTAACGGCACAGACTGCTGCTAAGGTCTCATCTGATGTGGAAATGAAAAGCTGTTGACATCCGTTCTTTACATAGTCATTGATCAGTACGTCTATGTCTCAAGCATTATGTGTGAGCTACAGCTACAAAGGCAAAAAACCACTGCCTTGCGGAAACCCATGGGCTCCTCGATAAGACCACGGAGCAGCTCTACCATCTCCCTCGAGGACGCTCAGTGAGACTTCTCCAGTGTGGGGAGGGCACACAGGGAGTGGACAGAGTACCATGGCGTCCAGGACGGCCTCACAGAGGAGGAGCCTCACAGAGGCAGGACGGAGCACCCTCAGGAACCAGGGTGGGGAACACGAGAAAGGAGGAAGTTGGTCGGATGTGCTGGAAAAGCTCTGCGCACCATGCAAAGTTAGGAGCAGCTGGTGACAAAGCCAAAAACGCTTGCTTTCGTAGCAAGTCTGGACAATGACCCTATTTAGGTTTTAGAAAAATCACCAATAGCCAACACAAAGTGCATTTCAGTGTGAGAGCGCTATCAAATCTTAGAGACAGGGCCACAAATTAAAAGGTTATGAAAGAACAGGTCTGAACTAAGACAGCAGCACCAGAGATAAAGAAAGCAGATTAAAAAGGGAGAACTCAAAACACTCAGTGACTAGACAGGAAACAGAAGAAAACGTATGATACTATCACATTCCTCACAGACACACATAGGTGTAAATTCGGAGCCATTTCTAGCTAGGTCTAATAACAACTTAGGAACTGCATCGCTACACGAAACTCTGGGGAAGCTACACAAGGGAAACTCGCTGGCAGGCAGGGCTGGTGGACCCTGTGCCTGGGGGTCAAAGCGGCCTTTTCTGGGCCTTCTGGGCCACCGTGCCAGTTTCCTCAGCTGTCACACTGGTCTGGGCCTCCTTTCTCTTCCGGCCACCACACAAGCTCTAAGGCCCAGCTCCACGGGGCTCAACTGCCTCCCATAGTGCGGGGCGTGGTACTTTGCATCCATGCCAGAGAACTCCACGTTGCTGAACCCTAACTTCACTGAGTATTATCTAATTGTATTTTTCAAAGACACGTAATTTGGTGGAAAACATAAAATGAAGAACCAGGTTGTTTGCACTTTTCTTTTGTCAGAAAATGGGACAAATCGGTACCCCTATTAATTACCTGCAATTACAGCAGTTCCTCATTTTTAGTTATAACCTGGTTGTCGTCTGAGCCCAGCTCGTGTGTGTGGAATGTTCACACACATGATATAATGGAGTGCCATCCCGTAATTTCCCCCACGCTGGGATTTCACAGTAAGTCTAAAACTGTGTCATTATAAAAAATAGCTAAAAGTGGTCACTAAGAGGGAGGAAGTGATAAATGAATGAATAGCAAAGCTCAGGCAGACATCTCTTTCCCCACACTGCCTGCCGCCATGACGCCCAGCAAAAGGGGCACCTGTGGCTGACCACGTGACCACAGCACACCCCCAAAACTCTGTTCTGAAGCCAAAACACGGTGTCAGCCTACTGCATGCTACCCTACTGCATGCTACCACCTATTCTATTTGACTACATAAGAAAATGAAGAAAGAAAATGTTCTCGGAATATACAATGACAAGATTGCCAGCGTGGGGACACCAGACGGTGGTAGACGGGAATGGATGTAGAAAACAAGAGACCTCAGGGAGCTATAAAAGACAATAAACTGCCACACGGATACCATTTCTAACAAGACTGCTGCCGTCCTGCAGAGAGCTTAGTGCTGGGGTCAGGAACCAGGCTCCTACATCTGAATCGAGGGGGAAATAATTGTTCCATAGGAATAATTCCTGAAAAATACCACCGAATATCTTAATGCCCATCGAGAATTAAAAGTTTTTAGTGCTGAAAGGGATAAAGATATTACCCAACGACTCGCTTTCACATATACAAAGTTTGGCCCAAAGATGTTATGATTTACCCAAGTTGAACATAATCCTATTGAGAAAATTAAATTTCAACACCATCTCAGGACACAGGAAACAGATTATCAGACTTAAGTGGCAACGGCAAGCCATGGACATGATAAACAGAAGAGAGACGATGTTCTGTATAGAAGACAAGAAAGAAAGAGCTCATTACCCGCGCAGGGCTGATGTCAGCGGTGCTGAGAGCTCTGTCCTCTTGTTGAGAATTGACAATATTTTTAATCCTCAAATCCAAATCCTGAGCAACTTCCTCCACTGCTTTGCAAAAGGACTCCCTGCTGCTTTGGCCTTTAATCAGCTGCATCTTTATTGCCGACAGTATCCGACCCCCTGCAATGCTGCAAATAGAAGTAAGATGGCCTTTATAACAGCACAGCAAACGGCATGGAGTATAGGCTGGAAAATCTAAATCTCAGCATTAATCAACACCTTTCAAACAATGTAGCTTTGATCTCACAAATCAAACAGTGAAACATGGAAGAAAAAGATGAGGACCGCTAAAAACAAACTTAAAAGTTTTTCAAAAAGCCAGTCATTTCAACAAGTTCATACTTTATTTCTAAGCTGAATGGAAATGACTTAGTTACATATGAACTGTTAACAGGTCAGGTCCAGGCACATTCGTGCATAAAATCTACCTTTGGATACCACCGAGATAGTGAAAATACCTCTCTCACATTGAATACCTGGAATCTTTTTTTTTTTGGTACCGGGGAATCAAACTCAGGTCCTTGCGCTTGCGAGGCAGGCAGCGGAACCACTGAGCTAAATCCCTGGCCCAAAAATTATTTTAGAAGCTTTTGTTTTGGGGGTTGTACCGGTGATCGAGCTCAGGACCTTGAGCTTACGAGGCAGGCGGTGGAACAACTGAGCTAAATCCCCGGCGAATACCTGGACTCTTGAAGCCAATTAAGTATCAGACGCCCCACATCACAGGTGAGAGAACTGAGTCTCATGAAGGTCAAGCAGCTGGGCTAAGAACAACACATGGTGCTCTGGGCGAGGGAGAAGGAGGGGGGGCGGAAACGGCCCTGAAACCCGTGAAGTAGCATCCTGACATGCGAAGGCAAAGTATACATGGAGGAGGAAGTTAAGCGAGCTAGAGCTAATCCACTCGCGGCGTCCAGCAACAGGAGAGGGTTCTGCAGCTCCGAGGTCGCCATCCCAGGTCCCAGAGAGCGGCCGGTCCCGCTGGCCCAGCACACGGCTCACCTTCCCCGAGCGGCTCCTTCCGGTGGGGCTCCGGGGTTTATCCGTGGGTTCACACCCTCTGCCGCACTGCCAGGCTCCGCGTGTGAGCACGGCCTCGGCCCGCACGGTGCGGAGAGCGATGCTCCCCGTGTGAACAGCAGGTCCGAGCAGCAGGACAGTTCCAGGAAACCTCCCGCGTGATGACGGTCACAGGGTCGGCCCCACGCTCCCAGCATCAGGATGGCATTCGGCTGTGTTCAAAATGCCCGTTCCTGCCCGACTGGACCAGTACCTCTGACAAGGCCCCTGGAGAGTCGCGCCGTATAAAAGTATCTCTGGCGAGCTCCCTAAAATCCCGTGCAAAAATTAGCACATTGACAAAAGCGAGTCACAGAATTCGCTCAGTGGCACCGCGCCTGCCTCAACAGCAGGCGAGGTTCTGAGTTCGATCCCCGGAACCAAAAAAAAAAGCAACCACGTTGAACACTCTTCAGCCACCGGTTCACACTCGGTGTACACAAGCACATGACTGACCACGTACGTATCTGCTGCACATCTGTGCACCTTTCAGAGTGAAGCTCTTCACAGGAAAGCAAAAGCTAGTGTATGAACACTGTTGTTCCTATTCGCCTCCCTGCACGGCTCACACGGACACGGTGCTGGTCTCAGTACTCCGGGGAAACTCCGCGCTGAGCGTGAGCGAGAGGGAGAAACCCACACCCTCCGGGGAAACGAGCGCGAGCTGGGGCGGGTGGCGGACGGGCCTCCCGGGGCCAGCACTGGGGCCGAACAAACACGCGAGCGGCCGGGTCGGGCTGCGGGACCCTCGGGGAGGCAGCTGCTTCGGCTTTTACCGGACCGGGCCTCTGCACCTCACACCCGCGCCGCTGTTTTTCTGACACTCTCCCTGCTCTGCGCTAACACGCAGACAACTGCTTTTTGTTTACTGGCCGTGCACCCAGCAGCGCTGTTGCACTCTGGGTAACTTTAATAGTTTGCTCCTAGGTTCTTGGAGTTTTCATGTGAGCATCATGATCAGTTGAGGTTTTTCCTTCCCTTTGAAATGTCTTATCTCATTCCTTTTTTTTGCTTTATTAATCTGAATGAGCCATGGAATACTCTGCTGAAAAAACATGACAAGAGAAACAATCTTACACTGAATGCTAAAACATCTTACTTTCATAAACTAGGTTTTCATGGAAACCCTTTCCAGCAAGTTACAGCCCTGATTCTCAGCTCATCTTTACACTGGGGGTCACCTCTGGGCCGTGGTTGTGTGGTTAAAGAGTTAGGCCATGAGGCCCCACCTCGGGCCTTCCCTGGGTTTTGTTCCCTCAGACTTTAGGGGCATATGAGAAGTTATCCACAAAAAACAAACAAACAAACAAACAAAAAGGCCGGGAATGGTGGTGCACACCTGTAATCCCAGCACTTGGGAGGCTGAGGCAGGAGGATCGCTCTGAGTTCGAGACCAGCCTGGGCTACACAGTGAGTTCCAGGTCACTCTCAACTACACAGTGAGACCCTGTCTCAAAACCCCCACCAAAAAAAAGAAAAGAAAAAGAAATTATCCGCCATTATTAGTTTTGTGGTGGGTAGGATCTCATTCTGTAACATAGGCTGGCCTCAAACTCCCAGTTACCCTCCTGCCTCAGCCTCACAAGTGCTGAGGTTATAGGTGTGCGCCACCACGCCCGGCTCTATTCCTGATAAACTTTAAAAGGAGAATGCAGGTAAGAAAGGCACCCTGGCAGCTAATACCTAACTGCATCACACCAGAGCCAGGGAAGAGGAAATGAAGCCCCAAACTCGGACCAAAAGAAACACCTGGAAGAGAATGCAAGGCACTGGTGCAGACAAATGACCGGAAACGTCTGTGTTATGGTTCATTCTTTATGACAGCAAGGGAAGGGCTCTTCCATACCATATTTAAGAACTTGACGACTATTTGTCGAAATGAACTTCATCTTTAAAATTTGAGTGTGATGACTTGAGTGTGATGAAAGGTACCATCATAAAGCATTTCAAAAATGATTCCAAAATGTTTTAAAAACAAAAAACGTTACCATCAGATTAGACTGGCAAATTTCAACCAGGTTTCTGCCTCTGTTTATTTTGTCCAACAGAAGACGCAGATCAGAAACTGATGCCACATTTTAAACTTCTGACCAGGGGCACTGATGCCGTGGACCGAGCGATGCAGGACAGGCGAGGGCGGAGCGCGCGTGCGCTTTCTGGCGGCACCTACTGGCAGAGCGAGGAAATACAGCCAGCCTGCCCTGAGCCCTGGAAAAGCTGCCACCAGGGGCTTTCTCTCTTCCCTCCTCATTATTCTCTGGACTCCAAATGCACTTCCGTCTCTAAACTTTAAGGTTTCGAGACAGAACTCACAAAGAGGCCAGAGTGAGGCCCGCAGGAGTGAGGCTGTGAACAATGTCACGCACTGGGCTGAGGTTCCCGGGCTGTAGTCTGTGCCTATGCGGAGTCACTGAAGTTTTAGCGCGGTTAACACAGGCTGTTTCCGACGGGGGAGCAGAACGCACCGGTCAGAGACGGCCGAGAAGTCCACAGGAGAGGACGAGAGAGCAGTGCCAGCCAGCGTGGAGCCTGGAAATGAGACAGTAGCTACAGGAACCAGACAAAGAGAAAGAATATGAAAAGTACTGAGGAGCTGAGGGCTCGGGGTGAGCCAGGGAAAGAGGAGGCTAGGATTCTCCCAGATCTCTGCGGGGAGAAGACTCGTCCCTGGAGGAGAGGATGGCGTCCGCAGGGCAGGATGAAGATTCGGTGGCGGGCACGCGAAGTCCGAATCCCTCTGAAGTACACCCTCAGAGCTAGTTGAAGATGCGTTTCTGAAACTCGGGAAGGGAATCTGGATCAGAACAATCGCACAGATGCAGGCAGCTCGGCAGACAATAAGAGAATGAGATCTCCGAAGTCACATGAAAAGCAAAGCTCCGAGACTGTGAGTGACCCATGTGATCATCAGCTGAGGGAGAACGTGAATATGAGTCCAGCACACACAGGTAGTAAACGCCGAGCGGCAGACGCGGGGCCAGGCCAGGGAGTGTTAGTGGAGAAAACCAACACGCCTCACCGATCCGACTGCCCGGGAAAAATACCCACTCAACAAACAGGGGAGAGGGAAAAGGCAGCGTTTTTTTATTATTCTTCAAGAATTTAAGCTATAAAAGGAAGGAGAAAGAACTAGAAAAAAAGCTTTTTCTTATAATCTTTATTATAAACAGTGACTTAGACTCCAAGTAGACAGAGGCTGAAATTATTAGACAAAATGAATTAACTGGAGGGCAGTGACCCAGTAGGCTGCCCTCACTCTCCCCGGATCTGGCTGACTGCTTCAAGCTCATCCTTGAAGATTAAGCTCAACTAAGACAGCACCCGGACAAGCAGGGCAGAAACCTTTCCCCGGCTTCCACAAACCAGGGCGCAGGTCCCTCCCTCTGTACGTCACGCCATGTCTCCTTGCGTAAGTAGGGGATATTTTAGTTTTCAAGCATTTCGTTTTTTCAATTAATAAAATGCCTACCGCAAAAATTCCAAACCACTGTAAGAAAGAAAAAGGATCGCTCAAGTCCACTACAGAGATGCGCCCACCTGGAGATACTACTTCTTCCGGGTCTTCCCAGAAGGTGGAGCAAGTAATTACTCATCAGGCCCAGACGAGGTACCGGGAATGAACGGCTTCTTACTTGAAAACATCTCCTCCTTCAAAGCTTCCCCCAAAATGCATCTCTTTCTATGCTTTCAATCATTTTCCCAACCAGAAACCCTTCCAGATTTATAACAAATTACACTGCATTGAATATATGCATTTATCTTGGCTCCTTCCCAAAACCTAACGCAAAAAACAAAATGGCAAAAAAAGAATTTTAACTTTATAAAGAAAGAACGGGAGAGGCAACAGCGGCTGATGAGCAGGGACATTTCCCCCAAGTAAGGAAAGTTGAGAGGGAGAGAGGCAGGGGTTGTGGCTCCTGGGCGCCCAGAACACAGAAAACTAAAGCCCAAGGGGCTGCAGAAAGGGACACGTGTCAGGACCTTCCAAAACTGAAAACAGCACTGAAGGCTGAGGTGACAGCCAGGCGGAGAGCAGGACACCAGTGTGTGTCCCAGCAGCCCTTCTCCCGGAGCCACACGCACACGCCTCAGCTGGGCATGCGAACCAGGGTCGCCATGGAGACACCAAGCAGGAAGTCAGTGCAAACTTCTGATTAAAACTCCACACACAGCCACCACGACTGACCCATCCTGAGCCCCAGAGCGTCACCAGCGAGACTGACAGCTTTCGGAGACAGAGGACACCTTTGTGAGCATTTTGGGGAAAGCCCCAAAGGAAAAAACCTCGTTAGTGACATCTGGGTAGGAAGTCGCCAGCAAAAGGGCCAACTGGCCGTGTTCATAATCAAGGCGGCTTGTCAACTTTACAGAGCCTCGTTCTTAAACATGAAAGGGCAATGCAGAACCACAGAAAGAGCAAACCAGTCTAACAAACTGAAACACAATCTAGACCAAACAGATGTCATCTAGGAAGCAGGTGTTTTTAAATTATCATTGAGAACCTTAGATCAAATATGACAGTAGAAAAAAGACATTTGTCTCTCACTTGCTTTTAATAAGAAGCCAAACTCAGAGGCTTAACAATTAAAAATAAGGCCCTGAAATTCAAGGTAGAAGCAAAGAAGAATTCATGAGGCAGTGGAGGAGCTTCAGAGTTCACAGCCCTGTCCGGCCAGGTCTGGAGCAAAGGCACAGAGGGAAGAGGAGAGGAAGCGCTCCAGGAGGGAAGGCTCCCGGCAGCGTGCAGACCAGTGGGTGGCCCCGCACTGACAAGAATGCTTAGTTTTATTGTGAGCTTGGTATCAAAATGATGAGCAATATATAAGAGGTAAAGCAAAAGGAAAAAGCCGATCATGATTCACTGTAGCAGAAAGAAAGGATAAGCGTGTCAATCGGCTCAGCCACCGGAAACATCAATAGTCACAATAACGTGGCTCGGAAGTGCGAGATAACCCCAAACACATCACTCATACGACAGGAAGGCGAAAGGGAAGTGTGTGTGAAGGTCGGGTGGGGACGGGACTGTCAGGAGCTCCTGGAGTGCACTGGAAACCCTCACATCACAGCAGACGCGAACACCACTGTCCAGAATTAAAAAGCCAAAACCAGCTGCAAACACTTTCATTTATAGGAAGTAGATACAGAAGCAAACACATGTTTAAAAATTAAGCCTTCCTATGAGGAAGACTTTTCAATTCTAAGATTAGGGTACATCTAAGACCAGGTACATCTGCAAGGTATTACAAAGGTATTTTAAATCACCTGTTATCTCCAAATAAATGGCCAGCCAGTTTGTTATGTGGGATCCGGCTGCTCACTTCAGCGGTACATATACTAAAACCGGAATTCAAACGATGCCGCAGATATTGACTACAAGTCATTTACAAGTCATTTTTCAAAACCCACTCACAAATGTACTTCTTTGTATCCGCGTAAGAACAGGATCCAGTTAAGAATAAAATCCTGACAAAATTAATCCTGGTCTTAGATCAGGAAGAAGCTTCGCAGAAGAAGGTAAGACTGGGTATCCAGGTCCCAGCTGCAGCTCCAGTAACAGTGCAACCAGGGGCAAATCATCAGGCCCATAGCTCTGACTCCTCCCTCCCCAGCCTGGGGCAGTCACAGTACCTCTCTTGGACGGTTGTTACGATATCACATGATAACCCAGGAGGAGAGCAAGCACAACTCAGTGTCCGACACCTAAGTGACATCGCCGGGAGCTATTTCTATTAGAACTACGCAGTAACAAATGAACCAGACAGTAACCCACCATCGTGACTGGCATACGCAGTACAGTCTGGCCCCCAAAGTTAATCAAAAAGTTACCATTCGAAACAGCTACAAGTAGAAGTCTGTAAGATTAAAAAAACTCTTATCGCCAATATATGTACAACAAAAACTACAGATGCTCCAAAGATTTACCCATAAGAAAATACTAACAGAAAATAGATATTTCTTCAGATCTTTTTCAATTTTCTTACTCATTCTTGGTTTGTTTCTTTTATATAAAAAGTTTAAAAGAGGGCTAAGGATTTAGCTCAGTGGCACCAAGGCTGCCTTGCAAGTACAAGGTCCTGAGTTCAATCCCTGGTACTAAAAGAAAAGTTTGAAACAATTATCTAGTCAGTAATTTCCTGTCCTCAAACATCTGTTTCTTCTGGATAAAGATAGGTGGTAAGGTTCTTTGCCAACCCAGGCTAGTTGGGACTCGCCCCCTGACTCTGGCAAATACCTTTGGATCACAGTGAGGCAGAAACTTAGGTGGGGAATCGTGCAATTAGAATCTGCCCACCCACATATTCTGTTTCTTCTCCCTGTTGTTTTACCTGATACGTGGTCATTTCAATGCCTCTTTCATTCTCGCCTCGGATTCTGTGACCCTCTCAAGACAGAACCATAACGCATTAGTCATTTGTGAAAAGTTATTACCTTGGGTTTGGTGTTTCTCCAAGAATCTCATGTAGTTTGTCGATGAAATTAATAAAACTAGATAACCCCTTTACATGTGTCCTTAAAGGGTCAGAGGGCGAGGGGGCGTAGCCTTTCCCTCCAAGCTCGATCGTTCTAATAAATGATGTGGCCACCTATGAATGAAAACATATGATTTCATGTTAACGGCCCCGGAAGTGAAAACTCCAGGTGCTCCAGGTAACACTTGGCTCACACTGGCTTGGAGTCTGGAGCAAAGGACCACAGAAGCAAGTGCCAGGCAGGCTCCGGCCAGCAAGGGAGACAGAGACCACGCGCCACAGGCCCACACTGGGGTGGTGAGGGGCAAGGGAGGCACTGAAGAAGAGGCCCGCATTCATCAGAACACACAACTGACCGCAAAGGACTTGCGTACAGGTATCTTCTTGTTTGGACTGCTGTTAGAATCAGTACTCAGTGTCAACTGATCTGTTAAATGGGTGCACTGGTGTGAACCGAATACTTTCACTCTTACTGTAAAATGCAGATTTAGACTAGATAATCACTAAGTTCCATTCGGGAACCAAGACTGTGGAATCACGTGGAGTTAAAAGGCCTCGTCTTTTCAGTCTTCATCAAAGACCCAATGTTCTAAAGCAGCATTTTCCAAAGTGTTATCCTGAGGCAGACTATGATATGTTAAGAATTTGGGGGAAACGTTCCATGATCAAAGAATGGAGCAAACAACCTTCAGTAGCAAGGTTAACTAACTTCTTGTAAGTTTTAAACAGATTGCTTTTTTCATTTATTTTTTATGGTCTCCAATTTCTTCACTTTTCCGCCGTTTACACAGATCAGTGGGTTTCACTTGGCAGATCTGCACATGCGCACAAAACACCTGGCTCATTCCCACACACCCATCCCCCACGCCGCTGCTCTGCGGGTTCAGTGCATGTATTTCGCTCATATCCATCCCCCACCGCATACTTACACGCCCTCCCTCCCTCTTATTCCCTTCTTGTCTAATAACTTTCCCTTCTACTTTCTTCTCATCTATTTTAGATTCCACATACTAAGGAAAACATGCAATACTTGTCTTTCTGAGTCTGACTTATTTCACTCAACATGATGGTCTCCAGATCCATTCATTTTCCTGAGAATGACAGAATTTCACGGTTTATGGCTGAATAATATTCCACTGTGTAGCTACAAAGAGTACATGTTCCTGATCCGGTCACCTGTTGATGGGCACAGAAGTTCCCTATGTTGGCCACTGTGAATTGTGCCACAATAAACAGATACTCGGCATGTCTATGGTATGCTGATTTCCTTTGGGTAAGGATCAAGGGGTAGTATACAGGTAGATCAATGAGCTCTATTTTTAGGTTTTTGAGGAACCTACATACAGATTTCCATAGTGGCTGTACTAATTTACATCCCACCAGCATGTAGAAAGTTTCCCTTTCCGCCTGCATCCTCACCCTTGCTAGTCTTTATTGTATTTTGTATTGTTTTTTTTTTTTTTGCACCGGGGATCTAACTTGGGACCTTGCGCTTGACAGGCAGGCAGCAGAACCACTAAGCTAAATCCCTGGCCCTGTATTTTGTATTCTTGATGACAACAAATCTGACTGGGGTAGATGAAATCTCAATATAGTTTTGATTTGCATTTTGCTAATGAGAAGTTGAACATTTTTTTTCATATACTCACTAGCCATATGAACTTCTTCTGAGACGTGTCTGTTCAGTTCACTGGCCTATTTACTAATTGTGCTATCTGATTTTTTTAGTTCTTTATATATTTTAAATATTAGTCCTCCATTGGAAGACAGTCCCTCTCTTCCTTCTTTTGTTTCTTTGCTGCACCAAAGCTTTTTAATTTGATGCAGTCCCATATGTTGGTTCTTCCTATTATTTCCCATGCGATCAGTGTCCTACTCAGGAAGTCTCTGCCGGTGCCTACGGCTTCAAGTGTTGCCCCTATATTTCCTTCTAGCCATTTCAAAGTTTCAAGTCACACACCTAGCTCTGTGATCGATTCTGAATTGATTTTTGTACCGGGTGAGTGACGGAGATCTAGTCCAAGTTTCTACAGGTGGATCTCCAGCTTTCCCAGCATCAGTTGTTGAAGAAAAGCTTTTCTTTTTGCCAGTATCTGTCTTTGGTTCCGTTCTCCAGAATCCAATGGCTGTAGTTGTGGGTCTGTTTCTGGGTCCTCTATTCTCTTCTACTGCTCTGTGTATCTATTTCTGTGCCATTCCCGTTTGGTTTTTGCCACCACAGCTTTGTAGTGTAATTTGAAATTGGGTATCGTGAAGGCTCCAGCCTTGATCTTTTTCACTCAGAATTGCTTTGGATAATCTGGATCCTTTGTTTTTCCATGTGAATTTTAGGGTTGCTCAATTATGCAAAGAATGCCCCTGGTATTTTGAAGAAGACTGCACTGCGTCTGTAGACTGCTCTGGTCAGATGGCCAGTTTGACAATACTAATCCTGCCAATACGTGAGCGTGGAGGGCTTGCCGCTTCTGGTGCCTTCATTCCTTCTGCAGTATCCTGAAATTTTCAGTGTGGAGATTGTTCCCTTCCTTGAGGATCTATTTTACTTAAAGCTATTGTGAATGCAATTGCTTTCTGGAATTTTTTCTCAGTCCATTATTAGTGTATATTAAAGCTACTGATTTTCTTATTTTTATATCTTTCCATTTTGCTGAATTCATTTATCAGCTCTAAAAGTCTTTTGGCAGACTCTCTAGCGACTTCTAAGTACAGGAGCACATCATCCACAAACAAGGATCATCTGACTTCTTCCTTTCTTATTCGTAGCCTTTTGAGTAGATATCCTGGCCTTGCTCTGGAGCAAGCAGACTTCTTTACAACAGGATGCCTCACAGTTCCTGATAACAAACACACATTACGGGTAAGCAGCACAGACATACGCGATGGCTAACCTGTTTGCCTTTGGAAATATTTATTCAAGGAGCATTAATTCCGCTTTGGAAACATAGAGTCAAGAAAAATCTACAAAGGTTAGCACACTCGAGGAGGACATCTATGAGGAGACACTGCTTCAGAGAAATCCTCCCTTGCTAGCTTGAAGAACACAGTAAAAAAATAGCATGGATTCTCAAATACACGCATGGACACAAAGATTAACCACTTAGAAGTGTTTCACCGTAGTTACAGGAACTCTTTTTTTAAGGTACATAGATCTGCTGCTCAAGGGCTCCTAATCTTAAAAATATAACACATCCATACCTGAAAGATAGACATCTGTTTCTCTCGAGCAGCATGTTTCAAATCGGTGAAGGCCTCTCTTCCAAGCCCTCGGTCAGGAATATTGAGAATATGAGCCAAGGCCAGGTCATTCTTAGAATTCACTAGCAGGTTTAAATACGAAAAGATAATTGTCTTTGCTAGTAGCTTCACCTGTAGAATAAAATATTTAGTTATTTCCCTTTCTGGAGTTGTTCTAAACCCACAATAAATTTTTATTTTTTTTAATTTAATTTACTTTATTGGTACATTCTAGGTAGACAGTACAGTTACATTCATTACTGGGATCTTGTACCTTTACACAAAAAATTTTTATTTTTTTTAATTTAATTTACTTTATTGGTACATTCTAGGTAGACAGTACAGTTACATTCATTACTGGGATCTTGTACCTTTACACAAAAAATTTTTATTTTTTTTAATTTAATTTACTTTATTGGTACATTCTAGGTAGACAGTACAGTTACATTCATTACTGGGATCTTGTACCTTTACACAAAAAATTTTTATTTTTTTTAATTTAATTTACTTTATTGGTACATTCTAGGTAGACAGTACAGTTACATTCATTACTGGGATCTTGTACCTTTACACAAAAAATTTTTATTTTTTTTAATTTAATTTACTTTATTGGTACATTCTAGGTAGACAGTACAGTTACATTCATTACTGGGATCTTGTACCTTTACACAAAAAATTTTTATATGCAGTACAAATACATATGATCATTCAATCACGATACTTAGCTCTTTAGGAAAAGAAAATCATCATATAAGCAAACTTGGGTTGGATAATCAGCACATTCTCTCATAAAATCAATTCACTGCCAATAATAAACTATGAGCACATAACAACTATCATAACTGTTAGGAAACCGTTCTTAGCAAACTATATAAAAGATACTGTCCAAATCTGCATTTCTGACACAGTCCTCTTTCACTTCCCTCAAGATAGCTGCCACTAAACAACAGACAATGCTAAGGTCCCAGCAGCTAAGAGCATGAGCCAACTGGCTCTACTTGGTCCCTAAATCTACAACCCCAAGTGTAAGGGCTAAAGTTAAGTGGTTAAACTCTTGAGAACTACTATATACTGGCTTTACCAAGTAATGCCAAATAACCACTGAACGCTTAAGATGAAGAGATTAAACCGAATGCTCAGCAAACAATAGCATGTATTTATGATGGCATTAATCGGCCTCAAGCAGAGCTAAAGACCATTCACACACAACAGGCTTTGGAGAACTTCGGTCTTACATACATACTGCACTTACTCTTCAGACTCAAATGATAAACCAAGGCACTTAATATTATTTTTCTTAAAATCAGCTACTTATAGCAACTTCTAGTATTAAGGGAGAAGCAATTACGGTAAATCTCACAGATACCAACTATAAACTATTAGGGAAAATTTTTTAAACATAACTGTGTAAAGACACTGGAAAACATCCAAAAAGCAGGCACAAGATAGGAAATTTATTGTTAAAAGTGATCCAACAAGGCTAAAAATTGCAAGTTTATGATTATTTGAGGCCCTGCAAATTCTAGTAAATGGGAAGTCAGTAATCTTGTGAATCTTCCAGATAACGACTTTGAAGTAGTAAACAAACATTTCAAAATACAATTTAATGATGCTGGAAAGTGTTCAAAAAGCAGACAAAGCTGGAGGAAATTCTAATTTTAAAATGACCGCAACAAGTAGGGTATGAATTAAATTTGTGGATTACTGCCCAAGAGTATGCTCAAGTTCATGCTATGGTTACAGAAAACAGGGGTGACTTGAGGTGCCAGAGATCAGGATTCAGGGCTGAGAAAGCAGGGAGAAATGCACATGGGGGAATCCTCGTAATAATTCAGAACATAAGCAGCTCAAATGGTTAGCAGCTAACCTATGCAAGCACAGGAGAGACTGTAGGGGGCCCATCAAAATATAGGCACAAATCAAAAAGAAATCTTTTCTACAAAGAGTCAGAGCTGTGAGTCCGAAGGTTTGCTTGACCTAATGTATTCCAGAACTGCAGAGCTGAAGTAGCAAAAACCTGAAGCTGAGCAGGCCTGAAGTGTTAGAGTCAGAGCCTGAACCTGTTAGAACTGGAAAATTCTTAGGAAGAAAAGGAAGCCACTGAGAGAATAAGCTCCACCCTTGGCTGACCACCAAATTTGGTAAGCAGAAGGGTCACCTACAAAAGCCAAGCTAAAAAAGCAACAGAGGGAGCCACAGTAATTGATATCACCAGCTACCCATCAAACAGGGAGATAAGATTTTGACATCCAGGCAAGCAAACTGTCTGCTAGAACAAAAGAAGGTATTTCTCAGAAGAACATAACAGAATTCAGAGTTACTAGAAAATATTATCATTATTGTAATGGCTCATTCAAAAATTACCAGACACTCAAAAAGGAACATATCACACAACCAGGATAAAAAACACTCAATAGAAACTTCCATCAAGAGGACCTAGACATAGAGTCTATCAGACATCATATCAAGACAACTACTATAAATTATGTCAGGGCATTATAAGAAAATGTTCAATGAATCAGGGAATATATGCTATCAATAAAGTAACAGAAGGTATGTCAACAGAAAAGTGGATGCAATATAGAAAGTAAATGTTTGAGCTAAAAAATATAATAAGTAAAATTTTGTTGGATGGGCTGGATAGCAATTTGGAGAGAGTAAAAGAAATCACTGAACAAATGAACAAGATAGATCAACAGAAATTATCAAATCTGAAACATTAGTAACAAAAACTATTTTAAAAAACCAAAGAGATCCAGGAGACAATTTAAACAAGTCCAACATACACATCATTAGAATCCCTGAAGCAGTGTGAGAGGACCAGAAAAGAGCAAGATGCAATTATGTCTCAGAGCATCCCAAACTGGAAAACATTAACCTGTAGCTCCAAGAAGCTACTCCTGCAGGAAAAATACAAAAAAAAAAAATCACTCTTACACACAACCAAAGATGAGAGAAAATTCTGAGACCAGACAGAGCAAAATAATACATCATCTACAGGAACAAAGAGAAAGTTAACAGATTATCAAGAAATACGTAAGCCAGAAGACACTGGAACAATAAGACACTAGAAAAATGATCTCAAGAATTACTGTACAATTAAAATAATCAAGATAAAGAGGTACTTATGAAAATACACAGTAGGTGCAATAGAACAGAGTCCAGAAATAGGCTGACATGGATGAAGTATTGAGATTTTTCACACAAAAGTATAAAAGAAATGAAGAAAATACAGTATTTTAATAATTCATGTTGGTTGTCCATATGCAAAATGAGCCTCAACCAAACCTCATGCACCATTAATGAAATGAAATCAAAGTGAATCACAGTTGTATCATATGAGAATATAAAACACTTAGAAGAAAATATAGGAGATAAATATTCAAAACCTGAAATTAGTCAAAAAGTTCCTACACATAACACAAAAAGCAAAATCCAGGAAAGAAACCAATTAACTTGATTTCATCAAAATCAAATTCCTTGTATGAAATTCTCTTCCTGTTCTTAAAGAGTAAGACAGTCCAATTTTTGGAGGTCATTATATGTTAAGTAAAAAAACCTATACAAATTACAAGATTTTTCAGCTTTGAAAACTGATTTTCTTCAAACTGAGGTTAAATATTTGTATCTCATTAAAAATTAGGGATAGGAAAAGAAACTTGCCACTGTCAGAAAGCTTAAGAAAAACTGTCCAGTTTCTAAACAAACATTGGGAATACTTTGTGGCACGGATAGCATCAGTTTATTACACAAACAAACAGGACAGTACCCTTCTTTTTGGTATCCTGGTTATGTTTCAGTCTTGTGGATTTTTTCCAACGTAGGCCCTCACTTCTAGAAATGACTATACTTACATGGACTCTGTTCCCAGGCAGCCTCTTTAAAACCCATGTGCACACACGAGAGTGGGAAAACCATAAGTGCCACCTTAGCTGACCATAATGATGGGAGAGATGTCCAATGGCAGCCATGAGTTAAAAGAAACACCCCACCGGTGAGTACTCCACGATGTTTCCCTTGATGTTCACCGAGCACCACATATCAGAAAGGCAGCATCTGTTAGCCTACAAGAGCAAGGTGGAGATGTGGACACCCGAGCCCTGCTCTTGAATTCAGTTAGGGTCAGGTATATACATCCTAGGACAACAGGATACAGTAAGTCCTTAATTTTCAATTACAGAAATATAGTGAAAGGAGAATGCATTAAATTAACTATAGGAAATGTAAGAAGGTTCCTCATTACAATGTAAACATCACTTTTTCTCTGCTTTGATTTTGGCCAAACTATGTTACTCTTCCCAAATGTTAAAGAATAAATAAGAGATAACTGTTTTAGGCAGACAGATACTGTACTATGAAGTTAAAAGGAACCCAGAGGTCTGGGCAAGAAACATTCAAGATGGACTTGGGATATTTTCTTGCATTGGAAAGGAAAAAAGAAAATGCTCAAGCAGTGTAATAGGGGAGGAAAGGAGAATGGAGGGAAAAAAGAAGACTCAAGATACATCATGTACCGGTACAAATTCCCTACAATGAACATGATCATTGTGCATAGCAAAAATGTGCCAACAAAATTAATTTTTAAGAAAAGCCTAAGAGGACGCATAAAAAAGACACAGCAGTTTCCTTACAGTGCTCCCTCTACTTTAGCATCCAAGGTGAAAGAGTACAGGGCCGGGGATTTAGCTCAGTGTCACCTCACCTGCCTGGCAAATGAAAGGTCCTAAGTTTGACCCCTGGTACAGGGGGGGAAAAAAAAAGTGAAAGAATGCAACCGATTTCAAAACACTGAATAAGTAAAATTTTTGAGTCCTTAGCAATTTACACACACACAAAGGAGAGAGGCAAAAATGTAATTTGCCTCTTGCATATATCTACTACACCATCTCCTAAATTAGTAAGGAGAATTAGGCAGTGACCTTGACATTTTTAGAGAACTCCCCTCTGACAGAACAAAGCTTTCCTTTACTGAGAAACAGCAAGTAACGAATGAAAAGGTGACACAGTGAGAAACCCGCTACTCTACAAATGCTCAAGAAGCAAGGGCTACAGGCCAGGATCGCCAACGCAGGCACAGAACCCTGAAGAGGAAGGGCAGAGGGTTGTTACAGACCCTCTTTCACTTTCACTTTGGTGAAAGTGTCACCACCGCTCTCTGCCCAGAATGGAGGGCAAACCCCAACTCTGTACTGAAACCCCAGACCACCTGGGCTCATGCCTCCTCCTGCAAAACCGAGTGAAATGCTCAGCACCAGTTATAAAATACTTCTGAAAAACTGCTAAGCCTAAGTCTAAACTTCTGTTGGTTTACTAGAAATACAGAAACTAGTGAAACAAGTCAAATAATGACATATTACCAGTATGCGGGGAAGAGGAAGAATAGGGAAGGAGGGGGAGAGGGAGAAGGAGGGAGGAGAGTGGGG
>NW_022900927.1:61607310-61627332 GCF_012274545.1 Fukomys damarensis | reverse complement strand
AGGAGGGGGAGAATCACCAGTTTGAGCCCAGCATGGGCAACCTGAGAACCTAGCAAGATCCTGTCTTAAAGTAGAAAACAAGACAGGGCTAGGTATACTGCTCAGTGCAAAGGCCCTAGCTACAATCCTCAGTACCACAAAAAACACAAACAAAAACAAAACGGAATATTCATTAGACAAATAGAAAAAAAGAAAAATTAGGGGAATTCTCACATATTAAAAGAATCTGAAGAGACATGAAAACTATTTTGGGGTCAAATGGAGAAATATGAATGTAGACGGTAGTAAATCAGATTAGTGAATATAACTAGTAAGTTTTTGTATAAGAATAATGATATCATGGCTATTTATTTTCATGTATTTCAAACAAATGTAAGCTAAAGAATTTTAGGGACAAAGTGCTACATGATATTGGATGTTATTTTCAAAGCACACAGAAATAAATCAGATACAGACAAAGAGCACATTATTAAATCCAGGAAGCAGGAACATGGGTATTTATTTGAAGGTAGTGATAGAAGTTGCTTTTCAAAGTACAGTCGGTATAATACGGGATTTGGAGAAGAATCTATCTCAGCAATGTACTTGAAAAACGTGCCCACTTAATGGTGTAATTGGTGTTATTAAGAGTATATGCATGCCAGACCTTTTATATACTGGAATGATATTTTTAAATACATTAAATACAATTTTGCTGTTTTTTCCAATACTCTTAAGCTCACACCTTATCAATGGTGGTTTGCTAAATCACAAAACTTTCACACACATAATTTCCATGGTTAGTGGGGTTTATAACATATACTTAGGTGCCTACCACAGTATTAAGCTGAAAGTAAATCATATTAAATCAAACCTGATGAGAACAGGATCTGCCGCCTGCCGCAAGTGCAAGGGCCTAAGTTCAATCCCCAGAACCAAAAACAAAAAAGAAAAAAACTAATCTGTGTTTGCATAACAAAGCCTGACAACACCACTGGGTACACCGCTGTACTACTGCAAAGAGTACAGACCTAACTTTTCAACGGAACACCATCACCAAGACTCACTTATCTAAAACTGTAAATCTCAAATCTACTAAATAGAAAGATGTGTGGCGGGCACAGCAGTGCACACCTGTCATCCCAGCACTCAGGAGGCTGAGGCAGGAAGATTGCTGTGGTTTGAGGCCAGCCTGGGCTACACAGTGAACTACATAGCGAGACCCTATCTCAAAAAATTTAAAAAAAAACAGAAAGAAAGAAAGAAGCCAAGACATCTGAGAACTTGAACTTTGAACTTCTTCTCTAGTATCTTGAATGATGCCAGTAACCCTGGCTCAAAAATCATGAATACTGAATTATTCTTATCACACTCTTGCCAGTCTCTGAAGTATTAAGTCTTAGTTTTTGCAAGCAGTTTTATTTAAGTATTTTAAAACTTGTAAAACTTGAAAGGAACCAAACCATAATAATTCTAGGAAACCACCAGATACATGGTGATCTGAGGGATCTATTCACTGCTCACCAATGCCTTTTCACCATCCTGGGTGTGTCTCATGGGTGATGCCGGCGTGGAAGGATCGGTTTTATCTTCTACTTCACGCTCCCTGCCAGATAGGAAATCCCGCAGCTGAACCTGGAGGATGTCAGGGCATTGCCAGAAAAAGCTCTATCAGCTACACAACTCGTTGGCAGGCCTTCGGGACGCGCGAGATTCTCCCTAAGAGACACTGGCAAGCACTCGGCATGGCTCAAACCCCCACCATTACCCTGACCGACACATGACTACATTCACTGGCGATGAGATTCTTGTGTTCTATTCTTTTGGGACACGCGACAATTTTTTAAAAATAGATTGGCATTTAAACCATAATTAAAATTAATTAGATAATACACAGCAGCTAAATAAGGCAGGAGACTATTCTTACATCATCCAAATAGTAACAATAACACAAGCCCAACAAAACTTCTCACCAAAATACTTCTTTCACATACTAACTGGCTTCCAGGTAGCTAAATTTTTCATTCTTAACACGATCCCAAAAGCAAAATCATTATCAAATCCCTAGAGATTTTGTTTTTAATCCCTGCATGTTACTATGCAGAATGAAATCTATAATCGCTACCCTCCCTCTCAAATTACTGTAATTGTTCATACTACAGTTTAAAATCAATGCAAATCTAGCTGAACTTTCATTTGATTAAAACAGGACTGTTCTAGAAAACACTTACTGCAGCTAAAATGTCTTTATTTTCAGAATTAGAAGTCAAAATTCTACATTTTTGATAAACATCAATCAGATCTAGCATATCACTCTTCTTCAGGAAATCTTCGTAAGTCTTCCTGATGTCCCCATAGTGGTCGGCCACCTCCATGTTTCCAACAGGTAAGTTCAGTTTCTCGTGCAGGAAGTATCTCCACGTCATCAGGACATCACTGAGAGAGACTGAGAATTCTCCACCGTGCTGGAAGGGATGGTGCCCAGGCAGACAAAAACAAAAGGAGAAAATTGGGTGCCAGAATATTCACTGACTCACACTGAGCTAGAGAATATGAAGAGAAGTCTGCTTCAGTGAAATCGATGGCTTCATAACACACGAACAATGAATGAAGTTTACACGTGACGGAATCGGAACATAGTCATTTTCATGTAGCCATCGTTTTACTTCTTGAATTTCACTAAATGTCTTGTACCAGAAAGAACGGTGATAGGTGGTGAAGTGCATTTACATTCTGACTGGAAAACATTTGTTTCCATTAATGTTTACTACCTTTTTGCTAATGCACTTTTCACCTTTCATTTAAAATTATCAGTGCCATGAGAAATTCCCATCTAACAAAATATTCCAAATGTCGATCTTAAAATATGGTCACAGAGATTAATTTTTAAAATTGTGTCTCATCACTGTTATAGCCCAAGCCAACTATCAGTACTACATCCTAGGGGTAGAAAACAACTCTGATTTTCCCTGTACATAGACATACTAAGTCAGGTTTCTTTCAGTGAGTTCTTAGGATGTTACTAATTAGACAGCTAGTGTTTTCCTTCCTCTTTTCACTTATTTTTTTTCCCCAGAAGAACTAAAACAGACTGCAATGTGGCTACAGTTTTACATAGTTTACTTACAGACCCACTAATGTTACCAACACATGGCTGTGTCAACATTTTCTCTAACTATAAAGCTTTCTATTTTAACAGGCTACATGGTACCATGTGGGCATGGTAATGTTTGCTTGTTCGTTTTTTCACTATTGAATTCTTCTCCACTTTAATACCCTAGATACTAATAATGGTTACTTTCAAAAACTTCCAGCCTTAATTCAGTAAAAAATTCTAATTACTCCTTTCCAATGCAGCATGAGTAACAAATACACTTAACTGTCCATATGTGGTTTTTACAAAATGTATCGTGTGCTATCTTCTAGTTATACTTCAATATACTATTAGTTTCTCTCACACCAAGATCTTTCCACTAATTGCACTTAAAGATGGGTGAGTAATGATGCAGAACCATAATTCAGTGGAACTCAAATGGAGCACCATCTTTACCCAGTTAAAGAAATCAACACACCCAAACCACATGCTCTTTTCTATATATTTGACCCTTTAAAATGTGATAATCGGCCACATTTTCTATGTACTATTCAAATTTATGACAAGGCATCCACACTGTCTTAAAAGAATGGGCTCTTTACTCATCCACGTGGAGACAACTAAGAAAATTATACTAATTCTCTGTAGAATGGGAACCTGATAGATAAGGAATACACAAATTAACAATAGTCTAGGAAACTAGTTCAATGAACAACCCCCCAAAAATCAGTAACTATCAAACCCTGAATTTGTAACTTAGATATTAAGGCAGAATTGTAATTTCCCAGCACTGCATCGAAAATTGGATGTTTTCCTTCCCAGTTCCACAAAGGTTACACTCCAGAAAATGTACGAGTGGTACTAAATAAATCCAGTTGTTCAGAGTCTCAAAACTACATTGTTTTATCTCAAAAATTCCTAAGACTGTTTTTAGTATGACATCCTTCCCATTTAAAATAAAGATTCTGCCTAGTGTAAATATACGATTTATTCTCACTCTGTAGACTATAAGTAGTAAAAGTAAAACTATGCAAGCCCTTGATCCTGTGAGAAAAGGTTTTGACTAGATTAACAGTGTTTATACTGGGATTGTAAAAACATTTTAAATCCAAATAAAAATGCACTCCTGATATCAATTTTCATGATCAGGTGCCCGCTATGACAGCATTTTCTATTATTCAAACCAGTAACGACTGATTGAGAGAGCCTGTGGTCAAATCAGAAAATGTTTTGCTAGGAAAACACGCCAGCTGGCTGATGTACGAAGGAAGTTCAAAATGTTCAATTCTTTAATCCTCGGCTGGACCTAAGGAGGATTGTATTTCGCAAGAGTAAAAAGAGAAAAGCACGAGTTACACATTTTTCAGAGCGCTTGGACTTTGTGTATAATATCAAAGCTTCTTTGTAATAATTCAAATTTTTAAATAACACGTACATTTTTTAGTTAATTAGACTTTGTTGTTCGCGGTAGAGGAAAGATAGCAAGTCTACGAAAGAGCACTGACTGTGTGGCTTTGGTTGGGTAAGATACCAAACCTCTTAGTTGCTTTTGGTCACAAAATGAGATGGTACAGATTAAATAAAATCTGATACATGGTAGGTAGTAGTCAAAATGTCCATGTCCTTTCTCTTCCTGGATTCAAAGAAAAGCAGTTGTTGGGGGAGGTCTGGTGGACAAGTACAGTACTTTCAAAAAGCTGGTCCCTCCTCTACTGTTCGTCCACCTCAGGCGGTTTTCGAATCTGAGTCTACCACAGCTGCTGTTGGCGCTTTCCGCGCAGTTATGGAAATGACACATCTGCTTCATGCAACGAAGACGCCCAACCCTAATTCTCGATTTTTCTCAGTAGGACCATGGAAGGCAGACTATCCTGTAAGACACTGTCAGAATCAAACTCTGAAGCTATTCCCATATAAGGCCAAAATACGACTTGCCACCTAATGGAGTCACATAATACTCCTCAAGAACTCACAGCAGAGTAACTTTTAGCAGTATAAAGCTACCGGTAAAGTGTTTTTTAAAATTTCCCCTCAAAAAGCTAGAGAAAAACCTAACACCCTAAGAGTATTTCAATGCATTTTCTATCCCCCTACTTAGGCAGTTAAGAAAACAACAACTGTTACTAACGACTGTACTAAGTACTTCCAAGTTTTATCACAGACAAATTCCGATGTAGGACTAAATATGCTCGCTCACAAACTTCAGAGAGTTTAAAACCCAGGGCTCTGCCGGTCGCAGCCCAGCGCCCGGAGCGAAGTCTGGCAAGCAAAAGCAGACCTCGAGTGCCGGCAACATAAATAGGCCCTGAATGAAAAGCGGCAGGTGGACTTGCTCAATACATCAAAACGTTTACAGTGGAAACTCACTTTTTTCAGGGTGTGTTTTTCTTTGCTTAATAAAATAGTTCATTTCTTGAAAAACAACTCACAAGCAAACAAAATGAGGTGATTTCTGGCTCCAGTACAACAGCCTTCGATCATGTATGAAATGATTCATAGCACCTCAATTTCTTCTTACTTTCTGGACAATGATCACCGAGGTTGAGCCCTGGGCTGCAGTATTTTATTTAGACAAAATCCTCAGAAGCTCTTACTTAGCATCATTCCTTCAGATGATGGGGGTAAATTAAAACACAGACAAAGAAACCTTTAGGTAGCAAAACTGGCGAGACTTGGATTTGGACAGCAATGGCCCGGTGGGTGCCCCACTGCCGATGAGAACAGGAAGGCAGTGACGGGGCAAGGGTTGGTGTACACTACTTTTAGGAACTGGAAATAGGACGCAAAGGAGAAGATGTCTAGGAGCACTTGATCACAGTAGACTCTAACTCAGTAGCAATACGGCAAATATAAATGCTGATAAAACAAAGTAAGACAGTGCATCCGGTAAAGGGGGGTAAAATGGCAAACCCCAGAAGTTAACTTGCTGAAGGAGGTAAGCACATGCCACTCCAAATCGTGCTGCTCTGGCATGTTCAAAAATGTGGGCTGAAAGGACTTGAGAGAAAGCAGGTGCAGTATCACTCTGAAATCCTTTCTGTTTCTTAAAAATAGATGAAAAATGTCCTGCCTATACCAAAAGGAAAGTAACATTCTTATCAAGGATAGAATGCCGAGGCTGAGACAGGAAGATCACAGCAAGTTCAAGGCCAGCCTGGACCACACAGCAAGACACTATCTCAAAAAAAAGAAGTTGAGGTCAAGTGAAATCTTTACAAAAACCCTTGCTAAACGAATCCTTACCTTCCTATGCTCTTCTCTATCCAATTAACTTTGTCCTATCACATTTTCATTTAACTACACTGTCCAATTCAGAACTTATTGTTCTACCCCAACTCATCACTGGGCTTTCATTTCCTCATGAAGGATCCTGTGCCATGCAAAACTTGTTGAATGTGCATGTATTTATCCTATTGAAGTCTTTTGCCAATTGAATTCTCAAGCCTAGAAAAGCTCTAGAAAGGTAGATGTAAAATTTTGCTTCAATTAAAATATAAAGTGTAGAACAAGAGGTGTTTAGAATACAGAGAACTAACTCAAAGAATAACAGACAAAAATAATTCAGTGGTATAATAAGCAAAGAATATGAACAGAGAATTCCTTCCTTAATATTTTGGAAGTTTGAGAAGGATGGTCTTAATTTTTCTTTAAATGTTTGGTTGTATTCATTAGTGAACCCATTAAACCTGTTGTTGTCAGGGTTTGCAAGGGCATAGATTTAATACAGGACACATAATTTATATGATTATTTTAAACTATTTACCCAAAAAGTCAAATGCAGAGGAGTGCAAGAGATCTGTCTACACACTAGAGACTCTAAAAATCCAGCTGAGGCCTGGATCCCACAGCAAAGTCCTGCACAAGTCTAGCCAGAGCCCTGGCGCCCACGGCAATGTCTCAGGCAAGCCCGTATGGAGGATCTGCACCGGGAAGGCCCAAGGCCAGTGGTGGAAGCTACAATCCTGTGCCACCAAGCTGAGGGGTCTCCAGGCCAAGACCAGAGCTCCCCTGGAACAGCAGCCATCCCAGGCGACAGCAAGGACCCGCGCTCCTCCTCTGACAGCTGAGTTCGCATCAGGAAGACAAGCTGCAGCAAAGCCTCCCCAGGAACATCAACAGTATCCGATCTTCCCCTCCAGTTCTCCTCCTTTGCCGTTGGCAGCCGTCCTCAGGAGGGTCTTCCACACGCACAACGGCGCCGACTCGGTTCCGCCGGGAGTTCCAAGCTGTCAGTTTTAGTTCTCCACAGGACTGAGCTTTTGATGCGAGACTTTCATTGCTGACACAAGCATCCCATGGCTGGTCTGCTCAGATTCCTTTTGCTGCATTATTGGTAGATTGTACCCAGGAATCCATTTCTTCCAGGTTATCAGATTTGTTGCCATAACCGTTTATAGTCTCCCAGAATCCTTTGTACTTCTGGAGTATCAGCTGTAACATCTCCGCTTTCATTTCTAATTTTATTTACTTGTATCTTCTCTTTTATTCCTAGTCTAGCCAAAGGCTTGTCAATTGCGTTTATCTTTTTGAAGAAACAACTCTGGGGTCACTGAGCTTGTCTACTGACTTCCTACTCTTTACTTCAAGTATTTCTGCTCTGCTACTCTTTCCGTCCTTCGGCTAACTTTGGGCGTACTTTGCTTTGTTTCCAGTTCTACAAGGTACAATGCCACCTGCTTATTTGAAGTTTCTTTTTTCATTTGGCACTTCTCACTATAAACCCCCTTCCCAGAACTGCTTTTGGGGTCTTCCAAACACAGTGTGTGTGATACTCCCATTTTCATTTGCCTCAAGATATTTTAAAATGTTCCTTTTAATGTCTTCTTTGACTTTTCAAGAGTCTGTGTTTACATTTACATGTTTGTGCATTTTCCAAAACTGTGTCACCAATTTCTAGTTTCATACCTTTGTGATCCAAAAAAGATACTTGATAAAATTTCAATTTTTCTAAAACACGTTAAGACTAATTTTATAGCCTCACACATGAGCATCCTGGAGAACGTTTCCTGTACACCTGGGGACTCTGCTTCCACACCAGGTATGTGCACTTGCGTGTTCATTGCAGCGCTGGCCACCCAGCCAACATGTGGAGTCAAGGCAGGCGTCCATCAAGAAAAAAAAGTGTGGTTACACTGACAGGGGAACACTTCCGGTCTCCCAAGGAAGGAAATCCACTCATGGTAACAGGGGTGAACCTGAAGGGTGTAACGCTAATGAAGCCAGACGCGGGAAGACGAATACTCCAAGCTCTCACTCATATGAGGGGCGAAACAGTGGAACTGACAGAAGAGTAGCATGGCGGCTCCCGGAGCTGGAAGGAGCCAGAGCTGAGGAGAGCTGGTCAGGAGTTAGGAAAACGCAGCCAGACAGGAAGACCATGAAGAGATCTACTGCACAAAATGGTAACTAGTGCATAATGAGGTTTTTCTGTTCTTGAAAATTATTAGAACAGGTTTTAAAAGCTCTTAGCACAAAAATGGTTCCAGTATGTGTGGCCATCCACGTTAATACTTCTACGCAGCCATTTCATGCTTACACCTTTCAAAACGTTATTTATACCTGATACACATAGACAGTTTTTGTGAACTAAAAAATAAAAACAATCAGAGACACTTCCCTAAGGCCTCTCAGAGAAAAGGCTGTGCCCCCACGCAGCCTGGCCCCCATAGCCCTTATTCCTAACTCCCTGCCTCTCTTACCAGCAATACGTCCTTTCTCCAAGCCAAGAGGTACAGACGCCACCCAGGCTTTTTAATAACTGCACACCACTCCCCTACTGGTATAAGACTCTTTTCCAATAAGTTTTACAACACCAAATATGAAGACAGAGGTATGAAAATGGCACTCTCCTACACTGTCCACAAAAATTACAATTCTAACAGACACGTGCAAGATGTTCCTACCATGTGACTGCCTAGGCAGGGCCGAGGAGACCTCTCCCTCAGTGCACAAGATACTTCAAGTGAGGCGGACCTGTCTTTCAAGTCAAAGCAAAACTGAGCCTTCGTTTTATTTTCTTGGTGGTATTGCAGAATAAACCCAGGGCCAACACACTGAGCTGCAGGCTGCACCCTTTTAAGACAGGGTCTCAGTGAGTCACTGAGCCGTCCAGGCTGGACTCTGCCCCAGCCTCCCAGAGTGCTGGGATTACAGGTTCAGCTAGGCAGAACTCTTTTTAACACAAAAACCTTGGAATGACCTAAAAATCCTTCAATGAATAAAATGTAGCACTCAAAAAAGGAACACTTACCACTGCAAGGATGAATAAATTAGATCATCTTCTCTAACAGTACCTGAAGAGGTCTTGAAAACAATGTTGGTGAAGAAAACAAGACACGGAAAGAACTTACACCATCTGTTATCGTTTTAAAATAGACACTAACAGGACAAGCTGACTGACTCAGTAAGCAGAGAGACCTCTCCTGGTACAGAATCCCTCACCTAAAACTACCAGAGAAAGCAGGAAACTATTTTATAAGGGCGACTGGATTGTCCATGAGAGAGGCAGCTACAAAGGTGAAAAACATGAGAAGCCCAGCAGGACGGGCCGAGTCCCCTTCCGAGGAATCTCCCACTCAACACGACAGAGCTGGGTTTGTAAAAGCCCAGCACAGAGGCTCCACGCCGAGGCACAGGGGAGCCTGGGAGAGACGGGGGTCAGGACGGGCCTCCCCACCCACCTCCCACCCACTCTGAAGGTGACAGATCTTCACTGATCTTCACGCGTCCACAGGAAAACCCCTGCCCAGTGGAGGCGGGGTCAGAGCTGCCCCGGGACATGGCCCTGAGGTCGCTCCAGTTCTGGGCTCCCGGGCTCACTTAGCCTCTGCCTAAGACTGAACCTCCATGTGGCGGAGGAGAACGCCGACACCCTGGCAGGTGGTGAAGCTCACACTGCAGAGCTAAGAGGCTGCAGAGAGCAGGGACCCGCGTGGCATCTCCCGGAACTGTGCAACATGTGGTCTCCTGACTGCTGAATTCCCACCAGACACCAAATACTTTAGCAGTTCCATTCACAAAGGAAAATGGTCCCCCAAAAGAGACATCACAATGTCGGCATCAGCGATTTCCCAACGAAATGGCCCAGCCGGGTCAGGCTGCCGAATCCCAGGCCCAGTCCTGCAAACCCCCGCACCTGAATGCTCCGTCCTAGTAAGAGTGATGCCAAGGGCCGAGGATTTAGCTCAGTGGTTTCATTGCCTGCCTTGCAAGCACAAGGTTCTGAGTTCGATCCCTGGTATGAAAAAAAAAGGGGGGGTGGATGCCAAGTACAGTCAGAGGAAAGCTTGCAGTGGAGGAGAAGAACTCTGCCAGAAAACTAACCAACAAGAAAGGTGGGGGGTATTACACAAGGAGAAGTATGTTCTCATTACACCCGGAAGCAAGAACAGAACAGGACAATGTTTTGAAAAGAGCCAAAAAAAAAAGAGCTCTTGGAAATAAAACAATACCTATGAAACTTCAAAATTATTAATTCAATAGTGAAGACCTTGTTGGATACTGGCTAGAAAAGTAAAACGTGAGTGGAAGAGTAAACTGGCACGTCTTTACAACAGAACAGTATTCAGCAGGAAAGAGAAATGAGCTATTAAGCCCTGAAAAACATGAAAGAAGCTTAAAATGCATATTACTAAGCCAGCAAAATAATTATTAACGGTAGCGGGAAAGAGTGAAGAAATGAAAGCCACCACTAGCATTTCAGCGGTCGCTACCAAAACCGATCTGGTCAGAATCCAAGCCGGCTCCAGGGAAGACAGGAGCGGGGCACTGAGAAGCAGAACGCTGCAGAAAGCACGCGGCGGACGGAAGGGAGAGCAGGCGTTTCCATGCCTCGGCTCCACCGCACCCGCGGACACAGGACCCAGCAAACATTTGGCGGAGGGAAAAACACCAGAAAGACCTGGCAATATTTGCCTTACGGAGTAAGAAACAAGGAGGCTGAGAGGGAGAGTTCCAGAAATTGCCGTTTTTCAGACCAAGCTTTCTAGACAATGACACTGCATGGATGCTTAGTCGATAATTTTAACATTTGTTAAAGTGAGAAAAGGAATCAGTGCCTTTCAGTTTTAAAGTACTTAAATATCCCTTCAAAATTCCTACTAATATCTTACCTAAATCATCTTCCTCCAAACCTGATTTTTCTCAAACATTAACTCACTAGATAATTTTTTTAAAAAACCAACTTCTTACTATATTCAAATAGTTAAATTAGCCCTGCAGTGATAGCACTGTTTCCATTATCTCTCATCACGAACGTACGATTTCATCTAATTATGGATTTAAAACTGAGAAACTAATCACTCATATCATTGTTTCTCTGGTTGAACAGATTACAAATTTGAAAAGCCGACATATAAAAATTAGCTTTTGTAATACAAATAATTTACACTTGGAACTAACGGACCATTTCATGACTTTCAATTTAAAAACAAATTTTCTCCTCTGAGCTACTTTTTCATGCACTTGCTTTAGCTCTTTCCTTAGTTTAGAAACAAGGGTTTGTTTTGTTTTGTTTTTTTCTTTTTTAGTTTTTAGGTAATTCATAATTTTCCCTAACTCTCCATGGGTAAATGCACACATCTTACAACTGAGCTTTCTTACTCCTGACTTAAGAAACTGAGTAGAATAATAGAGGGGAAAGACAAAAGGATGTAACACTTGCTTATAAAGATTACCAGATATTAGACCATTGCCAAGGAATAATGCAGGCTGAAGAAGAGCATAAATATCTCCCTGTGCATTCCGTCATTGTTTCAAATTTCCTCTCCCCACCAGTTCCCCTTGATCACCTCTCCACAAGCTCAAACACCAGTTTTCCTTTCCTCGTTTCATTTCTATAGCAAGCTCTTCTCATTCATCTCTCATCGCTACTTCCTCCCTTAACCCCGGTTAACTTCATCACCATCTACCAGCTGGCTCTTTCCTAGCGCATTTCTCCTGAAGGACTCAGGCAGACTGAAATTAACTGGCTTTAATCAAGTAAGAGCTGAGCATCACTTATCATGGAGCAAAATGAAACCAGGCTTCTCCCATAGCAACAGACTGAAGGGACCAATTTATAAGTTGTTTCTGACAAAAATGCTTAATAATACGAACAAAGTAACAACAACCCAGATTGAGGTGGCACATATAACACCAGTGATTTGTACAACTTGAAATGAAGGCCACTGTCTTAGTCACTTTTCTCATTGCTGAGACAGAACATTCCAAATTAAAGGAGGAAAGGTTTATTGTGGCTCACAGTTCCAGAGGTTTCAGGGCAGAGTTGGCTGGCTCCAAGTAAAGTCGTGTCAGAGGGACATCACAGAGGAAAAACGGTCCATGGCAGGGCAAACAGAAGGCAGAAAAGCACCAAGCAGCAAGCACTGAGTAGCCAGCCCGCCTCCTTTCTGTCCCTTTATGTTCCATGCAGGCTACCAACCTGTTGCCTGGTGCCAGTCACACCCAGGCTGGGGCTCCCATTATCCACACCCAGAACTATGCTAATTCCAATCAGTGGACCGCTTTAGTACCACACACCTTTAATCCCAGCATCATACACTCTAGATCCAGCCAGCTCCAAAAAGCTCACCTGGGAGCACCTGAGGTTTTGTGGAAACATCTAGAGACCGGCCACACAGGGTGAAAGACTAAAAGGCTGGCCCACATTAGACTGCAGAAAAGCCAACTACCAGTAAGTAGTTCATGATGTGGACTTGATCGAGTGAGATCTGACTACAGGCCCCGTGTCACACATAAAATATCACCACTGTTACATTTCCTGCACTTAACAACTGCACTAGGATTTTATAAGGGCACTGGACTGAATGTATAAGCTAAAGTGTTTAGGGATTTAAATGCTCGAGCTATCTGCCACTATCAATGGTTCAGCATAAGATGTGCATGTACACACATATACTTGTATGCATTTAGGTATACATAAATATAAAAAGAATAATGATATGCAAATGTATCGAAACATTAATAACTGGTAAATCCCACTGAAAGGTGCACAGAAATCAGTGTCTTGTTCCTGTAACTTTCCTGGTAAACGCTTTTTCAAGTAACAAGTCAAAAAGGTACTTTCTTCATTTTGTCAAGACACCGGTGTAAAAGTGACTTTTAACAACTCTGACTAAAAACAAAGACTAGACAGAGGAGACGCGCAGCCTCCCGCAGCCCGGCATCTCTCAGCGGACCTGTCTCCCCACCAGGATGCTGCGTGCTGGTCCTCCATTCCTTCTTCCTGCATTTCTCCATCTCGCTCACCCCCTCGCCCAGTCGGCTCCGGCCTGCAGAGCCGCACACGCGCCTCTCGGCTCCCACACGCACCTGAGCACTGCTCTGCTGGGGAATAAGCTTCATGAAGGCAGAGCCAAGAGTACCTCTGCTCATCAAGTCAGCCCCACACTTCTCACAGTAGAACGAGCTGGTATTAGAACGAGCTCCAGAGGAGAAGGAGGAGGAGGAAGATGAGGGAAGAAACCGACATCTAAATAAATAGCGCCATCAGCCCCTTTGCTGTTCCCCGGACATCCCAAGCACATTTTTGCCCTCAGGGGCCGTGCGTCTGCTGCTCTCTCCGCCTGGTCATTCCGTCCCCTAAAATCCTCATGGTTACTTCCTTCCTGCCTGTCAAATCTTTGCTAAATGGAGCACTACATGATGCCTTGCCTAATTCTACTTTAAATTGCAGGAGCCCCACCACCTCAACCTCTGCACGATCCTTGGTTGCATTTTTGTTTTACTTTTCTCCAAAGTATCTCTTAAGACCTAAAACACGCTCTACCTGATTTATTAGAGCACCACCTGTCTCTCTCCACTGGAAGTAAATTTAACTTCCTGAAAGCAGGACTTCTTCCTTCCTTGCTGGATCCGCATAGTTTAGATGAATGTCAAACACACAACAAAAACTCAATAAGTATTTTTTAAAGAGCGACTGCTACCTAAAATAAGATCCAAACAATTTGCCAAATTTTTCTATCCAAACTTTTATCTTACATTGTTTCAAGTATGCAAAACTGCCAAATATTCATGCATAGAAAAGATTATCCCTTGTTTCAACATTATATACTTCCTAGTTTTAGTGTTAAAGATGCTCTTGCCGGGGCTGGGGATTTAGCTCAGTGGTTCCGCTGCCCACCTTGCAAGCTCAAGGACCTGAGTTCAATCCCCGGCACCAAAAAAAAAAAATACTCTTGCTTTTTTCAAAATCATGGTTATAATATACAGTAACTATTTTTTCTTAATGGCATCATTTGCCAAAATAAGAAAAGATCAAATAATCCATGTCTAATATTTTTTGAAGAAATTTTACTGGTCTATTAACCCTAAAAGTCTAGACAAAAAATAATTGATCAGAATATCTTTAGCCAAACAGACTCAATGAAACGAATTCCGCCCTTCAAAAGCCCTGCTCGCTAGTTAAGCCAGCATCTTTACCAACTTCACACCATGCTTCGAATTGCTCTGGACTCTTCTTCTGACCTGACTTCCCTTTCCTTCACCCTCCTCTAAATCTTTCCCTTCCTTTATCCAAAATCAATCTAAAATCAAGAGGTCTCCTCTTACCACCCAGGCCTACATGCATCCTTCTCTCTCATGAGTCTCTAGCCCCTGAGCTAGCTTAGCTTGGCCCAGGACACCCATGAAAGAAAACTTTGGGGAGATTTTTCTGTTTTGTCTGTTGTTTTGCAGTGCGGAGGACTGAACCTGGACCTCTTCACGCAAGGCAAGTGCTTTACCACTGAACTACATCCCAGCCCTGCGTTGGGAGATTTTTGAGACGTTTTCCAGCCTGTCAGTGTGGACTAGGAGAACCAGAATTTGTAGGATTAGAGCACATAAGCCAATACTTTTGAAAAATCTTCCCACATGATACTGACACAGCCTGACGTGGGAACAGGACGTCCCATGGAGCCAAAGGCCAGACTGACACTTCGTGATTATGTGTAAATGAAAATTACGTGTGCCTTCTATAGCTTCCTTTAGGGAATGAAAGAATACTTATTAAATAGGAATAAGTAACCACAGTAATCCTAAGAGTTGCATGTTTATCTTACGACTCCCCATGAAACATCAAATGTGTTCAACCGTACACACGAGGGCCTTGATTTTGAAACAAATCATTTCAAGGGCGATTGCAATAATTTCAGGTATACAGAGATGCTCTGGAAAACAGTGCATTACCATAGGGAGGCAAATACTATTGTTTGTTTTTTTGGTACCGGGAATAGGACTCAGGACCTTGGGCTTGCAAGGCAGGCAGCAGCACCCCTGAGCTACATCCCGGCCTGGGGAGGCAAATACTGAAAGTAGTTTAAGTTTATTTAAAAAGGAAGCAACCAAATTTTGATTTAAAACAAAAAAAGTGAACCTAAGTATAGTTTACTAACCAGTTTATTGTTCTCCGCCATGGCCAGCTGCAGCGCCAGGAACATGGCGTCCGCTCCGCAGAGAGTTGTTCTTTCAGAGCTGCACAGGGTGCGCCAGTTCCTCCTGAACACTTTAATCATATCCAAGACGGACTTCTGCTTGAGCCCAGCCATGCTCTTCAAGCGGGACAGGATACAAGGCTCAAGTGCACCCGAGCTGGAAAGTAACGCGTATTGTGTGCTAACAGCTAGAGGAAAACGAGTAGTGAACAAGAGGTCATCCCGAATATTCCACGCTTGCTTTTCATTACAGTCAGGAAAACAGAATAATACAACTTCTGCTCCATCATATTTTCCTCTCCTTTTGTTTTCTTAAGCCAAATCTCTTAAAATAACAAAATCCAACCTCCGATTCTGGAACTTCACACAAAACAGACGTGCAAATCTGCAGGCTTGTCATGACAGAACAGATGTAACTGATTAAAGCAGGATCGAAGAGATTTTTGTTTTGAGGTAGGTGAATTAATCTGTAGTAGAGCGTAAAAAAAGAAGCCAATCTCTTTCCACCTCTCTGGTGTCCATTTTCCCAACCCTTGGACCCTAGGCCAGTCCTGTGACTCGATTTGACCAACAGAATGGGACGAGGATGGCACACAGGAAATCGCGAACCGAGCCTTTAAGAGACTTGAGCGTTCTCTACGGTTCAGGAACGTCTCTAACAAGAGTGGCCCCTGTGCAAACCGTGCACAGACAACGGCGTTTTCTTGAACATCTGATTTCCCTCTGAGCCTGGAGTTTAGGTACCTGCCAGACAGCCCCGACCTGAGAGCGCACCCCAGGATGGCAAGGCTGGCCGAGTCCCCCAGGGGCTCCCCAGGACAACACCGCAGGAGGGCTGACGGCCTGTTGCTGGGGGAACTCAGGGTGCCCCGTGTGGCCGGACCAGGAAGGCCTCCAGAAGCCTGAGCCTGGCCGAACTTCTTGTGTTTAGGTCGCTTTGTACCCTTTTACGGAAGTAATCTCCGAATCCTCCCAGCAAATCACAATAATCCGGGAGTCAAGGCCCTGCAGCATCCCCGCCCTCACTCTTGCTTCTCAGAGACTGCTGCCTGAGGAGGTCTTGAAGCACGACCAGGGCACTGAGCCCAGTCCCACGTGGAAAAGCTACCCTGAGGTCCTGCCCCACCTGCCTGCCAGGTGAACGTCAGCCACATGAGGGAGCCCAGAGGGGATGAGGGACGAGGGAGTCAGCTAGCGAGTCAGCCCCAGCGGTGACCTACAGAATCCCAAGTAAACAAGGCGGCTGTTATTCAATAGCTACTAGGCTTTGAGGCCACCAGGCATGGTGCCGCACACCTGTAATCCCAGCACACAGAAGGCCGAGGCAGGAAGATCGCCTCAAGTTCCAGGCCAGCCTGAGCTACACAGTGAGTTCAAGACCAGCCTAAACTACATAGTGAGAGCCCACCTCAAAAGAACCAAAAATAAAATTATATTAAAAATAAAATAACAGTCCTATTGAGGCAGGTCTATTACTATTCTCATTCTGCACCTGAAGAATCTAACACCCTATGTCGTTCCACTCATAAATGGCCAAATAGATTAATCCAAGATGTCTAGACCCATAAGCTGGCCTTGAAGATCACTCTATCTCATACCTTCTGATACAGACAAAAACCTTTTCAAAATAATCTGATGTAGTGTCAACATTTTATATACCAACTCTATATAAGGTGGCCACTCCTTTTTCTGATTTTAAAAACATCTCTGCTAAAAGTTCTTACCTACTTTCTTTTAACTACTAGTCTCCAACATAGTCATATGCCCATGTGATGCTTCCCATACAGAAGCACACCTTCTGTTCATCCTTTTCTTTGGTTTTGATGTCACATGAACAGAATCCCAGATGTCTACTAGGCATCTTGGGTTTGCCCAGTGAAGAAAAAGGGCATGTGCCATTTACGATGACATAAATTACAGACACTGTCCATGACACACTTCAAAGGTACAGATAGAAAACCATAAATAGTGATTTCCATAAATAGATAAGTGTTATATTTCTCTTCACTATATTATCTTCACTTCTCAAAAAAAAAGGAAGTGAAGAATAAATAAAATATCAGCTTCAGCAATAAGATTGGTTTGCCTAGAATACATTTTTAGCAACAGATTACTTACTGGTATTATTTAGAGGTGTTATGAGTTTCGACTGCTATAAATGAAAACTTGTCTAGAGTTACATCATTTTGGATCCTGGCTGCACCACTTACAGCTATGAAATCTTGGCAGTTTTTTCATGTGCCTCTTTCTCAGCTTCCTTGTACCGAAACTAAAAACAGTCCCTACGTCCCAGCCTTTGGGAAGAGCAAAGGACAGAGACACAGACAAGACAGGACAGAACTTCTGTGGAGTTAGAACTGAATGTATGTTACGGTTGAGATCGAAAATGTCCCTGGAAGTCTCACAGTCCCAAGTGCGTCTCTTGGAGGTGACTAGATTGCAGAGGTGCTGTACTGTCAGTGGGTTCATCCCGTGAACGGATGAGCTCGTCACTAAACGCCGGCAGGAGTGGGACGCAGTGTGTCACTAGGGCTGTGCCTGTGGAGGGTTGATCTCCCTCCCTGGCCCCTCTTTCCCCCTTTGCTTCCTGGCTGGCATGGGGTGAGCAGCTCTGCTCCGCCAGGCCCCTCTGCCATACTACTTCTCCCTTGGAAGCAGCCAGCCACGGACTGAATTCCCTGAAACATGAGCTAAATTAAACCTCCCCACCTTCCAGGTGTGGCTGTTGGGTATTTTGTCCCAGCCACAGGAAAGTGACTAATGCAAAGAGGATACTAAAGTCTCAACTAGGGCTCAGCAAACATTTGGGAAAGGGACAAATGGTAATTATTTAAGACATGTGGGCCATATAACCTGTGTCATAACTACTCACTTTGATCTTGCAGAGTGAAAATTGCCAGGCACAATACGTAAACAAATGAGCTCAGATAGCTGTACTTCAATAAAACTTTACTCATGGACACCAAAATTTATATTTCATATTATTTCCATATGTCATAAAAAAAATTCGTCTTTCATTTCTTCCCCAACTATTTGTGTAAAGAGTAAAGTCCATTCTGAGCTCAGAAAAGTGGTCTACAAAACTCTGATCCGGTCCCAGTTCTCTCAGTCGCGTTTGCAGGCCACAAGCTGTACACCTGGCTGCCCAAGGCCAGAGATCATCACAGAGAAAACAGGAAATAACCTATCGTCTCTGCTTGCTTACCTGGCGGCCAGCTGTGAGGACACAAGGCCACACTGAGGATGCAGGTGCTCTGAATGGCAGGTGACACTGGACAAAAAACAGCACTAGAAAGTAAAAACAGTAATAAACACTCATTTCTCAAAAGTGGATTTCAGGCTTTTGAACCTGGCACCGCCCAGGTGACAAAGTTGAATTCCCACCCCGCCCTATTCTTGTTTATCCTGAGCACAGAGTGACTGCAGCCCAACTCCCACTTTGGTGAGCTGGAAGAAACTAGTGGGATCTAAGTCATCAGAGTGACCAAAAGTCACCCTCTAACCACGCTATAAGGCAAACTAAGGAGCACACCCTCAGAGGCAGGAGAGGGGTCAACTGCCACACAGCAGGAAAGAACCATAAAAGGAGGGAAAAGAGGGGCACTCCATTTTCCAGAAAATCTCAGGCTACCCGCAGAAAAGACATGAATATTTCTCTCCTTTACAAATTCACCTCCCTGCTTTTCTTGTACCCTGTATCCATGACCTACTGATCCCCAAGGGTCAAGATGCTGATCTACAGGACCAGGGATGTAGCTCAGTGGCGCAGCCCCTGCCTCACAAGTGCAGGGGTCCTGAGTTTGATCCACAGTACCCCTCCAAAGAAAAAGTGGACCTGTGAGTTTATCATCCACTTTTGTTATTCTTGGCTGAGAATAAAACTCTCCTTCAATGGCTCAGCCTCGTTCAGTCTTGGTACTTACTGGTTCCACAATTCCAAGAGGGAAAAGGAGCCGATGGGGGGCAAAAACTGGAAACACAAAAGCTACACTGGTGCAAAGAATGTCAAACAAAACTGTCACCGGAAGGCAGCGTGAGATGACTGAAAGAAATATGCTTTCCAGTCTGATCAGGATTCATATCCTCTCAGCTGCAAGCCTTCGGACGTTTAAAATCTCTGATGAGCATACGTTTCTTCTTCTAGAAAGATAATTTCTAACAATGATGATTCTGCAAAAGGGAAGGTGACCAAGAGATGGAAAAAGGTGGGAGGTAAATGAGAGGAAAAATAGAACTGAGATGTGTTATGTACCAGGACCAACTCCCCACGACGAACGTACTGCAAACACAGACTAATTTTTAAAAAAAAGAATAACGAGACAGTAGTGAGACGAGTGCACAACTCTCCTGGCACTGGGCACAGCGGGTGCCGTCACCGTCGTGCAGCTCCCAGGTGTCCCCGAGAGGACACACTGCAGAGCAGGAGAAGATGCGGGGTTGGGGTCCGCGCGGGGCGGGGCGGCCCGGTGGCCCCGCAAGTTTCAGGCCGGGTGGATCTCAGGGTTCCGAGGTGCAGACCCCGGGCCCTCCCGGCCT
>NW_022900927.1:61587734-61607097 GCF_012274545.1 Fukomys damarensis | reverse complement strand
CGAGGATTCGGGAGCCAATCAGCGCACGCGCCCTTTGACCCGGAAGCAGAGCCAGCGCGTGCCCGGCAGCCGAGCCAGAGACCCTCGCGGCTGTAGCTTCCCGGCCGCTTGCGGTGCGTATTGCGTACGGAGCCCCGCGGGCCGGGCCCTTTCCCCGGAAACCAGTCTGTTGGCCCGGGCCGCAGGGAGGTGGGAGTCGGGGCTCGTTTCTGGGGCGCCTCCTTCCCTGCTCCCGCCCTGCTCCTGTCGCGAGCCGGCCCGGGTGCGGTCATTTACTAGGCCCGTTTCCCGAAGTTCCCCTCTTCCTGTGTGTGTTCTGATCCCAACTGCTTTCAGGACAGCGCTTGCTTCTAGCGAACGATAATAATAATAAATAAAATTTTTAATCCCAACGTGGGAATGCTGCCTCCGGAGCGCACACCAGGCCCTGACAGTTTAGGTTTGTGTGCCTGGTTTTGTGAATGTTGTTTTTAGATGCCATATTCCGACGTCCCTTCCTCCAGATGTGTTTTGTTGCTGTTGGTTTGGTTTGGTTATTTTTTTGACACAGGGTCTTGCCATGCAGTTCACGCTGGCCTTGAAGTACTGACTATATCTTTTAATCAAAACAAAATTTGGTGGTTTTACATCTGTAGGTATCAGAAATGTGGAAAAGTGAAAGAGTATGGGCCAAGTGCTGAATTAATTAGATTAAATTTTTTTCCTTCAGCTTCTGTCCCTTGATAGGTATTTGAGGTGTGTGTTTGGGACCTTCCGTAACATTGTGATACCTGTTTTGATTCATTTGTTGAATGACTAATGCTGCCGGTGCTTATCGTCTGCTGTATTCCACAGCTTCTTGAAGTTGTCCAGTGGAAGACTTATTCTTAGAACTGCTCGAGTTTGACAAACAGGATGAAGCAAGATGCCACAAGAAATCCTGCCTACACTGTGGACTGTGAAGATTTTGTGCATGTGGTAGAATTTAATCCCTTCGAGAGTGGGGATTCAGGAAACCTGATTGCATATGGTGGCAATAATTATGTGGTGATTGGCACATGTACATTTCAGGTTAGTCCACCAAGTGCAGTGAGAGTGGAAGTATTTCACTGATGTGAAAATGTGTACAAGCGAAGCTAACCTGAAAGCACTGAATTTGATTGTTGAAAAAAAGTTATATGAAGACCCACAGGAAGATGGGCGCTTGAGATCTGTGCAAACGGTACATGGAGGGTGAAAATGCTGTTTTGCCTCCTGTTTAAAAATGGAATATTTTGGTAATTAAAGGCTGTAACTGAGCGTTGGTATATACAGAAAATACCCATTCAATTAGATCCAATTAATTACAATTTTTCTGCTTTAGCATAGGAAGCAGGTAATACTGAGACCCTAAAAAATGATCTCCTAGGAACATTTCAGCTTTAATGATACTGAGCTTTCCTAGTAATCTGCTCTCACACTTTTTCACATTTAAAGTATCTATGTAGAGTATACCAGCTCTAGGATCACATGAACTGGGTGGAAGTTGAGGGCCGCCCTTCCATTCTGGAGATAGAAAGCCTAAGAGTTTACTTCTGCGTGGCCATACCGCTTATAACTACACAACCCTGAACAAGTACTCAACCTCTTTTCTGTAAGAGGGAAGTGATGCTCACAGAGTTTTATGAGGATGTGGGAGACGATCTATGTGAAGTTCCCAGAAGGCATCTGCTGCACTGTCATCAGCGTGTTTTAGCTGCCATTGCCATGGGCCATAGTGACAGTCACAGCCCATTGCTCCACAGTGAGCTGTCTCACAGAGGAGCCGCCTGCTTCTCAGAGGCGCAACAATGCTGATTTAACCCTCTGGAGCCTGGTTAATCCTTTTCTGCCAGAATATCATTCATAACGACCATATTTTTCAAATTATACTTCATTGACAGTTACCAGTGACCGGTTTTCACAGATTTAGAGTAACATGCTTTGCTCTTTTAGGAGGTAGTAGTTTTGACATCAAGATGCAATTGAGCATTTTATGGTACACTATGTCTAAAGCTACACAATATTGGCATGTGTTCGTATTTGTCCTATGGAGAAATAGGAGTGAAAGGCTTCAGTATTTTGGCCTCTGATTGAGTGATCCCATGTTGTGTGGTTAGGTAGGGGAGGAGTTTCTGGCCCAGGTCTACCCTTGTCCTGACTTCAGCTGGGCGAGTAGATGAGGGTCAAGTCCTATGCTTAAGAGAAAGGGTTGTACACTTTTTTCAGGTGTTCTCAAGGTGAAAGAGTTGGCAAGATAAACCTCACAGTCCTTCTAGTGAAAAGTCTGCCCACGGCTTTATGTGGGTGTGGTGGGAGGGCCAGTCCCAAACTTTAGAACTGTCTTCCATTGGCTGGCCACACCCCAGCCTCCAGCTGCGGAGCCTTGGGTGGTTCTGTTAAAGCAGTTTTTCCCAAGGCTCCGTCTCTTTCCCATACCAAACTGCCCATCCTCCCGCCCCATCCAGGAGAGCACTTACTCTGCCCTTTTCATTGGCCAGCAGTGCTACCAGGAAGGAGAGGTTTCACCAGCAGCACAGAAAGCTCAAACTGTACGCTCCCTGAGGTTTTGTTGTCCCTGTGACCACCCGAGAAACAAGTCCACGTATGATTTGAGTAACAAATACAGAAGCTGTTTTTTGCTGCTATTGTTACATTCGTGTAATAGTGTGCCTTTTTATATAAAAACTTTTTAAAAAATCAGTTTGTCAAGTGTGGAAAAACAGGCATAACCCAAACTGTCAAGTCACCTGTTCTTCACCTCCTACACTTGTTTTAAGATGACTTTAATGGTTGCTGCATTGGTGAATCCAGCTACAGTGATATCTTGGTTCACCAGCGCTTCAGTTTGCAGACAAAGACATTTGGACGTCTATATTTCATTAGCATCAACATTAATATCTACCCTCTTCATGCAGAAGACAGGGACCTCTCCCATTTGAGCTGTTACTGCTCCAGATTTATTGCTGTCCGACATCTTCCTTCTCTCATTTTTCTTTGTTTTAACCCGCTACATTTATATGTGGCATGAGATAAAAATCCTAACACATGTGAATATTCAATTTTCCAGCTCCATTTATTGAAAAGAATTTTCTTTCCCCGTGTGCGTTCTTAGGGCCTTTGTCAAAACTGAGATGTCTGGAAATGCATGGGTTTATTTCTGGATCTTTTTATTTTTTTCTGTTAGTGTGTCTTTTATGCTAATATTGTGCTGATTTGATTATAGTTCTTTTTTAAAGTTTTTTAGTAATCTCTTGATGCCCATTGATAATTTTTACCTCTTCTATGCCTTTAAATCTATCTTTTTTATACCTGATTATTCTTTAAATCTGGTGACTTTGTAGATTTGATTCTGCTGCTTGTTTTGGTCTTTGGTGCTTTGTTTTAGTAAAAGCCTGAGTTCGACTGAACTGTGTCTGGAAACTTCTGAGGCCCAGGCAGTGGCAGTGCTTGAGGCCACTACCAACTTGTCACTACTGTGAAGTAATTCCTTGTCATTGTCTAAACTGTGTAGTGGATGTGAATTCAAGACTCATGCTCATACTGGGTCCAGCAAATGATTGAGACTTTGCACAGTGGCTGCTTCTTGGTCCTGGCCTTTACCTCCTGCAGGGATTTGACAGCCCCCCACCCCCCGCCTTCCCCTGGAGGTCTCTGGCACAGCCTCCTTCCCGCCCTGGTGCTGAGCTGTGTCTCCCGTCCCCGGGTGCAGCCCGGTGCCTGTGTGGTGGCCACGTGCCCTGGTGCTCTCGGCTGCTTCTCTGGATTTGGGTTTTTGTGTTGTTACTGTCTGTGCTGCTAGAGATAAATGGCTTGACGTTTAGATTTTAACTTTTTCCTCATCTTTTCATGAAGATGAACAGAAAGCCTCTTTGTAGGACAGAAGTAAGCAAATAAGCTGACTTTACGAAGCATTAATGTGCAGAATCAAATACCTAGGACCACTTGTCACTATTCATGGATTATAATGGAGCACATGAAGCACTTGTACCGTGTTAAATAGCACCCCAAACTTCCTGAATTTGTTACGAAATGTATTTACTACTGGACGTAAAATACCTCACCAGATAAGGGGTAGAATGTGTGCTGTTGGGCTTCTGCCATCTTAGACATTTATTTTGTAATGTTTACACAACTTGGGATTTCTTCTTTGTTTGTTAATTCTGATTTGCTGTGAGTGCTTCAAAAGCACGCAGGTGACTCCCTGCTACCTTGTTCATGGTACCGTAGCAGCATAAGACACTGTCCGGTGGCCCCTAAAACAGCGTTCCCTGTGCATGCGCAGGAGGAAGAAGCAGACGTTGAAGGCATTCAGTATAAGACCCTGCGGACACTGCACCACGGCGTGCGGGTAGACGGCATAGCGTGGAGCCCGGAGACCAGACTTGACTCGCTGCCGCCCGTCATCAAGTGAGTGTGCAAATGTGAGGTCCTGGATTTCTCGGTGTGCTTCAGTTGTGTCGAAGGATCCCCAGTGTGAGCGTAGGCACCTTTGTCTTCCAGGCCCAGATGACCAGCTGTTTGGCATTTGCTGTTTAATACCGCAGGGCTGCCGTCTTTATTGGTAGCTTCAGTTGACCACGTGTTGGGTCCAAACTGCCAAGCGCTTTACCTGAGATTCATCTGAATCACTCAAAGTCTTTACAGATTCCTTACGGGCTTTGCCACCTTAATTGTTGAAAGCACAGCTCTGTTAAAAGAGCTACATTTATTTGGAACATTTTTGACCCTTCCGCTCCATATAGGCCAAGTTTGCATTTTCATGTTTAACAATGCATTATCTGTATAGTTCTAGTCATTGGGCCTCGGTTTTTGCAAAAGCATTGAAAATGATTGCTTTTTTAAGAAATGTCTTGGCACCTATTAGACCTTTACGAGTGCAAAAATGGGTTAGGTCATTTAAGGTTTGCTATACATCTTATTTCCTTAAAATGTCAAATCCAAAAGATAAATCTTCATTTCGTAAACAGTAAGATAGCTACTATTGAGATAATTTTCTAATTTAGCAACAACTTACAGTGGAATTCTCAGCTCTGAAAAGGTGTGATGAAGAGTTTTGACAAATGCGTGTACTTTTCTCACCTCACACCTGGTAATGCACACGCGGCTGTCACCCTGGAAAGTTTCCACATTCCTTCAGCACTAACCCCACGTCGCATTCCATGCCAAGAACCATTGATCTGATGTTCCTGACCAGAAACTGGTTTTGCACATTGTAGAACTTGATAAAAATGGGATCATAGAGAATGTAGGTTTTGGGAAGAGAGGGGATCTAGCTGGATGTTTTCAAGATCTTTTTCCTTTTGAGTAGCGCTCCATTCCACTCACCTGTACCATAGCTTGTTCCCCGCTGTTGTGTAAGTGTGTGCTGGGACAGCTCCCAGGGTGCAGTTAGGGCTGGGCTGCCGCAGTGTGCCTTGGACCAGCTGTTGGTGACAGATGGCTGCACTGCTCTCAGTGGCAGAGCGCTTGCCAAGCATGCTTGGCCCTGGGTTCAATCCCCAGTACATACTGCAAAACAGGACGGAGAGAGAAAGGAGAGCCCGTCTCTGAGGATTGCGCCATTTCGTGTTCCATCAGTAATAAAGGCTGTTTGGGTTGCTCTGCCTACTCCCCAACGTTTATTGCCAACCTTTTTAATTTTAGCCACTGAGCGTTTTCCTTGTGAGAAATCTTGTCTACAACAAAGTTGTGAAGATGTTCTTCTTTTCTCTAGCAGCTTACACGGGTTGTGTTAATTTTGAATAATCTTTGCAATAGCTTTTGTCAGCATACATACGTCATCGCCAACAGCTGCTGAGCTGTTCATTTCCCTTTATGTTACAAGGAAGCATTCACAGTATTGGGAAATAAACAAGAGCAAGTCTCTGCATTCTTTAGCAATTTCAAAAGAGATGAAAAGTCTTCTCACTTTTTTTGTGTGTGTTTTGTTTGTTTCTTTCCTTTTTGCAGTACTGAGGATTAAGCCCAGGGCCTTCCCACTGAGCTACATCCCCAGCCCTTTTTAATTTTTTGTTTTGAAAGAATCTTGCTAAGTTGCCCCACCTGGGCTCAAACTTGAGATCCTCCTGCCTCAGCCTCCCAGAATGCTAGGATAAGTTTTGTGATGTTTCTTTAACCTGGATACTCTGTTGGTATGTCCTGCGGGTATTTCCCTCATTGCTTGGTGCTTGCTTTCCTGTCCTCTTTTTCTTGAATTTGCTGCAATTTAATATTTTGGGATTTTTTGTTTGTTTGTTTGCTTTGTGGTTTTTTTGGTAAGCTATCTCAGATCCTTCTTGGAACTATGCTAAGGTAAGTAGTAAATTCAGAAAATGTTAACCAGCCATTAATTTTAAAGACGGGGTTGTGTGTGTAGCTCGCTGCTAGAGTGCTTGCCCAGTATGTACAAGGCCCTGGGTTCCATCCAAAAGACAGTATTTTTAGAATAAGCTGATAGCAAAATTTTGTTGTTTTGAAATAAATTATATATTTTTATCCTAAAAATAATACATGCTTAGCATATAAAATTTAGAGAAACAAATATAAAAGAACAAAGTCACCTACACATCTAGTACTCTTAGTGTTTATATGTAACTCTACATAACTGTGACCATCTTTGTGGACCTTTTTTGCTGCGGATTTTCTTCATAGTCTCCCAAGTGAACATAGTGTTTTCTGCGTGGCTGGAGAAGGCGAGGTCTACCTGAGCATCCCTTGCCACCATCAGCGAGCATCTTCCTTCCTTTATTTATTTATTTGTTCCACCACTCCTGGGGACCAAACTCAGGGCCTTGTGCTTTCAAGGCAAGAGCATCTTCTTTAAAGAGAACCCCTCCCGCCTGGCCCATGCTCGCTGCCGGTGGCTCACGCTCTCCCTGCCTTCCTGGTCGGCACATGGCTGCTTTCGCGGTGGCTGGAGAATGAGTCACGCGCCTCACTGCAGTCCTCGCTCAGTTAAACACTCACCTGCAGAGCGGCATCAGCATTCGGGCAGAGCCTAGTGTCCGATTTGGTGCTGAGGAGTCCAGAGCGGGCTGACATTTTGTGTGTTCGCAAAATATAATGTTTAATTTAACAATGGATCTACAACCCCTCCCAGGCTCAAGTAGGAGTTAAAATGATTTGGTAACTTGGAGAAGGAGCTGGCCATAAGGCAGGATTTTCACTTGTAAAGATTAAGTTTGTATTGGGTTTTTTGCTTCCAGATTTTGTACATCAGCTTCTGATCTGAAAATCAGGTTATTTACTTCAGATCTTCAGGACAAAAATGAATTTAAGGTATGTGGGCAAGTATAATTCACAATCTTTAGAGTTCGTTTTAAAATGCCTGTTCATTACTTATTGCTTGTTAATTGTATTTATCCCTCTTGAAAATGACTTCAGGGTCACCTTTCTGGGATATAATTTCGGGTGTCATTCCCTGTGTCACACCCTGTCATAGCCGGATGCTTAATAACCACTGCAGATTATAAATCTGGTATCACGGTTTAATAAAATATTCGGAAGGGCACATGAGGGAGTTAGGAACCCGCAGCTGCGTGAGAGTGCTGTGCCCACGCCGGGTAAGCGCTGGCCTCCGGGAACGAAAGGTCGGCACGAAAGGTCGGCACGCAGGGCACCCTGAGGCTGCAGCATGGTGGGGCGCCCAGCTCCCTTTGTGGCCTTTTCCTGCCTCGGCAGCAGCGTAATTGTGGCACCTGCCTCTTGGGATTTTGCGCTTTGGCTGAGGTGACGCATTCAGGCCCTGAGAACTGGACCTCATACAGCATGAGCCCCACCTGTGTGCTTTCTGCCACTGTCGCAGCCCTCGCTTCGGGCTGAGATGCGTTTCCTTATAGAGTAGTGTGGCTTTCTTGACTCTAATAAACTAAAAATATGTTACAAAGCAACAACAAGCTGTTAATCTGCCCAGTCACTTAGAAAGTAGTAGAAATCATGCTCTGAGCTGTTTGCAGTGGGCACACAGTCCCGTCACGCTGGCTAATCTGAGCCTTTCGCATGAATAACCAAGCGTATGAATGGCACTTAAGATTTTCACTTATGAAAAGTTAATGTGCCTGTTATACTATGCAGTACCCATTTAATGTTACTTTAGTTTATGTCCTAGATCATATCAGGCACTTTGGAGAATTACTTGAAGCTCCTAGGTTTGTGAACGTTGCACGGAAATGTACCGACCTCCCTCACCACCGTGACACGTTTCTGCATGGTGAACAGGATGACAGAAAACGACCTTATTAACCTTGGAACCGAGGTGAAATCTGAGTGTTAGGAAGGAAGGAAGACGACCACTGAGAGAGTCTAGGGCCTCAGCGCTGCAGAGTCTGCGGCCCACCTCGCCTGCTGTCTTACTCCCCTCTGCCTTGCGGCTTCCCATCTGTCCCTTCTGTGACCGGAAGAGCTTTCTGTTCTGCCTGTGGGCTTGTGACATTGGCTGTCACCAGTGCTGACGGTCACACTGAGCAAGAGAGTAAAGACGTCAGGAGGCGAGCTTCATTCGCTGCCTGTGAAGGAGTCAGTGTGCGCGGCCACAGTGGAGGTAGAAGCCTCGAGGGACTGTCGCCTCAGTGTCCCCCGCGGGCTGCTTTCGTGTTTGGTTAAGCTCTGTGTAATGAAGGAGAAAGGAAGCGATATGAGAACGGGTACAGTAAAAAGAAAGTCTTTGGTTTGTAGGAAATACACACCGGAAAAGGTAGGCTGGGCTAATCGTGGTGTACAGAGTGATGGACTTCTTTCCAAGATAGGCTTGCCAGGAAAGTTTTTAAAAGTCAAAGACTGCATCAGAAATATTTGTAGATAAGAAGAAGCAAGCTTTTGAGGCCGAAAAGTAAAAATGCTAGGTAGGCATATTGTCAGTATTTTTTTGTGCTCTTACTGACTTTCTCCTCTCTGTCAGGTCTTAGAGGGCCACTCGGATTTCATTAACAGCTTGGCATTTGACCCCAAAGAAGGCCAGGAAATTGCAAGTGTGAGTGACGACCATACCTGCAGGTACGTTGCTTAGGTCACAGCCACATTTTTGAAACTCCTTTTTTTTGATTGATTGATTCATTTTGGTACCAGGGATCGAACTCAGGTCCTTGTGCTTACGAGGCAGGCAGCAGCACCACTGAGCTAAAACCCTGGCCCTCTGTTTTATTTTAATGAGAACTATGCTTTTAAAATTAGAGCCGAGCATGGTGACGCACGCCTGTAATCCCAGCACTCGGGAGGCTGAGGCAGGAGGATCGCTATGAGTTCGAACCAACCTGGCCTATGCAATGAGTTCCAGGGCAGTCTGAACTACATAGTGAGACCCTGTCTCAAAAAACCTAAATAAATAAATTAGAGAAAGTACACCTTTTATATAAGTTCACAAAATGTAAAAGAAGCATACTTTATTTAAAAGTGTAGGTGAGGCACAAACATGAATTTCAAAACCAGGAAATTAAGTTCACGTCCCAAGTAAAGGAAACTCTTCCTGCTGATTCCTGAGAAAATCTCTGCCTTTTCTGCACATTTATAAAATCTAAGTGTATACTGGGTCAAATTCTCCAGTGTTGGACAAGATCAGCAGCATAACAAAAGGCCACAGCTGTATTCTGAAGTTACGTCACAGACCCTGTGTGGGTTAGGGTCTGACAGTGAACATCGGACTCATGGGAAATGTGCAGTTTTGACAGTCCGGGGTCTTTGGTGAGGTTTTCTATAGATCCATTATCTTCCATGCCGCCCCAGTTTAGAACGGATACAGCACCAATAGCATTTAATAGTGCCTCGTTCTGAACTGTAGCACAAGTAAAGAGCAGGAAGAGCAGGAGGAGCGGTGGAAACAAGCCGGGTCAGGAGTGTGATAAGTCAGGGTGTCGAAGAATGACAGTTGCTTCATTTCCTTTACTAATACTCGGGGTGAAAAAATCTGCCCTGCTGTTTTGCATAGTTTAGATGCTCAATAAAACTATGTTAGTACCGTTAGAATTTATTACTACGTACCTGTAACACTTAAATCTGTGTTACTCCTCATTGGAAATAGAGCTGTTGTGTAGTGTGTAAAATTTTGAGCTTTATGTAGCTCACCTTTTAGAGTCATTATTCTTTATCAGCTGCCTGTTAAAATTTTCATGTGAGAGACGTGAAAGATTTGTATGATATTGAGATTCTGAGGCCCCACATAGTTGCAAAGCCAAGTCTGTGGAGACCTGAGGAATAAAAGAACCATTTTTAAGGTAGCTGGGGTCACTAGGAATAAATATCGGCATTTCAGTTCTCCAAAACAAGAACTTTCCACATCACAAGCACTTGGTATAATGAAAGCTGAGGGGGCAAAATGTACATCATTGCGAGCCGGGAAACACCTGTGAAGGAAGAGTGAGCAGCCAGGGAGCCTGAGGAGACTCCAGCGGGCTGTGGATTTTATAAGGAAAGGGCTTTATTACTTGATAAGATAAAAAGGGCTTTACTCAAGAGAAACTACTTTAAATAAGTTTAACTTTTTGACTGACTCCTTACAGTGCCTAAGCGCCTCAGCTTACTACTCTGGCTGAGAAGATTCCCGCTGGGCAGCTCTTTGCTCTCCTGCCCCCTCCTGTGGTGGGAGATTTTCCTCCCCGCTCACCTTAGCCTTGTGATTCGTTCAGGGCAGTGTCATGTAGTGTGACCCGAGCTGAAGCTGTGCCTCTGCCTGGTTGGACCACACTGAGAGCTGTCTCAGCTACCTGCCGGCCCGGTGAGATACAGAGGGCAGATGCAGACCCACCCAGCCTTACGAGACACTTCCCAGAGATCAGCCGCGCGCGCTTGAAGTTGGTGATACACAACGTGGTTACAGCAGTAGTTAGGGAGCTAAATACAGAATTCGCAGCTCAATCACCAGCCAGAAGTAAACAGCGACTTCAGTGTGAAAGCCAACCCTCAGGCCAAAAGCTAAGCAGTGTAGATCAGGTTTTTAAAAATACGTAAAAAGTAGTAAGTATCCTAACTATTCTAAAGTTAAACTGAAATAGAAAATTTCAGTACAGCCTCGGAAGGACAGAACTGCCAGGCTTGAAGGAAAGACCCTGGGTGAATGGGAACCGTGCTCCCCGGGCCATGCACGTCCTGTCCTGCAGGTGACTCTTGACACTTCACCAAAGTAGTTCTGGCTCTGCTGGGTCTGTGTGTGGGTGAGGTAGGGAGGTCAGTAAAGTCCTTGTCCCGCCTTGTCTAAGCCTTGGTCATCTTAGGAACGGTTCTGTGTGCAGGTCTCACTGTGCTTTTACAAACATGCCAAAGAGAAGAACTAGATAGAAGGGCAGCAAACAAATAGAGAAAATGTGCAAAAGTGTAAAACACTCATTATAGACATGCACAAAAAATACTCCAAATATTTCCACTATTAGTACAATACACAGTCATCTCAAGTGAATATGGAACTTTCTCTGGAATAATCCAGATGTTAGGGCTCCAAACAAATACCAGTAGATGAAGAACAATTGAAATCATATAAACTATCTTCCTAGACTGCAATGGAATAAAACTAGAAACAATGAACCTTGGAAAGGCTACAGATTGATAGATACTAAATATTGCCCTGTTAAACATCCAGTAAGTCAAAGAATAAATCATTAGGAAAATTAGAAAATACCGGTGATGAATAAGAACATATAGTTGGGGCCAGGGATTTGGCTCAGTGGTTCTGCCACCTGCCTTGCAAACGCAAGGTCCCAAGTTCAATCTCTGGTACCACAAAAAAAGAAAAAAGAACAAAGTATGTATAAAACTTAAGAGATGCAGCAAAAACTTTGCTGTCAAGGAAATTTATACCCGTGAGCACCTACAGCCTACATTAGAAAAGAAAAAAGGTCTCAAACCAATAACAATCTAAACCCAGAACTATCAAAGAAAGAGGTCAGAGCAGAGATAAACACAATAAAAAATAGCTTTATTCTTAGAAGAGATCTACAAAATTAACAAACTATTAGCTACACAAGAAAAGAGCAGTATGTCCCACCTAGTAAAATCAGAAGTGAGAACATTGCTATATCAGTCATTGCTCGCTAGAGAAACAGATTTAATGCAAATTATACAAATATATTAGGGTTCCCAAGGGAGGCTTACAGTGGCCACCTGTGGGATCGGGTAGAAGAGTGCAAAAGGTCTGTCTGCGTTCTGGGGAACCAAGGAGCCAGTCAGAGGTGGGAGCCTGGAGCTCACAAGCGTGCACATCAACACAGAAGCAGCTGCACAGAAGTCTGAAGGGTCTGTGCTGGGGCCAGGAGACGACGTCCAGGGTGAAAGTGAAGACTGGAGCTCCACCATAGAAACCAAAGCATGACTTCATTTCCCTTTGATTCCTCGGGCAGCAAGCCTTTTAGGAGGTGCCACCCACACCCAGGGTGGGGCTTCTGTCTCATTGAATCCCTTCAGCCCCACCCAGAACGATGCTAATTCCAGTCCCTGGACTAATTTAGCACCACACCCTCAATCCCCTGTCCCAACTGTCATACACCCCAGCCAACTCTGAAAAGCCCCACCTGTGAGAGTGTGAGGCTTTGGGGAACCTCTATACCAGCCGTAACAACTACCAACCTTATGGAAATAAAAGGGTTCTAGAACAATACCTTGAACAACTACATACTAGCAAATTAGATAATCCAAATAAAATGGGAAGATTTCCAGAAACACAAAACTGCAAAAACTGACTCAAAAAGAAAATCTGAGTAGACCTATGACAAGAATTTGAATCTGTAAGCAAAACCTTCCCAGCCAAAGAAATGCCTCACTAGTAAATTCCACCAACCCTTTAAAGAAGTAACAGTAATCTTCCTCAAATAAGAGAGCAAGAAACCAAAAAGAACGGGCTCCTTTCCACTTCATTGTGAGGCCACCATTACTCTGATACCAGAGCCAGAGGAAAGACATCTCAAGAAAACTACAGACCTGTTTTCCTTGCAAGTAGTTGAAAAGGCCTCCACTATCTAAAATGAAGTTTTAGAAGAAAATTTAAAGACCAATCTTCATGACCTTAGATTTGACAGTGGTTTCATAGAGATGATATTGCACATATAACAGGAAAGATGGATGAATTGGAAAGCATCATAAAAACCTTCTGGGTATCAGAGGAGACTGCCAAGACAGTGAAAAGAACTTACCAAAGGAGGGGAAATATTCTTAAATCTTGCATCTAATAAGAGTATTGTAGAGCTGGGGATTTGATTCAGGCACCACCGCCTGCCTCACAAGCACAGGGACCCAAGTTTGATCCCCAGTACCAAAAAAAATACTGTTACTCATAATTCAACAACAAAAAGGTAACACAAATAAAAAATGGGCAAAGGATTTGGATCAGCAGTTCCATAAAGATTTACAAATGACCAGGCATGGTGGTGCACACCTGTAATCCCAGCACTCGGGAGGCTGAGGCAGGAGTTCGAGACCAACCTGGGGTACACAGTGAGTTCCAGGGCAGTCTGAACTACATAGTGAGACCCTGTCTCAAAAAAAAAACAAAAAAAAGATTTACAAATGGACAGTCAGGGCACGAAAAGATGCTAAATATCATTGATTATTAGTATACTGCAAATCAGAACCACAGTGAGATACTACTTTAGACTCACTATGATAGCTGAAAATTTTTTAAATGCGAAATAACAGGAGAATGTGAAGGAAGAAACTGGAACCTTCATGCTTGGAGTGTAACAATCATACTGGTGCATCTAATTTGGAAAATAGTCTAACAATTCCTCAGAAGGTGAACAGTGACCATGTATCCCACTAAGTCACAAACTGTGGTAAATGTTCAGATTTTTAAAAGATCGCTGCAGTAAAAGATACATTGCCACTAGTCCTCCCCTTGCTGTGAGCACACTTAGCCCATCACTCTTGGTGCTGTCTGCAGCAGTTTTGGTGGACCCTCCCCTAAGTGTCTGCAAGCATTTTGACCTGTGCCTGTGTTCTGGTGTTGGATACTGATACTTCCAAGAGAGACACAGCGTTATAATCAGCAAGCAGCGTTGTGGGCTTAGAAATACCATTTTGGAGCAAGCTCTATCCCTAAGTAGGCTCATAACATTTATATATTTTGTTTGAAAATTGCCATATTCTGAATCACAGAAGAGTCAACCAAAGTCCCGTTATGAACTCAATGTGGACTACTCTTGAGTATGAGAGGTTAAATTTTACCTAAGTCTAATTCTGTTGACCCATGTTCTGTACAAATTTGTAAGAAAACTAAGTTCTCATTCCCAATACCATTTTTCTTTCAAAAAATTCTGCTTCCTACTATGCATTCTTAAATGAGACTCATAGAAAACAGCCTATCAAAACGTATAATTCCAAAAACTCCGTACCTTGATTGTGTTCTAGGCTGTATCCTATGAAAGGAAGATGATTGGTTGTGGAATCACAGTGCGCTGCATATTGCACACACACACACACACATATATACATATATATGCGAGAGGCAACTACGCATGCAGAGAGGGGCAGACTCGTCTTTGTTTCGCTTTGCAGTGAATGAGATCAGAAAATAACAGAGTGTGAGGCAGAGGCCAGGCTTCCAAGCTGTGCGGTTCCAGGGCCGCTGTCGGCACAGAGCACAGTGCAGTTGGTGCCATCTGTGGTTCCACGAAAACCTGCAGAGCTAGAGTGAGAGTTCTAGTTTGTACCAGTAGAACAGAATAAGTAGGAGTGGTGACAGCAGGAAACAGTGGTCATCAAAACAGGGAGAATAGGTCAAGACAAACAAGAGGCTATCAGGTTGTCCAAAGGGGAAGAATACTCTCGCAGGCCCGCCAGCTCGCGTGTGTCTCTCAAAGTAATGCTGTCTGCTGTGGGATGAATAATTAACAAGCGCTGCAAAAAACGTACCTTCTTTCTTGAAATTTTCCCACCATTTGCTGCATTTCTAAAGTGTCTGTCCCTCAGAAGTCACACAACGCGATTACCGCTGCTGGTGTCGCCTTTGAACACCAGGTGCCCTGTCATTAGGACCCCAGCACTGCCACCTCTGGGTGGGAACCGCCTCCGCCGAGGAGAGTCACTGGTCTACGATTTTACGGCGTGATGTGCGGCCAGGCACTATTCTGAGCTCTCCGTATGTATGGATCACTTCGTCCTCAAACCCTTACTGCATGGATTCGCTTGCTGATGAGGAACTCAAGCAGTCCAGGTCTTAAACCCTAAAGTATACCAATTATACTTTACTTATTTAAATTAGTTTAAGAAAAGAACTGTGCTTAGTCGTCGTGTCCGTAGAGGTGTTATCTTCTGCTAGTGAAGGATTGCAGTTCTTCCAAAGCAGCTTGGCCAGAGCGCTGTAGGACTGACTTCTGAAACGGAGATGCCCAGGGTGCCGTGGGGAGCGAGTGCCACCGAGCAGGAGGGGCATCGGCAGTGCTTCCGTCACAGGTGGAGGAAGGGGTGAGACCACTGTCATGGAGCAGCCGCTCTGACCTTCCCCAGCAGGGAGTTGTGCGGCCAGGCGCATCTCGGGGTCCTGGATGCCCTCCTTGGGGTAGAGGAATGGAGGGGGCTGGGTGTCGTCATCTGTCACCTGTACTGGAAAAAAGTGCTATGACCAAGAGAAGGAAGCATCTCACTGCTGCTGCCCCAGCCTCAGTATCGGGGATGGAACTCAGGACTTTGCACTCGCCAGGCAGGCGCGGCACCACTGAGCTAAATCCCAACCCACACGGGTGCGTTTATAAAGGAGATTAATTCCCAAGTAAATTGCTGCCATTCATTCTTTGCAGTTGAGAATTTAGTTGTCAGGTTTATTTTCAAACGTGACAAAATCCCTCCCAATTCCCACCCTTCCAGAATCCATGGAATTAAGTGAGGTGGTGGAGTAGCCTCAGTTTCTCATCCTGAGATGATGAGCGTGTAGCTTCTGCTTAATTGATTTATAATTTCAGGAAATCAAATACAGCTTATCCAATTTCCCTTTTCTCTTCAAGGCTTCATGAAGGTATACAAGAGTGAAGGTTGTAGGGGCTGATCGGTTTTTGGTGTAATTGGTTTTATTAGCATGATCTTGAAAACAGGCCACTTCCTCCCTTCCCTGTGTCACCACCCCCAGGGCAGCCTTTGGTTGCTGTCTCTCTTTGACATTTTTAACTACTGAAAGGTAAAATTAATAGCAATTATACAAACTATAAGTTTTTTAACAAATTATAGCAAACTATGCAGTTCTCATTTTACACATTTAATTGTCCATTTCTTATAATTTATACACTAATATATTATAATTGTTACTATTATTTGCACAGTCTACTTCAGGATTTTTCTAAAAGTCCACTCTTATTTTCTGAATATATTTGGAACACTGACATTTAAACTGTCAAAGTTCACTCACCAACCAGTGTGTCCTACCGATTTAGTCATCTGATACCTAGATTTGGGATTTCAGCTATAAAGTGCCCCACCTCTGAACAGGGGTGAGGGGAGTGTGAAACCAGTATTAATCGTGCGTTCACTAACCAAGTATAGTACCATGGCTTACGATCCATTACATCATCTGTAACGTGAGTAACTTGGTGGTGTAGTTGGGATGAGAGGGAACCTCTTTATGGCCACAGGCTGTGAGAACTGTGTTTCTTGCCCAAACGCTGGCAGCCCCTTCCTGTCCCCAGCGGGCTGGGAAACACCTTTTGTCCCCGGTGACTCTGTCTCTGTAGTGCTTCTCTGTCTTGCTTTTAATCAGTCCACACTGATTGGTGGGCCTGGTGACGCATCCAAGGAAGACTGGTTATGTTTCGCTCTATCCCTAGGCGGCGGCCAGATGGGCACGGGTGTGTCGTTTAATGTCAACTGTTCCTCCTCTGTCTGTGTCTTCAGAAACATTAGGTATCGGAACTTTCTTCTGTGGTGACCTCCCCAGCAGACAATGAGTTGCCAATTAAAAATGGAGAACAAATGAGTGCAGAGTCTTCGCTAGGAAATTCCTGTGGGATTCTGAGTGTCTGCCGTACTAGTTGTCAGTTAAAAGACTAGCATGTCTCCCCATGCCAACACCAAATTTATGGCCCTCTTTATTAATTAGGGGGGACAGTCACACTTAAATACCGTGGTGGGGATACTTACTGTTCTGCCGAGAAGCACTCAGCTTGAAATAAGGCAATAATTTTAGCAATAAACTATTAAAGTGTAATTCATAATCTTGGATCCAGTCAGTTTCATTCCTCCATTTTATAGCCGATCTCTTTAAGAGTTTTATTTAGGACCATGATGCTGAGATGGGGAAAGATGTTTGTTAAAAGTGATGAATGCTGCTATAATCATCCAGTGACCTTTGTTTCCTTCAGTTTTGGCTTCTAAAATGACAGCAATTGGGACTTCACCTTAAAAGTTTTTCTTGAAATTTTCCTTGCAAACATTTATATATACACATGTACGTTTCACTTATTTTCTGTTTTTTGTTTTGTTTCATCTTTGTTGTTTTGAGTCAGAGTCTTGCTGTATACTTCAGGCTGACCTTGAATTCTCTCTGTAGCCCAGTCTGTCCTTGAACTCGTGGGCATCTTCCTGCCTCAGCCTCCCAAATTTGCACCACCACTCCCAGCTTTCACATGTACATTTTCAGATAGCTCCTGATTTGAGGCCAACATAATTTAACCTGATAACCTTTATACCATACTTTCATAAATGGTCTACTGTCTTTTCATGTGCTATGTTAAGAATGCTACTCTTTCTTTGACATGCCATTTTCCTGAAAAATATACTTCTCTGCATAATAATTGACTTCCAGGTAATTTTGTTACAAAGTTAAGAATTTGGAAATATTAAAACCAGAGGTTCCAAATTTTGAATTTATTTCTGTTCCAGTAGGAGCCTCTTATCTGACCTGATCTAAACTAGTGGTTTCTTTGAAAACCAAAGTCAGTAAACTCAGCAAACCAATTTAAAACCATACCTGTTTATCTTGTTTTAATTTGCAACATACACAGTGCATAAAAATTCATTTGCCAAACTTGATAGTAGACTGGTTTTTTCCTTAGGATATGAGTCCTTTGGTATTGGATCTCGGTTTTTGTTGTTGTTGTTGTTGTTTTCTGTTTTGTGAGCAACAACCACATTAAAAAGTCAGCAGTGAAAACAATCAGAATACACCTAGATTTTGATTATTTTTGTTTTACCTTCTATAATTGTCTGCCATTAAGAGATGTGTCATCTTAGAAACTTACCTTAGTTGCCATCAACTTATTTCATTGAAACAGCTCTTTCCCACAGACGTCTTCCCAGTTGTGTAGTACTAAGAGTAGGATTGCACTAGTGAGCAGACAAGTTTAGGGAACAGCCCTGCTCCCTCCCTCGTGGTACATGTTCGGCAAGTGCGCCTGGGAGCGCCTTAGGGAGACACCGCCTTCCCTCTCCAGTCAGTTCTGCAGCAGAAAAAAGGAAGAATCTGTTGCCAGGTCTATTTAGAAGGCTTCTGTGTATTCTGTTCACTGCATTTTAAAATTTATGTAAAGGTTTCCATTCAGATACATGTGAAAATAACATAACGTGCAAGAAAAAAGAGATGATATGATTCAAGAAAGTGATCTCACAAAAGGAGAGCAGCCTGAGGAGCTGGACCTTTTGCTCTTCAGACTAGTCATTATTGCAAGATTGTTTTTATCTAAAACTAAGAAAAAGTTTTGGCTCTTTCCAGCGGTAATTAAAAAGGAATGGGAGGAGCTGGAATATGAGATGCAGCTCATTTGGAAAGCTGACCACATCTACCTGCTATGGCTGAACACGGTCATAAACTGATCCGGGAGCAAACCTAGCGGGCGTGAGTGCGTGCGTGTGTGTGTGTGTGCGTGTGTGTACCTCGGGGACGCTCTGTAGATACCGTACTTGCATTGTTAGGTATGTGTACAAGAAGGTTTACAGTGGCTCTATCGGTAATGACCAAAAACTGGAAACTAACTCAATGTCTGTCAGCAGTAGGATGAATACGTACACTGTGGTGTTTCCTTAACAGAATATTGTGCCGAGCAGTGAGAAGGAGAAGATTACAGTGTGCAGCTGCTGGTCAGCCTCACTGGGTCTGATGAGAAAAGACGTGAACAAAATACACAGCATGTGATGTTGAACAAGAGGCAGCGTCAGCTCTGGTGTTAGTGTCGTGGGCGCCCTTTGTGAAAGAGCTGAGGGAGCAGGGTGGAAGGAAGGACCGCAAGAGGACTTCATGGGTTCTCGAGATCCTCTGGGCCTGGGTGCTGTTCCCTTTGAGCAAATTCTGTTTGAACCATATACTCAAGATCTGCGTACTTGCCGGGCATGGTGTGGCACACACCTGTACTGAGGCTGAGGCAGGAGGATCGCTGAGTGAGACCAGCCTGGGCTACATAAAGTAAGACCGTGTCTCAAACAAACAAAGCATTTGCCTCCTCTTATTATGCATAATATACTTTTTTTTTTTTTTTTTTTTTTTTTTTTT
>NW_022900927.1:61579981-61587615 GCF_012274545.1 Fukomys damarensis | reverse complement strand
TTTTTTTTTTTTTTTTTTTTTTTTTTTTTTTGTACCAGAGATTGAACTCAGGACCTTGCACTTGCCTGGCAGGCGCAGTGCCACTGAACTACATCCCCAGTCCTATGATATACTTTTTTAAACTATGACTATATCTCATGGAACTAATATGAACTAGATGATCCATGGAGAAAAGACACAGAAAACTGAGTTGAGCTCCACAAAAGGATTTGAGAAAGACTTAATTAGGGAATCTATCAAAAGGGAAATAAGACTTAACAACTTAAACCATCTGTAGCTAATTTAGTCAGGATAACTTTTTTGGCCCTATTTCTTGCATTCTGCATACTTAGTGCTTAGATCTATGCAACCACTAAAGATTATTGAATGACCATAACATTTCATCAGACCATAAATCATTTTCATTCTGCTCCCCTGAAAAGCAATTGGGATCACCCTCCTGCCTAGGTTTGTTTTTAAAACAGCGTCAGTTCAATTCAGGATAAAATACTACTTTAAACTTCGGCAGAGCTTGGATCTTTGGACAAGAATACACTTCATTAGTTGACCTAATTTTGTATAAGTCTCTGCCCATATTTGTACCTCTTTTGTTTCCTTCATTTGAAAAGAGGGAAAAAATTTAAAATATTATGGTATGTATTTGCTCAATTTATATAATGTCCAACAAAAGCCACACATGTATTAAAATAGGATTCCGGGATTCACTGCATTTGCAAGAAAAATTTAAACTTATTTATACATTGTTAAAATATGTGCTACCTTAGCGTGTTATTATGCAGATGACATTGAAAAGAAATGATTCGGTCCCCATCAGTAATGGACCCGTCGGCTGTGGGGGAGAAGCAGTGGCACGGACTCTTCGTGAGTGTGCGTCCTCCCGATCAATGTAACTGTCTGCCTCGCACCCGTAAATGTGGACGAGAAGTATGGACTTGGCAGAAGAAAGTAAGCTGCTGAGAGTCGATCAAGTGCATAACCGTGAGAAGCGTGTGAATCAGTCTGCGAAACAGTGCTGGTCAAAGTATGAAGTGCGACGATTTCTACAGGAAGAAAGATATTTAGTGCGGCTTGACCCAGATCCGCATTATCTGGTGGCTACTTTCTTCTCAATGAATTTGTGCCTATATGTATCGGACATATTAAAGCATTTTGACAGTGTTTTGCGGTCCTACGAGATCTGAATTGTAAACACAGGGAAGAGTCAGTGGCGTTGTAGGGAGTGGTTTTCTTTGTGGTGCGCACTGTGAGTGCCTGCGTGCCCGCGCCTGTCCGCTTGCTGTGGTGCTGTCAGTGGCACTGGGCCTCCGCTGCCTCCCAGCCCTGAAGGGGTCGTCCCGAGAACCCGCTGTCTGGCCTTTGCCTTGCCGCCTCCTCTCCCCTGCAGGGCCCTATGGCATTCCGGAATGCCGTCCTGGGCCCGAGCAGGCGGGGCCGAGGGTGGCAAGGTGGAGTCTGCCTGCTTCTGGGGACTGGAAAGCTGGGCCGAGTCCGCTTACTCTGAATTTATGATGCCCGGGAGGGAGGGAACGGAGGGCCCAGTGATCCCCCCCGCTTCCCCCTGCAGGCAGCTGTCTCCCGGGCCGCCCTTGGGCCTGCTGAGGAAGTAGACGGGTCAGAAGTGACGCTTGGGAAGTGGCCGCCTGCCGCTGGGGTGGACACTCAGAGGTGAAGACGCCCGCCGGGGCTCCCCTCCCTCGCCCCATGCCGCCTTCCCTGCCTGTCGGCTGAAGGCGGAAGCTGAGCTGGGCTGGGCCGGGCCGGGCTTCCCCACCTACAAGGACGACTTACCGGGAGTAACTGCTGCCTGATCAGGGACCCGGAAACTTCAAGGTTCTGCCTTGGTTACCGTCCCGCCGTTTGATTAGAAGTACTCTGTTTTCCAAGAATGAGTTCAGCAGAACTTGAATTGCTCACCTCCTCTCCCAGTCCCTCACGGCAGGACCGTCATTTTCTTCTCAGATGCACGTTCCGTGCAGTGCCTGCTCACAACCTGTTAATAGCTCTGAATGCCTTGATGGAAATTGCGTTCTTTAGTAGTGACTTACCGAGCATGCCTAACACACTCCTGCTCTTTTGTAGGATCTGGAACTTGGAAGGAAGGCAGACGGCTCACTTTGCTCTTCATTCCCCGGGTATGAGCGTGTGCTGGCATCCTGAGGAGAATTTTAAGGTTATTTTTTATGACTTTCATCAAACCGAAGAAACACACGCAGATACAGTGCCTGCAGCCATTCAGGAGTGAAATCAGGGCCCTTTTCTCCCTCAGAACCTTGGCACGGAGCCTTCCGGTCCGTGAGACATCCTCCAGAACCATTCAATTGTTGACAGCCGCCCTCTGCAAGTAACAGTTACTCAGAGTTCACTTTTTTCCTGACCTTGAACAGATTACAGTCTAAAACTCATGCCCAGATGGTTTAGTGGCAGCACGCAGTTAAAAAGGAAAAAGAGGGCTGGGAATTTAGCTCAGTGGTGCCACTGCCTGCCTTGCAAGCACAGGGTCGCAAGTTTGATTCCCAGTACCAAAATTACATCCATGCCACTGAATGACAGTGTATATACCAGAAAGCATCAACAGAGTAAGGGAAACCTGTGTTGGCCGCAGTGGCGTTCGTCTCCGCCCAGGGGAGAGCTGCCTGAGATGATAAACATCAGCTGGCCTGCCTTCCACTGCACTGGGGAAATGAGCTGCTCAGCAAGTGGCATCTTTGCCTGCGTCTTGGGTGTTGCTGTGCCACTGTATCTCCGTAGAAGGGGAAACGTCACCACACGCATGCTAACTTGAGTGCCTTGGCTGTTCTCCAGAGTTCTGTCCGCTGCAGGCACCTTGCCTCACGGCCTCTTACCATCTCCCATCCTGTCTCCTATGACTGTTCTTTGCTCAAGTTAATACAAAAGGAGAAGTTTGGTCACTCATCAAAAATGCAGTGTTCAAGTGCGCCAGGCCCTTAGCATTTCTTATAAGCCTCTCGGCCCTTTGGAGAGCCTTTGACAATCCCCGTTTTCACAGGTGAGGACAGCAGCGTTCGGGCAGGCTCGGCCCCTAGCGCAGGGTCCCAGGCCTGCTGCGCCCTCACCCTCCCATCCCTCCTACAAGGGCGTGTCTCTTGTTTGCTGTCTTGGGACAGGTAAGAATTGGAGGCAAAGAAATGAGGATTCGGAGACACCTGGGGCCAGCTTACTTCCCAGGCTCAAGATTAACTGACCCAAGTAAAAGAAAAAACACTGTACCGAGCCCTTTTCCACCTTTCTTTCTAAATCTTTGATTCCCTCACCTAATAGAATTCTGGTCCTGCTCTCCTCGGCCTTGGCCTGACTAATCTCACTCTGTCCCCACTGCTACTACTACTGCTCATATTTTCAGTGTATCCGGTGGCCTTCTGCTTCCTTCGTATTCCCAGTGCAGTCTTTTACATCACTGACCACCTCCTCCGTGAAACTCCAAGCTGCACTCCCCTGTTCGTGAACAACTCTGTACTGTTCTCTCTGCCCTGCCAATTCTTCTTAGACTGAGTCTGTGAATTGCTCCGAGCATCAGTTCTCACGAGAGGTACCGTTACTGTAATCGGGTGAAAACTGAATACGGTCCCTTCCTTTAAGTTACACGCCGAGCTATGAGGAAGAATAAGGTGTTATGTGTTAGAATAAAATGATCCATTTAATGGAACGCCGACGTAGAGCAGGATTAATCAGGGCCCTCGTGGCTCCCGAGAGCGTGGGCCTCAGCCCATAGGGATGTGTGCGAGCCCTCGTCCTGCCGGCACATTGCCTTTGAGCAGAATCTTTCTGGCCTTGGGCAGATTCCAGTGTGAAGCCTGACGCCCAGATAGGATCTGTTTGCCCGTGTGTGAAAGGCCCTCCTTTACTCGTGCAGCGCTTAGAGGCCCCATTTCCGACCCACGTCCCGAACTTCACGCCTGGATTGCTCCTCTCAAGCAGGGAGTCTACTTAGACACGATCGAGGATTCTACCAAAGTGTTTATGTCACCACACATGAAGAGAGTAAGCTACTTTTTAAAAACGGACCTAAACCAGAATTGAGAGTATTTACTGATATTGATAACTTCCATCCCCACATTTATACCAATGCTTATTATTTCAGGCCCCTTTCTTCCATGTGCTTTAACTTACTGTTTATTTTTCTTCTGAAGATACCACCCTATCCTATCTCCTTTTTTATGTTTCTGTGACTTCCAAATGGTTGAAGTCTCTATTATAAGTCAGATAAACTCAAAATCCTAAAAGCACCTTTCTTTCCTTCTCTATACATAAACTTTCCTGAGTCTTTTAATTTTTCCTTCACTCTTACTAACTCTAGTTGTGCCTCTTTATTGAGGTGCGTCTCGGCCTTCCTGTGCTCAGAGCTGCTTCTCACCCAGCAAACCGGACCTGTGCTCTCTCTTCGGTCATGCTTGCCTGTTTGACTAATACTCTTACGGACCCCAGTTTTGGTTTCGTCTGTCATTCCCAGCCTCGGGGCCCCAGAACACGGGAGCGTCACCCGGGAGGTGGTTAGGGACAGGACACACTTGCATTACTCAGACCCCAGCAAGTCACTTAAGCGCTCGCATCCTCATCCTGGAAAGTGGGTAACGATGAAATGAGTTAATGTGTCCAGTCCTTTAGCTAGCACTCAGGAGCAGGCAGCACAAGAGTACTTCCCTAGGGTACGTCCATCTCAGCTACTCGGTAGCTTCCTGAGTCCGCCACAGTTGTCCTGCCTGTCACGTGAGGAAAAGCTTGGGTCATCCAGCAGATGACAGCGTAGACCCCATATTGTCCCAGCCTGCTACTGCTGCTTTACACCTTCAGCGTTTTTTAAATGAGAGCAGCACCTCCTCTCAGGCTGCCCATGATCTTCCACTGCGCCGTGCTGATTTCCACACAGCAGCAACTTGAGTTGCATGGGGAGGTGTGATGTAATCATCTGTGTGGAGACACGTGCGTGCCTGCCCCTGCTAGGTGATGACTTCCGGGAGTCAGGTTAGGTGGGGCCCTTCTTCTGTGACTGACCATACATCACACCTCATCACCGAGCTTTCTCGAGTCTCCTTTGGCCACTTTTCCGTAAGCTGTGCTGTTTGGCAGAGATTTTCTTACGTAGCCTTCCTCGATGTCCTTTGCGCCTGATCTTCCGCTTGTAACATACAGCACGTGAGTGTGCTTGCACTGTGGCATGTGGCCTCGTTTCTCTGCTTGCTTCCCGGGCTTGGCTGTGAGGTAACTGGTTAAAGTTCCCTTTTATTTTTCTGCCTTACAGCTGATGGTTGCAGAGAAGAATGGAACAATCCGGTTTTATGATCTTGTGACTCATCAGGCTATTTTGTCTCTGGAATCAGAACAGATACCTTTAATGTCAGCACACTGGTGCTTAAAAAACACATTCAAAGTCGGAGCCGTTGCAGGAAACGATTGGTTGATTTGGGATATCACTCGGTCCAGGTACTCGCTCAGCATGTTTGGCTCTTACTCGATGATCACAGCCATAGCGATTGTTAAGTGACCCATTGGGCCCCTGTAGAGAGAAAACAAGAAGGGCGGAGCTGTGGAGTTTGACAGGGGAGACCCAGAGAGTGTGAGGCAAAGGAGGAGCTCTGGTCTGAGGGACCTTTACTTAGGCAAGGGAGAGCGCGTCCTGTGGAGTGGTGGGTGGCACCCTGGCGTGGCTGCTCTCATGCTTCACCTGCTTTCACTGAGACCTGTTTGGAATTTTGTTTAGTGTTTTTTGAGACAGGGTCTCCCTATGTAGTTCGGGCTCGAATTTGCAATAATCCTCCTGCCTCAGCCTCCCAAGCGCTGGGATCACAGGCACCACCCTGCTGGGCTTGGAAGGTCCTTACCGCTGCTCAAGTCCTGGTCTCAGAGCTGTCAACAGTGACCGTGTGAAGTGTGAGCCACAGTGCGGTGGTTGAGAGGAGGGGCAGCCTCAGGCTGGCTCTCAGCCCTGTGGGGTCGTCTGACGCACAGATCCTTTCCACTGGGTCCCTAAAGAGGAAATAACTTTAAAACCTGGATTTGATTTCAGCTTCAGTCTTACCACAGATTCACAAAATGCAAAAATCCTGTTTTGTAGTTACCCCCAAGAGACAAGACCCGTTCACATGGACCGAGCCTGCCTGTTCAGGTAATGCACCATCTCTGCTGGCCCAGTGTTGGGCATTGTGCTGCTCTGCCACCACTGGAGTGTTCCCCAGTCCTCACTTCTGCACTGATTTTGTTTTATAAGGGCTTAGCTCACTTTCCCCACTAAGTCTCTGCATTTGTCTTTTGGACTTAGCAAGGAATGGATTTGCTTCCCAGATATTTTCTTTATAAAATTTCATAGCTTACAAGGCCCTTTCTTTTCTTTTTTTTAATATACCGGGGATCGAACTGGAGTCCTTGTGCTTGCGAGTCAGACAGCAGCACCACTGAGCTAAATCCCCGGCCCTAGTTTTGCATTGTGTAAGTTAAGCCACTGTCAGCTTTAGAAAACAGGAAAACCAAATAGCAGACTTAAGCCAGTAGAAATTATATCCTCTAAAATGTCCTCAGTAAATGAGACCCGCTGTTCACAGCCGGAGATATTTAACCAAGATTCGAAGCTGCTGACTTCCTGAGCCCGGAGAAGTGAGCCGGGCTTCGTTTCCAAGTCATGAAGCAGCACTTGGGAGTGGAGGGGAGAGGCAGTGCCCAGGCTGGCTGCTCAGCGCTCACCCTGCGCCCTTGCGCTGTGCTGACCTGGGGCACCGCCCTGGGCTCGTAGCTTCACGCCCCAGGGTATGAGGCCAGAGAGCAGGGAGCCCTCCCGTGCGCCTGTCCCTCTGCTGGACAAGGGGCGTGGCCGCTGGACCAGCTGTGTGAGCGGGATGTGTGTGTGTGAGGAAAGCCTTTGGTTCACGTCTTCCCCACTCCTCAGGACAGTCAGACATGCTATCAGAACTCTAGTATGCGGTGAACTGCCTTACAAGGCGTCTGTTTCATCCCAAGGAATGTAAACACGCACGTGTCACTTCATAAGAAATGTCAGTAAACATCAGTGTATTTACTGAACGTTTTGTCTGAGATATTTCATATCTGTCTGGTGGCTTGTTGTGTCTCCCACCACGCTGTGCCTTTTGGTTGTAAGAAGGGGACCGTGTCAACCTTGTGTTGATAACTTGGAATTGAATGCAGTGAATTCAGCTGAGCACTGAATAAATACTCACAAAATGGGGAAATATTTATAACTGATTAGCCTGGATTTCACAGTCTAAATTTTAAGCCATGTTAACAGGTTTAGGATTGTAAAAATTACAGCTTTTGTACAAAAAGAAGTAACTAGCTCCAGAGAGCTTGCCGTCCGTTCTGTGCAGGTCAGTGCATGTTTTCACACCTTCTTGTCTCGCAGGTGGTCCACGATTAGTGAGAGCTTGTTCGCAACCGCTGGTTACCCAGGCAAAACAAGCAGCCAGTGTCAGATTCATCACCTCGGGCACCCTCAGGTAATGCAGGAGCGACTGCACTCAGGGACGTGTGTTGTTTCGGTTTGTGTCTGACTTTACATCCACGACCTCAGATCTGTAGTGACTAAACATTTATAGAGGGTTACGGAGGATTACTGTAGTTTATTACTACAGTAATTACACATCTGGTATCTGTGTAAATTGAAAGAGACA
>NW_022900927.1:61509055-61579656 GCF_012274545.1 Fukomys damarensis | reverse complement strand
TTACTACAGTTTACACATCTGGTATCTGTGTAAATTGAAAGAGACAACATTTTTGATGTTTAAGTCACCTGTGGCAGCATTTTTTTCTTTGCCAGATTTCATGTGAGAAGTATATTTCTTCTATTGCTTATGTGTTTTCTCTTTTATTTAAATATATTGGTCCGCAGATTTAACTCAGTGGTTCCGCCACCTGCCTTGTAAGCGCAAGGACCTGAGTTCAATCCCCGGTACCACAAATTAATTGATTAATTAATTAACTTAGGCGAGGGATTTAGCTCAGGGGCACTGCATCGCCTCACAATTGCAAGGTCCTGAGCTCGATCCCCAGTACCAAAAATAAATAAGTAAAATATGTTAATTTAACTTTGCTTGCCTGGTTGTGAGTCTCGATTGGCCCAATTCGCATTGCTGGGGCTGTGTCCTTCCTTCAAGTTAGCCACGAGTGCGTGCGTCTTACTGCGGGAAGCACACTCTTAGACTGGCAGTGCACCGCTTGCCGTTCAGGGTCCCCGCTCTGACTCCCCTCGTGTCTTCACAGCCCATCCTCGAGGGCTCGGTGGCCATCGGCTCCGGCCTCTCCTGGCACCGGACTCTCCCGCTGTGCGCCATGGGAGGAGACCGCAAGCTGTCCTTCTGGGTGACCGAGGTGTGACACAGATGGCGTGCGCACTCTCATTCCTAAAATGCATATTTCTAGTACATATTTTGGAGAATCCCTTATGTTTAAACCAAATATACTGTAAATGTTAGAAATATTTCAGTTGTTGCTTTTGTTAAATAAAATGTTGATGGTTTGAAAAATTATTTTCCTGCTCTGTTGTGTGTAGATACGTACACTTACGCCATTTCGTGTGATTGCACAGTTAACTTTGCAGCTCGGCTGCAGAGACGAGATGGACGGGAAAACTGCGCTTTTGGTTTTGTTAAAGGATTATTCAGAGCGCATTCCGACTCCGGCTTGAGTGGCAGTGGCTGATGTATATCCGCGTCCACGAACACATGTTGTTAGCGGTCTGTGCGTGCCGGCCGTGGTGATGTCCTCGGTACTGCGTTACCCAGTCTAATACCAAAAAAAGACTTGCACCTTCTTTAAAATGCGACCCACTGTGCCCGTTTGCTGCCTAGACTCCCTGCGTCTCGGCTCCTAGAGCGTCTGGAGCGGGGCGGAGGGGCCTTGGGAAGAAGGCTGGTTGCGTCCTTCGCGGCTTCAGCTCTCGCTCTCGTGGGCGCCACTGCTCTAAGCACGGGCCGGGTAGAAGCTGCACTGCGGAAATCAGCCCGCCCTGCTTCGGAGACACCGTGACGGAGTCGGAAAGAGGAGGAAGGACCCCGCCAGGTGAGCAGGGGTACACGCTGCACGTGCCGTCCCTGCAAGGCCGTGCTGTGCTGCCGCACCAAGTCCTGTGCGGTGGGGGTTGAGACCACTGTCTGCAGGGCTGACGTGCGATTAGCGGCGAGTGAAAAGACCTGGCGTCTCCTCCACGCCTTCCAGAGATGTGTTTGTCACTGATTTACTTCAGGCCTGTATAGTTTTATTGTTTTGAGGATATGGGATTATTTCTTATTAATAAAGACAGTAAATATTTTTACTCTATTCATAAAGTACTTTATAAGTGTCTTACAGAATCAAAAATTATCTTTAAAGGATAGTAAAATATTACAGGTAATTAAAAATCAAGTCAGTGAAATTTTGTAATAATGTAGATGTTTGGTGTAAACTATACGCTTTGGAGTACGAGTGAAATACTGCATTGCAGTTTCCACATCAGTTACTTATTTTTGTTTGCGTCCTTGTTTGTTCTGGGGTTTTTTAGATAGGGTCTCACTGTGTAGCTCAGGCTGGTCTTGGACTTCCTGTGTAGTCAGGCTGGCCTCAAACTCAGTAGTGATCTTCCTGTCAGCCTCCTGCATGCCAGAACTACAGGCATGCACCACCTCACCCTAGCCACGTCAGTTATTTAATACAGTAAACTAGCTGTCCAGCGAGATGGCTAACGCCTTCGTAAGCAGGCTTTGGGCTTACAGGGAGAAGCCAAGGGCAGGAGATCTCACTGTGGTCCCTTCCAGCAGTCTCTGAGGGACAGAGCCCTCCAAAAGCATCAGATGGGCCAGAAGGGCCACATTATCACTCGTGACTCCTGTAAAAAGTGTGTCATTTCAGGTTGTATTGAGAAGTCATCCCTTACCCCGTATTTGTGAACCTTGTCGTCTCATACTTGGGAGACGTGGCGTGGGACCCAGAGTGAGGGGCGTCGGGGACGACCGGGAAGATGGGCCTGCTGGGCGCCCTGGCGCTTCCCCAGCACACACGCACCACCTGATGGAGCCAGCCGGACTGCCGCCGGTCCTGCAGGGAAGCAGCTTGTGGGGCCCGGTGAGTACAGTCGTGCCGGAGAGGCAGGGGGCGTCACTCTGCACGGGCCTGGGAGTCCGCTTGAGAGCTCCACTGCGGTGCGGGGAAGCGTCCTAGGGCCGTGAGGCCCGCCCTGCTCCACCCGGTCACACAGGCAGGCTTCTCCAGCGTTCCATTTCACTGTCTTCAGTTTCTCAGAGACACGATGGCAGTCCTTGTCCTTGTAAGCTGTTCTTAGAAATATGCTTGTGTTGGACCAAGACAGGAGGATTAGCTGTCGGCCACTTCTCATGCCTGACACAAGTGCTCATTCATGCTGTGTTTCCTGGTTTTAGGTTTCCATCTTTGTTTATAAATACGTCTAGGAGGGTTCTTCTTCTGTTGAAATTACATTTTCCTCAAGGTTACTTCACTCACAAACATTGTGGAAGGAAAAAAAGCCTTACATATGTGCTAAAATGTGTACTGTTTAAGATTGCTGAAGCAAAAGTCAGGATAGCACAAATCTATGCGATATCCTCTCCTTTCAAAATGACAGGATCTTAAGTCCCGTTTTATTGTTAGGATTTGGCTAGTGTGTTGTGAATATTTCAGAGTTCCCCATGCCGAGACACAAAATCCCACACCCACAGACTCCACTTTGTTTCTTACTTGGATAATTTGTGGCCGCATAGTGACACTGACCTAGAAATGTCCCTGAGGCTGTTTTAAATCTCCTGTCCATGGAGAAGAAATAGAAATCTGGTTTGCACAATCATGTCTGTTTTTTGTGATTATCTAAAATGTGATCTTCTCCCAAGACGCTGAGGAGGGATTTGGGAGACAGAATTGTGCTGGTTCTGGGGACAGGAAAAGTAGTCGCTCCAGACTATGTCCACGGCTCTCCGTAAGTCAAGCCACTGTCACGCAGCCTTCTCCTCACCAGTGAGACCCGCAGACTGGGAATGGCCATCTTGCCAGGTCCCTTCCCGGGGAGCCGGGTGGAGCCCGCAAAGCAGCACGCTCTCCAGTCACCTGTGTGCCCGGGCACTGGCAGGCAGAGGACACTCTGTCCTTCATCGTGACGCCTTGCTGGTTCAGAGACATTTATTTTAGTGGGCATTTGAAAAGCATCTCAAAACAGCTAACTTCCCTTCTAACCGTACATTTTTTATTAGCAAGATTTTAATATATAACGGCCATTTATAGTTACCTAGACATAATAGCACAATAAGCAGGATATGAGCTTGGAAGATCTCACTTCACAAGAGAAACTCGGAGCACGGCCGCATTTATGGTGTGTCCCCGCCCGCGTTCAACACGCGGTTCCTTGGCGTGCATGAACAGTCTCCATGGAAAACCCACAACACGTAATGGATCTTGCAGCCTTCTCGGCTGTTCTTTGAACCGCCCTAGTGGACCGGTTGTTGCTCTTCTGTAGGATTGTGACATTGGTCTGGGAATTCCTGAAGATCCACTGGTTGCAGTTGAACTTAGAATTCTTTGCCTTCTCCACTAATCTTGAATGGACAGGGCACACACGAGCTTATAAGGTCCCTGTGGGCAGTGCTAAGCGACCAGTCACCAGGCTTCTCAGTGAACTTACAGGTCTGTGAAATAATCATTCCCACCCACCACATATACGGCATGGCGTGTCTGTTTCTTTGTAGTAAAGACAGAAAATGCCACTGGTCTCTTTGCTCCTAATGGTGGTTAAGTAAAAGCTTTGATCTTTCTTACAAACACAGCTGTTATCCTGCCATCACGCCTGATCCAGACAAGATTTTGACTCCGGCCAGAATTGAGCATAATCTTTGTAACTATCTCAAGTGAGAGTTTTCCTAATACTCTTTAAGGAAATCTCTGTTTTTGAGACGGCACACAAAGAAAATAAGTCTCAGACAGCTAACCTCAAAAGTAAGCCAGGAGCAACTAATGATAAATTATACTACAGTGATGAAGACGGGGCAGACGGTCTAACCCGAAAAGTTCGTATTGGTTCCTTTATACTTGGACTATAATCGTAAGAAAAGACTTTCATTTCAAGTTCATGTTTAGTTTCACTTGGACTGTTATCTTACATTTTAGCAAATACCTTTCTGCCATCTTTTGGGTTTTTTGTTTTTTGAGACAGGGTCTCACTATGTGGTTGAGACTGACCTGGAACTCATTGTGTAGCCCAGGCTGGTCTCAAACTCACAGTGATCCTCCTGCCTCAGCCTCCCGAGTGCTGGGATTACAGGCATGAGGCATGACGCCCTGCTTGCCGTGGTTATTATTAAGACTACATTTATTCAACATTTAAGGAGATTTTGATATTTATGGAAGGACAGTTCTTAATACCCCCGAGTGCTGGGATTACAGGCATGCACCACCACGCCCTGCTTTCTGCCATTTTAATGTAACGTTTTGTTCTGTCTTCCACTAACAATAATGAAAACTAGGTGCTTATAATTATTATACGATCATTTTGATGGCCAAACTGTCCCCCAAATCGATCCTTCCTCTCTGAGATTTAAGTTCTCTGGCATCTCGAATGCATCACCAAATGTTCCGTCAGGCTGGCCCTCCCGAATCCGTGGCCGTGCTTCCCTCTGTGATGCGCCCTGCTCCCTGAGGACACGCGTGGACATGGACCTGCCTTGTAGTCTGCGGGGTTCCTGGGCTAGGTTTCCCTGGCACTGCACTTGGAGCAAGCACGGGACCCATCAGTGTGTGTGGCTGTGGTGGCGGTCTTTCCCCGTCCTGAGTTCACCCACAAACTCACCACAGCCCAAGCCTATGGAGCAGAACGGATCACATCCTTTTCTGAGCTGTGCGATCTCCTCCCCCTCCTTGGATGCCGGGCACCTGGGAGAATATGGGACAATTGCCTTTCTCTTGAAAGCTTATTCACAGTGCAGTGTCAGAATCCACCTCTTCCTGAGAAACCATGATCTCCTGATGTATCTCCTTCCAGTCAGGCCTGCTCACACGTTTCTGACAGGCAGTAAGCTGGGGTGTCCTGACATCGGCCTGCTCCCACCCGAACACTTAGCAGATTGAGGTAGTGCACCAAGGAAGCCCCCGGGCCTGTTCAGACAGCGTGGCCTTGGCAGGTCCCACTCGGAAGTCCCAGGACTGTACACATGGGCGCCTTGGGCTGAGCCGGGAGCCCGGTAGGAGGCGCTTACTAACATGCGCAAGGCCCTGGGTCTTGGTCCGCTGGACACAGAAAAGGGACGGGGATTCCGCGTCAGAATACCCTGAACCACTTCCTTTGGGGTTCATAACTATGGCGAGCCATTATGGTGAGCCTTGACACAGGCCTAGCCATGATTGAACTTTGAGTCACCTCGCTGGTACGGACATGCTCTCGCCCATAGCCACGGGCGAGTTCAGCTGGTAGCAGATGTAACCCATAATGGTGGTTATTGTTTCCCTCTAGAATGTGTGGGCGGTACCCTTGCTCCCTCGCTCCCGTGCAGCCCTCGCTTCCAAGCAGCTGGAGAGTATAAAAGGGAGAGGTTCTGTAATAAAGCAAGCAAGGAACATGAGAAGAAAGGTGCCTCCCGTCTCTCTGTCTTCGTCCTTTCCGGTTTAGGACCTGCTGGCAGGATCCTGACGTCGCGGCTCGCGACACATAACGTCTGGCTTTGTCTTTTTTTTCCCCACTGTGTGGTACTAGGGGTTGAACCCAGGACCTTTGCACTGAGCCACATCCCCGTGCTTCTGTGCTATGCATTTTGAGACAGGGTCTTGCTAAGACACCAAACTGCCTAACCTGAGCTTAAATTTACAATCCTCCTGCCTCAGCCTTCTGTAATGCTGGATTACCGGTGCCAACGGGCCTGGCTAGCCTGGTCATTTTTTAAAAGGCATAGCAAAAACTCTAACATAATTTTGGACTCCAGAAACAAGACTTCAGGAGGAAATGTTGGTGTCGAACTCATAGCATCCTTTAGTGACCACAGGTGGCTGTAATTCCAAGTAACCGGGCCAGTTTAAGAAGTCCAGGTGCTAAGTGGTTCACTGAAACAGCCAGGCGCGGTAGCACCGTTCACTGCCTCTTATAAATAAGCAGAGCAGGTTACGCTTTGGAGAAGGCAGAGTATTATTAAAGCTAAGCAAAGATTCATACTAGGTCTGCCTCATTTCTACCTCCACCCCCAGGGAGAAGCAGGTCCTGGTGAATCTGAGATCAGAACCATAACTACCAAAGCACGGCAATGTGCTGGCCACCAGGAGTGACTGTAGGGGACAGTTTCCTTCCTGTGCATTTTCCTTCTCAGTTTTCACTTCGATAATAAGTCCTTAATTCAAAAGTAAGCAGATTGCTAACTAGCTCCAAGAATACTGACTTCTGGTCTCCAATCACACAAAACTTGGCACGGAAAGATGGCAGTAGCTTGTGCGAGCTGTCGTGGGTACCGTGGGCGCTTTGAGCACGGAAGGGCCTAAAAAATGAAAAGCGAAGAGGCCTCCTGCTCCCTCTTCCCAGCTGGGAGGTTAGGACATACGGCTTCCTTGGGGGCCCAGTTCCTGCGACAGGCAGAGGGTGTTCGGGATTCCTAAAGCACAGGCGTAGGTGGGATCAGGAGTCAGCAGACCCCAGCAGACTCGGGCACCCTCCCCGGCTGCACAGCCAGGCCGCTCCTTCCTAACGTCAGAGCCAGGAGCGAGGCTTCGCAGAATCCCTCGGCATTGTTTTAAAACTCACACTGAGGGTAGCGTTCCTGGTTTTCCTAGATTCTGTATTTACCCATTTGCATGCTGGCGTCACAGGGCCGATCACATTAAGTCTCCTCTTCTGTATTCTCGATGTCCCAGCATCTGAGCCTTTTTTCTTTGTTTTCATTTTTATTTCAACCAGAGGTCGAACCTGGAGTCTTCACACTGAGCCACATCCCTAGCCTATTTATTTGTTTATTTATTTGGAGATGAGCTTTCACTAAGTTGCCCCAGCTGAGCTGGAACTTTGTATCCTCCTGCCTCAGCCTCCCGGAGTACAGGTATGAGCCACCCTACCCGGCCACCTGCGGCCTTGCAGACCCAGGCGAGGCTGCTCGGCGCAAGCCGGTCCTGAAGGTAGTGATGACCTCCTTGGCAGCTTGACTCAGCGTGCCGACCCCCCAGGCTGGAGCCCCTGCCTGCCTTTCACACGCAAGCCAGAAATACCCCTGCGTTTCATCAGCTCACAGCCAAACACTAGACCGGGGCAGCCCCTAGCAGTTCCTTTCCAGCCGAGGAGCCGGCCTGGGCAGGCCCTGAACAGACTGGTGTCGCCTGGGTGCTGGGTGGCCTGTGGGCCCCTCACTAGGAAAGGGTGGGGTCTCCTCCACATGCAGGAACCCGGAGTACAGGGAGGCTCCAGGGTCTGTAGGTCTCCTGGGACCTTTAGCCCCAGCCTGCTGGATAGCAGCTTACAGCCTTCTTAACCTGCTGGACCAGGTGGGCAGGAAGTGACCGGCCCTGGGATTTCCATCACTCCCGAGGGGAGGGAGTGGGAAAGGAGTAGCAGTGCGGGGGCCTTGATCGGGCCTGCGGGGTCCATCCGGAAACTCACCTCGGAACTCACCCAAGGCAACATTAAAGAGCAGCAATTTCCCGGCCAGTGCTATAAAGGCAAAGATAATTGAAAAACTCCTAAGACAGTTTCCTGGCCGTACAGAGAGGGGGCATCGGCGGTCCCCACCCTATTCATTATCTACTGATTTTGCGTCCAGAATTCGTGACAGCTGGAGAAATCTGCTGAGACGCTTTACAGATGTCGGAAAGCCTAAAGGAGAGGGATATATTTCCGAGGATTTGTGGCCCTTCAGGCAGACTTATCTATGGATTGTTCTGTACTCCTGGGAGCTCAGTCACTGGTGTGAGTGGTGAGCCGTAAGCAGGGTCGGGTGCGGAGGAAACTTCCACTCCCGCTTGTGTGAACTTGGAACCACTCCTACTGCAGTTGTGTCCTGAAGGAACCAAACCACTTAAAAATATATATTTTGTTGTTGTTGTTGTTCTGCAGCCAGTTGAGAAGTTCATGTTTCTAGGAGCCCTGTGCCGTGTAAGTAAATATATCTGCTACTCACGTGTGACCAGTGACTTCTGTCTTCCTCGGGCTGGGAGCCCCTGGCTCTGCAGAGGAGGAGTGGTTGGGAATTGTTTCCAGGAAGGCTGACCGCATACCCAGCCTAAGTGGAGAGTTCCTGGAAGACAGAAGTGCGCCAAGGGGCGCTCGGCCCAAAGGTCATGGCACAGAAGCCTGAGTGGGCACTGCTGGGAAGCACAGCGCCGGTAATGATGGGCGGGCCCAGGGCGCGCTGGGATGAGGCACACAGAGCAGCTGCGGTATTGCAGCCAGGTGAGGTAACCGGACTTCTCCTAGGCAGGCAGGCAGGGCTGCCCTCACGATGCCAACATGGAGGACAGTGAGGGCACAGACACTGAGGGCCAGAATGGCGAGAGGAGAAACTACCACACCCTTGTGCTTCCCCTGGGGATGAGTAGCAGTGACTGATACTCTAAGTAGGCAACAGTCACCTGGGTGGGCGCCAAGGTCTTGACCCAGCCTTTCCAGGAAATGTCCCTGACCCCACCCTGACTGAAAATCCTTGTATATTTTCTACGTGACTTGCTCCCGCGTTTGGCCCTCATTTAATCCATATTGCCCAGGTGCCTGTACTGTAATCTTACTGGTTGGTCATGGTTTTGCCCCTCCTCATGCCCACCTTGTCATTTTCCATCGGGTCTTGCAGTTTTGTCCCACTTGGTACTCACCTCACCACATGGCTTGGCCGTGTAAAACATCTTTGAGAGGTGGGGTGGGCGGGTAGCCCACCTTCTGCTCCCCCTTCTGTCTCTCTTAGACATTGGCTTTCTTACCCTCAATAAATTCTTCCTACTCTTAACCTCTGTTGTTCCTAGCATTCATTCTTCCATTTTAGGCACCACGAACTTGTGTTTCGGATATTAGCAGGTTTGGCAGCTGCATCTCTTCCCTTATATCAGGAGCATTGTGCAGAAGGATGGCTTTGCCCTCTTAGATCGGGAAACACTGAGCACGGGATGGTTAGAGTCTGGAAAGGTGGAGGAAGCCCTTCACATCCATGGCAAAAACGGGAAATACTAAGAAACCAAAGTCCCATTTTCCCAGGGCCACCAGAAGGCACTGGCTGTTCGAAGACTTCAGGAATAACATCCCGCAGAAAAGTACGTGTGGAGGGGCAGGGTGATGGGAGCAGTGGCACTGCCCTGTCACGCGGGGAGAAGCCCTGGCCCGGGCACAGCAGGTGGTCAGGTCTGGCACGCTCTGGGCACTGGCAGAGTAAAGTCAGCTGAGTCGCGGCCCGTGGTGCGCCCCGTCACAAAAATACTCAGGCGTCCATCCTAGGCCGAGGGCGCTGAGTGTTGCATCCCGTGGTGCCTTGAAAGCTGAGGCCTCCCCGCAGCTCTCCAGGGTTCCCACCTCACCCCCAGGGAAAGCCAGAATCCTTCCCACTTTCTGCCTTCTGATCTGGACTCTAAGCAACTGAATAATACCCGCTGCTTTACTTGTTAGCCGTTCACCTTCACAAGGGAAGGCGCCTGCTTTATGTGGAGCAGGACATCGGTGGGATGGGTGGGTAGGAGATGGGACGGAGGCTTCCCGACGACAGCCCTGGGCCTGGGTTATAGTAAGCACTCAAAACTGCGTATTAATCTCATTCATGAGTTTTCGCTGAAGAGCAAAATTGAGGAAGAAAAGAATCATCCTTGCCCCAGAGGAATGGAAAAATTGTCGTATGGACCTCATCAAGAACAAAACAGCGCAGGACGGGTGCCCAGAACCGTCACCGCGCTTATCTTAGCGCCATGGCCAGTGCAGTCCAGGCCGCCGGCTCTCATTTTGTTTCTGGATCTGTGGCGGTGCTGTGTCGGTTTCTGCTCGTGACTGAAGTCGGTGACAGCCGTGGCCGAGTGGTCCCAGACCTGGGTTTCCCGGTGTCGCATGTCCACTTTGACGTGGTCACACGGGCGTTCGGGCAGTGTCTCCAGGCTCTGTGACCGCGCTGTGTCGCGGTGCTCTGCGACTTGTCATCCTTGATGTCACTGTTGTGTCTCGGGGTCTCAAACCCCAATCCAAGGTGGGAAACCATGCGCATAAACATGTCCGTGTCCTGACCGCTCTACCCTGCACACATCCATGTCTTCTCTCCTCTCCTGGGCCTCCTGAAAAAATGATTCTGGAATTAAACCAACCAGTGCCCCACGACAGCCCCGTGTCACAAGCTAACAGTGATTAAGCTTCACGAGGAAGGAAAGCTGAGGAGGCTCAAGCCAGGCCCGGCACCCCTACCCTGAATGCAACAGAAAAGTTGTGGGAAATCAGACGCGCTTCCCAGCGACCCGGGGAAGGAGATGTCACCCAAGCGGGCGGAGCAGACAAGCAAACCCGTGAGGCATCGTCCCACGCAACGCCAGCAACCCTGTCCTCCCAGGTTCGGGAAGAGGTCACTAGCACGAGGGGCCGCCACAGGCTTGCAGAGCCGAGAAGCCCAAATCCGGCGTGAAGCAGCAGAGGACGAGCTGGCTCCTGTCAGAAGCTGCCTGTGGCCGCTGGTTTTGTATGTATTTCAGTGCTGTTTGTCGGTATACGTTTGCCTCATGTGGAGCTGGTCCACACAACTCCCTCATCTTCATTCTGCTTTCATCCCCTTTCCCGCTCCTCCATCTCTTGATCTCTCCTCCCCCTTGGAAAAAGACCTGTCCCCTTACTTTCTACTCTCTACCTTTTATTTCGTGCAACTGGAAACCGTCAATGCCAACGTCCTTGTTAACCAGGGGCGGAAGGAGAGTTAGTGATCAAGAGGCTGGGGCTGTGGTAGAAATGACCACTGGGATTAGGGCCGGAGCAGAAGCAGTGGCTGAACTGTTCCGTCTCAGGATGTAGTGCGCTTCTGGTGGAAAAACAGAGACGTGCTCCTTGAGAGGGGACCCACGCGGGTGGAGAACCCACGCACACCACTGGAATAACACCAGCGGGATCGCAGTGCCCTGTGACCGAGCTGAGACGGCCACAGCAGGTCTGGAAGGACTGGCTGCGGTGCTGCGTGAAGCTCCGCAGTGGGCAAGAGGCCATCAAACACCGCAAAGCCAGGCGAGGTGGTGCACGCCTGTCATCCCAGTTTGTGGGAGGCCGATGCAGGAGGGTCACCGTGAGTTCTAGACTAACCTGGGCTACATAGTTCAAGGCCAGCCTGAACTGCACAGTAACACTCTGTCTCAAAAAACAAAACAAAACAGCTTGCATGCTAAGAAGATGCTTTTCATGAGAAGGTGCATAAAATTTTATTTTTTAAGAAACTGCCGCAGCCAGCCCAGCCCTCAGCAAGCACACAGCCCAGATCAGTCAGTAGCCACCGAGGTGGGGCGCTCTCCCCTAGGTAAATGCCTGTGACTACTGACAACTCTGTTTATTAGCATTTCTTAGCAATAACCTTTTATATTTGTGTTTGTTTTGGTTTTTCTGAGACAGGATCTCACTATATGGTCCAGCAGGCTGGCCTTGTACTCACTGTGTAGCCCAGGTCAGCCTCAAAAGTATAAACGCAATTTTGCATGTACTCTAACAGCAGGTAATTCATATAATTTGCTTTACTATGACATTCGCTATATCACTACGGCCTGGATCTCTGAAGTGAGCCTGTACCTCGAAAATGTTAGAAGCCCAGCAAGTGTTTGTCAAAAGCTAACAATGAAATGTTCAAAAATATACAAGTGTCCTAGACATGGAGATAGACTTAAAACTATCCCTCGTCTACCCTCCTCACTTTGACCTCCCACTTTTATGTGTACAAATTCCACCCTCAAATTCTTTCACATTTATTATATATCTGTGTGCCAGGCACTGCACCACCTTTTATCAAATCTGTGTCCTGTCACTTACTCTGCCTAGAATCTTCCAAAATGTCTCCTTTTTGGTTCAGTATTGCCCTGAGTGATGGGGCTGGTTAAAATGCAAACTTCTAGGCTTATTCCACAGAGGTGCTGATTTGGTTTTTCTGAGATTAATCTCTGAGATGGGCATTTTAAGAGGCACTCTAGGAAGCTGAGGCAGGAGGATTTCAAGTTCAACCCTGGCGACTTAGTGGCTTCCCTTTTTCAAAATATATAAAAAGTAAAAAGTGGGCTGAGGATACAGGATAGTGCCAATGCCTTGAGTTCAATCTCTAATACCACAAAACAAAACAACAAACACAAACAAAGTACAAATTTTTAAAACCCCAGAAGCACTCAAGTATTTGTAAGGATCGTGTGTAGAGAAACATGCACTGTAGCATCGAATGTAGGATGGCACACCTCAAACGAGCTTTCTGTCTCCTCCTGCCTCAGGTCTCCTCCCTCAGGCTGTTTTTTGCTTCCACACAGCTTCCCCTCTGGCCTGCCTCATGCTCTGGGGCCCCTGCACAAAGCCGCACCCTACACTGTTAAAAGTCTACCTGTTCTGGCTTCCCCACCTGCGTGGCTGCCTGGGCCACTGTGTGTGTGAGTGTGTGTGTGTGTGTGTGTGTGTGTGTGTGCGCGCGCGCGCGTGCCTGGGTGCATGCGCAGAGCTTTCAGTGTTTTATTTGCATGTTTGTGTAGACAGCATCAACATGAGGCAAATTTTCCCTGCATCATACATTTCTCGGAGGCAGAGACTGTCCCCTTCTCTGTCCAGGGCTGAGTATCTTGCTTGGTAACAGGAGGGGTCCAACTTCATTCAGGCGGTCTCCTTACACAGCTGGCAAACTGCCCATTCAGAATCCAGGCTAAGACTTCAAACTCCAGATACAAACATCTTTCCAGGTCACTGCCCCGCCTTTGTGTCTCAACTGTAGTGTTAACCTCATGCTTTAAAGATAGGAGAGACAGGCGCGGTGGTGCACACCTGTAATCCCGACATTCAGGAGGCTGAGGCAGGAGGATTGCCTCGAGTTTGAGGCCAGCCTGGGCTACATAGTGAGTCTAAGCCAGATGGAACTACACAGCGAGACCCTGACTCAAAAAAACAAAAAAAATTTTTTTTAAATTTTAATGTATGAGAAACACATGGCCATGGTGTCACACACCTGTAATCTTAGCACTCTGGGAGGCTGAGACAGGAAGAGTGCAAATTCGAGCCCAGCTTAGGCAACTAGGTGAATGACTTAGTGAGATCTTGTCAGAATTGAACAAAACAGAATAAAAAATACATTAAAAAGTCGGGACGTGGTTGTGTGAAGGCCCTGGGTTCGATCCCCAGTACAAAATAAACAGCCCTTATCCCTTCTGAGCACACACCTCTGCAGGGCAGCCCGCTCGGTCTGACCAGTTTCTGTATTTCCCACCAGACCCGGCAGCTTGTCTGGCGCTTAGTAGGACAGTAAAATTAAAAACAGCTGTTAAGTAAATGGCCGAGCTAGTCATAAAATAGTACTAGGCAGGGAAAACTTCAAACCGATGCACGTCCTGACTTTGTTTTTCCTTTTTTCTTTCTTTTCCTTTCCTTCCCCACATGTTTTGGTTTCACCGCTCCAACACCAGACGTGTTCCTAGCTCTGAAGCCCAGGAGGCAGACGTCACAAACCGAATCCCGAACTACAAATCCCAGCATGCGGAGCGAAGGGGCGAGCCCTCCGGAAGCCGCCCAATGTTTGGCGAACGGCGGCGCTTCCTTCCGGTAGGACAGTCTCGGGGTGGGGCTTCGGGCTCCGCTTCCGGGTTGGGCGGGCTTCGCCGGGGCGGGGTGTGTGGGGAGCTGGGGTGCCCCGCCCGCGCCGGAGATGGATGAGGACGGGCTCCCGCTCATGGGGTCGGGCCTAGACCTGACTAAGGTTCGTGAGAGGGAGCTGAGCTTCCGGCCAGCGGGGAGGAGGACGGGAGGGCGCCCGGGTCCCCGCGCCAACCCTGTTTGTTTTACACGACGCAGGTGCCGGCGATTCAGCAGAAAAGGACGGTGGCATTTCTAAACCAGTTTGTGGTGCACACCGTGCAGTTCCTCAACCGCTTTTCTACGGTGTGCGAGGAGGTAGGTCCCGGGCCCGGTCGGCAGGAGAACCTGCAGAGCGCCAGGGATCGGGCCCCTGCGTCCACGCCTGGGACTGCGCCTCATCCGCGGGGACCAGGGGATCGAGGAGAACCAAGGAAAGTGTCACAGCGGAGGGCACTTTTTACTTTGAAATGTGTTATTCTCCTCCGGAAAGATTTACATTTGGCATTTAAGTTATTTTATATTCTTTGATTCGAAATGGGAAAGAGACTGAGCATGGCGGTTCATGCTTGTAGTCCCAGCATTCAGGAGGCTGAAGCAGGAGGATCGCTGCGAGATTGAGGCCAGCCTGGGCTACATAGTGAGTTCATGGACAGCCTGAACTACACAGCGAGACCTTGTGTCAAAAAAGAAAGAAAGAAAGAAAGACAGACAGACACAAAAACAAAAGAAAATAAAGATGGTAAAGGGATGGGACCTAAAACATAAGTCTGATATCAGATATCATCACAGAAATAAAACTTCTTTTTGCAAGTGACTTGTGAGGATTAAGTACCCAGTTAAGGATTACCCATCATATCCAACGAGCCCTCCCTTGTCTTTTAGAAAGCCAAAAAAACCCTGGGTTGGGTCCCTACTATTGCAATTAAATAAATAAAATGTTTTAAAATTTGAAAGCCTAGGAAGACAATGAGAAACACAAGGTGAAACTGAACTTAGGAGAAAGAAAGAAGAGGAAATGTTGGAACCTTTAGATAATTCCCAGGTGTAGTGGATTGAGCATTCTGAGCACTGTGTGCCGTGGCTTTGGCAAGTAAGGTTGTGCTGGGTGTCACTGATAAATCGTGGGACGGGGCACCCAGTGTTGTTTTCCAAAGTAGTCAGAATCTCTTCTGTCCTGTCACTGAGCCCAGCGAGCGTAAGAGGTGACCAGTGGTAGTCGGGCTCAGTTCGGTGGCCAGACCCCACGCATCAGGTGCCCGCGTCCAGCGACTTTTATCCTAAGACTCCTTCTCCCAGCAGGAAGTAGGACCGACTGAAGAAAAGCCAGTCAGTAAGCTTCACAAAGAACACAGTCATCACGCACTGCAGACACTCACTAATGCGCATTTTTAAATGAAGCAAGGGGTAAACCAACATCCCCCCCCCCCATGTACTCCGTAGGGTGGAGAATATTTGGAGAAAGGGTGACCTGTGATGGTAGCAGAAGGAAGCAAACGGTTCCTCATCAGTGGGCTAAGAAATAAGAACAAGTCCGCCCACCTAGGAAAGGGCCGAGAGCCTGGAGCACTAGGTCGGTAAATCACCACCCTCACCTATAAATGACAGAAGCCTTGCAGCTGGCCTCCAACCCCTTTGTGTTCCTCTCTCAGCCTCCCCGCAACTATTTTCGCTGCATCGCTGTTCCCTAGTCCTCCTTTCAGCCCTAAAGAAAAATTTGCTGACCGAAAAACTCATGAATTTTTTTTTTTTTTTTGGTGCCAGGGATCAAACTCAGGCCCTTGCACTTGCAAGGCAGGCGCTGAAGAATGTGAAGTTTTAAAGATAGTCTTGCCTTTTCTCCTTTTTAAGAATACAGTATTTGTCTTAGCTGTCAAATTGTATGATTTTTATGGTGCACAATATGATCCGTTCATAATTTTACATATCATGGAGTGGCTTATGTCAAACTAATGTGTGGCTTATTTCACGTATGACTGTGATAAGAACTCTCACCTTAAAAGCTGTTCCCAGCAGTGTTCAGGGATGCACTGTATTGTCATTGCCTTGGTCACCCTGATGCGCAGGTTACATTGAACTTACTTCTTGTGTTTCACTGAAATTTCGTATCCGTTGCCTGAAATGTGCCCTGTCTTCCTATCCTCATGCCAACCTCAGGTAAGCACCGTTTTGCTCTATGAGTTCTATTTTTTCTTTTCCACATATAAGGGAAATCATGTGATACATGTGTCTCTGTGCCTGGCTTATTTCATTCAACATAATATCGTCCATATCCATCCGTGTTGTCGCTCAGACATCATGACGTTCCATCTTTTTTGTGGCTGCATAGTATTCCACAGTGTACATGCACCTCATTTTCTCTATCCTTTCGTTGGGTGATGACACTTAGGTTGATTCCATCTTTGGCTCTTGTGAATAATGCTGTGGTGAATATGGAGTTGCAGCCGTCTCTCCTCCCTACCTTTGTCATGTCCTTGGGTACAGACCCAGCTGTGAAAAGGCTGAGTCATACAGCCTTTTATAATCATACCTCTATGCTTTATTTTTGAGGCATCTCCATATTTTTTTTCAACAAGGATGCACGGTACTAACTTATACCAGCAGTGTACAAGGATTCCTTGTTATTTTTATCTTTTCAGTAGTGGTCATTCTGACACCTAAGAGGTGATTTGGGCCTTTTCCACCACGATTAGAACTCTGGAGCATTGTTTTGTCTGTTAGGTGGTTCACCCAGGAATGGGTGGGGCTGTAGTTTGGGCAGGCCACTTGCCTAGCACGAGTGAGAACCTGGGTCCCTCTGCAGTGCCATAAACAAAGCAAGAAGCAGTAGCAAAAACGCCTGCAGGCTGATGCCGGTGTCAGGACGCGGCCACTCATCTTGCTGTGAGCCCTTCGGGTCCTCGTGCGTGTCAGGTGTTGTCCTTTGGCTGCTGCGTGATCTGCACACACTTCCGCCCAGCCTCGCCGCGCCTGCTGTCCGGTTTGATGGCGCCTCGTTTGTCTGCCTTTACAGGTGCTGGCGTGCATCTGGGGTCACACCGGAAACGAGGCCCCCGCCGGTATCAGAGCTGGCCCCCGTGGTTCTTTTTTCCTGGTAGTTCTGGTTCGGACCCTAACATTGAAGCCCGTGACCGATCTAGAGCTGCCTTTTCGTCTGGGTGAGGTGAGGGCCTCATTTGCCTGCGTGTGGATGCCCACTTCCCAGTGTTTCCTACGAGACTGCTCCTCCCGCACCGCCTGCTCCTGGCGCCTTTGCCTGGAGCCTGCTGGCCGTCACTGTGGGGCCTCCGGCTGTGCTGTTTTGCTCAAGATTGCTTTGCTGATTCTTTTAAATTTTTGTAGTTCCTTCTGGATTTTGTGATTGTTTTTTCTATTTCTTTGAGAAATGCCATTGGGATTTTGATAGGGAGTGCACTGAACCCGCAGGTCACTCTGGGTCGCATGGGCTTTTCCTTTGCTGTTCCTTTCTGTTTCTTTTTCCATATTGGGGGTGAGGCCCAGGGCTTTGCACAGCTCTACCTCAGAGCTGCATCCCCAGCCCTTTCGTATTTTATTTTCTTTCTTTTTTTTGTGGTACCGGGGATCGAACTCGGGTCCTTGGCGCTTGCGAGGCAGGCCACCGAACCGCTGAACTAAATCCCCGGCCCTCGTGTTTTATTTTCAAAAAAAATTTCACTAAGTTGCCTAGGCTGGCCTTGAACCTGAGACCCTCCTGATTCAGCCTCATGAGCATCTAGACAATTAGAGAATATTAATTCTTCCACTTTATATCCACATCTTTTCATTTACTTGTGTCTTGAGTCTCTGTTGTCAACGTTTTGCAGTATTTATTTATTTATTTATTGTCCTGGGGATTGAACCCAAGACCTTTGCCCTGAGCAGCTATACCTCCAGCCCTTTTTGTTTAATTTATTGATTTGGATTGTTTATTTGAGACGGAGTTTCACTGTGTAGCCCAGGACAGCCCCGAGCTCACGGTGACAGCCCTAGAGCCTGAGTCTGGGGGTCAGGCCTGGTCCTTGGCACTGGCCTGGAGCTTGGACCCTGGTCTAGGCTGGCACCGAGGTCTCCTGGTCATGTGGAGCGTGGCTGTGGGCCTGGGCAGCTGATGCCTGGTCTGGCCCTGAGTCCGCCCTGGGTGCTGGGTTACCCAGAGAGGCCAAGGTGGCAGCGCCTGGCCCAGTGCTGGGGGCTGGAGTGGAGCATGGAGGCTCACACAGTGCCCAGTGTCACCTGCGTCACCTGCGTGCTCAGGGGTAGTCAGGCTCCCTCCCTCCCTGGCCCCAGTGGACGCGGCTTCTCTCCATGTTGCTCTACCTGGGGACATGAAAGCCGAGCTCTTGCGCTCTCACACATGGCCTTCCTAGCTCTCACCTGTCACCCACTTTCCTTAGCCTTGGGAAGGGCTTTTCACCTGGTCAGATTTCTGTCTGCAGATGGGCGGACTGAGTGTGGTACCAGAGATGCGGGGTCGTTGCTGTGACTGTACCTGACGGCATAGTTCCAGAGCCTTTGGGAATGGCTTGTGGGAAGGCTTGAGGCCAAAAAAGTGCAGCTGGAGCGCCTTAGGCGGACCATGATGGGAGATTCTGGTCAAAGCTCACAAGACCAGAAGGCTGACAGAAATCCTGCCAAAAAAGACCCGGCTTGGGAGGTTTCTGCTGGGAATAAGACTGCATGGGCTGTTGGATGCCAGTGTGTGTTATGCCTTGGCAGAAAAGCTTGTCTGCATCTTGTTCATGTCCAGAAACTTTTAAGGGCAGTGGACTAATTAATCTGGCAGAAGAAATTTCAAGGCAGGCTAATGTTGAGGCAGTGACACAGCTACTGTTGGGGGCTTTCAGCCAGATCTGTGAGAATCAAGAGTTAAGAGCCCAGCAGAGTGATTCAAAATGTTATGAGTTTAGCCAGAAAGGAAGCTCCAGTAAAGCTATGACCTGCAAAAATGGGACACAGAAATTGGTCGCTGAACAGACTAGCAAGAAAAAGCCAAGTATATCAGAAGACACCAGAAAAGATGAACTGAGGCCATCACAAAAACCAGCCTGACTTGAGCCTTTGAGGCCTCAGAGTTGCAAAGATGAAAGACTTTGTTTTGAGAAGAGAGCCCCAGAGCACCATGTTCCAGAATGGTGGCAGCCTGGAGAAGTTGTTTCTTGGAAGTTGGTTCAGAGGCCCTCAGCCCCCGCAGCTAAGAGAGGAGGAAGCCCGGCCACTGCTCCAGCCGGGGACAGACCTCGGCGTCATCCACACGCCGCTGCTTTTAGGTGCGTGCAGAATGCAAGCGTTGGGTCAGGAGGCTGCCACCCAGATTTGAGAAGAAGGCCTGGGAGGCCAGGCAGGGGGCCCCTGAGAGAGCAGTGTGTGACGTGTGCGTGTGAAGAGGGAGGTGCCTTGGAGACCGCGGAAGGTTGGAGAAGCCAGGCGTGTGACCGTCTGAGGAAGACTGCAAGGAGGGAGCAGAGCTGGCTCAAGAGAGAAGCCATGGGGCCTTCAGCCGCTGGAAGAGGGCCTTAGGGGCGGAGCCACCCAAACCCTTTGGAGCTCACGTCTTACACAGATTGCCTTGGATTCTGCACATGGAGCTGCAGGACTTCACATTTGTCCTGCTGGATTTTGGGCTTGCTGTGGTCCCATTCCTTTGTATCTCCCTGTTTGTACTTTTTGGGATGGAAATGTCTACCTTGTGCCACTGAATGTTGGAAGTGTTCAACTTTCTTTTCATTTGTACAAGGGCTTGCAGCTAAGAGTTTGCCTTAAATTTCATTTAGACTTGGACTTTCTGGCAATGCTGAAACTGTGAGGACTTGGGCAATTCTTGGAGATAGACTAAATGCCTTTTTTTCTTTTCATAAAGGAATGTGCATGAGTCTTTGGGGGTCCAGGGATGAATGATGTTGGGGTTATGTCCAGATGTCTCCCTAAAGCCTCATCAGGCTGGATCTAGAGTGTGAGATGCTGCGTTAAGGATGTGATTACTAAATCAGTCCACTGATTGGTTTGACACCGCCCCGATCCCAGTAGCCTAGATAAACTATGAAAAGGACAGAAAGAAGCTGCGAAGGTCTCTTCCTTGCTTTTCTTGTGCCCACCATGAACTGTTTCTTCTCTGCCACGCCACCCTGCCCTGGAGCCAGCCAGCCATGGGCTGCAACCTCTACCAACTGAGTCAAATAAACCTTTCCGTGTCTTTTTGTTTGAGCAACGAGAAAAGTAACTCAGAGAGTGGGGAGACGTGTATGTGTGTGCGGGTACTTGTAATTAGAGCAGGTAAGGAGCCTGGAAGCTCTTTGTTCCAGTTTGACTTGAATTCTGGTGCTAGGTTGCTTCTCTGCTTTTTATGTACTCTCCTTCTTTCTCTAAATTCTTTCCAAAGTGAATTGGCCATCCTCCAGTGTCATCCCCTTTACTCTTCAAACCGGGGAAGTTAGAATTTGGGGCACGTGTGTGTGCCTGTGCAGTTAGCTCAGTGACTTGCAGGCAGCTCCCGTGGCAGGCCGGCCGGTGCCTTCCGTTGTCAGGAGCAGGACTGAGCCTGAGGTCGCAGCTCCTCTCCCAGCGGCAGCACGGAAGGCTGTTCTGGCTGAGCTGTTGTCGCCCCATTAATGATTGCTCTGGTAATGAGTTTGCTGAACTAAAACTAAATTTTTAAAAACTGGTGATATTTTATTAATAACCGTGGAACATTCTAGTAAAGAGAATGCTTGAGCTCCCATTCTTGCTCATATAAACAAGACAGGCTATTAGAAAATGACAGATACTTAACAGTTTGTATTATTGTTAAGTCTGCCCTGCGTGTTGTTTTTGACAGTTTTAACTGAGTGCTTTATCCTCATGGCTCTAATTTTTCTTCTACAGAAACTGGCAAACCTCTCTCTTCGTATCCAACAAATTGAAACAACTCTCAACATTTTAGATGCAAAGGTTTGTATTTTTAAAACATTTATAGTGTGAACTTTGATATACGTACAACACCCTCAGTCCTACTTCAGCTGCACTTGGAAATGAATTAAATTTAACTCGCGCATCTGTGAAGTGGTACAGTATGGTGTCCTTAAGGATTTAATATAATTACAGGGAAATAGTGTTTATTGTGAACCATGCACACCGAAACACAGAGGGCGTAACGAGTCACCCCGAGCGCTCAGTCCCTTCCATCCGTGGCTGTTAGAGTAGTGGCCGCTTACTAGCTGCGTAATGTCACGATCACCTAAAACTGCAGCTGTGCAGAGCCGCCTTTCAGGCAGGCTCCACTGCTTTACTCTGCGAACACCTTCAGGGCCAAGGGCAGTGTCGGTGCGGTGTCGGAGGTGGCGAGCGCTGACTATGAAAAGCAGAAGGCCGCTTGTGGAAGACCTAAAGTCTGGCAAATACCAGTAACATGTTTTAACTTTGTTTTATTCTTCCCCTCATTTGTACATTTGTTTTTCCCCCGTTCATAAAGGAAACACTACACTTCTGTGATTCAATCCTTTTAGCAAAGAAAAGACAATCCATAAAAATGTGCCTTTTTTTATATCGAGTAAATTAACTTAAATTTTTTAAATGACCCTAAAATCCTCGTTCTTCAGTACTTACGAGAAGGAAGAAATGAGAGTAGCAGCTTTAGGCTTGCAGGGCTGCGTCTCCTCTGGACTGGTGCAGCTGTGCTTTTCTGACGCCCGCTCTGGGGGGAGACGGGGCTCCCTGGCCTTGCACACTGGCTGTTCTCCCAGCAGTCTCTCCGGCCCGCAGGCTTGGGCCCAGCCTCTGTGCCGAGGAGGATCGGTCAGCAGCTCGCGGTGAGCGCTGCCCTGGAGATCTCCTACCTCGGTGCCCGTTAGCTCTGTCGTGCACCTGCGTCCTGTGGAACGTGTGGGGCGTCCTCGTGGAGTCAGAGCCCACGGTCCGAGGTGCGTTAACGTTATTTTGTCCCACGGCTGCAGGGTTCAGCTCTGAAGTTAGCCAGGTATCTGACAGGCAGGTGTCACTGGGTGTCAGGATAGAGTGGAAGACAGGGTGTGCACAGGCCCGGCCAGTCCAACCCGAGTCCTTAACTTTCAGGTGGACGGGCCGAGGATGTGCCGTTTTTAGGTATGAGAAACCATCCGTCTGTAGTACCAGTTACACACCTTTTCCACACCTTTACACACAGGGTTGCACTGTGTTGCCCAGGTAGGCTCTGAACTCCCGGGCTGCTGGTGCCCCGAGTCGCGGGAATCACCACAGGCCCAGCGCCGCCCGGCACCACGTACCCTTGATGGACAGTGAGAGTTTTCTGCACATCCCAGATAATGAAAACTTAAAGTGTGTGCTGCTGAGCACTTTTGAAAAGTAAAGTATTCTAAGTAAACATCTTTTTACAACAACTGAAAAATATTTTTTTTAAAAAAATATCCCCCTGCACCATCGGTGATAAGGTGGACTCGCAGAGGGGCTGAGAAAGGAGGGAGAGCTGAGTGCAGAGCCAGGGCCGGGGTCTGACCTGTCACCAGCATTCGCTGTGTTTTAAAAATAATTTTCGGGAGAGTAGTTAATAGCTAAATTATATTTGAGAAAAACATTAAGAGTATTTTACTTGCGAATGTCTTTCCAGTTTTGCTTATGACAGAGAATTAAAGATGAGCTGTCACAAACCTGTCCAGAGCGTTCGGGCTCCAGACTTGCTCGTCTCCTCTGACACGAGCGCCCTCTCCTTTCCTCTCTTCAGCTGTCGTCCATCCCCGGCCTCGATGAGGTGACGTTGGAAGCGTCTCCGTCGAGCGTCAGCAGCGTCACACACAGGTCCCATTCTGAAGCCGCTCCGGAGCAGGCCCAGGTATGTCCTCAGGCTCCGGAGACACGGGCGCGTTCTGGGCTGAGCCCAAGTAAGCTAAGGGACAGCTTGGAAGGAGGAAGTTAAAGAAAAGGGTAACACTTTCGTAGCAAGATGGTGATCATTACCACCTTCTCCTAAAACGAGGGATCTGTGAAGGATATTACAAAGGTATTTCCAAGCTGAGGCAGGGGTTCGCTGTGAGTGTGAGGCCAGCCTGGGCTGCATAGCGAGACCCTGTCTCCAAAGAAAAAAAGAATTTTCTTTTTACCTCAAGATTATTCTTTATACAGTGCTCATATATAGTGCTTATATATAGGTTTATGTAAATGTTTTAGATGAATCTGTCTTAGAATATTAATTTTCAAGTGTTTTGAGTGCAATGTATTTTAGAACTTTTAGGCAGTTGTGTTGATCCTCACCCAGTTAAGATTCAAAGAGATTATTAGAAGTCACAGCTAAATTTCTTTTTCCCCCCATGAAATTTATTGGTCCGTTTAAAGCAAACAATACAGTTACACTCATCGTTAGGATCTCGAACCTTCGCATGATATGTCTTGGTTCTTATTTGTTCCCCATACCCCTGCCCTCCTGAATTTCTTAATTTATTTTGCAAATTCAGATTCACCTGTTGTATCTCCGACAGTTTTATTCTAAAATTGGGCATTAATTCATTCAGAGGATTTACCAAGCTCTGTTGGCTTCCTCCACTTAAAAATTGTAATAAAGTTTTGTCACTCAGCTTTAATAAAATAACTGTTCAGCGCATTATTACGCATTCCTTCTTCCTTGTTCTTGGTATGTGGTATGTAAAATATTATGAAACGAGCGTACCTTTTGCTTTGCAGAGTTTCCATTGATGCTACGGACAATTCTCAGATATTTTTGCATTAAAAAAATCACCCATTTGTCACTGCCACTGATCTATATGTGAATCAGAAACTGAAAGTCTGTATCCTGGTTTTCCTGCAGCTTTAATTTCACGGTTCAGATCGTTCGTTCTTCTCAGTGAGACGTCCAATTACCCCGCTAGGGTTACCTTGGGAGTGAAATGAAGGGCAGTTGAGAGACGAGCGAGGCTTTCACAGGTCGGTCACCGGGGACGTGAGCTCCCGTGGCCCTGAGCCCTGCAAGGCTGGGGTGTCGCCCTCGCTCCACACGTCCTGCTGCTCTGTGACTTTGCGGCCGTAAATCTTCTAGAAACACACTTAGAGCTTGTTTGTATTTTTTTAATTGAATGAACAGTGTTTTAGACTGTTTGCACTTAATTATATGTATATATTCGTGTGGGAGTGTACTCACTGGTATAACATTAACAGTACAGTGTGAGAAACCAGAAAGATTTGGGGATGTTTTATTTGCTTCAGAGTTTTTGACAGATTTAGCTTATGTTTGAAAAATCTGAGGAAAACCTTTAATGTGACTCACATTCATGTCCTAAAGACCATAAAATTTTGAGGATATCTATTAATTTATCTGCATTTTAGATGGATAGATATAAAATTTATTTTACTTGTTAAAGGAATCCCTCTTAACATGTGAAGATACTGATATTCCCAAAAGTAAATTTATTCTGAAAGTCGAGTTTGATAGAAAAAAATGAAATGCTGTGTATAAGTGGTCTTAGCTTTGCACCTCAGCTAACATGGTTCCATGCAGAGAGAGAGCTGCCTGTATAATAGGTGCATTTTCATCTAGAAAAAACATCATCCCCAGTGTATTTGTAAGAAGTGTTTGGTGATTAATCTTAACTGCTCTTGGATAGTATTACCATTAATAGTACTTCTGTCAGTGGCTAAAATGTACAAAACTAAATAGTTTCATTTGAAAAGCTACGCAGTGCTTCCTAAAAAGTGAGAGTGGCCATGTCTGCTTAGAGTAAGATGGTGTAATGCAGGAGGAGCTCAAAGCCAGGCATGGTGGCGCACACCTATAACCCCAGCACTGGGAGGCTGAGGCAGGAGGATCTCTGTGAGTTCCAGACCAGCCTGGGCTACATAGGGAGTTCCACATCAGTCTCAACTACATAGTGAGACCCTGTCTCAAACCCCCTCACCCCCAAAAAACAAACAAAAAGGAGTTCAGTAGCGTAGACGGTAGCTACACAGGAAACCCATTCTCTGTCTGTTAGAGTTGTGCAATTGAGCAAATAGTTTCACTGGCTTTATTAAAAGTTTTATTAAAGTAATAGATCCACATATACCACATGTTTTGTCATCCTGGATATAAGCAAAACAAAATTTAAAATTTTAATGCCATGAATATATTTGCATTTTAAGGAACGGTGTTCTTGGTGTTCCAGTGTAACTTCCTCTGGTGTCATATTTAACTGTCCACAGATATTTAAAACTGTATATCCCATAATTGAAGTACTGGTATTTAAATTTAGAAATATGACCTCTGATATCTATTGCCTTGTAATTATAAAGAGAAGCATCTAAGTAACACGACGGACCCCTTTTGGGAACTGTCTGAAGATTTACGCAAAATATTCTCTACAGCCCAGCAATGCACAGGACTCTGGAGCCCAGGAAAGTGAAGCTTTGTCAGAAAGTACCGTGACTGTGGCCGAGGACCCCAGATACGCCAGATATCTCAAGATGGTTCATGTGGTAAGTTGGCTCAGGCTGTCCTGTCTGTGTGCAGCCTCGTGTAAACGTTTCCAGTCTGAGAAAACTGCTAAACGGAGTGACCAAGTTTTCTATCTCTTCTTTCCTGTTTTGAATCAATACCCTGATAAAAAGTAACCACAGGTCAAAGTTTTCTCCTTAAAAATAAGTACACTACGCCCGGGATTTAGATTTAGCTCAGTGGTTCCGCCGCCTGTCTCGAAAGTTCAAGGTCCCAAGTTCAATCCCCAGTACCAAAAAAAAAGAAAGAAAAAAGAAAAATAATACACTAAATTACCGTCGATCTGTGTAACTTTTTTTTTTTTGCCCTGCCCAAGTTGTAAATCTTGGATGTTTGAAAGAGAAATGGAAGCGTGCTGTGCATATGGTAAATCATGTGACTGGAAATGAATTCTCGTACACTAGCACAAATAATGTTCTTCAAAAATCTCCTTTATTCTGCTGTCATCTGTCAGTGATTTGTTTATAGAAAAGAATGTAAGTCTTGTTGCCATGTAAGATAGTGCTTTTACTGTTACATAACTTCAGAATTCGTATTTTTCTCCAAAATTATGGCATTTCCTGTTAAGTATAATAGCAGAAGTTAGAAGTTAGTTTCTTGTCGTGTACACAGTCCTACTACAGGGGGAAAAAAGCTAGCTGTATGTCATTTTTATGTTAATCAAAACATGAACAATTGGAATATTCTGTCATCGGGCCAAAGCAGCACTAATAAGGAAGACTAGAAACCAGAATTGTTCTACTGTCCCTGGCATATTTCTCACCAAAATAACTTAAGAGCGGACGCTGATCTTTGACACCCATAAGGAGCACGTTGTCTAACTCAGAAGCTGCAGGGTAGCAGTGCGGGAAGAGAATCTGCATGAACTTTCCCCACTCAGCGGAAGAGCACTTGTCACTTTTGTAACCCTCCTTCGGCAGTTAGTGCCCTGGCTGCAAGTTTCCGAGAAAAGTAGACTTTGGGTAAAAATACATAAAGTTCCTTAGTTAATAAAGGAGAGTCCACATGAATGTGCACCATAACAAGTACAGTCTTAAGGCTACAACCCAAGAAAGCAGAAGCTTGAAAGATAGGTTGGAAAACGGAATCTTCCAAAGAGAACCTTTAAAGTGATCCATAAAATCCTCTCTAGAAGACAGGGAAGTCTGCTCAGTGAGTCTGGTCAGGGAAGATGGCGCCTTGGGCAAGTGTCACGCGGTCTGTCCCCTCACCCACGGTTTCACCCTCTGCTCTCGGTGAGCCACGGGCACCCTCCACCACAACGCTCTTAAGTGGAGCATTTCAGAAATCGGCCACTCCTAAGTGTGAAGGTGCAGCCATTCTGATGTGGTCCCGCTGGGCCAAGTCAGCCATCTGTCGGGAAGCCAGGCCGTCTGTCACTCGCACGGCCTCCAGTGTTGGGACTTGTGGCCTAGACCAGTGATGGCAAACCTTTCAGAGCTGCAGCACCCGTGCCCTGGTTTCACCCGCAGGGGCCTAGACCGAAGAGATATTCTGATAATGACCTGTATTCTAAACTATATAATAATACTATCAAAACTTTTCTTTTAAATAGTTAAGAGAATAAATGTGACTGTTACAAAACACATGACCCTAATCCTCCCGTGGCCCTAGGCCCAAACTCCAGCCCATTCCTGCTTTCTGCCCAGCACTTTGCTGTGTGAAGCTCCTTTCCTGCTCTCCGCCCGCCACCGCCCTGCATCTTGGGCGCTGGCCTTGCTGTTCATTGTTACGGGTTGTGGCTCGTGTGCAGCGGTAGTCTGCGGGGTGATTTTCAAGAAGAAAGGAGAGCCGTGTTTTACACTGCCCCTCAAAACTGGAAGTTCATCTGGTTAAATCTCACTTCCCTGTTTTTAGTTTATTGTGCCAGCCTGAAGCCCAGAGTCTTATTGCCCAACTTTTCTTTCATCTCCCTGTCCTGAGTTCCATCCTCTCATCACCCAAAACCACACCCCTTCCCCGCGGAAGCTCCCGCCTCTCCGTCTCTGAACCACCCTTCCCTCCTCTTCCTTACCCATGCCCGCGTTCTGCTCATCCGTCCCTTCTGACCATTGCGTCTCCGAACCCTCCCAGATTTGGCCGCAGGAACACGTAAGGCTGGCGGGGACCATCTTCCTCCACTGACCTCTGCTGCGCTTCTGCAACTCGTTACGGAGTTTGTCCCTTGAGACCTCCGTCTGTGATCGCCCTATGCATTCTGCCTCCTGGTCGGAGGGGAGCCTGTGCGGAACAGTGTCTCGTTAAGCGCAGTTCCCTTTCGTACCTGGCCCGTAGAGGTTCCCTCTCAGTGTTTTCAGTGGGCTGTGTAACCCTGCGCTGCAGGTCTCCTTCCCAGCTTATGTCACCTGAGATCGTACAGATATGTTTCTGTTCCTTTGTGTTACTAATTTGAAATATTTGGTAGGACTCAGCGAGGAGCAGAGCAGTGCGACTTTCCCTCAAGGTTGCATCTGCTCGTCGTATTCTGTGGATTAAGACAGACCCTATAGCAGTAAGCACCCTGTCTGTTAGGTCTGTCATGCATGACTGTTCGAATCCGAACCGGAAGAACAGATGACAGCGTGGCCGAGGTGAGAAAGTCCTCACGGAAGAGGACCTGCTGAGACCCGCTGCGACCCATTCCACCTCACCGCTGATTTGGGACGTGCTCGGCCCTGTGAGTGTCTGTACTCCAGGGCACTGTCCCTTTAGGTTTCCTGTGTCAAGTCTCCCGGTCATCTGTTGACGCATTTCCTGAGGACAAGCAGGGTTCCAGGGAGTAGAGATGGAAAGAGAAACACAGGTGACCGCAGGCCCTCAGGAGCGGCTTAACTCCAGCTAATTCTAGAGGGGTCTTCATTACAAATCGCCTTCTCAACACCCCTGAAAAATTTCACTTTCCTGGAAAGATTGTCAGTTTGATTAAAATACCCACTTTTTCTTCGCTTCAGAGAGTGGTGGCAGTTCTCTTGCTTATCCAACACTTACCATTTAATTTGGGTGTTAAAGTAGAGAGACTAATACCGGCAGAATGTGAAGTTCTGCTTCTGCTGAGACATGCTCTCGGATGCATTACTGTAGCTCCTTAAAGCGGGGATCTAGAAGCCTGTATTCTGCTGTTCAGGAAATGTTTGTGGTAACAAAAAGGAAGACAGCCTGGTCTCGAAACACCCGCCCATAAGGAAAAAGCTAATATATTTATGCCAAAGAGTGAAAACCTATACCTACCATCCTGAAAATCACCTCCGTACACCCCGAAGGGGATCAACACGACCACAAGTCTCACGCCTCCCACAGACAGCGCTGTGCCTGTTTGTATTGTTATCCGCTGCGCGGCCTCTCGGTCCGGCCCTAGCCCTCTGCTGCGTTCCTTCCCCGTGTCATGTTCTGCACTCAGCAGCATCTGGGGACTGCCGAGCCCCTGGGCCATCTCCCATTTCCATCCTGGGTTGCTTGTAGGACCCTTCATCTTCTCTACTGAGACAAACGGTAGAAAAGCATTTCTCAATGTTTTCTCTAAAATAACGCGCTGCAGTTTGCAGACCACCCATAGAGCGATCAGACGGGAAGACCCAGAAAGTCCCACGCGTTATGAATACACGCGTAAATGTTCGGCATCCTCGCTGTCAGGATGACAATCTTCTTTTTCAGCTTCCTTCATCCTGGCTGCCTCCTGGAGTGTGTTGCTTTTATAGTGGCCCTGCCTCATCTGTCACATACCTGTAAATCTATTTTAGAGCCTCATAATTTAGTCTAACGACTGTGAACCCCTGTGAGCGGGAACGGACAGTCTTTCACTGGTATCACAGTTACCAGTTTGCTGAGCAGTACGGGCCACTGTGCCTCTGGGGTCCATGCCTTTCTGGTACACCTGGGTCACTGTCCGGAGGGTTTAGGCTTCCGGAAAGCCGTGGTGGCTCGGGAGACAGTGCGGGCGCCCTCCCGGACTCCTTTGCTTCTCACAGCCCCGCGTGAGCGTGTTCGGGTCAGGTCACCTCTCAAGGACCCGGTTCCCTCATGTGTAATATAAGACCAGAAGGCCCTTCTAGACTGACGGTCTATTAATGGAGCCTCAGACGTGGAACACTTGCCAGCCTTTTCTGATTTGTGTTTCCCCTTTTTCAGCAGTTTTTGCCCAAGCGTTTTCGTGAGTGAGCCCGTGTGTCCCCAGCACGGCCAGCGAACACGGATTCTGTCTCGGTTGTCACAGCAGTGCGCACTGCTCCCCGACCTTGCCTGGAATTGTGCACCCCGACCCCTCGTCCAGCGCTTCCCCCTGGTGACTGGCAGAGCTCAAGGACGCCTTTGCCAGTAATAAATCGGGCATTGGAAAAGTCTGACTTCCACATTAAGGAGCTAATGACTTGTATTTTTGAAAAACCAATTTGGCGAAAGTCTCTTCAGACACCCGGGCTTTTTTAAGCTGTTTTCTTTGGGCTGCTGGGGATGCAATCGAACACTGGTTCTGGCGGTCCCGGGCTCCGGGCTCCTGTCGCGGACGGTGGCTGCCGGCCTGGGCGGGGATCTGCTGACCTCTGTTACCTAGGGCAGAGTGGCTGCGCTCCTGCCTGTCCCTCTAGGCGTGGTTACCGAGGGAGGAATTTGCAATTGGAGACGACCTCTTTGGGAGAAGCCAGCTCTCTGCCGTCCCGGGTTAGGTCCTTGTCACCCATCTGCAGGAGGAGTCGGACACCAGGCAGCCGCGAAGAGCGTCTGTGCAGGCGCAGTGGAGCCGCATGTGAAGGCGACAGCGCGTATTTCATTTGTGTGTGTATCAGAATCAGTGTTTTCTGAATACGTGAACTTTGTGTCTTTTGCTTTTTGGTTTTTTAGCACTGAGGAGTGAAGCAGGGGCTTCACTGAGCAAAATCCCCAGCCCCTGTTTTATTTGTTTATTTGAGACAGAGTCGGGGTAAGTTACTAAGTTGCCCAGGCTGGGACCAAACTTGCAATCCTCCTGCCTCCCAGAGCACTCGCTGGGACTTCAGTCCATGTGCTGCCGGAAGCGGGGACAGAGTGCTGGGGTTGCAGGCACAATTTTGTTCAGTGTTTAGCTTTACACTCCTTGTCCGATGACTTGATTCCCCTCACGTATGAATGCAGATAAAGATGCAAGGGAACATTTGTCATTTAACTGACAGTGTAGTTTAGCTGACTCTGGAAGTGTTTTGTCCACGAGGTAAAGGAAGACACACAGGCCAGCCGAGGCGGCTGAATGGTCCCGTGAGTCCGGCCAGGTGGAGCTCGGGTGCAGTGTTACCCATGCCCTGCCGTGGCCGCATAGCCAGAGGACCGAGAAACACACGTTTCTGTCACACTTGTGGCAGAGAACTGCCCGAGTTACTGAGGGAGCTGGCCTCTAAGGGGACCATGGGTGCGGAATTGCTATGTCAGTTTTTCGGAGTATGACTCTTCCCATCTTTCTGGCTGCCCTTAGAACCTTCTGTGTGTTACCTAGAACATTGGGGAGCTCAGGAAATGTGTTAAAGTATGTATTTGCCCTTTTAGATATTTATTCTTTTTTAAAATTTTCTGTTTGTTTTGTTTTTTTGAGACAGGGTCTTATCACCTAGTTGAGGCTGGCCTTGAACTCAGTGTGTAGCCCAGCCTGGTCTTGCATTTATGCTGATCCTCCTGCCTCAGCCTCCTAAGTACTATGATTACAGGTGTGTGCCACCACACCTGGCTGAAAAAAGAAAACTCATACTGTATATGTTTGCTAGCAGTAACCAGTGACTTGCTAGTTCAGGTTCTACGTTTCTTGCTTTTCCTGATGTGTAATAATGACAGGAAGTGAGAGGGCACTGCTAAGTGATTTTGTTGTCAGGATCTATTCAGTAATATTTTATGTGTCTGCCTTTATTCTCCATTTATTTTTCTTCACTGGTGTCACCGTGGTCTTACAGCTCAGAATAGTTGGACACTGACGTCACATCCTCCATCGCAGCTGTCCGTAGATGGCATCCCCTCATACGGGAGTTCGTTGGAAGCAGCTTGCTCCAGGCACTGGTCCTCACTGTAATTATTTCTATTGAAAAAGTCTCTGGGAAATGTATTTGGAGTTGTGACCCACAGGAACGTTTGGAATTCTGAGTCACATTTAAGAACAGTCACACACCAACAGACCAGTGTCCGTACACCCATGCCAGTCTCCATTAGAGCTGCAGATGGATATTTGGCCGCGGTACACTTGAGTTCTTTGTTCTTTTATACTCAGATGAGTGGGCATTAATTTTAATTAAAAATAATTTCGAGGGAGAGTAAGTGAAACATGAGAATTGAAAATGCAAACTAATCTTTAGAAAGTAATGATAAATTTAGTATGCTAAATTCATCAAATCAGTCTTAAGTATAAAAAGTGTGTTAAGTGTATTTCTTCAAGAACTTAATAAGAGAATCATAATATACTTTTTGGGAACATTATCACTTTTGGAAAATTAACTCAGAACTGACTATTCTGTGATTTAAACTAGTACAATCATCTTTATAATCAATTATTACTAAGAATTGTATGCTTTATCACTTTTCTTTTGAGACAAGATCTCACTGTGCAGTTCAGGCTGGCCTTGAACTCACTATGTAGCCCAGATGGACCTCAGACTAGCAGGAATCCTCCTGCCTCAGCCTCTCTAGTGCTAGGTTCACAGGCATGCACCACTGGGGCCTGGCCATTTTTTTAAAACCACTTTTATTGCTGTTTGAAGGTATTTCTTTAAATCCTCTAGAATGATAAATGCAGTAATGTTTTCAAAACCTGAGCAGCAGAACATCTGAACTTACTTCATGCTTAGCTTGAGTAGCAAATTCCAAAGCAATTTCTTTCTTTTTTTTTTTTTTTTTTTCCACCAAGGCTCAAACTCAGGACCTTGTGCTTGCAAGGCAGGCACAAGGCCACTGAGCTAAGTCCCCAGCCCTAAAGTGATCTCAGTAAAAATTCTTTGAATTAGCCGGGTGTGGTGGCTCACGCCTATAATCCCAGCACTTGGGAGACTGAGGCAGGAGGATCCCTGTGAGTTCGAAACCAGCCTGGGCTACATAGTGAGTTCCAGGTCAGTCTCACTACATAGTGAGACCCTGTCTCAAAAACAAAACAAAACAAAACAAAAAAAATTCTTTGAATTCCTAGAAAGTAAAAGTGTAAAATTTGGAAAATTCACAGTAACGCATGTTTCCAAAACCAAGAATCAGGATACATACTCATGATGGGCCTCCCAGTGCAAACCTTTAAAATCCTGGTTACTGCTTTTGCGTTATAATGAAGGGAAGGAAATGAGTCTTCCAATTACTCTAAAATCAAGAAATAGAATTGAGGGAACACCTGTGCACCTTCGGTCATTAAGGTTGGGTGTTTGCTAGGAGACAAGTGTAATTAGCAGGGAGGAAGGAAACCTGACGCAGCTGTGTTGTAAGCGGTCCGTCCCTAACAGTAGACCCTGCGTTTCTGACATAACTCGCGTAAGGTTTTTCTTCATAGGCATTCAGAGTACCCTCTGTTCCTTATTCCTAAAAGGCACAGACAGAACTGCCCAAGTGCATTTATTTTATGAATGAATTACAGTAATTACAGTAATGGACCTAGCGGGCTCCTGCGGCCCTGATCCTGGCTGGTATCACTTTGCCCATTTTTCATGCAAGCTGTTCCTTCATCTTTAGGCAGAACTGACAGTATTTTTTACGTCAGAACTCATCCTTGGAACAGAGATAATTTACTGCAATTTTCATAGAAACCACGGTGTATAGTGCTAGTCAAGATTTGTGAGCCTCTTTTTGACCCACAAATCATTTCAATTAACATGTCACAGTGAAGAAGAGAAATTTAAGTCAGTTTTGTAGCTTTTCATTGAAAGCTTTGGAAGGAAAAAGAGCATTGAGCCTTTTTTTTCCTCCTGTGTTCAGCAAACAGTTATCTATCATGTATAACATCTTCTCTAAAAAATGTATCTCAAGTATAAATTTATAAATGTCACCTATATTGAAAATAGCGCTGCAGGGCCCGGGACCCAAGTTCAATCCCCAGTACCTAAATAAATAAATAAATAAGTAAACTAGCGCTGTAGAAAGTCAAAAGGCAAAGTTACAGTTGAATTCACCTCACAAAGTTGAAGTACAGAGAGCCGGACTGGAAGACTGGCTGCTCGGTCTAAACCACAGATCTCAGTCCCACCCATCCTCCATGCAGGTGATCCTGTCCACCTCTCAACTCATTTGGTCTTTGTGTGTGTGTGTGTGTGTGTGTGTGTGCGCGCGCGCGTGTGTATGTGTGGGATGGAACTTGGGTCCTTGCGCTTGTGAGGCAGGTGCTAGAACCACTGAGCTGAATCCCCGGCCCTGGACCAGAGTTTTAGCTTCCTGTTTCTTTGTCCTCGAAGCCTATTATAATTCACATTAAAGTCGCCTCCTGGAACAGTAGCGCTCTCAGGGGTGTGGCCCGGGAAGAGGGTTCTGTGTTTCCGTGCATGGTTCTAATCCATCTCATATTTAGAATGCACTGAAGGATCTCTTTTTATCTGAACTTTCATAGGCTAAATGTTGCTAAGCCATAGTAGGAAGCACCACAGTCCCGACGATAGGTACGGAGCGGGGCCTGCGCACAGCCGCCTCGCTTTGGGACCTGTCCCCGAGTGGCCCCTGACGTCACTGCCAGAAGTGAGGGTCTCTCCTCCTAGAATCGTCTTTTCCTGAGCATTTTTAAAAAAGTAAATAAGGATGAACTCTGGTGAAGTAAAATTTTCTGATTTAGAAAAACGAAGGCTATGGTTAGTGATGACCTATCTTAATTTGGCAAGATCTGTAGTATTTCTGTAGTCTTTTCTGTAAGAAACATAAGGTCTTTAACCTTGAAGGCTTTCATGTTTGTTCTTATGCTTGCCTGGACTTAAACTCAGATTTCAGTAGGGAATGTAAAATAAAACCTGAAATTGTTGGGGAGAGGAATAGCTGGACAAATTATGTACTTATTCTTTAAAAAAATGAGATGTGTATTACATATGACAAATGATTTAGAGACCTGTACATTTCTGAGTGTGTGTTTTTCTCTTTAAGTGAACTCCTAGCCCATCTCAAAGAGTCAGCTTAGAGATCACCTCTGGGGTGACTGTGTCCCCAAGCACTCTGATGGCCTGAATCTAACGTTGCCCCAGCACAGGCCTCTGTTGTCACCGTGACATTGGACACTGAGGTGCAGGGTTGTGGGAGCAGAGTTCCACCACGGACGATAGGACTTGCCGCTAGCCACCCCTGAGGGTCCCTGCGGCCGGCAAACACGCGAGGGGCAACTGCAGAGGAGCCTCAGGGGTGTCTGAACAGCGTCCCCCTCAGGAGCCGCCCTGCCCTCGTGCTGTGAGAGAAGGCGCAGCACAGTGCGACCTGACTGGCCCTGCTCCCCCTCTGCCCTCAGAGGTGAGGGGTCAGGATATCTGAGGAGGTTCAGAGATGAGATGTGGGGGTGAGATGTGAGGAGGTGAGCAGGACGTCTGATCTGAGGACCCCTCCTAGGGGTCGGGATGATGTAATCAAAGCCATCATGTTCGGGTCTCCGCACCCATGGAGACAGTGCAAAGAGGGGTGCTGACGGGCACCGCAGGCCGTATCTATCATTTGTGTATCAAATGAGTTTTCAGGTAAATTTGATTTCTACCTCATGAATCCTTAATGTTTTCATGCTCTTACCTTGAATGTAAAATTCTCACACTGAATATTTTTGCAGCTCAGGACCCTGCTCCAGTTGTCAGGCTTCGTGTTGGTACTGGGGTTGGGAAGGTGTAAGCTGCTCAGTGCGGGCCCTTTAACTCGGTTTGATCCCTGTGCCCAAGTGGTATCCAAGTGGAGCAGGACCATTTGCTTATTAAAAGAACATTAACGTGGCTAGAAGTCTGTTAGAATTAGCTCTGGAATCTTTATATTTATTTGAAGGGACATTCATTTATATAGCTAATTGTTCATTGTGTTGCTCCAGCTAGTGTTTTAATTATTTGAGTTACCAGTGTTTTCTTTAGGAGTGTAAGAGAGAGAAAATGACCTCTGCTTTCTGTACAGCAGAATTAATAGTGAATAGCCTTGAAGAGTTGAATTTGGACCTGTGTGGTATTGGATAACAGTAATTCCATTAAGTCAGTGTACAGTGGAACTTTACAGATTATTTCAGTGCTTTGCACTTATTAACATAAAAGCAAAGTAAGAACGATTTTCAGTAACGAGGCACCTAAAGCCTTGTGTTGGGGGTAATTGGAGCCGGGAAGGCGGCCTTGCTAATTCTGAATTCCTATCTTACGTCTCTTACTCAGGGTGTTCCGGTGGTGGCGATCAGAAACAAAATGATATCAGAAGGACTGGACCCAGATCTGCTTGAGTAAGTAATTTTTCTAACTCTATTCTTGTCAAGGTATTGAATATATCAGTTATAATAAAAACACTTCACAGTCTCTTTTCTCCTTTGTAGTACTTTGTATTTGACAAAGCCGTCTTCATAAATAATGTCTACATTTCAGAAATGTTCTGTGCCACTAACACCAGCTCTTCCACAGTTTAGGAGCAGTTTCAAGAGATCAGTGATGAATCTAAGTATCCAAAGGAGCCAGAATTTCATGGCAGTCTTTTTTTTTTTTTTTTCCATGCTACCTTTTTCAAAGGAGCACTGTATCATCTACCGACATTTCACTTTAGGTTTCTGTGTGTAGGAAATTTATTCTGTCCTGACCTGGTAAGCCAGATTGAGAAATCAAAAGAGCAGAAACTTATCCTAGGTCCATGTTGATGGTTGTGAAGCTAGATGCCAGTTAGTGTGAGTTTTTTACAGTACTTTTTGAGAAATGCTAAAAAATAGTAGCTTAGAACTTTGATGATAATTCATTCCATTCCTAGCAAATCTGGCTCCGTGGCTCACCCTGGACAAAACGAGTGCTAACGGATTCCTCCACACTGTTCTATCTTGCGAGTGCCTTCGATGCTCGTCCAGAGGCTTTTCCATCGGGTTCCAGTGGGTCCCGGAGTGGTCCAGGCGTTCCTGCCAAACTAGGACCGTGCTTCGTATTATCTGTCAGCCCTTGGCACTTCACAAAGGGAGGTGAACCCGTGGAAGGGTGTTCTTGTAGTGTATCCTCCAACACGCAGAGTAGGATAAGAACGTTGCCGCGTGAGCAGGACCAGAGCTCCCGCACAGGCGTGCATGAGCGAGCCTCCAGGTGGTTGGGGCGACTGGCCTGGCTGGGAACTTGGAGCTGAGCATCTCTGGAGTATTTGACGCTGGTTCTGGAAATTGTGTCTGACACCGAAAACCAGGGACTTGTGACATGTATTTTAATGTGTGTCGAACACTGAGTTCGTCCGGTGCTGGTACTCACTGGGATGTATTTGCATTTGCCTTTGACCTCTGTTTCTTGGGGAAATACACGGTAGACTCCCAGAGGGCTAAGGTGGGCTTTACAGTGGCGCTGTCTCTCTCTAGAGAAAACATAAGGAATGCAAAGTCGGTGCCCTAGAAGGGCACATGCGTAGGGTGGCCAGCCTCAGCCTGCAGGCCCAGCCTCAGTCCCATAACTCAACCAGTGATTCATGCTCACAAACCAGAAATCACCCTTGCTCCCGCCCTCTTTCAGACCCGTCCTGCGTCAGTCAGTGATTTTCTCACTGAGTGTGGGAGCAGCTCTCCTACCTCGCCACAGGCCTTCGCACACGTTGCGTTTCTGGCCTGGATTATTACAGGAGCTCTGATTCGTTCTCCAAGCCGTGCGCTAAAGCCGGGTGGATGTGTTCACGCCTCGTTCCTCCTTCCGGCTTCACACGTATCCTGACACCTGACCGTCACGCGCACTGCATCAGCCCCGGGCCCTCTGGAGCTCACGTGTGCCCGTGTCCTGCAGCCACAGCAGACTGCGTGCAGTCCTCCGTGGGTATCAGCTTCCTGCTCCCTTGGGTGTCTTTGAATGTTTTTGCTGCTGACTCTAGAACCCCTGCCCGCATCTCACCGCCTGGCCAGTTTCTCATCCTCCAAGAATCCTTTCAGCATCACCGCTTTCAGAAGCCCTCAGGTGACGGTGACTCTCGAGCGCCCATCGCCCTGATCTCCCGGGTAGGTCCAAGCGTGCGTCACGGTCTGTGAACGCTGAGAAGCATCCCGAGAGGTGGTGCCCAGTCTAGGGCGGAGTTCCGGGAACGGCGCACAGTCTTCCGGCAGAGCCGGCAGCGCTCGCTGGTGACCCGCTACCTCAGCAGCACAGCCGGGGACACCAGGACGGGCAGGGTGGGCGGTTCCAGCACGTGGTGCTGCATCTGATGACCTTGTTCTCAGAGGACTCTGGTGCCTCGGGACCAGGTTCACGTGGAGCTGGGGAGCCCGGCTTCGGGAGGGGAGTGAGGTGATGAAAGGGCGGGGCAGCCACAGCCAGCCCGGGGCGGCTGCGTTTGCATCGAGGTCTCGGGTGCACGGGAAGCCTCGTCCGGAACTTGCAGGAGAGTGTTGTCTCCTTTCTGCTTTTAAAAGTCTAAACATGTCCCTGCTTTTTACTGCGTCAAGTAGGAACAGACTGCTGATTGGTAGAAAAAATCCTAGATCCGCTGGCACAGCACCTCACACAGCCAAGGTTACCGCAGGATACACGGTGACCCGCAAATGCATGGCTGTCTGATTGATTTGTGTGCATATATTTGGAAGCTAAAAGCGCAAAGACAGTGCGCACGGTAAAGGGAAGGAGCCTGGCAGTGTTCCTAGAAACTGACATCAAATGCTAGAAAACTGAAGAAGATGCTTGATAATTACTAAATATTATTTGATACTCCTAAGTGGTGATTTTAAAAGGCCAAGTCTTTTATTTTTTAAAGTAACAGTAGTTCTTCTGGGACCAAGAATTAGTCTTGTTTTGTTTGTAAAAATTAGTTTCAGCATGCCTAGAATCCCAGCACTCAAGAGGCTGAGGCAGGAAGATCACAAATTCAAGGTCTGCCTGCCATACATCATGAGTTCAAGCGTGGCCTGGACTGCACAAGGAGACCCTCAGAGCCCCCCTCTGAAAATCTTTTTGAAACAAAGAAGATATAGAACACCCTTGTTCCTCTCATACTCAGAAATTTAAGGAAAACTTAACTGTTGGAAAAGTTTAATTCACTTTGGTCCAAAGTTTAATCTTTACGTTTCCATTCGAAAATGCAAAATGGGTAAATCATGTTTTGAAATTTCTTTCAATCAACACCTAGATTTTCTTACCAGGAAAAAACTTTTCCTCCCTTATCCTGTTGTGCACTCTTACATCTGTGTCCCAGAGTTAGTTGCTGTTACTTCCTGGTAATGACTACTTTGGTGACTCTGAGCTAAGTTAATTGGCGTCCACACTGCTGGCTGGTCAGAGACAGAACCCATGACAGCCTAGGCTCAGAGCAGCCTGAAGACGGTGGTCCCCTTGCCGGGGTTGGATTCTGCCTGGCCGCCTTCTAGCACGAACCTGGCTTGATGTCCGGCCCCTCGGCCTGTCGGCTTCCTGCCCTCATCAGTAACAGGGAACCGAGGTGCTTTCGCCTCTCACAGAATGGCTGAGGCTGGGTCAGCCCAGAGACAAGCGCTGCAGCTCTGATGGAGCCGGAAATGTCCAGTGAATGTCAGCTGTGGCTTAGGAGCGCTTTGACAGAGGGACACGCAGCGCAGCAGCTCTAAACTGGTTTACGCGGCCTTCCAGCACAGCTTGTTTATCCTCCCACGGCGGCCTGTACACGGTTACGTTTCCAACAAGGACAAATTTCACCTGCATGACACTATATTCTGTTTTCTCAAACAAAATCCGTATCTTTAACTGCGGTAAAGAACAGAATTCTGAAGCTGAAATTCAGTTGGTCACACCTTTAGTTTTATTGGGAGGGTGCAGTGTGTAGCATGTTGATTTGGCTAAAGAAAACCTGTACTGGAGTTCCAGCTGGTCCCCAGACCGGACGGAGCCGGCCGGGCAGGCTGCGGAGACCCCCTCCACTGCTCCACCTCAGCCTGCCTGTCACCGCGTGGGCGGGACGTCTCCGTGCTACACGGAAGGTGCCAGAAAGAAGGGAGGCTCGTTCTGCAGGGCCTGTCCACCGCTCCTGCCCTCTCCTCACCGACCAGCGTCCTACTGTACCCCCACACTGGGCCAGAGTTTGCGTGGGGAGTTCCACAGCTGGCTCATTCCTGCTGGCAGACACTAGCTAGAAAGTGCAGGGCAAGTAAAAATAAGACCAAGAACTCGTGAACAGGACATGTTTGGAGACCTTGCTACACGCTGGAGATGGACGAGAAACTGAGGAGGAGCTCTGCCCAAGGCCTGTGTGCTCCACACCGCAGACTGCTACAGCTTTTACAACCCCAGAGGTTTCATGTGATCTGCTCGTCTTCAGGAACCTTACTGTTCTGCTCTCGCCTTAAGTATACATCCTGTTGCACCGCGTAGAGCTCTGACCACTAACAGACAAGGGTTGTGGGACCCCGTGACTCTGCGTATGACACTGAAGACGTGGAAAAGTACCCGACTGATAATTACTGCACCCTGTAGTCTTACCAGCGTTTTCAGTATTAATCTGTTTTAACTGCTTTAATATAAAGAAAAATATTTCCAAGTACTTTATCTACATAATTAGATATTTCCCCAAAGAATAATTATTTGGTTTTTTGTCCTCGAAGTGCCTATGGTTTTAATAACAGATATAAATCTTCCTTTGATGGAAAGAAACTGAACCAGCAATATCCGTGTTTGAGGGGTCGCTTCATGCTCAGGGCTGCGGAAACCGACTCAGACTAGTTTCGGCAGAAAGGAGCTCCTGGCTCCGCGCGGAGGAGCTGCTGTGGGACCGCGTCCTGGCCCCGTCTTGGCCTGGCTCACATCCACCTTTCCTCCCGCTTCATCCCGGCTCTCCTTCCTGGGGTAAAAACCATGTCTGTCTTCCTGCTGACAAGTAGCCGCTCTGTAGCCAGGGAGTGAAGCCCCCAGCAAGGCCTGGATACTTTTGTTCTTGCGAAGTGAAAGAGAGCTGCTTTTTTCTGCCCAACCCGTAGCTCATTTCTAGAGAAATATTCCGATTGGCCCCGTGTGCCTTTTGGGCGCTCTGGGGTCCCGCCCCAATTTCAGGGCCCTGCGTGTGATTGGCCAGGCCTGGGTCATGTGACCTAAACTCGCCCAGGGGAAGGGAGAGCTGTGAGGACCTAACCTTCCTTGATCACGTAGGCGGGAGGAGAGTCAGTGTCACGGTTAACATGTGCTAATGGTACGCTAAAAAGAACGGATTCGGTTCCTGTAGAGGCTGATTCCCGGAGGGCAGTGTCCCGTGTAACCTCTGCCTCAGTCCCGAGATCCAGAAAGGGAGAATTTCAAGTCCCGAGTTTACAAACTTTGGAGCCTTCGGCCTTCGAAATCCCGACGTCACAGTTGTCCCTGGTCATCAGGCCACTTCCGGGTCTGCCCGCTGGAGATGCGGTGCTCGGTGTCACACCCATTCGTGTTTGCGTAGTCTGCATGCACGAAAGGGAGGGAGGGACGGACGGACGGACGGAGGTCGGACAGACGAGGCTTTGAGGGCCTGCTGATGAGGCTCCCAGGGAAAGCGTGCTGCTGAGACCCAGCCTGAGCTCCCGGCTCGAAGTTACCAGCAGTCAGGGTGGAAGGCCTTTCACCCTCTGCGTTGATTCCCACGGAAGGGGAACGAGTCGGTATTTAAGTGGGAAAAATGTTTTCTTTATAACAACACACTGAGAAATGCAGCCAAGAGCTTGTTACTTGGAAAGCAGGTGAAAGATGTAAGATGAAATGTTGAGTCTTTTTCTCCATATTTTCAGGTGTATTTATTTTTTGCAAGTTAATATTGTACTTGGATATTAAATAGCCAAAAATTGATGAAATTTTTATTTCTCCGGGAGAAAGTTTAGAAGAATATATTCAATGTATCTAATACTGGAATGAAGAAAAGATTTTTTAAAAAATTTTTAACAAAACACTTTATATTGACATATTGGGGGCAATTTATAGTTTTTAAACCTTTAATATTGAGTGAAATCAATATTCACTGAGTACAGTACTATATTAAATATCAGTCTTTTGTAAGTTTTTTAAAAGACAAATTGATTTGTATGTATTTTAATCTTATACTCTTTTCTTTCTGAATTTTGACTCATTTTTGGCTGAGGTCAGCCTAGCAGCTAATTTAAAAATTCCGTTTTTTAAGACAGTTGCAGACTTAGTAATGAGCTAAGAATTAAGAATTTTAGTGATAATCTTGGGCTACCAATCTAATGTCTTTATTATAATCACTAAAGATTGGGATTTTTTTAAAACTACATGAAACATTGCGAATATAGTTAGAGTTTTACATACTTTATGTATTTTGCTGATAAACTGTTTTAGTGAGTCCCCCCACCACCACCATGTCGAGGATCAAGCTCTGAACTCAGGACCTTGTGCTTAGAAAGCAGGTGGTGGAACCACTGAGCTAAATCCCCAGCCCTTTCCTGACATATTTAGAGTAGTAAGACACCACACTATTACAAAGTGGCTCTCCACGGTTCAGCAGGAGAGTGCTTATTCTTTGGATTTACAGAGGCTGGCTGTAGGCTGATAGTTTAAAGTTGCAATCTTTTGAAAAATGTCTTACAGCTTCTTTCCCCAGATAACAAGTAAAAATGAAAGATTCGTGGGTGGGTGGGCAGGATGGAGGAAGAGCATTTTGATCGGAGTGGAAAGACCCATGTTTCTGTGTCCCTGCAGCAGAGCCAGGTCTGGCTAGAAGCAGTGGTTTGCTCTGAGTTTTATTATCGCTGTAAACATTGCTGTAAGGCAAGTGCTTCCCCATAGACCTCATTTGATTCTTGTGGTTTCTCTCCTTTGGGTACCCAAGAGAACTACTGTATACTTTCTGTTCTCCTAGCAATTTCTGTTTCAAGTAGCCTTAAATTTATTTGAAAATGGGTGAGGGTAGACAAAACCAGTACTGGAAATCAGAACCCTGCGCACTGTCTACAGGAATATAAACGAGGCATCTGCTGTGTGGTGTGGTTGTTCCTCAGAAAATTAAAAATAGGATATGATGTCATCTAGCAATTTACTCCTCTTTGAGGTGCATCCCAAAGGACCACAGGTGAGATCTCAGAGAGATCTTTGTACACTCGTGTTCAGAGCAACATTATTCAGAAATCACCAAAGCGTGGGAGCACGACGGTCATTGGCAGAGGAAAGGAATAGTATGTAGCCTTGAAAAGGAGGGAGACTTTGACGCATGCTACAACAAGGGTGAAGCTGTGGGGCACAGTACTAACTGAAATAAGCCTGTCACAGAGGGAGAAATAGTGCGTGACTCCACTTGGCTCCGGCATCTGTGGTATCCCGGCTCATGGCCATAGAAGGAACAGTGGCTGCAAGGCCCCGGAGAGGGGGATATTGTTTGACAGGTGGAGTTGCAGTTTGCAGGACAGGAGCCCTGGGCGGAGGGTGGTGACGCTTGTACACCGTCTGCCTGGCACTGCTGAATGTGCTCAGCACGGTGGGTTGTGCACTTTAAACCACGACAGCGGGTCTGGGCATTGAGTTCCGTGGGGGTGCACTCCCCAGCGTGTGCACAAACACAAGGCAGTGCGTACACATGCACACACACACACACACACACACACACAAAGGAAAAAGTAGTGAAGCTGGTAACTGTTACGCCACCTGCATTTTGCCGCGGTAGCAGAATGAGCAAACACGACAGACAGTGGGCGGGGTGAGGATGTGAGAGAGCAGTGTGGACCCAGCTAGCAGGTCCTCATGAGCTCAGCGGGGCTGCCGGGAGCCTGCAGGTGCAGGTGAGCCTCGGAAGCATTCAGGTGGAAGCCGTACACACATGCTCGGACAGCAGTGTTTCCTAGAGAGAGGGAGGCAGCACCGCACCCTGGGCTGTGACGGGGGAGGCAGGACGATGCCTGTGGTGAGAGAAGCGGGACTCGGGGCCCAGTGCCTAGGAGGCCATTCCGGAGACAGGAAGCAGCGCGTTGTCGAGCCAGACACTCGGCAAGATGGAAGCCACGGTCTGAGTAACTAAAGGTAGCTCGTAGGCTACATTCTAAGTAATAGTTCTGCTTAGTGAGTGTCCTGCCTCTTTACTAAGGCAGAAATTGTCTTTAATTTTGTCATCCTCTGCATTTCCCCCGGCTGTGCTTTGCTTGCTCAGTTTACCTTCTTGGCAGGAGTGGCTGGGGGCTGGGCGGTACTGCGGTCGTGCTGGGTGGTGATTTATGGCCACCCTGGGACTGGGGGCTGGGCGGTACTGCGGTCGTGCTGGGTGGTGATTTATGGCCACCCTGGGGCCCGTCCAGCCGTGGTGTGATGGCCGCGTTGCCCTCCAGTCTGGCTCCTTACGGCACCATGCAGAGCCTGACCTTACCGCGTCTCCTCGCTGTGCCTGGGAAACCATTGGGTGGTATCTTTACCAACTCATACTTTTTATGTTCATCTGGAGATAAAACTTGGAAGTGAGAACATTCTAATATTGAAAACCTTCTTTGGCTAACCACTTTTTTTCCCTGCTCAGTTTCCCGCCAGTTTCTTTCTTTTATGTATGTATGATGTATGTTTGTAGGCTTTTTGAGACAGGGTCACGCTATGTTGTTCAGGCTGACCTTGAACTCATGTAGCCCAGGCTGGTCTCGAACTCAGAGATCCTCCTGCTTCGGCCCCCCAGTGCTGAGATTACATAAGGTGTGCCCCCCGCACCCGGCAGTTGGGAACTCTCTTCCGTCTCCCTGCCTCTCTGCAGCGCTCCTGACGGGCGGGCTTTCCTTTTCCTTCCTTTTCCGGCTCGCCTTTCTCAGCCCTGTGTACACAGGCAGCGTGGCGTCACCCGGTCCCGCAGCCTCGGCCTGGAGCTGGGTCTGTGTGGCGAGGAGAAGCAGAGGCGGGACGGGAGGCTCGGCCACCGCAGGAAGAGCCCTTCGTGAAGGGCGCCGGCTTCCTGGAACCCAGCAAAAAAAAGACGCGGCGGTGCCGGACGGCGGCAGCGAGAGGGCTGCGGGGGACAGCTCGGACAGCGCGTCCTCCTTCAGCGACTGAGCCTCGCACGCGCGTGTAAAGGGGCGCTCACCTCCTCCAGAAACCTCAGCTCCGTCCTGAGACTTCGAGTGGCTACGTACCCAGCGCCAGGCTTCCGGTCTTACGAATAAAGCGTTTATAACCTGCCAGTGCTCTTGTTACCGAAGTAAGTGTTCTGAAATGAAAACAGAAGAACCTGGGCTGCAGTGAGTGCCTCAGCGCTACTATGGGGTATTCGGGCACGGAGTGGCTCCCCGAGTGGAGCTCGTGTGAGTTCGGAAATCAAAGAGACCCATCGCAAAAATAAATGAATTACACAACTTTTGATTGCTTTAATGTGAAAAATATTATGTACTTCTTTGTTTGGTTTTGTTTTTTGAGACAGGGTCTCACTATGTAGCCCAGGCTGGCCTTGAACTTGAGGTGATCTTCCTGCCTCAGCCTCCCGAGTGTGCCACACCCAGCAGTTATGTACATTTCTGTCAAGAACTCTTTAAATTCCTGGCAGAAAATAATGATGGAAATTTTCTGTGACACCTTGAAACACATATCTGTTTGATCAAGTGTGTGTGTTTTGTTTTGTTTTGTTTTGTTGGTTTGTTTTTTGTTTTTGTTTTATGTACCGGGATTGAACTCAGGACTTTGCGATTTTGAGGCAGACGGCCACACTAAGCTAAATCCCGGGCCAAAACACGTCTATTATGGGTACAAGGACTTCCTGGAAGTCTTTATTAGCATGCACAGCTTTTCTAACACTTGATTTGTGCTTCCTATATTATCAAAGTCAGATGTCTTCATTATATTTATTATTAAATAGAAATGTTGAAGGTATTTCCAGTGTAGTTGAGAATAAGCAAGAGTTAATCGTCATCAACTGCCTTATATCACTTAAGGAAAATTGGATTTGCAGTTAAAATGTTCTCCTCACCCCACCGTGCAAGTAAGTCTTCCTACTTAGTCTAGAAAACCTATGAAGTACTTGGGTGGAAAGATACATAAATGGGGGACCAGGGGTTTAGCTCAGTGGTTCTGCCGCCTGCCTTGAGAGGCGCAAGGTCCTGAGTTCCATCCCCGGTACCAATACATACATGCATTTGTTTAATGGTATTTGTGATGGATTATCTCTGGGTGTCGCCCCCAAAACCCACCCAGAGGCAGGACCCGTGCAGTGCTCAGATGGTGGGGTGCTGTCGGGAGGTGGGGCCTGGTCAGGGGGGCGTGACTCTGGGCGTGGTGTGGCGGTGCCTCCCTCCCTGGCCCCGCCCCCTGGCTCTGCTTCCTGCCAGCCCTGCCGCGAGCAGTCCCTCCGCCAGCCCACTGTTCCCTGAAAACTGCGCACCGTGAGCCAAGATAAACCTGTCCTGGAGCGGCGTCAGGTGCTGGATCTCCGCACCGAGCAGAGTGACTAAGTGCTCCTCAGTTTAGGTCTGCCAAAAGTGGGGACTTGAGGGAGGACCCGGGGCTGTCGTTCCCGGGGAGGTGAGGTGGCAGCAGGAGAGAACCGGTGAGGCCCGCGGAGGGAAGCACTGTCCGGGGTGTTCCCTGGGTTACCATTTGGGCATCCGGCGGCCCCGACCGCCAGAGAAGCTTGCGGGCCTCCCAGGCTGTCTGCCAGCCCCTGCAGCCCTGGTTAAGCAGCTTCTGTCCCGGGCCCTCCAGACTGTGCTGCTCTTGGGGAGGCCGCCCCCCGCCCCCCAACACTGGGGAGGGACTGGGACGGCTCTCTGGGCCGCTGCGGGTCTTACTGTGGTTTGGAATTGCGTTTCCCTGGTGGTTAGTCCTGCCGAGCAGGTTTTGTATGCTTGCTGGCCATTTGTGAGCCTTTTGAGAAATGTCCATTCGGATCATTTGCCTGTTTCTTAATCAGATTACTTGGGTGTTTTTGTTGTTGGGTTATTTGCATTGCTTATACGCTCTGGATATTAGTCCCCCGCGAGGCAGGTGGTTTGCGAATATTTATCTCCTCCTGTTCTGCAGATGCCCTTCACTGTTCACTGTTTTCTTGCAGAAGCTTCTTCATTTAATAGAATCCCACTTGCCTCACTTGCCTTTGTTGATTGTGCTTTTGAAGTTTAACTCAGAAGAATCTTTGCCCAGACAAATATCCTGAAGCATCTCCCCTCTGATACCCTCTAGCGGTCTCGTGCTGTCTGGCCCTCATTTAAATCTTTAATCCACTCGAGTTGACTTTTGCAACTGAGGAAGGATACAGGTGGGGTTTCATTCTTCTGCACGTGGCTGTTGAGCTTCCCAGAGCCATTTACTGAAGATGCTGTCCTTGCCTCCGTGTGTCTCTCGGTTGACCCTATGTATGTAGATTTACTTCGGGGTTTCCCATTCCACTCCGGTGCTCTCTGTCTCTGTTCTCGTACCATTACTATGCTGTCGGGGTCATGACGGAAAAGAGAGCGCCTAGGCACATCCTCACTGCTGGGACGAAACACCCAGCACCCACAACTTAAAGGAGAAGAGGTTTATTTTGGCTCGTGTTTTCAGCTCGTGGTCAGCAGGCTCCCAGGCAGGAAGGACGTGGTGGAAAGGTCTAGCAGAGGAAGTCTACTTACGTCCAGGTGGCCAGAAAGCAGAGAGAAAGGAGGAGCCCAGGAGGAAGATGCACCCTGCAAGGCCACGCCCCAGTGCCCACCTCTTCCAACCAGACCCCGACTGCTAACAGCTCACTCAGCTCTGCCCTTACCAGAGGATTAACCCACCCACGGTTTACAGCACCTGTGACCCAATAGCTAGACTTGGAAGTTTTTTTGCAATGATTTCAGTGAATTAACTTTTTACGCCTTTTGCAAAAACCCTACCTCTATACACATGAGCCTTTGAGGGGATGCTGTCTACCTAAACCATATGATTGAACCCCTGGCCCCTTAAAAATGCATGTCCATCTCTTTACACAAAATGCATTTAGTCCATCTCGTAAGAATTGCCAAAGTTGTAAGAATCCCAGCATTGCTGAAAAATCCAACGCCTCCTCTGAGACTCACGGCACACTCCTAGCTGTGTACCTCTGAGAATCAGAAAGAACATTAAAAATTGCCCTTATACAAGGGCACAGGGTAAACATTCTCATTTAAAAAGAGAAATAGGGAGATCAAAGGGAATGGGACCAAAGCAAGACCAAAACCCAGCAGGGCAGCCATGAAACTGCAGCTCCACGTCCAGCACCCAAGACAAGCTGTGGTGAGATGTGGGCAGCTGTGCCCCGCGTCACTGCCCACTGTAGCAGTCGTGTCCGTCTCCCGGGCTGCTCTGCTCACCGCCCGCAGCTTCCTTCAGCAGACACCCGTCTTCCTGAAGCTTCACACACTGCCCTCTTATGCACACACTGCCTGGCCTCCCCAGCCTTCTTCTGACCCACGCCCTCCAAGTCTCGTCCCTGTGACACCAGCACTGCACCGAGGGCCCCATTGTCTGCACCAGTAGAGGAATCACTGGTGCTACAGTTCCCCTGTGATCTACTCGCTTTCCAAAAACCCCGCCTCTGAACACACGAGGGACCTTGTGGGGGACATTGTGGATCTAAACCATAGCAGGAGGGATCCACAATCTAGTGACCAGAATCAATCACATGAGCCTATAATTGTTTAAACGTCACGATAAATACTACAAGTATAAGTGGAGTACTTTGCAGATAGTCCGAGGGCTTACCATGAGCAAGGTTCTTCAGACCTGGTAGAATGGTGTGTTAGGAAACGTTTTAGGGTACTTCTTTCGAGTTTTGGACGAACGAGAATAATGGATCTGAGTTAGAAGTTAGAGTGAGGAGAAGTAAACAGCTGGAAGCTGTGGGACAAGGAATCGAGAAACCAGACACAGCAAGGACAACTATGTCACAATACCAGAAAACCAACGCATAAAGATGACTGCCTCCGCAAGACCCCAGGGAATGCACAAACCTAGAAGTACATGACCCTGGCCTGCATCCAACGTCATTTTCCTGGGGAGTTTGACTCCTTCAATGGGCTTTGGGTGCCATGACACTTTCCGGTGGTGGGCGGGGTCAGAGACCCTATTGGGCTATGCGGCTGTCAATCCCCACCTATAGACCCGCCCACAATCCCAGGGTTTAGGAGACCTAGTGACTTCCCCAGTGGCGATATGAGGTCTCCTTACTGATCCACTCGCCCTGGGGAGCAAGCTTTCACTTCCCTTGCTTACTCTCATTACTCTCTTTAAAACAAATCTTACTCTTATTACGCTTTGGAGTGTCCTGCTCAATTCTTTTTTCAGGAAACCCAGAACTCGGAGACAACCCCCCTGAACCCTTTCCCCAGCCCATAACACGTCTGCTTATTCGCCCTCACTGTGGAGTCGATGTGAAGATAACTTCCTCTTCCGCATTGTTCTGGGTCACAATGGGCTAATATCAGAACATTTTCTTCTAAGTCGGTGCTCAAGTCGCGGTGTGTTTCTTATGTCACAATAGCCACGTATTTCTAGAAGTGTACACCTCTCCTCAGCCTTTCATTATTTATCTGTCCATTTTCACAGTACTGGGAACCTTCTCCCTCTAGAATAAGGAAGCTGAGTACAAAAGAAAGGGGTCTTTTGGAATTTCTTTCTTTGAAGTAAGAGTGTAATTACTTTGTATTGTGCAGCCCAGCCCAACCCATAAAGCAGTGACAGTGGCAGCAACACAGGCCCCGCAGTCAATTTATTAAGCAGAAATCTAGTTTGATTCCTAGGTGCAAATTCCCCAAGTGCCCGCTGATGTCACCTTTCCCATGGGGGAGGAAGGGCCAAGTGTAATCCGTTGCCCACTCCTTTTATCTGCACTAATAGTTATAATTTCAGGGCAGAGCTTTTTCCATGCTGACCGTAATTATGAGGACAAGAGATCTCAGTGGACAAGGTGACGACACTCAGCATGGAGGGAAAATAGGACAAATCAAAGTCAAGTAAGTTTCTCCTCCTGGAGCGACGGCCCTGAGGGAACAGCCCATGCACTGAGCTCGCAGATGGAGCCCCCTCGGCCCGTCCTGTCCTGTCCTCTCCTCCAGGTTCACCTTGTTCTGCGCCCTACACTGGCGGCAGGTGTTTATGAACCGCCTGTCCTTCCAAAAGCTCTGCTGTCTGCTGATCCCTCAGATGGCCCATCCCCGCCTGGCAACTGCTCCCAAGGGCCCTGAAACCGCAGACTCCCAGCAAGTGGCAGGGCTTGGGGCTGCAGCTCTCCCCGCGGGGCGTCACACACAGAATTTAGCTTCTGGTAAATATGTTTTTGGCTTGCTTGCACTCCAAAGGCGGTAAGGCTCTGTGTTTCAAAAAGAGAGAGAGACTGCCTCTATTCAAGAGCAAACTTACTTGCTTCCTAAATGCAAAAGAGCCTTGTAAAACAGGAAAATACTTGACCGTCTCTCTGACCCGTGGTGAAGTTTATTTTCCTTGTATAATCACTTCCGTTTGGAGGGCAGCAGCCTTGGCGCCTCTTTCCCGTCCGTTAGCGCTCACACCCGCACACTCTACAGAGTTGTAGACCCCTAGGAGGTCGTTGGTGTGAAGCAGTTCAGTTCACCAAATTAGGGCAAATTAAGCTATAAGTCGGTGTTGCAACCAAAGCTTATGATTTCCACTGGGACACGAGAAAAAACAAATTGGAAGCCGTTCCCCTGGGTCCTGGAAGGCCCTTTCTGAACGGTTACTTGCTGTTCACCAAAAGTGAAAGCACAGTGACCCCTCAAGTCCTCCTCCTGGAGAACTTGGGTTGCTGTTTGCCTTTGTCGTGGAGAGACTGGCTCCCAGCCCTCTGCGGGAAAGGAGTGTTCTGCAATAGCTCTCTTTACAAAGGTTGGGTCTGTGAAGAGTCTGCTGGCCTGATAGGAAAAGTTATTAATGTGAGACCTTCTCCCCTCTTTGTCTCCCTTGCTTTTTAACGGCCTCAAATACTGAACCCTTTTAAATGTTTTTGTCCCACTAATTTTGATAATTTGCAAACAGTACAGAACACTGGTTATTAAAACAAGCCTGCAATCGCACCGGATCTCCATGGAAACTCTGAAAGGCAGATAAACAACCCCAGCGGACAGATAAAGAGGCATCAACCTGTTTATTACTGCTTGAATTTCTTCTAGTGCACATGTGGGCAAGCTCCCTATAAGGAAGAAAATTCAGAAAGACCAGAGGAGGTGGAGCTGTTTTATTATTGCAACAGAAAATAACATGGACTTTCTGAAGCAGTTCTGTTCAGTAAAATGAAAATATGAGCCATACAAATTATTCTAAGTGTCACAGTTGCCATAATATTAAAAGTAAAAAGAAATAAAGTTTATTTTAATAATACATTTTACTTTATCTAGTGTATCTAAAATAGTATTTCCACACGTAACCAGTACAAAAACTAATATTTGACACTCTTCTTTTTCCAGTACTGGGGACCAAACCCAGGTCCTTCACACTGAGCTACAGCCCCAGCCCTTCTTAATTTTCTTTTCTTTTGTGTGTGTGTGTGTGTGTGTGTGTGTGTGTGTGTGTGTGGTTGTTTTTTTTTGTTTTGTTTTGTTTGGTTTTTTTTTTGGTTTTTTTGGTTTTTTTGAGACAGGATCTCACTATGTAGTTGAGTCTGACCTGGAATTCACTACGTAGCCCAGGCTGGTCTTGAACTCCCAGTGATCCTCCTGCCTCAGCCTCCCGAGAGCTGGGATTACAGGTGTGCGCCACCACGCCCAGCTTTATTTTTCTTTTTATTTTGAGACAAGGGCTCATTAGGATGCTAGTTTGCCCAACTTGCACTTGAACCTATGATCCTCCTGACTCAGCCTCCCAAGATGTAGAGACGACAACTGTATGCCAACACCACGCCCAACTTGATACTTTTTCTCAAACTGTCTTTGAGATTCTGTGTGTCAGACCCTCACAGCAATTGGAATTTGTGCCGGTCACATTTTAAGTGCTCATCAGGCGTGCCTAGTGGCCGGCAGCTTTGGGTAGAACAGTTCTGCGCTCTGCATGAATCCCGCGACCCTCCCGGGGTGGCCCTGGCCTGGGGTCTGTGGGGAGCGCAGTGATCAGGGCCTGGGAGCCTGTTTGGCCTCTGCTCGCAACAGTGCCTGTCCAAGCTATAGCTCTTTCCTCTTCCTGTGTCCTGCCTCGTAGCAGCGGCCTCTTGCTCTCTCCTGCCTTCGCTGTGTCATTTCGATCAGGCCAGCTTCCTTCCCTCTTCCTAGAATGCACTTTTCCCTCCTGCTGCCCCTTGGTTTGTGTAAGATCCGGCTCAGCCACCCCAAGGGATCCAGAGTAGGGGCCTGCTCCTCTCTTACTCCAGATGGTGCCTGCTAAGCTGAAAAAAATCACTGTAGTCTCTTTCTCTCTGTATCTTTTTCTTTCTTTTGGTGGTTATTAGGGATTGAACCTAGGGACTTCACATTGAGCTACATCCCCATCCCTATTTTTATTTTTTAATTATTTATTTGGTTATCTCTGAGATGGAAGCTCACTCTGTATTCCATCCAGGCTGTCCTTGAACTCACTCTGTAGCCCAGGCTGGCCTTGAACTTGTGGTGATCCTCCTGCCTCAGCCTCTCCAGTACTGGGAGGTGTGCACCTCCACACCTGTCTTAATTTTTTTTTTAATTTTTGATACAGGGTCTTGCTAAGTAACTAAATTGCCATATCGGGACTCAAACTTGCCACCCTCCTGTCTCAGCCTCCCGGACAGGCACCACCACACCCAACGAAAAGGCCTGAGTTTCTAATAGAAGAGCGTTCGGAACAAGCCCAGTACCTCTCAAGCCTTCCAGTGGGTGAGTGCTACGGACTCACCTGGGGTGGTCACTCAGCAAAAAACAAGCTGCAGAGCGGCTGCCCAGCTGGCGGCAGACCGTGGGGCCCTGGGCACAGCGCTGGTGTCGCAGGCACGAGACTGCGAGGGCGGGGGTCAGAGGAAGGCGGGGGAGGCCAGGCAGTGAGAAGCTGCAGGAAGTCGGGGGCCCCAGGAACACGGTTGTCTGCTGAAGGAAGCTGCGGGCGGTGAGCACAGCAGCCCGGCAGACAGCACTGCTACGCGGGCAGGGACGCGGGGGCGCAGCAGGGGGCCGCTGCCCCACCCCGCAGGTCCGCCCTGACAGTCCGGCTCAGGCCCAAGTGCCACCACCGCCTGTCCTGCAGGATGGCCTCAGGCCCTGCTCCCTTCGGCTCCTCCCTCCCAGTGTCCACGGGGTCGTCTTTCCAGGGCTCAGCTCCTGGCGGCCACCTCCCACCTAGAAAACCCTCCTTCCTCCCGTCACCCGTAAACCGTAAACCGTAAACCGCGACCAGATTCCTTCCTTGGAGACGGACGGCCACCCGTGCGCTGAGCTGACAGAGGGTCTTCCCTGACCTCTCTTCCTCCCTCCCCCGCCCCCGCCCCTGCCCCACGCCATGGGCCTCCGCTCCCAGACCCGCCCTGCATGTCCAGCTCGGCATCTGGCCTAGGTACTTTGCTTCTTTCCTCCCTAACTCCTTGCTCAGTGAACTACAGTTTGTTCCATCCTTCAAGTCCAAGTTAAAACAGCTACCTCTCCCACGAAGTCCTTTGGGATTTTCCAGCAGGAAATAATGCTTGGATCCTTGAACACACTTACTTTTATGTCTGTTTTGAGTCCTTAAATGTAGTTTACGTTTAAGCTTTTTTTTGTGGGGGTGTCGTGTTGTGTGTATCTCATTGCTGCTGAGATAAAGCTCATTTTGTCATTCAAGAAATTATTTATTTATGTGTGTGAGGGTTTTTTGAGGCAGGGTCTCGCTATGTAATTCAGGCTGACCTTGAACTCGGTGCGAGCCTCCTGCCTCAGCCTCCGGAGGGCTGGCATTACAGGTGTGCACCATGTGCTAGTCTTAACACATTTATTGAGCTCCTGCATTGTGCTGGTGCGATATAAAAACAAGCAGGCCACACAGAGCGCTCTCTTTAGAGCCATCTTGTACTTTGTAAACACACGGTGACCATTTGACTGAATTTCTAATCTGTCTGAAAAGCTGATATCCACAGTTTTGTTTTCTGCACAGAAAAGCAGGAATCGGAAGTAACTGCAGGAGGCTCGGGTGGAGCCGGCGGTCGGGACAGCAGCGGGGCCCTCACGGCCTGGGCCCTGGGCCCGCACCTCATCCTGCAGCTATCCCGCCGGCTGGGTCCCGGAAGGGCTTCGACCTGAGAGCTTCAGGGGGCACAGGCGTCCATCCCGCGTGTTTACCAAACACCCCGAAGCTGAAATCCGTCTTGCGTCGCATCATTTTCCCAGAAAACTTGTGTGACAGCGGCGGGCTAGGAGGCTCACCCAGGGCGATCCCCGAAGAAGCGGGGACACCCGCCGGGCGCCGGGAGACTCAGGGCCAGCGGCGAGGACAGAAACGCCCGCCAGGCCGGGAACCTCCGCTGGGCTGTCAGCTCCGCGCCTGGGGCGAAGCGCCTTGCTACCGCCTACCCCACACCTGCCCAGGCCAGCGGCGAGGACAGAAACGCCCGCCAGGCCGGGAACCTCCGCTGGGCTGTCAGCTCCGCGCCTGGGGCGAAGCGCCTTGCTACCGCCTACCCCACACCTGCCCGGAGACAGGCTCCGTCCGGGGTTAAATGAAAGACCGGTAAACGGTTAAAAGCAGAGCAAATGTAGTTATTACACTGGACTAGAGCGAAATCGTTTCTCCAGGAAAACTTTGTCTGATTTGGCTTAGATTTTTGCAACTGGTAGGTCGTTCTTCGCCTCCTCCTTTTTTCTTTTTTTTTTTTTTAACAAATTGAAAACCAACAACAACATTCCCAGATCTGTTCATTGTAAACCCAATACCTGTGTCCTCTTGAATGGGCTGCTTTGTGTCACGGAGAACCAAAGTCAGCATTCACAGGACAATAAAAATCTCAAGGTTACATTTATTAATATGTTGCTTGGGCAGAAAACAGCCCTACTGGCAGCGTATGGGGAGAAAAGATATTAGTCACCAAAAACTTCAGCCTGATTTTGAAAGTAACGAGGTCATTCATCATAATAACAAGGTCACTCAAAAGGGGGCACAACTGTGGAACTATAAAGCTATTGAGGTAAAAACAAATAATTCCGAAGAATCATACAAAAGCTTGGCGTGGTGTTTAGTTGGGGCTGCTGTGGAGGACAGCTCGGGGGTCAAACTATTTCAGGGTTCAGGGCTCACTGGAGCAGTTCGGACCCTGAGCTGATGCACCCCAGGAAGGAAAGGAAAGCCACCTCCTTTCTGAAACAGCACCAGCCCAAGCGTGTGTCTGGCCCTCCTTGTCAGGTGCCTCCTAGACCTTATTTTCTCTAATCTTTACAAAACTTGTATCGAGCAGATGAGGAAACAAAGGCTGCAAAGTAGCTTCAGAGAAATATCCCCAAATCAACCAGCCTTTAATGAGAAAAGCAGGATTTGAATCCACTCCACCCCACGCCAAAGCCTTCGCTCCTGGCCGCTCCACTCTGTCCATCTGCCCCTCGGACGTCCCTTGGGCTGACCGCGCTAGCGTCTTCCGGGGAGGCGTTGGAGGTCAAAGTCCTAAACCTCACAGAAAACATCCCCGTCCTCCGGCGTTAGCCGTGGGGAGGGTGCAGCGTCTCTCACGGACCCTCACAAAACCCAGAAAATCCACGTCCCGCCCACTTCTTCGTCCGAGCCACGTGAGCAGCAGGGAAATGGCAGCAGAGAGCCGCGCACAGGCCGCGTGAGCGGAGCCCCTCGAGACCCCACTGCACGTACTGACTTGGGCTTAAAGTCACAGTCACTTAGCTCGTGCTAAGCTTTCATAGAAAGAACGGACTTTTAATATAATCTGAGAAATGAGCTCTTGCCAAAAGGGCAAGAAAAGGCGAAAACAGCCAGCCGTCCAGGGCGCTCTGAGGGAACAGAAATGTGATACAAGCTGCCTTCGGAATTCCGATCTGTCACTCCGCGTGGTTCTCTGGCCAAATAATGAAATGTATTGACAGGCTGCGCAGACCCCGAACTTTTCCAAGCCCAGTTCTGGAAGCCGTTCAAGCATTCATCGTGCAGTCCGAGGTGACCTGCATGCATTCGCTTTCAGAAAAATATTTTGTTCCCAACTCCTTGGTGAGAAGAAAATACAGCAAATCTATATGTGAACTTATATAGCTGAAATTGATTTGTACTTCTCTGGGAATTTCAGAATCTTTTTAACAGTGCCGAGCTGGGGTCCAGCTGAGGTCCAGCTGACCTCATAGCAAGTCAATATTTTAGAGCTGGGTGTGGTAGTACACACCTGTGATCCCAGCACTCAGGAGGCTGAGGCAGGACGATTGCCACAAGTTCAAGGCCAACCTGGGCTACATAGTGAGACCCTGTCTCAAAAATTCAGGGAAAAAAGTAACAATATTTATGCTTTCTTGACAGAACAAATGCGTTCTTGCTGTTTTGTGTCTTACACTAAAAGCCTCACAACACCAGAGTAAATCTTTGCTTTTTCAAAATGTCTCTAAATTTTGCTCAGTTTTTTGTATTTAACCTCAAAGTGGCTTGATTTATAATATTATTCTTTCCTTTTTTTTTTTTTTCCAGACAGGGTCTCACTATGCAGTTCAGGCTGGCTTTGAAGTCACTATGGAGCCCAGGTTGGCCTTGAACTTTCAGCAATCCTCCAGCCTCAGCCTCCCAAGTGCTGGGATTATAGGCGTGCACCGCCATGCCTGGCTGCTGCTATTATTAAACCTGAAAAGAACCCATATGGTGGGAAAGAATGGAGAAATTTTGTCATTTCTCTTACTTTGTTTTTGAATTCGCTTGAAATTCACTTGAAACTGAGGACTGTTCTAGTTTTTTATCCTCAGATGTGTGTTCCATCGGCTGTGCAGCCCAATGGCTTGAGCAGATGGGTTAATTATATTGCACAATAAATGTTACAGCTGGAGTCTAATTCTGCAGAAGTTACTGCTGTGGAACAGGTATTTAAGACTTACATCATTGCTTGCTGTTTTCATATCAGCACAGAGCAAATCCAGCCTTCTGAACCTATTATTGTCCAAACCAGGATCCAGCAGTATCACTACCAACAGCCCCCACTCCCAGCCATTTCCGGACTCTGTGTAGCCCTACTAGGCTATTCCTCTGGCTTTCAATTCAAGGCTATTTTGAGAACCTCCCAGGGGCCAGCACGGTGCTGAAGGCCTGTGTGCAGCACAGTTCTGACACCTAGCACTTGAGCAGGCTAATCACATTAGCGTTCCTGGACGCGGTCCTGGGATGGAGCGGCTTATTGTGCGGGATCCCAACTCTCCCTGGCAGCCTTCATACGATGATGCGCTTTACCTGTGGGGAGATGAGGGCAGGGATCCAAGAGTGCCGTAGGCTTCAGTGTTGGAGATCGTGCGCACCAGGGTGGAGGCGTAGGTCACTGGTAGAGCACTGGCCTGGCACATGTGCAGCCCTGCATTCAGTCCCCAGCCCTGGAAAAGTATCCTAGTAAATATGGGTACCACACGGCACTGGTTCCCCTGTGTTCCTAGAGCTGGTGTGAGTCGGCACCTGTGAAATGTATGCGTTAACCAGGCAGACGCACGGAATGTCTGCGGGAGTGGGGTGAAGGTGCTGGCTGTGCACAGCAAGCAGCACAGAACCTGTGTTCAATGTGTGAGGACAAACTGGGTGTCGTGGCGCACACCTGCCATACCAGCATTCGGGAGGCTGAGGCAGGAGGATCACCATGAGTTCAAGTTCAGCCTGGGCTCCATATGGGTTCAAAGCGAGACTCTGGCTCAAAAAAACAAACCAAAGAAAGGGGCCGGGAATGTGGCTCAGCAGCACAGCACCTGCCTGACAAGTGCAAGGCCCTGAGTTTGATTTCCGGTACAAAAAACCAAATCAAACTAAACAAAAAACACATGTAAGTGTCAGGAATGTTTGAAACAAGTTCTAGAATCTCTTCAGAGAGCATTTGCTCAGCTCTGGCCCGGTCCATGGCGCTGTTTGGGGTGGGAAGTCTTCACTCTCGGGACCCAGGCTCCCCTAAAGCTGGACTCCAGGAGCTGGAGGGAAAAGGGTGGGCGCCCTGGCCGTAAGCCAGGAGTGGTACAGCACAGGCCCAGGCTTCCCAGTGTGTGCCTCTCCGAGCACTGGAGCTCTGAGCCGCTTTCTGCACTGTAAAATGATCAGTTCGGCCTGATGTCCTTTGTAGAAATGATCATTAGGTTTTCCACGCCTGAAGGACCTAATCTCTCGGGTTTGATCCATTCCGTTGTCATGGTTTAAAATATTTGTATTTTTTACTGTGAGCTTTAATTCTAGAGGTTTCATTTTTAATGAGAGATTTCATTTTTGTAGGCTAAGTATCTCTTCAGGCCCTCGAGTAATCTGTACTTTCACGTACAGTGTCCACTTCCTCTCTTCGTTGGCTGTGTGACTGCCTGGGCCGCCTTCTATTCAGTTACCAGCATCTCTGCCCACCGCGGTCCTTTTATGCTGACCAACCCGTCCTACTTTCAGTTTGAGAACGTCCTTCCAGGATCATCCGGCCAAATTAGAGTTTCCATCTGTTTACATTTGAGTGCCTACCCAGACAGAAGTACGTACGGATCTACATATTGTAAACAGACATAATCATCAGCAGAAGGACCTGCTCAGTGTAAACACTTCCCTACTTCACATAACAAACTGAACTTCTACCACAGTTTGGCTTTGTGCTGAGCCAGCCTTGCTGTGCTGGTGTCTGATGTCCGCAGCCCTCTGTCTGTCAGTGGCTGTCCCTTCATGGTGACACCAGCTGCTTCGGGCAGCACCGCCTACCTGGAAACAGGATCTTCCCCGCCGTTGTTCTCCCCACCCTCCGCTGCAGAACGGGGCTCTGTCTCCCTTGGAGGTCAGAGGTCAGGGAGACACGGAGAGTCACTGGTGGACGCAGGCTCCTCCGCTGTGTGGCTTCAGAACTGAAAAACGGTTTTTTATCTTGACGGTCATGACTACCGCTTTCTGGGACACGGTCCTTGATGTGTGTGTCCAGGAAGCTCACGAGCGTGGGGGCTACTCATGGTCTGAAAGATCATTTTTCTGGGCAATAAAGAAAGGTACAGAAAGTAACCTTTACTTCTGAATCCGCTTGTCAAGAATTTTCTCTGCTCCAGTGGAAACCTTGAAACAATTTTAAAATGTAAGTTATTTAAACATAGTAAAAATTACACTTAATTTTCTTTGTGAGAAAACACAGAAGTTTTATCATCACTATATAAAATAACTGAATCACCTGACACTGTAAAAGATTAATCTTCAGTGTATATTTATGTGGTATGAGGGACTTTATTGTTGGAATTTTTAGAATTTTAGAAATGTAGGCAAAACAAGCATATTATTTTAATGTCTTTAAATCTTTTGCATAATTCAACCAAATTTTAGACTTTTTCTGAAGGCATATCAAAATTTGAATAATAAAGATCCATTTTGGGTTGATGAAAATGATTGGTTTATGTACACTAGACCCTTCCAACTCTGCGTCTTCTTTATTCTTGTTTTATTTCTTGTTAGTCCATGTTTGCAGCACATGAGGGCATCTCGGACGTCACACGTTCCCTTCCCTAGCCTCAGCAGCACAGGCCCTGGCTCCTTGCAGCCTGTGGTTCCTCCTCCTCTAGCTCGGCAGGACCCTCTCCTTATTTAGCACAGATGAAATAGAGAGAATACAGATTAAGCAAAAGGAATCTTACAGGCCAAACTCATATATACAACATCCTTAACCAGTGCCAAGGCCCAGGACATAGCCACGTGGCCTGACTGCAAGGAATGCTGGGAAATGTAGTCTAGCCGGTGCCCAATGAGCCGGTTACACGAGGACTCTGTGCTGAGCCCCAACTGAGCACTTTCTGTGCAGTGTCCCGTGTGAAGTGCCAGTGCCTGGTTACCCTTGTTGCTGTTGGTACATTCCTCTCTGAGCCCCGAAATTGATCAAAGTAGTGTGAGCTGTAAATCAGACACCGGGTTTGCCGTCACAATTTTGCACTAAAATATCTGGGTGTGGCAATACACACCCGTAACAGAAGCCAGCAAACTATAGCCTCGCGGCAGATGCCTGTTTTACCTGGACACAGCCATGTGTCCTTTGTGTGTCGTCTGTGACTGCTTCAGCCCTGAAGAGCTGCGACGCTCCTGAGGAGCCTGGACGGCTCGTGACCAGTCCCTTTAGAAAGAAAAGAGGCTCGCTAAACTCTGTGTAAGACGGCAAGTCTATATTATTGGTCACAAGACCACAGGGAAGTGGGGAAGTGCACGTTCACCATACAGTTTCCGTCCCTCGTGGGGAGTAGCTGCACGGACTTAGCACATTTCAGTTCTTTTCCTGTCGTCCTCCCCTCCCTCCTGTTCCCTCCCCTCCCTCTTCTGTTCCCCTTCCCATCTGAGAAAGATCTACCTCTGTTTCCTATGGTCCCTCTTTTGTTTTGCTCCTTATCTACACTCTGGGTCTCTCACAGAAGAGAAGCCGAGTGGTATCAAGCTCGTGCGTCTGCTTTATTTCACGGAGCACCGTGGCCTCAGGGTGCATCCGTTTTCCTCAGAGGACTCAGCTTCGTCCTTCTTTGCAGCTGACTGGTCTCGCCTCTCTCTGAGCTCTGATGACTAGGGCTGGGTTGTGCAGACGTGGGGTTGGCTAGTGAACAGCCGGCCCAGGACGGCTTTGTGGGAGTAACTGGCGTCTTCTCGCACCCTTTATCAGGCTGGCCTGGTTCCCTGGTCAGCCTGTGTCCCCTCCACCCCAGGTCCTGCGCGGAAACTTGGTCATCAGGAGGTATTAAGAGAAGGAGCCTGGAGTGATGGTCAGGCGAGGAGGCCGAGGCCTTCCTGAATACCTTGATGACCCAGTAGGGGAGGATTTTGCCACCACAGGAGGACACAGCACTCGTCCCTCCCAGAGGAAGTGGTGTGGAAGACACCAGCTTGGAAGGATAAGAGCCTAACCCCACCGACTGGGACTTCCCGGCCTCCAGAACTGGAGACAAAGTCCCTGTCTCTTAAACAGAGTCCTGGGCATCTTGGACAGCGGCAGAAGTGGACTAAGGCAGCCGGGCTTGACCACGTGGCGCCTGTAGATTTCCAGTAGGCCAGGCAGAAGCTCACAGTCTCCTGAGACCTGGAAACCCACCATCAGCTCTTCCAGCCAAAGCAAATCCCACGCCCAGCCCAGATCCACAGGGCGGAGACGGTCTAGGAGGTAAGGGGAGCTCATGGGGCAAAGCGAACTGCAGGATTTGGACCGGGGGACACAAAGATGGTGGCCACCGCCCCAGTCAGCTTTGCAGGTGGGCACAGGGCCTGCCAGGCAGGGACTCCGACGGGCTGCAGGCTCACTTTGGGTCCTCAGCTCTCTGGCCGGGGGCTCCTCGGCACCAAATTCTACATACACGGTAAAGAGGCCACACTCTGTCCTTGTTTGTGGGCAGCAAACATTCACCTCCTTGAAATAGGTTTAACAAGACTTGAAAACACTGTTTCCCAATGTGTTGTTACTGAGGCCAGCTTAGAGGGACGCGTCTGCTTTTATTTCATCCCCCTGACAGGGCTCGAAATATTGGTAATTTACATGAAAAAAAATGACAACAGTCACCCTGGCTTTCCTTAAGATGCGAAGAAAGAGAATGGATTTCGCAAATGGAAAGACAGGCACTGCCGTCCTGGGAAAAGAACCTGACGTTGGTGTCGCTCAGCAGAGTTCAGAACAACCTCCAACTCCCTGCCTTCCCCGGAGGTTCTGCGAGGACAGAGGCAATGGGGGCCCGGTGAGGACCCCACAGACAGCACCGAGAAGGCCGCGGGGACCCTGCTGTCCCAAGCTCATCTGTCCTCTTCCAAGCTGAGCAGCACCGCTGGGCCTGGGCCTCCACGGCCTCCACCTCCGTCCTCGGCTTCCCAGTGGGGCTGAGGCTCCTCTGCAGGCGGTGCCGGGACGGCTCCCATCATCCGATCGTCAGCCTCATTATTACACCCTCCTCCCCACCTCCTCCGGCCCTTGCTGCTGTTTACGGACACCCTTGTTCATGTTTTCCCTGCGTCTTCTTTCTCAGTCTCTTATTTCAGTCCTACGCAGACTTCAGAGCCAGGTGAACCTGTCTCCTCCTCCCTGAGGCCTGCACTGAGGCTCCTGCTCCGTCCGGCCTCTCACGCAGGCGGGCGAGTCTGTGCCCGGGACCTGTTCGAGGCTCTCGTCTCGCCCCGCCCTGCCCTGCCTCAGCCTGCACACACACATGCACACAGGCGCACACACACACACACACGGGAGAGAGAGAGCCTCAGTTTTCATGAATATACCACAAGTTTGAAATTTAAAAATCAGAAAGACCTTTAACTTTAGCAGATCTACTTTTTGTGATAGTTCAAGAAATCATGTGCCAGTCACAGTTTGTAATAGCTGTAGCTTGGAAACAGCCCAAGTGCCCATCAACCAGTGAATGGACACAGAATGTGTTTTTTATACCATGGAGTATGACTCTGCCATGAAGAAGGGTGGGCTTCAGGGGCACCATGCCTGCCTTGTAAGCACAAGGTCCTGAGTTCGATCCCTGGTACATCAGACATTTATGCTAAGTGGTCTTGAGACCATTCTCTAAGTGAAATAAATCGGACACACAGGTGTGAATACCACATTGTTTCTCTGGTGTGAGACACTGAAAGTGGAAATAAGACTGAGATGGATAATGGATGTTGGGAAACGGGAAGAAAGTGTGCAAATGGGAAGGGGAACGGAGGAGGGGGAAGGAAGGAAGGGACACAAAAAAAGTGAAACGAGGAAAAATGGAAACAGCTTTTGTATATAGGGATGGGAGGGGTCTTGGGGGAATGGGATAAAATAAAATAAAATTTAGTAATTTTTAAAAAAGAAATAATATGTCAGTGTGGTTATGGCGCTTTTCTATAGTCCTAGAACTCAGGAAGCTGAGGCAGGAAGATCACCACAGACCACTCTGGGCTTCATAGTGAACTGACGATCAGCCTGGAATACATAGCAAGACCCTATCTCAAAAAAAACCAAAAAATATGTTTAAAAAATAATCAAAACATGTTGCATTACACGGGGAGACGGCCATGAACATGAGAACGTTTCTCAGTTTGTGGTCTCTAAAGAGTCCTTGCTTTTGCACCAGTGTTAGCTTTTCACCACTGTAACAAAATACTCAGACACTGACAACAGAGAAAGGTGTGCTGGGCTCCCAGGGTCCTGTGGCGGTCAGCGCATCAGCGCGGAGCACAGGAAGCGAAAAGCAGAAGAGGAAGGGAGCACTGCCCCTCCCCCGGGGACCTCGGAAACCCCGCGGGAGCCCCTGCCCCGTGACGCCACCCTGGGGACGAAGCTTGCAGCACGTGGGTCTCAGGGACGGTCAGGACCCCGGCTCTAGGCGTGCAGATCTTCCCTCGGTGGTGCGTGATGCTGCAGGAGTGCGCGTGTGCGTGTGCGTGCGTGTGCGCATGTATGCGTGCGTGTGCGTGCGTGTGCGTGCGCGGGCACACACGTGTGGCCCAGGGCCCGTCTCCCTTACAGCTGGCACTTACGTCCCTTCCCGCCCCGGGTCAGGGACGGTCAGGACCCCGGCTCTAGGCGTGCAGATCTTCCCTCGGTGGTGCGTGATGCTGCAGGAGTGCGCGTGTGCGTGTGCGTGCGTGTGCGCATGTATGCGTGCGTGTGCGTGCGTGTGCGTGCGCGGGCACACACGTGTGGCCCAGGGCCCGTCTCCCTTACAGCTGGCACTTACGTCCCTTCCCGCCCCGGGTGGACTGGGCAGCGGGCGCAGCATCCCGCCTCGCTGATATTTGCTCTTTCCCCGTGAAGTGGCGTCAGTGACGGTGCCTACCCCGTGGGACTACTCTGAGGAGCAAACGTGACGAAGAGGACAGAACGGTAAGTGCTTAGGGCCAGCGTGGCATTTATTTACGCCGTAGGTAGTGTGCTGCTCATCTCATTGCCCATCTGGCTGACTTCCCTCATTGCTGAGGCACAGTATCACACTCCCACGGCTCCAAGAGGACAGGTTTACTTAGCTCAGTTTTAGGGCTTTCTGTCCTCAGTCGGTTGGCTCCAAGGCAGGGAGCCGGGGCGGCCGGCCGGAGGACAGAGGCTCACTGCGCGGGCCCGGGGAGCAGAGGGAGGATGGAGCCGGAGAGGAAGATAAACCCTTCCAGGCCCCGCCCTTCCCTCGGCCCCGCCCTCCCCTCGGCCCCGCCTCCTAACCACCAGTCAGCTGTGAACTCTCAGAATCCGCAGCCTTCCCAAAGCCCCACCGATGAGCATGATGAGCTCTCAGGACGACAGCCTCCTAACCCAGTCAGCTGTGAACTCTCAGAATCCGCAGCCTTCCCAAAGCCCCACCGATGAGCATGATGAGCTCTCAGGACGACCAGGTGGACAGCAACCCAGGCCTTACTGAAGGAGGCTTCACCCGGCACTCGGATGGCAAAGCTCATTCTCTTTCCTTCTTCTCTTCTTCCCCAGCCCCACCTGCCACGCACCTCAGTTCGGGGCCTCCAGAAGTCCCGAGTGTCTTTAAACAGCTTTCAGTGGTAGAGCAGCTCTACCTCTCCCCAGCGCCCCCGCGAGGATCACTAAGAAACATCCTCACAGTACTGCATTCCGCTAAGAAAATTACCAGACTTAGCACCAAGAAATCCAGATAAATCTTTCAGGGATGGTTATTTTTAGCCTATGTCTCTTCTCTGGGAAATAATTCCCTTTTATTTTTCTCTAAACTACCACCTTGAACCCCCACAAGAGGGGCTGCACTTCCGGCCTGTGTACATTTCCGCTGAATTTCTGCCATTTTGCTGGGTGAGGTCGGTGACTCTGAGGCCCCTCAACCACTCGCAGTAGATCTGCATCCAGGGCTCAAGCCCCCCAGTCTAGGAGTGCTCAGACCCCTCCTGCCTCCTCCGTCTTCTGAGCGCCCCCTGAGACAGAAACCTCGCTGTCCTGGCCCGGGGCGTCCACCCCTCCCGAGTCCCAAGATGATCCAGCCTCTGTGACGGAAGAAGCTGTCTCGGAACAGCTTTATAAATGGAGACGCTCCAAGGATCAGGAAAAGTTGTGAACGAAGGAACTCCTGGTGGATTATTGGCCGGGGTGCCATAATTTGAACAATTAATTTGAGGATAATACAGACAGGTTTCATTCATAGGCGGTAAGAATATGATAGGAATAGTTTGGGTTTTTTTGTACTAGGGATTGAACTTGGGCCCTTGCCCTTGCAAGGCAGACTGTGGAACCACTGAGCTACATCCCTGGCCCTAGAAATAGTTCTTCATTCTAGAAAGTTCTTCCCCAGTCGCATGTGCACACTTCCCGCCCCTTTGCCATGCACTGACACCTGCAGTGTGACTCTCTGTGTCTGTCCCTTTGTGTCACCTGGCAGAGCACAGACGAGCTCTCTCCCTGGCTTCATGGGTTTGCCTAGCAACATTCATCCTGGTCTCCTATTGTGCTGCTTACACACACTTTTAAGAGTTTTATTATGTTAGGTTTTGGTTTTCCTAGTCCCTTTAGAAAAATTGACTTCTCAAAGGAATAACTTTTAAAAAAATATTTTGTTTAAAGAAATAAGATTCCTTCTAGTGCTTTGTCTTCTTTCACAATTCCACCCATGTGATCGATAAGGAATCCATTATGTGGAAGAGGCTTTGAGGCTGCCAGGTTGTGTGTGCCCACGTGTATGTGCGTGTGTACGCGTGTGCGCGTGTGTGCGTGCTGGTTATTTTCTCTTTCAGTATCCTGTCCTGTCGCGAGCCGCGACGTCAGGATCCTGCCAGCAGGTCCTAAACCGGAAAGGACGAGGACAGAGAGACGGGAGGCACTTTTCTTCTCATGTTCCTTGCTTGCTTTATTACAGAACCTCTCCCTTTTATACTCTCCAGCTGCTTGGGAGCGAGGGCTACACGGGAGCGAGGGTACCGCCCACACATTCCAGAGGGAAACAATAACCACCATTATGGGTTACATCTGCTACCAGCTGAACTCGCCCGTGGCTATGGGCGAGAGCACGTCCGTGCCAGCGAGGTGACTCGAAGTTCAATCATGGCTAGGCCTGTGTCAAGGCTCACCATAATGGCTCGCCATACTGTCCTGCCAAACACTCACTTGAGAATGTTTCAGGGTCTATGCCAAATAGATAATCCAAAATCATTTTGGTGCTGGGAACCCACTTCAGTCTCTGAAGCCCAGCGGGATTTCTTGCTCCCTCGTCTACCGAGTAATAGTACTGGCAGCAGTGAGTACAGAGGGGTCTGATACCACGTGACAGAATGTCACCGCGATTCATCTGGATCAGAAAACAAACGCCGCTTGTTTTACTTTATTTTTTGTTTTTGGAGGCCTGGAGATGGTTGTTTTGAATGCGAAATGTCAAAAGCGCAAACCGCCCAAGGTCATGGTTTCCTTCCCTGAGCTGGAGCAGGACCTCGCGGTTTCACAGCGCACTTCGGTACCCATTGCTGCTACGCGCACAGCCCTGCTTTCGCACGACTGGAGCCTGCTGTAGGGCCCAGCGCCAAGCTGGACAGCAGGAGCACTGGGAGGAGCAGCACCAGGGAGGCTGCAGGCCTCACTTCCGGTGCAGTCAACACACCGCGGACTTCCGGTCTGGTGGGCTTCCGGTCTGGATGCGCTGCTCCCTGCCCTGGGCCGCACCACTCTGTCATCGTGAACAGTTCACACAGCCCCACTAAGCTGTGGAGGCCTAAAGGGCGCTTACTTTATTGTCAGGGTTATAAGTGGCAAAACCCCCCCTTGTAGTTTTTAGCCAAGTGTCTGGCAAATACCCAGCAGTTAGATGGGCCATGTGGCCCTTCACTGGGAAATGCTAGGTTTCTTTATCCTTGGTACCTCAAGTTCATGGGTTCAAATTTGGCCAGGAGATTGCAGACCCAGCCCTCTCAGGGAGCTCCTTCAATTTGAGGAAGAGGACAAGAGGTTTGCCCAGGGCGCAGAAATCCATCCGAGTTACAAAGCCGCAGCGCCTCCTACTGCTCGCAGGAGGAGATGCAGCCACCAGCGTCACTCAGGCCAGGACCCTCTCACCAGGACGGTCTTCAGGTTCCGCCCCTTGGGCCACTCTGCCTCTGGTGGCCCTGGAGCTTCCATTCTTTTTTTTTTTTTCCTTTTGTACTGTGAATTGAACTCGGGGCCTCACGCTTGCCAGGCAGGCGCGGTGCCGCTGAGCTACATGCCCGGCCCCGTTCTAGAGACCCAGGGGCAGAGCCACAGAAGGCAGGCGGCTGCCACACTTCCTGCAGGGGTGGGCACCCGCATTCCCCTGGTGTCGCCCAGCCCGTCCGCCAGCCTGTGAGAAAGGAACTCACGGCGGTGAAAGCACGCGTCTCCCCGAAGCAGCAACAGCCGTCTTCCTCCTCCTGTTCAGAAGATCCGGGTTTGCTCAGGGAGGCACAGGCCTATGCCAAGGGCTCGCCTCCGGGGTTCTCTCTCCGGCAGGGCTGGCTCTCCGCCCGGACGCTCCCCACATCACACAGGGGCCGCGCTTTTCCTGCGGGCCTGCACACCTCGCCTGGAGCCCCCGTGCCTCTGTGGGCGATCGCAGCCGGGCGGCAGAGCCCTGTGCTGCCTCTCTGCACAGCAGCGGTGAGCGCGCTCCTCCGGCGGGCGCTTCCCGGAGCCGCTGAGCCGGGACTGAACCCACCTCCACCGGGAGCCCGAATAAATTCCTCCCGCTCACTTTGTCCCGCTGAGAGCAAAGTGACGAAGCCAGCCAGCAACCTCCTGTAGAGCTCAGGCTGCCCTTGAACTCACTACACACCCCAGGCTGGCCTCCAACTCGGGACGGCTTTCCTGCCTCAGCCTCCTGAGTGTGCTGGGGTCACAGGCGTGTGCCTCTGTGAAGAAGGAAGCCACTCAGCTGAGGAGAGGTCTGGGAGCCAGGAGACCCCAACGCCGCCTGAACAGAGGCAGAAGAGCTGGGGTAGATGCGAGAGACGCTGAGATGACGCATGAATGTGCTTTTCCTGTGACCAGGACGGCGCTCAGAAAGCAGCCCCTCGTGGCAGGACTTGGACGTGGGTGATCCGTGAACGGCCCAGGCTTTATTTCTAGTAAACATGAAAGTTTCTTAGTGAGGTTGTTGCGTTAAGAAGACTCTTCCCTAAGAGGCTTGGGAAGCGCACACATGAAATCCCAGCACTCAGGAGGCTGAGGCGGGAGGATCGACCTGGGTTACATAGCGAGACCCTGTCTCGCCGTGCACAGTGCCACCCGGCGGGAAGCAGCCAGAGCAGGGACTGGAAGTGGAGAGACCTTCGACAAAAGGGAAGGGGGTGGGGGATGGAGGGAGGGCCAGGGAGGGAGAGGATGAAGGTGCGTTGTGTGCAGTGACCTCAAGTTACAACCAGCCTGATGTATGAGTGACTTGGGTTACAACCAGAAATTTTTTTTAAACCTACCACCAAAGCCGTGAGCTAGGACAGAATGTTGGCCACTTGTGCTTCCAGACGGTCTCAGGTACAGGTTTAACCCTTAAAGAGCTCTGGGAGGACCATGGCTGCATCCTCTTCCTGTGTGGGGCTCCCTGAGAAGCCCTGGGCCGGCGACTCTGTGAGGACGCGGAGATCTGCTGTGTGCAGGAGAGAGACTCTGAAGGCTGTGGAGAGGAGCCTGAGCCTTCACTGACTTGAGTTAAAACCAGCCCTGGAGGCTGAACTGCGTTCGTCGAGGGCCCACTGCACATGGCCAGATCCCCCAGGCAGCGACCGTATGTACTGCAAGCCCGGACTCCGGGTGGTAATGCGACCGTCGTTCTCTCCCCCGTGGGAGGCGGCTGGGGCAGATGAGTCTGTATTACGTCTCCCCCAGCACTAGTGGAAGAGGAAGTCGCTCCAGGGTTCTCCAGGTGGAAGACATTTCCGGCCCTCTGTTGCTGGGGGTCCTCGAGCCTGAACCCAGGACCTGCACACGGAGCCACTCCCCGCGTCACTGCCGTTTTGAGACAGGATCTTGCTAAGTTGCCCAGGCAGGGCTTCAATTTGCAACCCTCCTGCCTCAGCCTCCCAGAGTGAATGTACCGCTAGGCCTGGCTGATTTACATATTCTTGTGAAGAAAAAACGTTTAGAGCCCGTGTAAAATTTCCTTTGCTTACTTAAATTTTCTCTCTAGGTGATTCAGGCTGGCCTTGAACCCCCAGCGATCCTCCTGCCTCAGCTTCCCGAGCACTGGGATTGCAGGTGCGCGCCAGTACGCTTGACTGGTTTTTTTTTTTCCTGAGAACCAGAGCGCTGTTGAAGAACTTCCTCACCGCCCCCAGGCTCAGTAAGAACTTGCCGGAAGTGTGGCTGCCCAGAGCGTGTGCAAGCCCTTTGTGAACGGGAAAGCAGCTGCTTTCTGTGAGTCTCCATCCCTAAGGGAAAAGGCGGAAGATGCCTCTAATCTGGCTGTGTCCCGCGTTTGTCTCACAATCAAAGGCCTTGGTCCCAGCAGCTTTCCAGTCGGCGGCAGGCCGGGAAGGGCGGCGCGGTGCTGCAGACTCGGTTTCCCTTTCTGCGGTCCCCCAGCGCCCCCTGCCGTCCGCTCCTGCAAACTGCCGGCTTGGAGACTCGGACCCCTTCAGACTCCGGAGAAACCTCCCTTCCCTCCCTCTATCCCTTGGTCCCTGCCCTTTTGCAAAAGATCTGTGTCTTCTTATCCGTCTCTTATTTTGCCCTGACGTTTGTTCGTCTTAGCTAAGCAGTCGTTGCGAAGCATGAAGTAAAGCTCATGTGCCGGCGCACCCGCCGTCATCCCGGCACTCTGGGAGGCTGAGCCAGGAGGATCGCAGATTCAAGGCCAGCCTGGGCAACTTAGTGACGTAATGAGGCCCTCTCTCATATTTTTTTAGTATGTTAAAAGGCTGGAGATGTAACTCAGTGTGAAGGCCCTGAGTTCAATTCCTGGCATAGAAAACAAAAAAGGTGGAAGTTAATTGCACCACATGAGGGCGCCTCCCTCCCTGGACTGGGGGTCCCATGGGTCCCAGAGCAACTCGTGACACTCAGGAACTGCTGGGTCCGTGCTTCAGACCACAGCTGTGCTGACGTGGCAGACAGCACAGAGGATCCCTGGCTCCTCACCCCCATTCCTCCCTTGAACTCACAGCGACCCTCCTGCCTCAGCCTCCCGAGTGCTGGGGTGACAGGTGTGCAACACGCCCGGCTCCAGGTGACCAAATTCTAGCTCTGGGGACAACTTTTGGTTTGTGCAGCTAAGGGACAAAGTCAGCCACTTGGACCCTTGTGTATGTCTCTCCCTGCCACACGGGAGGGTTTTCCCAGCCAGCTGTGCCATCCTGACCTCGGGCGGGGTTTGCTGAGTCTGTTTCTGGTGGGACGGACGCGTGTCTGCACGCACACAGGCCTAGGTGCGGCGGGGAAAGCCAGGGAGGTTGGCACACGGCCACTGGAGGCCTGGATGTGGATTCCTCACCAAGCTGAAACTGGAGCCAGCCCTTCCGCTGCTGGTGTCTTCTCCGGAGCCTAAGCCATTCTGTCACAGTGGTGCACACAGACCCGTGCTTACAGCAGCACAGCTCACAGTGGTTTAATCTTGCTGGGCGTGGTGGTGCACACCTCTGATCCAGCACTCAGGAGGCTGAGGCAGGAGGATCGCTGTGAGTTCGAGGCCGGCCTGAGCTACACAGTAGTTCACGGCCAGGCCAAACTACATCGTGAGACCCTGTCTCAAAACAAAAAGAGGACACAAAACAAACCAAGAAAAAAGAGGCAGCGCCTAAGGACAGCACAGTTGCCGTGTCCTAACCTACAACGCTGGAGAATTTTTCCCTCAAGCCAGGGACTTGTTAAAGAATTGCTACCATGGACTCCGGGGAGAGCAGGACAGGCCTGAAACAAAAAGCGAATGAAACAAGGACAACCTCTGGCCTGCGGGAGGCGATGTCTGCAGGACACACTGCGACATCGATAAACAGAGGCCCTAGACTGTCCGGACCATCGGCTGCACGCGTGGCTCAAGTTCAAAGGAAAACGCTCGGAATGTTCGTGCTCCATCATCTTTTTATAAAAATCCGATTAAAGAGTGGATGCGCGTAAGGAGCGAAATGTGTAACTGAGTAGAGGAAAGCGATATAGCATTGCATTTCACAGTACTCCTTTTTATTTCTCTGGTACTGGCATTCGAACTCAGGACCTTGCACTTCCCAGTTAGGCAGGGGCGCCACGGAGCTAAATCCCCAGCCCCCACAGAATTCCCGTTTACGTTCTTTGATTTTTTTTTTTTTTTTTTT
>NW_022900927.1:61494486-61508989 GCF_012274545.1 Fukomys damarensis | reverse complement strand
GGCTCTTGCTATGTATCTCAGGCTGGCCTTGAACTCATTAGCGACCCTCCTGCCTCAGCCTGCTGAGGGCTGGGATTGCAGGTAAGAGCCTCTGGTGATATTAAACCCTGGCCTGCATGTGAGGTCGGTGCCCCTCCCGGGCGACGACGCTGTGCTTCCCAGCTGTACCAGGCGCCCGCACCTCGCTGCTGAACAGAGACACAAGGTATTAAAAAGAAAGAACGCTTTCATTTTATTTTAGTCTTTCACCCACGAGGTCCAAGGAAAAGTTCCGAGCTGTGGCTGCTCCTGCCCGTGGCCTCTGGATGCCCTCACGTGCTCGGATGCCGGTCTGGGCCCGCCAGAGGCAGAGGGAATGGATCCGTCCGCTGGCCTCCCTGAGCTGCCTGGAATGCCAGCACTCAGGAGGCTGAGGCAGGAGGGTTGCCACGAGTTCAAGGCCAGCCTGGGCCAGCGTGAGGCCCTATGCACAGTGAGTGGCATGGTGAGGCCTCAGCCTAGGAAGTTTGCTTAGTGAAGATAAAGATCAGAGTATCTTAGTGTTAATTAACTACATTTTAAAAAGTTGAGTCTGTGATCCTTAAAATTGAATTTGATACATTGTCTTGTGATTATTTTTTAAAAAATATTGGGGTAGGGGATTTAGCTCAGTGGTGCCACCACCTGCCTCACAAGCGCAAGGACCTAAATTCAATCCCCAGTAACAACAACAACAACAAAAATTTTTTTTAATTTAAAAAATGACACAGCTGGGTGTGGTGGTGTGTGCCTGATACCTCCACACTCGGAAGGCTGAGGCAGGAGGCTCACTGCCAATCCAAGGCCAGCCAGAGCTACACAATTACACAGTTCATCCTCGGGAAGTGAAATTTTGAAATCACAGTCCTGATTTTACTTTTTCAAAAGCGTACTGAACTCACAACTCTCATTTAGTGGTATTTCCACAGACTGTTCACACACAGACAAAAAACAAAACGAAACAAAAAACCAGGATCTGTACAAAAATAGAAGCTCTCACTTTCTAACCCCCTATCGTTGTATATGAATTTGTTAATACAAAAGTGTCTGCTTGGAAAATATCAAAACATCGCTACAGTGTCACAAACGTTCTACATTCTCTAGGAAAATGAACCCTGGGACACACGACGAGGACAATTCCTCACGAAACCCGGTGCGGCCAGGCACAGCCCCCAGCAGCAGGACGCGTCGGGCGCCAGCACCGCGCCATCTCAGAGGTCGCCATTGAGCTCCGTGGATATCCTCAGGGTCACGTTCTGTCGGAGAAGAAAAGGGACGGAAAACTATTGAGGTGCGTCTCGTACAGGTACCAGTCCCACAAAGCCAGCGCCACTAATAAACGTCTAGTAGTAAAACGATCTTCAAAAACCCCGCTCATTGCTGAGTGTGGAGCCAACATCTGTCATCCTAGCGCTCAGGAGGCCGAGGCGGGAGGATCTCAGCAAGTCTGGGGCCAGCCTGAGCTACACAGGTCGCTAAGGGCCTTGGGGACATTTTTCGACCCGTGGCTTTCGGCATCAAAGGCGGCGGACACAGGAGAGGGCCTTCTGAGCCGCGCGGGCGAAGGCAGGCGCTCTGTTCCTGCCGCAGTGACCGTCCCGGTGCCCCTCCCCACCCTCGGCCGGGCGCCCACCTGGAAGTCGCGGATGAAGGTCAGGAAGTAGAAGATGAAGCCGAAGGCCACGGTCCACTCACAGACGGCGCTCACCACGTGGTACACGTAGTCCTGGCGGAGAGAAAAGACTTCGTGCACACGGAGGCAGGGAGGCTGTGGGACAGGAGCCCCGGAGCGCGGGGGGAAACCGAGGTAATCTAGGCACCGGACATGGCAGGACCCGGCTTTGTCTAGAAGATGTCAAAAGGCAGGGTGAGGGCCACGGACTAGGTGAGGCCGGGAGGGGTCGGACTCCACAAAAGCAAGAACTCTCCCAGCCGTGCATGCTTGTGAGCACGGCACTCAGGAAGCTGAGGCAGGAGGATCAAAGCAAGTTCGAGGCCAGCCTGGGCTGCGCAGTGAGACCCTGCCTCGGATGAGAGAACAATGCGTGAGCAAGCCTGGGCAGCTCCCCAGGTGCTTCTCTCCTTCGGGGGATCCCCCACCCCCACACTCGGGGTGCAGCACGTCAGACCAATTTCTGGTCTGGCCTCGAACTCACAGCGATCCTCCTGCCTCAGCCTCCTGTGCTGGGATGACAGGTGTGTGCATCCCCCCCTCCCCGACGCCTGGCTTTAAAGTGCCGCACTTGGCAGGACAGAGCTGGCTGTCAGCCTCGGAGAATCCAGGACCCGAGGCCCCGCCGCTCCCCTCCAGCCCCAGCTCCGCCCTTCTGTGGCCCTGGCGGGGACACCGCTGCCTGGACCGGGGAGCTTCCTGCTGTCCATCTTCCTCTTCCCTCCTGGGGTCGCCCACCCTTCTCCCACCTCCCCCACCTCTGCGTCCACCTAGGAAGCCCTTGGTCCAGTTCGAGGCTTCTCATCTGCTGTCCTGGGAATAAATTCTCCGGTTTAGCCAAGATAAACACCTTGATGGGCATTGCCTGTCATCCTGGAGCTCTGGGAGGCTGAGGCAGGAGGATCTTGGATTCTAGCCCCTTCCTGGACACCCTAGTGACTTCGAGAGACGGCCTCAAGCACTAAGACCAGGTCCATCCTCTTAGGAGCAGAGGGCCGAGGTGTTTGAGACTGAAATGAGGGACTGAGACCTGGGGAATCAGCACCTGGGCTGGCTGCTGGGTTGGGCACAGCTATGACCAAGCCTGTGGCCAGGGCAGCTGGGGCAGGAGTCGCTCTCAGGGGTGGTGGCGCTGCGTCTCTCACCTGGAGAGTAAGGGAGGTCGCGGCCTGGCCGCTTTTCCTCCGAGCAGGGCTCATCTACCCTGCGACTGTCCTGGTCCTGATTCTGCGCCCTCGCGACGGCCCCTCCCCCTCTCCCCTCACCTCCCCCTCCCCCTCCCCTCCCCTCCCGATGCACCCGCCCGGCTTCAGCCCTGACACTGGGCCCGGCAGCGTCACCTTCTCCTTCGGGCTCCATTCCAGCTTGGTTATGGAAATCAGGGATGCACAGGTGATCACTGAGAGAGGAAACCGTTAAGGAAAGGACAGCAGAAAACAGTGCTAAATGCTTTGCATTGTTTTTTCCTGTTTGGACAGGATGGCTATTGGCAGCCCAGGCTGGTCTCTAACTGAGACTCTCCTGCCTCAGCCTCCCAGGCTCTGAGATGAATGCGGGCACCGCCACGCCCGGATGCAGCGTTAAGATGCTAACAACGTTTCTGTCACCAGAGCAGCTGCATTCACTCTGATCATCGGAATCGTGTGCAGAGGGCGCTGACCCACACCCAGCAGCAGTCACCCCACACTCGCCCGTCCAGGGACGCACCGCATCCTGCCTGACCCAGCTGGGGAGGCCGTGGGGACCCCACTCAGAGAGGCGTAGACCGGGGATGGGTTCTCTCTGAACGCGAGCCACTGAGTAAAGTGGCCTAAGTGCTAAAGCTGTGCTCGGAGAGCGACTCCCACAGAGATGCGGCAGGACCCGCAAGGCCTTCAGAACCGACTTTCAGCCCAGTGACTCAAAGCCGGAGGCCCACGTCCAGAATGACTAACCCTGCTGGGAGAAACGAAGCTCTCAGGTCTCCCAAAAATCAGTAATTCAAACCCGGGCGTGCCGGTGCACGGCTGAATCCCAGCCCTCAGGAGGCTGAGGCAGGAGGATCCTGAATTCAAAGCCAGCTTGACCCACACAGTGAGTCCTTGCAGGAAAGAAGGAGAGGTAGAGGAAGGAAGACAGACGATAGATCAGCGATCCGCAGTGCTGGGCCGCGCAGAGCCTGTGCCTCTCTGAGCTGGGTCCCCCTTGGCCCCCTAGGCTTTCACCCCCATTTCTCAAAGTCAAAAAAGAAAACAGAAGACCTGACTGTAACAGCTTAAAGTTTAGTTCCACCCTCAGGGCACCGCCCATGGTGACCAACACCTGTAGTTCTGGAGCCTCAGGAGGCTGAGACAGGAGGTTCCCAAGGTCAAGGCCAGCCTGCACAGTCTCTCAAGACCTTATTTTGAAATAAGAAAATAAAATGAAAAGGGCTGAGAATGTGGCCCAGCAGCTTCTCCGTCACCACAGATTCTTTTTTTTTTTGGTACCGGGGATCCAACTCAGGACCTTGCGCTTGCCAGGCAGGTGCAGTGCCACGAACTACATCCCTGGCCCAGCCAACAACTTATTAAATAAACAGATCGGAGTGGCGTGGTGCTGCAGGTCTGTAATCCCAGTCCTCGGAGGCTGAGGCAGGGAATCACTGTGAGTTTGAGGCCAGCCGGAGCTGCAGAGGACCCTGTCTCACAAGGCAAAGCAAAGCAAAGCAAAACCAAGCAAGCCCACTGTGCAGAAAGGGAATGAAGGCGTCTGGGAAATGTGCCGAGTCCTTTTCAAGGAGATGCTGAGCTTAAAACAAGAGACTTCACGCCAACCAGTCCCCGGCTCGCTGTGGCCAAGGGAGGCCTCACGTTGGGCACCGCCTCCCAGCACAGAAGCGCCGGGCAGGGGGACGGGCAGCCTGGGGCCTGAGACACTTGCTCTGCTGATACGTAGGGCTGTTTCTAAGAGTACATGAGAGGAAAGGGTCTTTGTGCTGAGCTACATCCCCAGTCCCTTCTTATTTATTTTTCAATTTTGAGACAGGGTCTCACTAAATTGCCAGGCTGGGTTCAAACCTGTGATCCTCCTGCCTCAGCCTCCCAAAGCACTCGGAAGAAAGCCTCTCTCAGCTCATAAACAGGACAAGGAGATGGAGAGGGGAACGTTTGTCTTAGGAACAGGGTGTGAACTCTGTTGGTAAATTTCTCAGTACTTTTAGTTTCTCTGTGCTTAGAAAATTTGTAATTAACAATTCTCTTCCCTGAGATTGGAAGAGAGAGAGAGAGAGAGAGAGAGAGAGACAAAGAGAGACGCAGACAGCAGACAGGGGTTTGGCTAACAAAGAGCCACTCATCAAACCCCTCCCTGAGCTGGGTGTAGTGCTGCACGCCTGTAATGCCAGCACTTGGGAGGCTGAGGCAGGAGGGTTGTGAACTCAAGGCAGCCTGGCCTACTTGGCTGTCTCAGAAACAAACGAGTTTCAGAAACGAGCCACTTCCCCAGGTGGTGCGCATTTGTCATTGTTTCAGGAGCCGCACTTTCTCCGAGTGCTGCTGTTTCGTTTCCCCAGTCAGTGCTTTTCCTACGCGGGCGCATGACTAGCTGAGGCGCCTTCGCCACTGAGGGCCGAGCACCGCTGAGTGGGTCCGAGCCCTGGCTCTCGGACCCCTTCCTGGGGCCACACGGGCCGCCGCTCCCAGAGGGGACCCGGGTCAGGACGTCCAGGCCTGCAGCCTGAGTGCACTATCAATATTTGGTGTCTTTCGTCAAGCACTGCAAAGAAAATTAAATATTGCCACAGCGCAGGGCTGGCTGGGAGCCAACTGAGCTCAAGGGCCCTACATCTGCCCTCCTTCCCTTCGTCCGAATGAGTCCCGCGGCTCTGCAAACGCCGCTGCTGTCCGCCTGCTGTGGTGGCATGTGCCCGTCATCCCGGCTACTCAGGAGGCTGAGGCAGGAGCATCACAAATTTGAGGTCAGCTCTGTCTCCAAATAAAATTGAAAAGGGACTGGGATGTAGCTCAGTGGTATAAATGAACACCCTGGTTTGATCACCAGAGCCAGGAAATAAGGAGAAAAGAAAGGAGGAGGAGACAAAGAAGCTGGGAGTGGTGGCACCCACCGGTGGTCCCAGTGCTTCAGAGGCTGAGGCAGGAGGATCTCCCAGAATTCAGAGCCAGCCTGGGCCGCATAGTGAGCCCTGCCCTTGCCCCTCTGCTCACCGCGCCCGCGCAGTTCCTCCTGGCCCTCGGCCCTGCTCCGCCTTCTCTTCTGGGACACCGCCTGTCCCTGCTGCTCCCCAGGACAAATCCTCACCTCCAATCCTGGTCCCGGCCACGCCTCCCTCCCTCTCGAACACGGGGAGCAACGACAAAGGGTACTGGGGACCACAGCGGCGCAGGACACGGCGGAGATGGCCATGCGTGCGTGGCAGGTGGCGCGGCTGTTCCACTGTGGGCAGCACTTGTAGGACAGCGCGGTCTGCAGGAGCGTGTACACCACGCCGCACACGAAGGCCAACAGGGCGCCCCCGTCGTGGACCACGGGCACCGCCAGCTCCTGAGGACCAATCACAGACGTCACCTGCAAAACTCGGGAGGCTGAGGCAGGAGGGTTACCAAGAGCTCAAGACCAGCCTGGGCTGCATGGTGAGTTCAAGGCCAGCCTGGAGTACACAGCGAGGCCCGGTCTCCAAAATGAAATAAAATAGGGCTGGGACTTAGTCAGTGGCACCACACCTGACTCGCAAGCACAAGGTCCTGAGTTCGATCCCCAGTACCAAAAACATTAATTAATTAACTTAATAAAAACTTTCTTGTAATTTAGAAGACAGTAAAACGTAAAGGATACTAGATTCCTGCAAGGCTAAACCTAGAAAATCTTTTTTCATAAAGATATTCATCTTTTAAAAATTTTATTTTTCACTAGCAAATCATCACACGTACGTGAGATTTTGGCTACATTTTGAGCTATGTTTCCGTGGGGAGAGGATTAGATCAAGCTGAGGAAACTCACAATTTCAAATTTCATCTGCTTACTATTTTTTGTGGTCAGAACACTTAAAATCTGTGTAGAATTCTTTTTTTTTTTTTTTGAGATCAGGCCTCATTCTGCAGCCCAGGTAGCCTTCAAGTCATGGAGATCCTCCTGCCTCAGCCTCCTGCGTGCTTGGATCCCAGCTGTGCGCCACCTGGCCCGGCGCTGTTTCAGTAATCCTGACTTGTGCAGCACGCCCTGCAGCCGTGGTCTGGGTAGTCCCGTCCCGTCTGAAACCCTGCCTGTCCCTGTGCTCACCTCCCCACTAGACCACTTCCCCCTGACTCTCAGATCTCACAGACTGTGTGTGGCCTTGTGCTGTCTCCTCTGCGTGTCTGGTTTATTTTCGTGAACATAATATCCTATCTGGCCTCAAGGGACACAATTTCAAAAAAGGTTAATTCTTTTGTTTTTACAGTGAATGGCATGCAGTTATTCAATTTATATTACCTTGGTTATAAATAATACACTTCTGAAGAGTTTACTTTAATTAACTTTAGTAGATTTATATTTTAAACAGATAAACTCAACTGTTAAAAGTTATATAAAGAGGAACATGATTTTAATGATAAAAATCTTATGGAAAAATGAGGAAATAAAAGTCAAGCTCCTTTCTAAACTATATTCAAGGCCTGTATGGTGGCATACACCTTTCACCCCAGCACTTGGGAGGCTGAGGCAGGAGGATTGCTACAAGTTCAAGGCCAGCCTTAGCTACAACAATGAATTCAAGGTCAACCTAGACGACAAAACCAAACAACTATATTCAAAGCATCAGGAGCCGGGCACAGTGGTGCACACCTATAATCCCAGCATTTGGGAGGCTGAGGCAGGAGGATCGCCTCGAATGTGAGTTAGCTGAAGTCTATCTGCACAGTGAGACCCTGTCTCGAAAGCAAAAAAAAAAAAAAAAAAAAAACAAAAAAAAAAAAAAAAAAAAAAAAAAAAAAAGGCCAGCAGTCAGTTCTTCCAAGCGCCGTGAGCACGTAGAAGAGGAAAAAAAAAAAAAAATCCTAAAGCACAAGGGGAGAAAATGCTCTCTACAAAGTTCTGCAGAAACCACAGGGACCACCAGATACTGAAATATGAAGATGCTATAACCATCCTGTGAGGCAAGATGAGGGCTTTCCATTTAACACTCGCAGATCTTCCCAGCAGAGTGGGAACTTTCAGACAGACGGCTCCACCAGGGACTGCCCGGAAGCCTTTCCTTCCTCAGGGCCTCCGCCCCGCCCACCCTCAGAGCCCAACTTTCTTCCCTTCTTTCGCGCGCGTGTGTGGCACTGGAGATTAAACTCAGGACCTTTTGTTTGTGAGGCAGGCGCTGTTCAACTTGAGCTAAATCCCCAGCCAGAGCCCAACCTTCTAAGAGCTCAACAACAGGCACGGGTGCATGAAATGCTGGGCTATCGGCCCGGAAGTCGTGGGGGAAAGAAATGAAAAGCAGCAGATGTAAGTGTCCCCTGCCCAGCGTGACTTGCGTCACGGACAAAATGACAAATGAAGAGCTTCGCCGTGGTCAGACACCAACCGAAAGAGGAAACTTTCCTTTTGGCCGGACTGGGGGTCGAACCCAGGGCCTTCACCCAGAGCTGCATCCCCAGTCCTTTTTATTTTCAGACAGGGTCTCGCTAAGTCACTGTTGCCCCGGCTGGAGGAATGTGGGCTCCTCCTGCCTCAGCCTCCCAGAGCCGGGATTCCAGGCGAGCCTCGCCTCTCCTGCCTCTTTTCGTCTCGCTCTCCAGTGGCGGAGCCGCAGGCTGTGTAGATGACCCGGTGTCCACCCGAGTGTCTGCAGGATCTGCTCTGCTGCCACGGCTCCTACCCCCAAGCTCGGGGCAACTGTGCCACCTCTGCCCGGGTTCTCTGCCACCGAGCAGGGCCTGTGGCTGTCGTCCAGGCTCCTTACACCACTGGGGGTCACCACATGGGACGTTTTCATGCACTCCTTTGCCACCCAGAAAAACTGCACTGGCCAGGTGTGGTGGCACTTGGGAAGCTGAGGCAGGAGGATCATGAGTTCAAGGCCACCCTGGGCAACTTAGCGAGACCCTGTCCAAAAAAACAGGAAAGGAAGGAAGCCAGTCTCTGAGTGTGAAGGGAGTCGCTCCCGAGCCTGTGCCTGGCTCCTGTCCCCACCCAGCCCGGCCCAGTGCACCTGGAAGTTGGCCACAATGCCCATCCCGACGCAGCCCGCCAGGCCCAGCCCCAGTGACACCGCGTTGAGCAGGGGCGTCCCGAGGTGGCCGGCAGGGTCCTGCTTCTCCACAATCTTGTAGCGCGTGTACATTGTGGCCGCGCCTGCAAGGGAAACACGAGCTCAGGGTCACACGGGCACTGCCCGGTAGGTGCCCATTGCACCAGTCCCGGCTCCCACCCCAGCACCGAAAGAAAGCAGGGAACAGGTACTGTCATCCCAACACTCAGGAAGCTGAGGCAGGAGGATCTCTGCAAGCTCCAGGCCACCCGGCTACACAGTAAATTCAAGGCCAGCCGGAACTATGTGGCAAGACCCTGTCTCAAAAATCCAAAATTATAGGGCCGGGGATTTAGCTCAGTGGCACTGCACCTGCCTCGCCAAGTGCAAGGTTCTGAGTTTAATCCGTGGTTCCAAAAAAAAACAAAAACCCAAATGATAGCAGAGGTTGGTGTACACGTGTTATTCCAGCACTCTGAGAGGCTGAGGCAGGAGGATCCCAATATAGAGCACAGCCTGAGCATTTTAGCAACTTAGTGAGACCCTAGCTCAAAATAAAAAGAATAAAAATGCTGCAGCTGAAGCTCACTGCAGAGGCCTTGGGTTGAATCCCTTTTGGAGGGGGGTCAAATTGGGCCTGGTGGCGCAGGCCTGTAATCCCAGCACTTGGGAGGCTGAGGCAGGAGGATCGCCACAAGTTCAAAGCCAGCCTGGGCTCCATACAAGACCCTGACTCAAAATACAAACAAAAACAACCCAAAAATGAACTCCTTGAAGAGTTAGGGTCAGGAACACCTGTGGTGGTGCCTCCTTTCTCTAGGGCCTGAGATTCTCCGAGTGCACTCTGTACAGCTCTAACAGCTTTCTTCTCTCTTAAAAAAAAAAAAGTACGTATAAAACACCAAGATCCCAGGTCAGACGGCCACGGCGGTGGAGAGAGGGCCATGCGGAGGACCCGGCGACCAGTGAACGGGGACACTGACTAAGGGGGCCACAAGCCATCCCAGACGTCTGTGTACTTTAGCTTTCCAAGGCTGGCAAATTCCTAGTTGCAAAGGTTATTTAAAAAAAAAAAAAAAAAAGAGCTAGGCACGGGAGCACTCGCCTGTAGTCTCAGCTGTACAGGAGGCTGAGGCAGGGGCATTGCAAGTTCCAGGCCAACTGCAGGGAACCCTGTGCCGACACTTAAAGAAAAAATGAACAGAAGGGCCCGGCAGTGCTCTGGCAGAGCACCTGTCTGGAGATCCGTCCCAGGGACCGCAAGAGAAACACAGGAATGGTAAATACTGTACTTCACTTCACTTGAGTGACAAGCTTTTAGCCATAAAAATGTACTCACCAAGAAATGCGGAGAAGTTCATCATGAGTCCAAAGATACCACTCTCTGGAGGGGTTGTTCCTGTATCGCTGAGAGAGAGAGAAAAGTCCCAATTACTAGGAAAGAATTCAGGCCCGGCATGGAGACAAACACCTGTCATCCCAGCACTTGGGAGGCTGAGGCAGGAGGATCTCAAGTTCCAGCCCAGCCTGAGCAACTTAGCCGGATCCTGTCACAAAATTAAAAAAACAAGAGGCCGAGATGTAGATCCCTGGGTTCAACCCCCAGTACTACCAAAAAATAAAAATGAAAAAAAGAAAGTAGAAACAAACATGTCTTCAGCACTCTGTCCTGCTGGGCACACACTAGTGAGGCCTCACGGTGTCCTAAAACACAACGACGGCCTAGAAAAGTAACCTGCCCGGCCCCACAGGTCGCTAGGGTGCAGCCGCTGGGAGCCCCACAATCCACTAGGTAGCGCACACTGGCCTCAGACTGACTTGGATCCTCCCGCCTCAGCCTCCTGATCACAGCCTGCATCCACTTCCAGGTGACATCGTGTTAGAGACCAGGGTCCCTCAGGAGTCGGAATGGGCGGTTTCTAGAGACCCGGACCCAGCCCTTCCCCTGCTCACCCAGGGGCCTCAGCCTCCAGGCACCAAATCGCCCTCCCTCCCAGCCGCCCGTCCCCCCCTCGCAGCCCCTCCCTGAAGCCGCTCTCTTTCACTTTCGCTTTCCCTGAAGCGAGGGAGGCTTTAAAGCCGCTTTTAAAGCAAGTTCAGTGCAGAATCCTTCTGTTTTTAAAACCGGTTTCCTTACTTCCTGTGTGTTTTGTGAGCCGGTCTGGCTCTGTAGCCCTGCTGGGCGGAACTCCTGCAGTCCGCCTGCCTCAGCCTCCCCGATGCCCGATCCAGATGCCGCCCCCACGCCCCGCGGTTTTCTTAAATCTTTACACTCATCACATCCGCCAGTAGACGCGGCTGGTCTCTTTCTCAGACATTCAGCTAAACTTTCTTAGAAATTACAGCTCTCTCGGGATCGATGGGTCGTCAGTGGACTGTTAAAGTAGAAAGCCACAAGCAAAGCAGGACCCTGGTGGTGGCCCCAGCACTCTGGAGGCTGAGGCAGGAAGACTGCCAGTTTGAGACCCGCCTGCGATTAGTGACATCCCGTCTCAAAACGGAAAAAGTAAATAAAACGAGCAGGGGACGTAGCTCAGTGCGAATTCAACCCCCGGTACCACCCCTCAAAAAAAAAAAAAAAAAAAAAAAAAAAAAAAAAAAAAAAAAAAAAAAAGCTTCCAAACCGTGTTTTGTTCATATACCTGCGGATAGGAATTAAATTCCGTGATCATTAACTAAATGAGAATTAAAATGTTGACTTTCCTGATTTTCAGCTTCATTTCTGAATTAAAGGCCTGCTCGCATCTCTTCTACCTCATTCACTAAGCAGTAAAAAGTCACAGACGTAAAGACGCCGGCACTGGGAGTCGCACCTGACCCAGCCGTTCGCTTCCAGGAATCTCCTCAAGAGTTAAAGACATCGGATCACAGCGATCAAAGCCAACTCGTCTTTACCGCAGCGCGACTCACTGGAGCTGAATCTTGGAAGTGACCCGTGTGTCCCTCAGCAGATGAATGGACAGAGAAAACGTGGTCTTTACGCACAAGGGAGTACTACGCTGTCGTGAAGAAGGATGCACTGGAGTCACGGAGGAAAATCCAGGCATCTTGAGAGCATAGCGTCCCATGGAGCAGGCACACAGATTCCATGTAACATGGCTTCTCTCATATGAGAAACGCAAAGTATAAATAAAGAGCAAAAAGAAAGACAAGAGAAAGTGGGGAGACAGACTTTTTGCAAATGGGAAGGGCACAAATAGAATCACAGGGAAAGCAGCTGTCCCAGAGGTCGGCCTCCCTCCCGGAGGCGCCGAGGAGCCCCTTGAAGAAGGGAAGCAGAGGCCCTGGCTCAGGTGAGTGTACCTGAGACGTGGGCGTGGCCTGGAGAACCCACCCCAGCGAGGCGGCTTTCATCCGCCCCGGCCTTTTGAGCTGCATTCTGGTTTTCACTCTGGGAGTCTGAGTCTCCTGTTTGAAATTTTCTGATAGGAAATTCACCGGGGATCCCAGCACTCCGGGAAGCTGAGGCAGGAGGATCACAAGTTCAAGCCCAGCCCAGGCAAGTGAATGAATGAATGAGGTGCTCTTAAAATTGGAAAATGCAAGAGGCTGGGACCAAGCCAAGTGGGAAGCGTTCGGGCCCCAGTGTGCCGGGAGAAACGAGAAGCACAAAGCAGTGCTGGCCTGGGGTACGGTTCAGTGGCGGAGGAATCATCACGTTTTTGTAAACTCCCAATACAGAGATTAAAATCTATTTACAGAACAGGTGTGCTGGCACACATCTGTAATCTGGCCACTCAGGAGGCTGAGGCAGGAGGGTTGCAATGTCAAAGCCAGTCTGGGCAGCGTAGCAAGACTCCTGCTCAGAGTAGGGGTGGTGAGGGCAGAGCTCAGGGTACAGCTCCATCCCCAGGACTTCGAAAAATTATACTGAAAAAAGGAAACGACTAAGAAAGAAGAAACTAAATTTCCATTCACACCTGTGTACCAGGCTGGTTGTTTCTGTCTCTCCCACAGGGTTATAAAACCTCTGGGCTTCTGCCAAGCCAGTAGGTGACAAACACCTCTTCCATCTGAATTTGCGTTTTGAGACAGGGTCTCACCACATAGCCCAGGTTAGCCTCGATCTCCCAGGGATCCTCCTGCCTCAGCCTCCCGAGTGCTGGGCCCACTGGTGTGTATCACCGCACCCTGCTGTCCCTCGGTGTCCTGCCCCCTCACACGTGTGCGCGCACGTCCATGCCAGGAAAGAGATCTGTAGAGCACGGTGCACCCCAGTTGCGCCTGTCACCACCACGTGGTGCCACCCGGTCTGCGTTGCTCGAGACCCAGATGCAGCTGTACCGGAACCAGGGGGCAGTGAGGCCAGGGTAGACAGATGAGGCCATCACCGCAGCCTGGGCTCTACCCTGGCCAGCGAGGGTCTGTGCTTTTGGGGAGGAGGGGACGAGGGGCTGCGACAACGCAAGGAAGAGCACACACCTGTGATTCCAGCACCCTGGGAGGCTGAGGTGGGAGGATCTCAAGTTTGAACCAGTCTGGGCAACTGTGCAACCCAGCAAGACCCTGACTCAACATAAAAGAGAAAGGGCCAGCGGTGTGGCTCAGGGTGGTGGCCCTGGATTCCATCCCTGTCACAGGGGAAAAGCAGAGAGGGGCCGTAGGATCTAACAGCAGCCAGTGCAAATCCAGTCTGGTCCAGTCCCAGGCATGGTTTCCAGCCCAGGGCCTCCCACTGCACCCTTCTCCCGTGGAAACGGTACCCTGTCCCTGGGGCCTTCACTGAAACAAAACAGCTCCGCATGGTGGCGCACGCCTGTAATCCCAGCACTTGGGAGGCTGAGGCAGGAGGATCCCTGAGAGTTCCAGACCAGCCTGGGCTATGTGGTGCAACCCGGTCTCAAAAACAAACAAAAATGGGGCTGGGGACGTGGCTCAGAAGTAGCACCTGCCTGGCAAGTGAGAGGTTCTGAGTTCAGTCCCAGTACAAAAAAAAAAAAAAAAAAGCAAACAGAGCAGCTGCATGTGTCCCAGCGGGGGTCAGGCCAAGGACATGGCAGGTGAGGCTGCTGCAGGCCACGGGAGCTCGGAGCCAGGAGGAGTGGGGACCAGGGAAAGCCTGGCTGTACCCTCTGCCGGAGCGAAGTAGGCTGAGCTCTGACACCCATGCCTTGTGGGGAACCTGGGCACCTCGCGGGCAGGAGGCAGATATGGAGCAGACTGCAGGACAGGACAGGAAGCTGGGGCAGGAAGGTCTGCGGTTGGAATCCAGCCCGACAACCTAGGGAGACCATCTCAAAAAAAAAAAAAAAAAAGTTAAAAGCCAGGAATGGAGCTCGGCAGCAAAGTGCTTACCTGATAAGTGGTGGCCCTGAGTGCCATTGGCAGTACCAATAAACAAACAAACAAACAAACCAATGAAAACTAGCCCGGCGTGGTGGCATACGCCTGTGATCCCAGCACTCAGGAAGCCGAGGCAGGAGGGTCTCCGAGAGTTTGAGGCCAGCCTGGGTTCCATAGTGAGTTCGAGGCCAGGCTGAACTATGCGGTGAGACCCAGACTCAAAAGATACATAAATTAGAGTAAATCAAAAGTTTAAAAGGTGTCGCTCAGCGCACAGGCTCGGGTCCCACCCCGGCGCCGGAGAGCAGCAGGGGTGGCGCGGCCCCCCGGACCCC
>NW_022900927.1:61489857-61493939 GCF_012274545.1 Fukomys damarensis | reverse complement strand
GCTCAAAGCCAGGCTGAACCACACAGACAGACTCTGTCTCAAAAAGCAACACCCCCCCCAAGGCCAGAGATGGGGTCTCATTTGCTTAGGCTGAGCTGGAATCTGAGATCCTCCTGCCTCTGCCTCCCAGAGTGCTGGGATTACAGGCCTGTACCACCACTTGGAGCCCAGCGTCTGCCCTGGCTCCCGGGTACATTTCAGCCACACAGACACGCCTAGCTCGCTAAATTGGAGTAGTAGCACTCAAGGCCAGGCATGGTGGCGCACACCTGTATTCCTAGCACTCAGGAGGCTGAGGCGGGAGCAGTTCCAAGCCAGCCTGGGCTTCATAGTGAGACCCTGACTCAAAACACAAACATAACGATGATAAGAGGCTGGAGCGGGGCGGTTTCCGCAGATAACAGGAAATGATCGGCCAAGAGGCAATTTCACCCCAACCAAAGCAGCTGTGGCGAGGTGGCGGGAGGAAAGCTTGAGACTGACATGCTCTAAACCGTGTCTGTGGGACACTCTGGGAGGCTGAAACAGGAGGATCACACGTTTCAGCCCAACCTGGGCAACTCAGCAATTTAGTAAGACCCTGTTTCAAAATTTTTAAAGGGTCGTGAAGCTCTGTGAAGGCCCTGGGTTCGATCCCCAGTGCACCACTCTCATGGTGACTGTTCTGGTGTAAGAAGAAAGGAAGGTGGCAGACATAGTGGTGCATACCTATAATCCCAGCACCGAGGAGGCTGAGACAGGAGGGTCACCAGGAGATCCAGGCCAGCCACCCTGTCTCAGAAAAAAAAAAATTAAAAATCAGAAAAAAAAGGGATGGAGGGGGAAGGAACGCTGTTCACAGCCACATCTTACACATTCAAAACCAAGGAACCCGGCCAGGCCTGGTGGGACGGGCCTATGTGCCCAGCTACTCCGGAGGCCGAGGCAGGAAGACCTGTGGTTGGAGTCCAGTCTGGGCAATTTAGCAAGGCCGGTTTTAAAAGAACGAAGGGCTGGGTGCAGCCCCAAACCGCCCGGCCCCTGCAGCCCCGTCTCCCTGCTGGACCTGCAGCTGGGGGCCAACCAGGCCGGTCCCACTGCGACAGGAAGCCCCACTGTGTGCACGAGCTCGAGCTTAGGAAAATCCAACTGGTGCTAGCAAAAGCTGCAGCCGAGAGAGATGCCCGGGCGCCTCAGCTTTTCTGGCCTGGGCCAGGCTTGCTCGGGTTATGTGTTTAACCTGCACTGAGGTGGCGTGCTGTCTTTTTCTTTTTGGTTTTCTGAGGCAGGGTGGAGCTCCAGCGGACCCTCCTGCCTCAGCCTCCCAGGGCCTGCCTCACCCAGGCTTCACACTCAGGCGTAAGCTCTGAGCTGTTCCTCAGAGGCCCAGGGAGCTGGGCTGAAGAGGAGGAGGTTGGGCAATCGGGGCGGGTGCCAGCAGCGCCTGCTTCCTGTCCCCAGGCTGAAGAACTGCGGCTGACACCCTCCAGCTTCGAACGGTTTCTGGCAGAGGTTTTTATGGAACCAGAGATGAAGAGAAAACAAACAGAGCACTTCTGAGAAATGTGGGAATTTTCCACTGTGACAGGCGCGTGAGAATTTCTTGTAAGTCTTGCGTGAGGTCAGGCTTTTTCCCTCTCTTCCCTTTATGGTTAGTTTCTAAATGAGCTCATAAGGCAGGAACTCCGGTCATCTGATTGCCAGTGTGGTTAACCTCGAATCCTTATTATTTTATTATGTTTCAATTTAAAAATTCATTCATTCATTTTGTTTTTCAGTACCGGGCACTGAACCCAGGGCCTTTGCACTGAGCTTTATCCTGGCCCTTTTTAGTTTTTAGTTTGAGAGAGGGTCTTGCTAAGTCCCTACACTGCTCAGTCTCAAACTTGCAGTCTTCCCGCCTCAGACTCCAGACCACCATGATTACCAGGCCTGGCCAGTTTCAAGTGCTGGGTGTGGAGGCACAAGGGTGGTCCCAGCGCTTGGGAGGCTGAGGCAGCAGGATCTCTGCCATTCAAGGCCTGGGCTGCATAGTGAGGCTGTGTCTCAAAAACCAAAAGCAAAAGCGAACTTTAAAAAGTGCCCACTGCCTTGTGATTCTGCGCCTGCGGTAGTCGGAGAAGGACACAGCCACAGGACCCACAGCGGACCAGCGGGTCCCACAGGCTGAAGGTGGTGGAGGCCTTGGCCTTAGAGGGTGAGGGAGCTTTCTGGGGTGATGAAATAGCCCTTGAACTTGTCTGTGGGGTGCCCCCAGCATGTTCTTTTATTTTTCATTTTCCCCTATGTTTTTGTCAACAAGCCCTGCATTTTAAAAGGCTGGGTTTTAGAGTATTTAAATTATGCCTAAATGAACTTGATTTCAACAGAAAAACACAGATGAATGGATAAGGAAAATGTACTTACACACAATGGAGCACTACTCTGTCGTAAAGCAGGATAAACCAATCATTTGTAGGTAAATGATGCACCTTGAGACTATGATATTAAGGGAAACAAATCCAACAAACAAGCTTAAATATTATGTGGTTTCTCTCATATGAGAAACCCAAAGTTTTGTTTTTTGAGACAAGGCTTGCTATGTAGCCCAGGCTAGCCTTGAACTCACGTTGACCCTCCTGCCTCAGCCTCCCGAGTACTGGATTACAGGCGCACGTTCAGCTCGTCTTGCCTTGTGCCTGCATCACACCGCCGCAGCTACTGCTATAATGTGCATTCTCCTGCCGTTTCTTAGATTTCCTGCCCCAGGGATCACATGATTTTTTCTGTCCTGTTCATTTGTCACCCTTTGGCTTAGCATAGTTCTTGGCACATAATGTCTGTTTTTAAGTAATTAAGTGAATAAGTAAATGAATGAGAAATCATTTTTATAGTTTTTTTCTCACTAAATGTATAAAACTTTAAAAAAGAATGTTGGGATAGATAACAAGAAATTCGCCATCCCCGGTATCAACAAACAAACAAACAAACAAGCACAAGCTACCATTTTGCCAGAGATTTAGCTCAGTGGTTCTCCTGCCTGCCTTGCAAGTGTGACGTCCTGAGTTCAGTCCCCAGTATCCCCCAAAGACATTTAGTGAGATTCTTTTCCATCTGAGTGTGGACTGGCCTGTTGTATTTTGGAGGACAGCTAGCAGATATCTAAATCAAAATGTGTGCCAGGCATGCACACCTGCGACCCCAGCTACTTGGAGGCTGAGACAGGTGGATCACAATTTTGAAGTCACCCTGGACAAGTTAGTGGAACCCTGACTCAAGGGTTTTTCTTAAGGGCTGGGGTACAGCTCAGCCGAGGCCACTTGCCTAACATGCTACGTATAAAGGCCAAAGCCCATTGTGGGTGCGCACACCTGTAATCCCGGCATCAGGAGGCTGAGACAGGAGGATCGCCACGAGTTCCAGGCCAGCCTGGGCTGTGTAGTGAGACCCTGTCTCAGAGAAAAAAAAAAAAATCATAAAAAGTTGGAGGGGGGAAGGCATGTCCTTCAAACCCAAGAGTCCAGCCAGGGCCCTGGAGCCCAGGGCAATGTTTCACACGAGTCTGATGGAGGATCTGCACCGGGAAGGCCAGCGGCGGGAGCTACAATCCTGTGCCCGCAGGGTGAGGCGCCTCGGGGCCAAGACCAGATCTCCCGGGCCGATCGTCCCCTCCGCTTCCCCTGTGACGCCCTGGTCAGCCGTCCCGGCCTTCCAGGCTGCCCCTTAGGCCTCCGCTGGTCACGTGACTCCCCCCACTGGGTTCCTGTTGCCTAGGAGACTGTACTGGCAACCCCATTGGCCGATCCCAACCTTCGTCGTGCCGGGGGAGTTTTGCTCTGTGGATCTGCTCTGCGAAGGGCCTCCTGGCCCTCAGGAGCCGGCTTCTCAACCCACGCGTCCCACTCTTACCGCCTGCTCCTACGGTTCATTCCTGGATTTTAGAGAACTCGGTGTGGGCAGTGGTGCGGCCGCCTGCCTCGCAAGCGCAAGGTCCTGAGTTCGGTCCCCGGTACCAGAACCAACCAACCAAACAAAGCCTGAGGCTGTGGCCGAGGCGGAGCTGGCTTGTGCGAGCCCTGGGTCCTGGGTTCGAGCCTGGGTCACCCCAGCCGGCCGTGTCCACG
>NW_022900927.1:61487505-61489691 GCF_012274545.1 Fukomys damarensis | reverse complement strand
CATTGGGCCGGCGTCACCGAGCCGCCGCTCCCGCAGCCCGATTGGCCGATCGAAGCTGTGCCCCGCCTCGTGCCGCCCCTTGAGTTTGCTCCCTGAACCCCCCATGAGTGGAGCCCGAGGCCACCCACTTCCGGGGCCCTCCTGTCTGTCTTTCTCGGGAGCTTTGCCCTCAGTAAAATGTCCCTCTCCGCCACCACCCCGGCTACTCTGGGTCATTTTTCAGAGAGGTGACAACTGGGAGGCGACCCGAGGCTGGGGAGATGCCCGAGGAGGTGACCCTGTGTGCGGGGCGGTACAGGGTGTTCCGCAGTGTCATTCTCTCAGTTTCTGCGCACAAAGAGGCCGTGTGTATGTCAGTGTGAGTGTGCGTGCCCCTCTTCAGTTTTTATTTTGACACAAGGTCTTGCTAAGTTGCCCAAGGAGACTCAAACTTGCAACCCTCCTGCCTCAGCCTCCAGGGCTGGGTTACAGGCCTGCACCACCATGCCCAGCTTGGTGTAGTCGTTTTGTTTGCTTGTTTGTTTTTTCTTCCTATGCTTAAACTGTAAAAGAAAAGAAATTAAATCTGCAGCACATAATTGTCCGGAAGAGTACACACCATGGCTAACCATGGCCACTTCCTTCCGGAGGGGCGCAGGCTGGGGAAGGGAAGTCCAGCACTGACTTCTGCACACGTCAGTGGCTTTCATTTTTTATGAGCATGAACTGTTTGGGGGCAATAACGTCTTCACGCGAATGTCCAAGAGAAAAAAGTAAGGTGAGACACTTAAAGAAGAAAAAACCTGGAAGAGTCGCAGATTTTTGTCTTTTACTCCTTTTATACTAAGAATATAATACTTTCATAATGAGAAAATGAAGTTATGGTTAAAAACAAAAAGGATATAAAACTCATATTAATGATAGGTAAAATGATAGGTTTCTTTTTAAATTATTTTTTCCTGTTTGAGAGAGGGTCTCACTATGTAGCCCAGGTTGGAACTTGCAGCGATCCTCCTGTCTCGGCCTCCTGAGAGCTGCACAGAAAGTAGCTCCCTGATAGTTATCCCCGAGGGAGAGCTGTTGGCCAGCAGTTCGCGTCGCTGTCCTGGTCACTACGGTCTAGGCTGGACGCCGGCTCTGGGCCAGCTGCGGAAGCTGTTGCGGTGGACGCTGCCACCTAGTGGCGGGCCGTGTGGACTGCTTGTCGCCATGCGAATCCGGCCACATTCACCAGGCGTCCCCGCCCTGCACCCCGCGGAGGGCGCAGTAAGAACTTGAAGGAGCGCGAAGCTGTGCAGAGACACAAAGGGCTATTTTGGGTCTTATTTATTTATTTGTTCATTTAGTTCGTTTTCTTGTTTGTTTCACGAGAGAGTCTCACTGTGTAGCCCAGGCTGGCCTCAAACTCACTGTGATCCTCCTGCCTCAGCCTCCTGGTGCTGGGATTAGAGGTAGGTGACACCATGACGAACCCCAATTAATAAATAAGGCAAAGAATTGAATAGAGGATTCGTCAGAGACATAGAAGTGACAGCGATGTCATTAGCGGATGCAGATCGAAGCCACGCTGTGTCCTTGCTGAAGTCCTCACACCTGAATGTGCGGAATTAACATGCTGGGCAAAGCCCCGGGACCCGCGTGCGTTGCTCCGGGGACGCCAAGGGCTGTGCCTGCTCTGAGAAGTCAGGATTTCTTAAACCGTTGGCGTGAAGCACTGGCCTGGAGCCCCGGCACTCTGGGAGGCTGAGACAGGAAGATCTCCAAGTTTGAGCTCAGCCTGGGCAAGGTAGCAACTTAGCGAGACCTTGCCTCAAAAGAAAAACAAATCAAAAGGGCTGAGCTGTAGCCCGATGTGGACGCCGCGGTGCTACAAACCAAACCAAAGCGAAAGTTAACGCGGATTTTCCACAGGACCCAACAAGTCCCTGGTGTCCTGAGAGAATCTTAAATCCGGCCCTTTCCAAAAGCGCGCCTGTGAGTTCCTAGCGGCTGAGACGCCAACAACTCGCGTCCTCGCCGGGTTGGAGAAAAGAAGGGTGGCGTGAAGTTCGACTCAGCAGAAAAAAAGAGAGACGGGACCGGCTCCGGGGGCAGACGGGCGAGTTCGTTAGACATCTCGGAGGCAGCGGGCGGCGCCCTGGAGGAGCCAGGGGCAGGACAAGCCAGACACTTCCACAGAGGCCAGCACTGTGAGGAGGGAAACCACC
>NW_022900927.1:61484295-61487206 GCF_012274545.1 Fukomys damarensis | reverse complement strand
CGGAGGCAGCGGGCGGCGCCCTGGAGGAGCCAGGGGCAGGACAAGCCAGACACTTCCACAGAGGCCAGCACTGTGAGGAGGGAAACCACCCGCCGGGGCTTCCCCAGGGCCCAACAGCAGTGACCCGGAGGGAGAACCCACCCCTGCCCCAAAGCCTCGGACGCCTTCTACGCGACTCGTTTCCCATTGGCTCCCGATTTAATCAATATTGCCTAAGCGACTGTACTCGCAATCTTATTGGTTGGCTACAGTTTCGTCCCACGTTGAACCTGCCTCACCTCATTGCTTCGCCCCATAAAACACCTTTGAGAAGCAGGGTGGGTGATCCCCGATCCCCTTTTCCGTCCCCGTTTTGTGTCTCTTAGACAGAAGTTACCTTTCAATAGATTTTTCCTTAAAAACATTTTTTTTCCTATCCTTAGCCTCTGTTATTCCTAGAATTCATTGTTCAATTTTAGGCAACACAAACTTGCAGTTCGGATATCTAGCAGGTTTGGGAGTTGCGTGTATCCCCCATATATCAGCAAGACCTTGGACACAGCATGCTAAGCAAAAGCAGCCAGACATAAAGGCCGGGTGTAGTGGCGCACACCTATAACCCCAGCACCCGGGAGGCTGAGGCAGGAGGATCTCTCTGCGTTTGAGGCCAGGCTGAACTAAACAATGAGACCCTGTCGTAAAATAAAATAAAAACAAGTTAAAAGGTGGGCTGGGAGTGTGGCTCAGTGAAAAGGCTCGAGGTTTAATACTCAGCATCACAAAAAATAATAATAGTAAAATAAATCTGCAGCATTAAAATTGCCACTGAGATAAAGCAGAAATAGCACCAGCAGGTTTACATCTGGTCTTGTGTGGATGCTGGTACTAGGTCAGACTGTTCTTCCCAGGGAAGCCGAGGCAGGAGGATCACCATGAGCTTGAGGCTGGCCTGGGCTGCATAGTGAGATCCTGCCCGCCCCCCACCCCATCAAAAAACCCTAAAACAAAAGATCTCACTGTCTGTTGAGCAATCATTGGTAACGTTTCTGTTTTTATTTCCATTTTTTGTTTGTTTTTGAGACAGGGTCTCACTATTTAGTTGAAACTGACCTGGAACTCACTATGTAGCCCAGGCTGGTCTCGAACTCGCAGTGATCCTCCTGCCTCAGCCTCTGGAGTGCAGGGATTATGACTTAAGTCTCTTCATCAATTATTATTTTTTAAAATTTCTGGTACTGGGGATCAAATCCAGGGCATCTTGCTCGCTAGGCAAGTTCTCTCCTCTGAGCTCTTTCACACCTTTGTAACAATTTTTTTTTCATGTCGAGGCAGGGTTTCTAAATTGTCCAGGCTGGCCTTGGCACAGCTGGGACCCTCCTGCCTCGGCCGCTAGAGTAGCTGCGATTGCAGATGTACAGCACTACGCCTAGCCTATATTTTAAATTTTGAGACAGGGTCTCACCAAATCACCAAGTTCCCGGGGCTGGGCTTGAACTTGAATCCTGCCTTAGCCTCCGGAGTGCTGGTGATACAGGGGGACTAGGTGGAACTCCCAAACCAACTCCATGTCCCACACGCTACGTTCCTGTTCCCCACCCTGGAAGTACGGATCTCAGGACCGACAGAGGTTAAGAGAAGGAAATTTTATTGAGAGCAATAAAAAGAGACAGACAAGGCTGGGCGTGGTGGCGCACGCCTGTTACCCCAGCACTCGGGAGGCTGAGGCTGGAGGATCGCTGTGAGTTCGAGACCAGCCTGGGCTACATCGTGAGTTCCAGGTCAGTCTCGACTACACACTGAGACCCTGTCTCAAAAAAGAGAGACAGACAAGAGGGCACCGGAAGGTGGTCTCGGGACTCCACTCACAGCAGGGTTTCAGGGGGCAAAGTCAAGGGGCGAAGGGGCAGGCACAAGGCGGGGCACAGCTACGACCGGCCGGTCGGGTTGCAGCAGAGGTCGCTCCTGCGGGGTGGGCTCACTCAGCTGTCACACGTGGGCCCTTCCCGCGTGGGTGCAGTGGTCGCCCGTGAGGCTCCCCGGGCAGGGGCCGCGTCTCCCCCTCTGCTCTCCTGACCCTGGGTCTAAGCCGGACAGGCCCCAAATGCGTTTGTTTGCATTTAAACCGGTTTTATTGCCCCGTTTTTTAGCATTTTACAGCAGTCCGAAAGCAGCGCTGGTGGAAGCGTTCACAGGACGTGGCCAGAGGACGCAGAGTCCCGACGGAGCCGCTGCTGTCGCAGTGTCCTCGGCGCACAAGGCCACGGAGAGAGCACAGGGCAGGCACCGAGGCCCGGCCTGGCTGAAGCCGAGCCTGGATTTGGGCCTGCTCTTCTAGCTCAGTTCGCGTCCGGTTCGTCTGGGCCGATGGGACGAGTGCGGAATAAACGCGCATTTAGCCAAGGGTGGCGCAGGCCTGTAATTTCAGCGCCCGGGAGGCTGAGGCAGGAGGATCACGGGGAGTTAGAGGCCAGCCTGGGCCACATAGTGAGGCCCTACCTCAAAAGGAAAAAAACAAAAACCACCAGTGAATAAATAACCCAAACAAAATAAATACAAATCTTGAGTGAAAGAATAAGCAAGGTTTACTTTTGGTATATCAGCCCAACGCTCTCTTCTTCCAAAAATAAATTCAGGGCTGGAGAGAAGGAGCTCCAAAGAAAATCTGAAAAACCCTGGCTTGTGAGTGCATTGTGCAAAAGGGTTTTTTTTTTTTAAGGGGCTTTTTTTTGGTCTTTTTTTTCACTTTTCTTTTTTGGTACCGAGGATCGAACCCAGGGCCTCGCGCTTGCCAGGCAGGCGCTGCGCCGCTGAGCTACATCCCCGGCCCGGAGGAGTCTCCCGCGCCGCCCTATTTCTGTGCCGCGGCGCTGACTCGGCTCCGAGGATCCAACCAGGAACGCGGAACCGGACCGGCGCGGAGCCCGCCGCGCAC
>NW_022900927.1:61479254-61483764 GCF_012274545.1 Fukomys damarensis | reverse complement strand
GGACAGCAAGGGCAGGGCCGCGGTGACAGGGCAGCAGGTGGCCGTCCTGGGCGCCGGCTCACGGGCGTGCTGAGAATTCACCGCGCGAGCCGCCGCCGCTGCCCCCGCCTCCTCCTTTTTAACTTCCGTGCGTCTTTCTTTGAGACAGGGTCTCCCTACGTAGCTCGGCTGGCCTCCAACTCCCAGCGATCCTCCTGTCTCAGCCTCCCGCCTGGCCCTGTCATTTGGGACCAGTGAGATCCTTCTGTTGAGGGAGAGGGGGGCTGGGAACGGGACCTGGCCAGCTTGGCTTTGGCCCTTGGCCCAGGTTTCTCTTTGGAGGAGAAGCCTGCAGTGTTTGTGTGGATTAGTTCCTCCTTCCTTATCTCGAGCACGTCCCTGCCCCAGCAGCCATAGTGGAGGAGGGAGACCCTGCCTGGGCCCCAAGCGGCCTGCCTCCTCTGCGGTCCGCGCCCTGCCTCTGAGATGGGTGGATGCCCTCTGATCTGTGTTGTGATATCTTTTTGGTGGAAAAGAAACAGTGTCCTCGTTAAACAAATAGCATTTTATAACTGCTAAAGCAGAAGCTGGCGTGGTGACGCTCGCCTGTAATCCAGCACCTGGGAAGCTGAGGCAGGAGGATGCTGCTGAGCTTGAGGCCAGCCTGGGCTACAGAGAGACCCTGAGAAACACCTCCAAAAGTGAGCAAGACAGACAGGTCACTCGTCACGCCACACCCTACCTGTCCTGCCCAGTGAGTGTGGAAGGAACACGGGCACCACCGTTACACTCTGGGACTGCTGTGAGCCCAGGAGGAGAGGAGGACTGGGCATCCGGTGTCCTGGGTGCTTTGCCGGGGCCCCGGGGACGGGGCTGTTCAGTGGCTGCTGATTCAGAGCCCTGTGTCCCAGGCTAGGGCTCAGGGAGGCAGAGGCAGGAGGCCCTCCGATGATGGCTCCGAATCTTTCGGGACGGGTGGCAGGAGCTGTGTTCTGGGCCGGAGGCCTGCAGGGGAGAGGGTCCATGATCCCTCCGTACCCCCCGCCGCTGCCGGGGACCCGGGTGCCGTCCACGGTGTCACCCATCTCGGGCCGGTGCCCATTCGGCCGGGGAGAAGTGACCCTCTGCAGGGTCACAGAGCCGGTCATACACAGGGTGGCTGGACCAGCAGCCGTGCGCCCCTCTTGGTTTTGTTGCTTGGCTTGTTTTGGCTTTTTTGAGAGAAGGTCTCACTATGTGTTCAGCCTGGCCTTGGACTCACTGTGGTCCTCCTGCCTCAGCCTCCCGAGTGCTGGATGACAGGATGCGTCACCATGCATCCCTTATTCTTAGGGGTGTGGGTGGCCTGGGCTGACCGAGGGAGGCAGAGGCAGGCGGGTCTGTGGCATGAGCTGCTGTGTTCCCGGGCGCAGGCGCAGGGTGCGGGCTTGTTGGTCGCTGGCCGGTGGGTGCATGGGCACCGCAAGGGCAGCTGGCAGGGCCCGAGAAGTACCGCAAGGAGGAAGCAGCCAAGCCCACCAAGTGTGCAGAGTCCCTGCCCCTGGTGCAGACTTCCAGGGTGCATCACACGGGCATAGGAAGGGTCCCGTGAGAAGAATTCTCAGCAGGTGCCGGCACAGGGGAGAAGTCCTTTCTTTGAGCATTCGGGAGGCTGAGGCAGGGGGATCACCGTGGGTTCAAGGCCAGCCAGGGCCACATGGTGAGACCTGGCCTCGGGAACCATCTGGGAGTGTGGGTCACTAGCGGCGCTGCTCCGCCTTCCACCCTGGCTCCCCGCCTGCAGATGCCCTGCTGCCCCTCTATTTTCCGTATTTCCTATGTCGTTTTTGAGGCACGGTCTTGATACAGGGAGAGATGTAGCTCCCACTGCCAGATGGCCGATGCGCCATTCGTGTCTCCTGAAGTTGAAGAACGAATTGTAGGAAAACGGAGGTTAAAGAGTAGGAAACTCTGCTGGGGAACGGGAATGGGGACTAGGAGGAGCCCCTGAGAGGGAAGAGCTCCAGACCAAGGTCACGCGGGGTGGGCACCACGCGGGTAAGGACTGTGATCAGCCAATGGGATGACAGTGCGGTCACCGCAGTAACACAGGTGTTAACCTGCAGCCAGGTGCGGCTCGGTCCATCTGCAGGGAAGCCCGAGGGCGGGGCCGTAACCTGAAGCCTCCATCCACCCTCAGGGAAGTGTGCGGATCAGGGCGGCTGCTGTGACTAATTTTCTTCAGGTGGCCTCCAGCCACAGCCTTAAGCTGCCTTCCCCGAGGGCCCCCGAGGGCCCAGCCCTGTCCAACTGCTTACAATACTCTACCTGACTCAGCTGTCTCTCTCAGTCTTGCTGTGGAGCCCAGGCTGGCCTGGAACTCGCAGCGACCCCCCTGCCTCAGCCTACCGAGTGCTGGGAAGACAGGCGCGCACCACCCCGCTGGCTCCTCAGTGGGTTCTGCTTCACAGGGAAAGTTGTGCTCTTGGTTCCGGAGGTACAGGAAACACCGTTTCTTTCCTCTTCTCTCCACCCAGGTGGTGCTGGAGTGGAGCCGAGACCAGTACCACGTCCTGTTCGACTCCTACAGGGACAATGTGGCCGGGAAGTCCTTCCAGAGCCGGTGAGGCCACGCGGCGTACGCTGTCCGCCTGGCAGCAAGTCTGGGCTCTGACGGTGAAATGTGGGGGGCAGGGGTGTCCCCAGGGCCCGGCCAGGGTCAAAACCCAATTCCCAGAGTCCCTGCTGGTAGGGCCGCTGTGGCGCGGGCGGGTAGGCACATGGCTTGTGCCCCCAGGCCTCGGGTCCTCACCACCATACAGCGCCCCCGGGGTGAGCGACCCCACCCTCCTCCCTGCTAACAAATGAGTCTCTGCTCCTTTTTGCTTTTCCTGGAAACCACTGCTTGTGTTTTTCTGCATCATCACAGCAGGATAGTAGCACCTCGGTTCAGGAACTTCATTTGTTCTCCGATTTTGGAGAAGCCGCCCAGGATCGCGTTCATCACCCGATGATGCGGGATCTGTCTGCTTTCAAACCAAATTCTAAGCGAAAGCGTTCATGAATTGAGGCGCTGCTGCTAGGGCTGAAAACTGTCCAAACCACGTGGAAAAATAAAAACTCAAGGCCTTTCCCTGGGCAGCCCCAGCATCCCTCAGAGCGACACTGCTGTTTGCTTTTCCTCCCAGTACGGGGACTGCACGGAAGGCTTTCTCATGGAGCCACGCTCCCAGCCCTTTTTATTTATTTGGGTTTTTCCAGACAAGGTCTTGCTCTGTAGCCCAGGCTGTCCTTGAACTCACAGCAGTCCTGCCTCAGCCTCTCCTGGGGTAGATCATAGGTACGCACCATCTCAGCTAGCCCTCTTTTACTGTGAGACACGGACTCGTCAAGTCACTGAGTTGTCCAGACCGGACTAGAATTTGCAGTCCTCCTGCCTCAGCCTCCCCGGCACAGCTCAGGCACCTAACCTCACTAGGAACTGCTCTTGATGAATCCTTGTTTCAGATTCTTCTTTGTTATTCAGACTTCAAAAAAGGAACGTGGGCCCTTTCCTTCTTACTCACTTGGAGGCAGTGAGTGTTTCCATTTCCTGTAGTGGTGCGGGCTAAGCACAGGCAGAGACCAGGCCTCTGGGCGGGCGCACAGGGGTGTCTGCGCCGAGAGAGGCTGATTGCATCACTGAGAGCTCTGAAAGGCCCACGTCCCGGCCCTAGGCTCTGCCTGCCTGTGCCCATCGACGTGGTTTACACCTGGGTGAACGGCACAGACCTGGGGCTGCTCAAGGAGCTACAGCAGGTCCGGGAGCAGATGGAGGAGGAGCAGAAGGCCATGAGGTAAAGGGGATTTAATCTCATTTCCTCGTTCTTTGAGACGGAGTCTCGCTCTGTAGCCCTGGCTGACCGTGAACTCACTGTGTAGGCCCTTTTGGCCTTGAACTCGAGGTGATCCTCCTGCCTCAGCCTCCAGAGTGCTGGGATTACAAGTGTGTACCTCCACTCCTGGCAGTTTTTTTCCTTGTCCCTTCCTTTTTCCTCCTTTCAGTTTTCATTTTTAAAATGAGTTTTCCGTGTCTCCCCAGCTGCAGTCCTTTTCTCTCCTGCCTCCCTGATTCCTCCGAGAGCCCCGACCCCCTTCTGTGTCCGTATCCGCGGGCACCACGGTCCCGAGCCTGGCACCACCTCGCTGTGCAGCAGACTGTCCGTGCTGGGGACAGCTGGCCTGCTGTGAGGCTCAGGCCTGCAGGCACCGTCGCGGTCACTGTGCTCTCTGGCGCCAAGCGGCACCACAAGCCATTCCTGTCTCCACCTGAGTCCGCACTGGGCCAGTGTGTAATGAGGTGTTCGTTTCCCCTTAGAGAAATCCTGGGGAAGAACACGACAGAACCCACGAGGAAGAGGTGAGGCCCGGAGCTGGGTGTCCCCGGACGTGGCCTGTTCTCGGGTACACGGGTCGGGACGCACGGCCCGCGTTCAGCCCCTTCTGCTGGTTTCCGGGCTGGAGCCCCTTGCGGGGTCGGCGGGAGCGCATGCGCGGGCCGGAAGCCGGCAGG
>NW_022900927.1:61471843-61479164 GCF_012274545.1 Fukomys damarensis | reverse complement strand
GCCCCAGGGAGCGTGCCCGGCCCGCAGTTTAGCCCCGGGTCCCTGCCCATCATTTCCGTGCTGTGCCCTGTGTCCCGCACCTCCGGAAGCTGTTGGGCTGAGCGCGTTTAGGTCCGGGGAAGGGTGGCCCAGGGACAGGAATCGGACACTCCCCTCCTGCGGGGTGGGTTCTTTGGTGTGCAGCTCGCCAGACTGTGACAGGCCCGTAAAATGAGATCTTTTCCCAGAAAAGCAGAAATCCTTGCTTCGTTTTTTTTTTTTTTTTAATTTTGGTTTTTTGAGACAGGGTCTCAGTATGTAGTTGACTGACCTGGAACTCACTATGTAGCCCAGACTGGTCTCGAACTCGCAGCGATCCTCCTGCCTCAGCCTCCTGAGTGCTGGGATTACAGAAGTGCACCACCACGCCCGGCTTTTTTTTCTTTTTTTTTTTTTTGACAGGGTCTCACTATATAGCTCGGGCTGGCCTCGAACTTGTGGCAATCCTCCTGCCTCAGCCTCCCAAGTACAGGGATTACAGATGCACATCACCTCATCCAGCTCCTAACTTTTTATATTTTTGAGATAAAATTTCTATGTATCAGAATATTGTGATTTTAAAAACATAAAGGCTGCAGAAAAGCGTGGCCCAGGTAGCGGTCACGGTGCGAGGGGCAATCTGGACCGTGTCACGGCCGTGTCCCCGCAGCGAGCAGCCGCTGGAGTGCCTGCTGACCCACTGCGTCAAGGTCCCCATGCTGGTCCTGGACCCCGCGCTGCCGGCCCACAGCTCCCTGAAGGACCTGCCTGCCCTGTACCCCGCCTTGCGCGCAGCCAGCGACCTCTTCCACGTGGCCAAGCCCAAGAACCCTTCCACCAACGTGTCTGTGGTCGTCTTCAACAGCGCGGGGGACGGTAAGCGCTGGCCAAGGCCCCTGGGCCCCGCTGTGACAGCGCGGGACGGTGGAGTGCTGAGTGTGCAGAAAGGACTCGGGTAAAGAAGCGTTGCTAGGAGATGACGGTGGCGTGGTCACGTGACCGCTGCCACAGTACCTGTGTCCCTGGGCTGTGCACGCGCAGGGCCTGGGTCTGGGCCTCCGCGCCGGGGTCAACCGGAAGCGAGCCTTGTGCTCCCCGGGTTCAGCTTCTGGCTTCAGCCCTTGCGCGTGCGTGGTGCTGTCCGCCGCGCTGGAGACGTGGTGGGGAGCAGCCAGGCACTTCCGCCCTGAGCCTTGCCCAGGTTCCACACAACAAACCGGTGCTTTACGCAGTGTGCAGGCATGTTGTGTAGTTTGTAGAAGGTAAAAACTGAGCAGGGAGTGGGAAGGGAGTGACACATGCGGGCAGGCGTCCCTGCAGAAGGATGGACTTGGTGAGACTGAGCCAGGTGAGAAGCTGGCAGTGCAAAGGCCCTGGGGCGGGAAGAGGAAGGCGGCGGGGTGGCCGCAGTGGGTGGGGCCAGTTGTGGCTTTGACTTGGCGGGGGTGGGGGGGGCTCGTGAACCACACAGTCTGATGTGGGTTCTGGGAGGGTGAAGGTGACAGCCGCGGTGGGAGTGCCCCGGGCGCTGAGCAGTGTGGGCCTGGGACGTTTGAGGCTGCACACAGGGTTTCCGGCCATGCCGGGTTGGGGACGTCACTGTCCTTTATCTGAAAGCAGGAGAGGGCAGTGGGAATTCAGGTGCCCATGGGCTGCGCTGTCGCCTTCGGCCGAGCTTGGGCTCCTCGGGCAGCTCCCGAGGCCGGCCTGAAGCCCCTGCCCGAGTGCGGGTTTTCTTTGCTGGGTCGGACGCCTTGCTCCGCGCTCTGGTTTCCGGCCATGCCGGGTTGGGGACGTCACTGTCCTTTATCTGAAAGCAGGAGAGGGCAGTGGGAATTCAGGTGCCCATGGGCTGCGCTGTCGCCTTCGGCCGAGCTTGGGCTCCTCGGGCAGCTCCCGAGGCCGGCCTGAAGCCCCTGCCCGAGTGCGGGTTTTCTTTGCTGGGTCGGACGCCTTGCTCCGCGCTCTGGGGAGCTTGAGGGTTGAGGGCAGACCCTCGCCCAGCGCCGACGCCGCCTCGGAGCTCGAACCCAGGACCCTGAGTGACAGCCCTGACCCTAGAGCGGCCTTGAGCAGCGCCAGGGTGACATCCGCGCCCCAGGCCTCCTTGGCCTGCTGTGGGTGGGGCGCAGCCTCCGGGTGGCCCTGCCTTCCTCGTCCCCCTGGACGCCCGGGCCTGGCGCTCTCCCCGCTCCGAGCTCTCGGTCCTGTGGAGCATCTGCGATCGCCCTCTCTGCCCCTGGGGCTCCTCCTTAGGGTCCGGCCCCAGCTTGACTCCGCCCCTAAGTCACTCTGGGCCGCTGCTGCCGCCCGGGGCTCTTGTTCCCTTGGCACCTGTCACCTTCTCCTGTCAGTGCGCCCCGACTGCCCGTCCCTGCCGCAGCCGCTTTCCCGGCGGCTTCACCGTCCTGTTTCCCTTGCAGTGGAAGACGCCCACGCGGGGCTGCTCCGGGGCGGCAGTAAGCAGACGGTCTGGAGGGGCTACCTGGTACGTCAGAGCGGGGCTCCCTGCTCCAGGATCGGCGCCTCGGAGCCTGGGAGATGGGCTGCGCTTAGAGTTGCTCAGGGAGGCTCAGGGTGAGGGCCGCGTGGCCCGAGCCCCCTCCGCCTGTCCCCGCGTTCCCCTCCCTCGGGAGGGTCCTTCATCACCTGCCGCCGCCTCCTGCCGCCAGCCGACCAGCGTCCCCTTCCCACAATCGCTGTAACTTCCCGGAGGAGCCACACAGAGTAGCAGAGCTGATGAGTTAGGCGGTCGAGGACACCCTGTGATGTTTTCATGTATCTGACAAAAAGTGCTGAAAATATTTTGAATCGAATTTAGGACATTGAGGCAGCCGTGGCAATAAAAAGTCCTTTGCTTTTGATTCCGTAGTTCAGTATGGCTCGGGATCGGCCCCACGGCCAGGTCTCAGAACCCCTGCCCTCTGCCCTGTGATCTTGCGCCCGCCCGAGGAGGAAGCCAGCCCCTTCCCCTCCCCTGCGTCCACCCTGGGCCTCTCCAGGCCGGGACTCAGAGTCGGAAGGCGAGGTGGCTTCTCCCTCTGCCTCCCTAGACGACCGATAAAGAAGTGCCTGGGCTGGTGCTGATGCAGGACCTGGCTTTCCTGAGCGGATTCCCGCCAACCTTCAAGGAGACGAGTCAGCTGAGGGCCAAGCTGCCGGAGAGCCTGGCTGCTAAGATCCGGCAGGTGAGCCGGCGGGGTCCAGAGGTCGTGCGCCCCGTCTGCTGTCCGAGGGCGGGCCTTAGAGAAGGGCCTTATCCCTTCCTTTGCACACCAGACACACCAAACGCTCTGCCACTGGGCTACAGCCCCAGCCCTTTTGTTTCTTATTTCGTGACACGGTCTTGCTGTTTCCTGGGCTGGCCTTAGTGGTCTTCCTGTCTCAGCCTCCTGATTAGCCAGGAGTACAAGCAAGAACCTCTACTCCGGCCACTTTGTGCTCTTAATTTGGGCAGAGCGCTAACACAGACCTCACAGGTTTAGCACACAAACCTCTAGCACACGGGAGGGGTCTCCACCTCAGACACGTGACGTTGGCACCAGCGGGGGGACGAGGAGGAGGGGCACAGCTCGCAGAGGGGCTGGGCACAGGCGGCACCGGCCTGTGTGGAAGCTTCCGCCCCATGGGAAGTGAGGGGCGAGGGGGCCTCTCCGCCATTCACTGCTGACTGAGCAGCCAGGTGTCAGGTGCACCCCACAATCCCAGCACTGGAGGCTGAGGCAGGAGGATCGCTGGGAGTTTGAGACCAGCCTGAAGACTACGTAGTAAAACCCAACTGAGGCACTAATGTGTTTGGAGCCGACACTTGTTATATTCGGTACATGTGAAAGCACTCTTTTAGGCTTGTTGTGAGGAAAGGAAACGCTTATTCCAGTAGACAGAGATTGAAATCAGGATTCCGGCCACTAGCTGGGAAAAGCCGAGTTCAGCTCACCCGTGAGTGGATGAGCTGACCCAGGAGGTCCTTGCACTACCTGGGAAAGGCATTAGGCTCGCACAGGTGGGGTGCAGCGTTTCTGATCCAGCCCGGGGACAGTGAGCGCCAGTGTGCAGACAGCCTCAGCTCCTGCCGCGGTCTGCGTTCCGGTGAGGGTCTCGCAAGCCAGCCGGGGCCAGGTTCCTGCGCTGCCTCGAGCCCTGTCCCGCATCCTGTGTGGGGGCTCCGGTTCGCACCTCACCGGCAAGTCCTGGGCGGGGTTAGGACGCCCAGCCTGCCAGGTGTCAGGAAGCCGAGTCACAGCGCACTCAAGGACCGAGCTAGGTGAAACAAGCACAGGGAGGGTCACGGCAGGAAGGGAGCGTCTGGGAGACAGAGCCCGCCCACCCCCGAGGTGTTTCACGGAGCAGAGCTGTGAGGGGAGGCAGGAACGGGGTGGGACACAACTAGACGGCCGGAAAGGCTGCGTGAGTGGGGCCACTAGGCGAAGCCGCTGAGGGGATCCGGTGGGGCCAGGGATCCGGGGGGTCTCGCCCGTCCAGGCGGTTGCCGCAGGGTTAGGACCTCTGGATGGGGTGTGGAACGGGGAAGCGGGGCCCGCAGAGAAGGGGCTCAGCCACACCTGCCCGGCCCAGCTGCCTCCCATCGCTGAGCGGCTCAGTGTCCACGGCACTTTGGGCCCAGCTCAGCTGGGCTCCACCGCCCCCTAATCTCCAGTCCCCTGGAGTGAAGCTTCCGGGCCTGGCTCCAGGGTGCCCATGGTGATCACTTGCAGAGAAGGTTTTTTTTTTTTCTTTCTTTTGAGGCTGGGTCTCCCTGTGTAGCCCAAGCTGGCCTCGAACTCACTGCAGTCCTCCTGCCTCAGCCTCCTGAGTGCTGGCATAACAGCTGCACCACCATGCCCGACTAAGATTTTCTTTAAAGACAGCACTGAGGACAGGGCTTTTCTTGGAGCTGGGAGGGTTTTGCCGAACCAAGCAGCAAAGCAGGAGGGCAGGGCAGAGAGGACAGCCACCTAGGAGGGGCTCGGACCAAGGTCGGGGCCCGGAAGTGCGTGTTTTCAGGAAGCTGAGGCAGCGGCTCCTAGGGGCCAGAGTACATGCAGCGCTCAGCTGGGAGGGAGGAGGACACAGCCCACCTGTTTTGGGGGCCTGGGAGGGGCTGGGGGATGATGTTCAGGTCCCTAGGGGAGGGGACACTGGGGACAACAGGGAGGACACCACGCAGCCTCGGACGGCCGTCTCCACACCTGCAACCCCTGTCGAGGGAGGCAGGGCCGGTGATGGCCTCGGCCTGCAGGGTCCTCTGTGGTCCTCCTGGAGGCCCTGACCACCCCCATCAGTGCTGTCCCGGCTCTTGGACCGCGGGCCACTTGTGCTGAATGAGTGCAGGAGATCTGCCCCTCCCGCCATGGCCTTGCCCAGGTCTTGGTGCTGTGGGCTCGCGTGACCTTGTGCTGAGTCCTCATGCAGGTAAAGCTTTGCCTTGATGAATCCTGATTCTTTGGTTTTGTTTCACTGTTTGTTTAGTTTGTTTGAGCCAGGGTCCCACTATAGAGCCCAGGCTGGGATTGAGATCCTCCTGCCTCAGCCTCCAGAGTCCTGGGACCTGGGATCAAGGTGTGCACCGTGCCTGGCCTCTGTGTCCTGCTGCTTTAGGCAGGGAGGGTGGCACAGGCTCAGTGGGGCAGCACGGGTCCCTGCACACTGACCCTAGAGTCCGTTCGGGGCCTGTGTAAGGGCACAAGTCCAGTACAGACCAAAGTCCAGATGCTCCAGAACTTGGGGTGTTCTGAGTGTCCACGAGACACATTGGAGACGTCCACCCCGACCTCACGGGAAATTTTTAAATATCGTATAAAGCGACTTTCACCGTGTGTACAAGAAACAAGTTAAATCGGGGGTGGTATGGGTGCCTGAGATACCTCACAATAGAGAAGTAGTCCAGAACCCAAGAATGAAAAGCTTCTGCTCTCCAGCAATTAAGAGAAGGGATTTTTGTGTGTGTGTGATTTTAATCTTTTGTTTATTTGGAGGCAGGGTTTTGCTCTGTATCCCAGATTGGCCTTGAACTCCTGGAGATCCTCCTGTCTCAGCCTCCCAAGTGCTGTGCGCCACCACACCCAGCTCTGAGGACTCTTCCAATCTGTCAGAATGTGCACAGGCTTGCAGTCTTCTTCCTGAGCCGTGGTTTTCTCCTGGCTTGGGCTGCGCTCCGGTCCTGCCACCCACTCTGCCGGGGTCTCGCCCTGAGCCCGCGGCTCCAGTTGTCTCTCCTGCTGTGGGTTGAGCTGGCCCTGCTGGCCCTGCTGGCCTTGCTGGCCTGGGTGACGGCTGGCTGTGTCTCTGTCCCCGTCCCCGCGGCATCCTTGCCGGTCTGAGGTTGTTTGGTCTTTGAGAAGCTTCCAATGTGCAGGACTTGGATAAACGTCCTTCCGGGCAGGATGGGGACGCCCAGCTCACAGCCCAGGCGGGGACAGCCATGTGTGGTCGCGCTGGCCCCCAAGCGTTTCGGGGAAGCCCTGGCCGCCCTGCCCAGTGCCCCTCCATGCAGGCGGCCTGTGCTGGTCAGGCACCGCTGCACAAGTGCAGGTGCCCCGGGGTGGGCACTCCGGTCAGATTCTAGTGCCCGAGTCCCCAGCTGTTGGCCAGCGCGCATGTTCTGTTTGCATGCAGACAGTCGAAGGCAAATGAGTTGGTTGCTGTGGCTGCACACGCCTGCCAGCTCAGTGCTCCGGGAGGCTGAGGCAGGAGGGTGTTGGAGCCCAGCCTGGGAAACTTGGCAACTTAGCAATAAAGATTTTTTAGAATAAAAAACAGGCTGGGAATGTAGCTCTGTGCAAAGGCCCTGGGTTCAATCCCTAGTACTACAAAAAAAAAGTTAACAGGGAAGAAGTGAAGTCACCATTGGAAAGCTGGGGTAATCCCATGTCGTGGGGTGGTCAGTATGGACCTGAGGTGTCTGGGCCCCCGCTGCCCCTGCTCAGGTTCCCTGACATCTGCCCCGCAGCTGCAGCTGTACTCTGAGGCCAGTGTCGCGCTCCTGCAGCTGAACAACCCCAAGGGCTTCCAGGAGCTGAGCAAGCAGACGAAGAAGAACGTGACCATAGATGGCAAGGAGCTCACGCTCAGCCCCGCGTACCTGCTGTGGGACCTCAGCGCCATCAGCCAGGTGTGCTGTGGCCGGCGACCCTCCCGCCTCAGCCTCCCGGTGCTGGGACCTCAGGCGTGTGCCGCCTCACAGGCAGCGTTTTCTGTGCCTGTAGCTCCAGCCTTGAAGCCAGCCCGAGCTCCCGGGGCAGAGGGCGGGCAGTGGGGCTGCAACCTAATGCGCAGGTGTGGCCCAGTCCAAGCAGGACGAGGA
>NW_022900927.1:61470018-61471634 GCF_012274545.1 Fukomys damarensis | reverse complement strand
AGCCAGGTGTTGTGGCCGGCGACCCTCCCGCCTCAGCCTCCCGGTGCTGGGACCTCAGGCGTGTGCCGCCTCACAGGCAGCGTTTTCTGTGCCTGTAGCTCCAGCCTTGAAGCCAGCCCGAGCTCCCGGGGCAGAGGGCGGGCAGTGGGGCTGCAACCTAATGCGCAGGTGTGGCCCAGTCCAAGCAGGACGAGGATGTCTCTGCCAGCCGCTTCGAGGACAACGAGGAGCTGAGGTACTCGCTGCGCTCCATCGAGAGGCACGCGCCGTGGGTCCGCAACGTATTCATCGTCACCAACGGCCAGATCCCGTCCTGGCTGAACCTGGACAACCCCCGCGTGACCATCATCACCCACCAGGTGCGCTGCCACCTCCTCCTGCTCTGGGCGGGGTCCGGGCCCCGGTCCCGTGACTCTGCCCCGCCCCCAGGAAGTCTTCCGGAACCAGAGCCACCTGCCCACCTTCAGCTCCCCGGCCATCGAGAGCCACATCCACCGCATCCAGGGGCTGTCGCAGAAGTTCATCTACCTGAACGACGATGTCATGTTCGGTAAGGACGTGTGGCCGGACGACTTCTACAGCCACTCCAAGGGCCAGAAGGTGAGCGGTGCCCGGGGCCCGCGGAGGTGGGCAGGGAGCGAGCAGAGCGCGAGCCCAGAGGCGGGTGAGGGCACAGAGCCGGTGCCACGGCACGGGCCTGTGACCCCAACACTCGGGAGGCTGAAGCAGGAGGGCCAGCCTGGGCCGTGCAGTGAGTTCAAGGCCCGTCGCAAAGAAAAAGGACTGGGGCAGTAGCTCAGGGGCAGAGCTTGTGCTCGAGGATGTGGGGCCTGGGCTCTATGCCGGTGTCAGAATTCTGACGAGGGACTGATTTAGCACAGGGCCCGGGGCGGAGGGGAGGGAGGCTGGACTCAGCCCCTCCGTGTCTTGGCGGCCCTGAGACCTGGTGGCACATTCACGCGCCCGGGAGTCGCTGCTCTTGTCACAGAAGGTGTCCAGCCTCTCGTGGTCCGTGCTCAGGCCTGGGCGGGACACGTGCCGTTGAGTCAGGTCCGACGGCGAGCTGGGCCGGGAGCCGAGCTGGGAGAGCTCCTGAGTGACAGGACGCCGGCAGTGCCCGCCCTTCTGTCCCCACGGCGGGGCTGACCCAGAGCCTCTGGGACGCACGGCCAGCCCGGGGACTTCCACCTCTCCAGGGGCTGCCGCCTCCCCTCCCCCTTCTTTTTGTTTGGCCTTGGTTCTGGGGGACAGGGTCTCACTGTGTGGCCCAGGCTGGCCTCGAGCTCAAGGCGGTGCTCCTGCCTCAGCCTCCTGACTGCTGGAATTACAGATGAGCGCCACTTCGGCGGCGTACTTGTCTTGAGGTGTTTTCCTTCCTGAGCGGGAGGCATCAGAAGCCCGCGTCCCTCCTCGGTTGGCTGCAGGTTTACCTGACGTGGCCCGTGCCCAACTGCGCCGAGGGCTGCCCGGGCTCGTGGGTCAGGGACGGCTACTGCGACAAAGCCTGCAACAACTCGGCCTGCGACTGGGACGGCGGCGACTGCTCGGGTACGGCTGTGCGGCCCGCGTGCGTGCGCTGCTCCCCTCTGCCGCCAAGAGCGCTTTCTCGTGCCCAC
>NW_022900927.1:61469587-61469874 GCF_012274545.1 Fukomys damarensis | reverse complement strand
TCACCGCACGCCTAGTGCGAAGCTCGGCCGGGCTGGTGGCGCCCTGGGAGGCTGAGGCGGGAGGACCGCAGGCCCAGAGTTCAGGCCCAGCCTGGGCCACGGAGACTTAGTGGGACGCTCGCTACCTTTAAGGGCTGCGACAAACGGAGTGTGAGGGCCGAGTTCAGGCGCTGGTGCCACGCACACAGACGCGTGCAGGGTGGGGCCTGCGTTCAGCCGGCCGTGAGGTTTGTGCCTCACCTCGCGGCTCCGATGGCAGGGTCTCTGCAGCCCCCGCAGTGTCGACC
>NW_022900927.1:61469098-61469331 GCF_012274545.1 Fukomys damarensis | reverse complement strand
CCCGGTGGCGGCTCCCCGCGGTCCTGTTTGGACTCGTAAGGAGCCTCCTTGCCTCCCCAGACCACTTTCACGAGCTGTACAAGGTGACCCTTCTCCCGAACCAGACCCACTACATCCTCCCCAAGGGCGAGCGGCTGCCGTACTTCAGCTTCGCGGGCATCGCCCCCAGGGCCGTGGAGGGCTCGTACGGCGACAGCCCGCTGATCCGGCACGCGTCCATCGCCAACAAGTGG
>NW_022900927.1:61462471-61468592 GCF_012274545.1 Fukomys damarensis | reverse complement strand
CCGCCGGGGGAGGAGGCGAGGGCGCGGGGCTCGGGAGGAAACTGCAGCAGCTGGCCGGGAGTGACCCGGGCTTCCTGCCCTGGGAGAGGAGGAAGTACTTCCAGGACCTGCTGGACGTAAGTCAGCGCCGCCTGCCGCTGTCCCCACGCAGCCGTGGACACCCCGGGGGGCTCTGGGGCTGCGGGGCAGGGGGTCTGCCACCTCCCGGCTTTCCTGGTGACGCAGAGCCAGGCCCGGTCTCCTGCGGGCCCGGCGTTGTCTGTGCCGTCACAGGAAACCCTGGGGACTCGGCCGCGCTCACAGTTGGGCGGATAAGCATTGTCCTGGAGCTGGCGACCAGCGGCCGAGGAGGAGGCGCAGGAGGCGGAGTCCTGAGCGCTGGCCTCTGCCCTCTGACGGCCGGGCCGTGGCAGGCTGGGCTGGGCTGGGCTGGGGAGCTGCTTCCACCGCGGGCTCCTTTCCGGGGAAGGAAAATCACAGATGCGGTGCTAGGCCAGAGGGGCAGCTTGGGACCGCGGAAATGCGCCCTGCGGTGCGGGTGCCTGAGCGGTGTCTACAGGGGCGCACAGGTTCATTCGCCCTGGGGCGCCAGAGGTCACGCTACCCCTGGGTGCCTAGGCCGCCTGGGGTTGAGCGGGCTGTGAGCGGCACCGCTGTGCTTTCAAAGCTGCGGGTTATTTGTGGTGTTTCACAGTTACAGGTAACAGTGCCGTAAGTGTCACTGTGCGGGAAGCCATTCTTTCTGCACTGCGAGACAGGCTGTCACTGTGCAGCTCACGCTGGCCCCGGACTCCCTGGAGCCCGGGCTGCCCTTGAACTCGTGGCGATCCTCCCGCCTCGGCCTCCCGAGCGCTGGGGTGGCAGGCGAGCGCCACCGCGCCCAGCATAACTCGGTGCCCTGGCCTTGTTAAGAAAGCTGCCCCCCAGGAGGAAGCGGCGCTGAAGACCCAGCTGGCCTACCTCGCCGACGGCAGCCGCGCCGGCCGCCAGCTCAAGGACACGTTTGCGGACTCGCTGCGCCACGTGAACAGAATCCTCAACAGCAAGTTCGGCTTCGCGTCGCGGAAGGTCCCCGCGCACATGCCGCACATGATCGACCGCCAGGTCATGCAGGAGCTGCAGGACATGTGAGTGCGGAGGTGCCTGCGCCCGGCAGCGCCCGCGCCCGCCGCTCACTGCCCCGTCCCGCAGAGGAGTTCGACAGGACGTCTTTCCACAAGGTGCGCCACCCCCAGGACATGCAGTTCGCCTTCTCCTACTTCTACTACCTCATGAGCGCCGTGCAGCCCCTGAACGTGTCCCAGGTCTTCGACGAGGTGGACACGGACCGCTCGGGCGTCCTGTCGGACCGCGAGATCCGCACGCTGGCCACCAGGGTGCACGAGCTGCCGCTGAGCCTGCAGGTGGGCTGCCCCCAGCCCCGGTCTGTCCCCACCTCCGGCGGGTTTCGGCGGGACACGGGTCCCAGGGACTCCTCAAACTTAACGTGGGGTGCAGGACAAGTCTGTCATCGCGCCAGAATTAGACCCAAATTGGAAGTTTGTATTTTATGAAGTTTTTCTGTTTGTTTTTTGAGACATGGTTTTGTTGTGTAGCCCAGGCCGTCCTCGAACTCACAGCGACCCTCCTGCCTCAGCCTCCTTCTGAGTGCTGGGGTTCCAGGCAGGGTCTCCTGGTGTGGCCCTACCGTCCTCAGCCGGCTTCTGTCAGCTACCCCAGCCCCATGAACCTCAGACCCCAGCACGCCTCTCGGGGAAGGGGTGTCCCATAGCCCGGTGTCTGCTTCCCTGAGAAGAGGGAGGATGAGACGTCTGTGTCTGCCTCATGTCCTGCTCTTGCTGGAGATCTTTATGCTTCAGAATCATATCAAGAGCCAGCGTGGTGGCGCACGCCAGTAATCCCAGCATTCAGGAGGCTGAGGCAGGAGGGTCGCTGCATGTCTGGAGCCAGTCTGGACTGCACAGAGAGACCCTGTCCCCCAGAGCGAGGGATTTAGCTCAGTGGTGCTGCCGCCTGCCTCGCAAGCAGAAGGTCCTGAGTTCGATCCCTGGTGCCAAAAAAAAACAAAACTAAAACTTTATATCAAAGAAATTCATTGAGGGTAGCATTTAAACCATTTTTGGTAGATTTTACATAATTGATTTTAAAAACCACAGTCATTATTTGTAATGAAGGTAACAGGTCTTTCTCTATTTTGCTGTTAGGATCTGACGGGTCTGGAACACATGTTAATAAACTGCTCAAAGGTGCTTCCTGCGAACGTCACTCAGCTGCACCGCGTGCCGCCCACCCAGGAGGCTTACTACGACCCCAACCTGGTGAGTGCAGCCAGGCCCCGACCCCTTCTCTCGCCCGCTTGCGGACCCGGGCAGGTGCGCGGCCCAGCTGTGGGTGCTCGCAGCTCGGGGTCCCGGGTCCTGGCACCGGCTGGCATCACCCACGCGGGTGGATCGTGACCGCTGGGTACGAGAGACGCGGGGCCAGGGTCTGCAGGGTTCGTGCTGCTTCGGGGGGTTTTGCCGATCAGTGGAGAAAGGCCGCAGTGTGAGGTCAGCCGGGACGTGCGCAGGACCGGCACGCCCTGAACCCTGAAACCCCACGTCCACGCACTGCCCCCCCGCTGACCGCAGGAACAGTGTGCACGCTTCTGATAGCGCTGTCTCACAAGTATTTTCCAAAATGAGCAGCTTTTTCTCTCATGGTCAGAATAAAATGTTTATTTTATTTAGCAAGACCCTGTCTCAAAAAATAAAAACAGGGATTGGGGATGTAGCTCAAGTTGAAGGCCCAAAAGTTCCCAGTACCGAAAAAAAAGGGCAGTCATAACCAACTTATGAATCTCATAGACCAACTTACTATATTTTGTTTAAAAATTAATTTTCTTTTTGAAAAAGATTGTGACACCTCATTAAGGATGTTTTTTTTGTGTGTGTGTAAGACAAGGTCTTTCTGTGTCGCCCGGGCTGGCCTCCAACTTGAGGCGATCCTCCTGCCTCAGCCTCCTGCATCCCGGTGTGATTTTTAAAACAACTGCATTAGCTTCCGTCCTGGTCCTGGGTGTTCCGGCCCCGCCTGAGCTCTGCTCCCTCCTGGGCCTCTCGCTCTGTCCTGTCTTCCGTATGACCCTCCTGTGCTTTCTCACAGCCCCCAGTGACCAAGAGTCTGGTGACCAACTGTAAGCCAGTGACTGACAAAATCCACAAGGCCTATAAGGACAAAAACAAGTACAGGCAAGTCCGCGCCTCTTGGTCTGTGTGGATGTGGTTGCTGGCGTTTCACCTGTGAGGTCTTCTTCTAAAATCCCTGAGGGTTCTGTCAGCGGTGCTGAGTCACCCCTGTGCGTGTCAGGTACACTGAAGTGGTCAGGATGCTTTTCCTACTGACGTTTGCTTCACATCGCTGTAAAACAGATAGTCCAACTTTTTCAATATGTTCGGACAACTAGGTTTGAGATCATGGGGGAGGAAGAAATCGCTTTCAAAATGATCCGCACCAACGTCTCTCACGTGGTTGGCCAGTTGGACGACATACGGAAAAACCCCAGGTACCGGCTCCCACGAGTCATTCTTTTACTTTGCGTCATCTTATTTAGGCCGACTCAGGGTTACCACATGGACATGAATGTGCTGAAAATCATGGCTCACTCACAATCGCCGTAACTCAGACTCAGCCCGCACACGCGTTTTCCCAGTCACATGGCGCGGTGCTGATCTGTACTCGCTGGTGCGACACGAGTGCAGGTGTGCGCGCTTCCCTCTGGTTTGTACTTTCCAACGTGACTGCACGCACGCCCGGCGTGGCTGCGGGCGCTGACAGATCTCTTAGGTCGCGGCCAACCTCGTGCCAAGGACGTGGAGACAGCGCGGGCCCCGAAGCCGCAGACCAGGGAGCGGACGATGGGGTAAAAGTTTAGGAGAAAGGGCAGTGATGTGGGTGAAGCGTGGAGCGTGAAGGCCCCAGAGCCGGGGACAGAGAGGGGAGGACGGAGGCCGCGCCCACCAGGCCCAGGTCACCCTCCGCCTCCGGCACTGCGACAAAGCAGAGCTGTTCCTGTGGCTCAGGCCAGTGGAGCTCGGAGGAGAGGGAGTCGCTGCTGAAAACGGCCAGGTCAGCCTGCAGACTCCCGCCGTCCTGCAGGGTGAACACGCTGTCCTTTTCACAGAGCTCTGAGGCTTCCAGCCTGGCGCTCTAACCACGGTCATGGCTGGTTTCATAAAACGCAGGTTAAAATCTGCTCTTTGAAGGGCTTTGTTTGGACTGTTTTGTGTGTCTTGTGATTGTTTGGTCTTAGTATTTTGATTTGTTTTGTTTTGTTTTTTGGCTTTTTGAGACAGGGTCTCAGTATGTGGTTGAGACTGACCTGGAACTCACGATGCAGCCCAGGCTGGCCTCAACTTCCTGATGATCCTCCTGCCTCAGCCTCCTGAGTGCTGGGATTATAGCAGATGCACAACACCATGCCTGGCTTTGTTTTTTTGAGCTTTAGTAGGAAATTCGTGTTTCATCAGTTTCCTTGAGAAAGATGAAAAGACCTTGGCATGTAAAGTGAATCTTTTAATCTCCACTTTTTTTACATACTTTGGGAAGTCTTCAGTTTTGCCTCATTTGAATTTTATTTATACATGGTCCAACTTGTAAAAATTCTAGATATAGTATTTTGAGACCGTGATTTTTTCTTACAAATCCCATTTTTCTGCGAGAGGGAAAGGGGAAAGAGAATCTTGAAAAACAAAATCTTTAGTGCTTATTTAGTGTCTTCAGAAACCCAAGAAAATCCTTGATGTCCTAAAAATAAACCCTTTGCCACTCAGTCCCGATGACGAAAGCTCATGTCACAGAGGTTTTGGAGCCAATTGTGGGCAGGCCGTGAGCTCTGTGCCTCTGCTTCCGTCTTTCTCAGCCCTTGGCTGTGCTTTGTTTTGAAGTCCGCGGTGCACCCTTCACTGCGTCTCCTCGTGTCGCGCGCTCTCCCCGTCTGGAGGTGGCTGGCGCGAGCCCTTGGCTGCCCTGGGCCTCGCCTGTCCTCCCTGCGCCCGCCGCCCTGCCTTCCCAGAAGGGGAGTCGGGCCGCAGGCTTAGCTCCGTGTCCGCGTCTGGGCCCCACCCCCCCCCCTCCCTCTCTGCCGTTTTCTGGACCCTGGGTGCTGCTTCTGGCCTGGAAGCGCGGGGCGGCGCCGTCCCTGCCTTGGCTGTGGCTGACGCCATCACGGTCTGCGGCTGAGCCGGTCTTGCCATCCCTCCCAGGGCCTAGTGGCTAGTGCAGTGTCCCCAGCTTCAGGCGGAAGTCATTCCTGAGGGTGCCTCACTGCGCTGCCTCAGCCTCCTTCAGGGTGACCGGCACTGCTCTGGCTCTGGGGACGGAGGGATCGGTAAAGCCACGTTTGACAGAGTGGGACTACCCCACGCGGGGCACGAGTCCATTGGAAATGCCCTTGGAAAACAGCGTGGAGGCGCACACCTGTGATCCCTCTGGGAGGCTGAGGCAGGAGGATCCCGTGAGTTCAAGGCCAGCTGGAACTGTGGAACTACACAGCAAGACCTTGTCTCGAGAAACCAAAAGAAATAAATAAAAACACTTGGAATGCACATTCCTTCTGTCTGGGGTCAGGACCGCAGCTGTGAGGCCTGTAACCCTGCCTGTCGTTGCAGAAAGTTTATCTGCCTGAATGATAACATTGACCACAGCCACAAGGACGCGCAGACCGTGAAGGCCGTGCTGCGGGACTTCTACGAGTCCATGTTCCCCACGCCATCCCAGTTCGAGCTGCCCCGGGAGTACCGGAACCGCTTCCTGCACGTGCACGAGCTGCGGGAATGGTATGGCTCCACTTGGTGCTTCTTCTGAGAGCACAGAATTCGTACGCAGTGTGTTTGGTTTGGGCTGTTAGAGACAAGGCCTCACCCCCTAGCCCGGGCTGGCCTGGACCTTGGGGGGAATCCTCCCGCCTCAGTCTCCCAGGTACTGGGACTGCAGGTGTGCGCCTCCACGCCTGCTTTTAATGCTTGAAAGACAGTGGCCTTTCTGGTTTAGCTGGAGGTCGGTCGCGTAGCACTCAGCTGTCTGCTGCCTGGCAGAGGAGACCCGGAGGGAGGGGGCTCGGCGGTCAGGTGGGGCTGGGCCT
>NW_022900927.1:61456085-61461297 GCF_012274545.1 Fukomys damarensis | reverse complement strand
CCCTGCAGCCTGGCAAAGTCCGCCTGTAGCTTGCGGGGAAACGGAACTGGCTCCGGCTGGAGGGGGCTGGCAGGCCCGGCGGCTCCCGGCACCCACGTCAGGAGCCCAGTTCGGCAGCGCTCAGATCCCGTCCGCACAGCAGCGCAGCGTTTCCTAAGGAGAACTGGAAGTGTAGGTGCCCTGGGTGCTGCTGTCCAAAACTGACGTCGCATAGGTGGAGTCGTCGGACGCTTTGAGCGCGCAGTCTTGGGGGACTCACTGTTCCCGGGCCCGGGGAGGGTGGGCTCTGGCTGGAGGCGCCTCCAAGGATCCCTGTGAAAGCCAAGAACTCATCCCGGAAGCTGTACGGAAATAAAGATGTGGGTGTCAGGTCCCCAGCGACGTGAAGATGGCCCACAGCACAGGAGTGGGGCAGACGGGGCGAGGGGTGGAACCGCAGGGTGCCCGGGGGCCGTTCCTCGTGTGACTCCGTGGGTCCTCGGGAGGGGACCCTGGCAGTGGGTCTTCAGAGTCCCGCGGGACTCCCTGTGCGCCTCTGTCCGCCCGGCTCCCGGAAGGAGGCGCGCACCGGTGGTTGATGCACAACACAGACGAGTCCCTGCGCAGGCCGGGGGGTTGAGGATATATATTGGGAGAAGTAGGATCAGAGTCAGTGAGGCCAAGTTGGAAGGCCCAGATATCAATTCAGTGTCCACAGAGGCTGGCAGAGTGTCAAGTCCCGGAGGGAGAGTTGACACCACCGCGGTCCCGCGGCTCTGTACCTTGACGGTACCTCTACGTCGTGCTGAAGTCTGGGCGGGAATTCTGGAGAGCACAAAACAGGTCACCCAGCATGGAGCCCCCACCCCAGCCCTGTATGTAGTTTCCAGACCAAACTGCGCTTTGGTTGTTTCTTCTGGGTTTTTTGGTTGTCGTTACTTTTGTTTTTGATACCCAGAATTGAACTCGGAACCCTGTGCTTGCAAAACGGTTGCCAGAACGACTGAGCTAAATCCCTGGCGCCCTGTTTTATTTTTCTGAGACAGGATTTCTATGTATTCCAGGCTGACCGTGAACTCATGGGGGTCCTTCTGCCTCAGCCTCCCAAGTGCTGGGATCACGCCCTACTCGAAGCCTTGTTTTTATAAAAGGGACACCAGGCCAGAGGGGACCAGACTTGCTCCAGGTCTTAATGCCGTAAGAGGCAGAGGGGACTTAGAACCCAGATCCGCCCTCCTGTCCCCTCCGGCCTGTGTGGCAGTGACACCCTGCCTGTCACGCCCCCTGCTCTTGGTGGCTGTACATGGCCCGGGGCTTGGCTTCTTCTCAAGTGTGGGATGCCGCACTCCGACGCTCTGACGCCAGTCTGCATTTCCGTTTAGGCTGTGTGCGTGCGTGAGAAGGGTTAGAGACAGCAACAAAACGAGGAAGGAGGAAAGCCAAGTCCTGGAGAGCGCTAAGGCAGAAGCAGCCTTTTTGTTGTTCGTTTGTTTTTGAGCCAGGGTCTCACCATGTATCCCAGGCTGGTGCTGAACTTGTGGCAATCATCCTGCCTCAGCCTCCTGAGTGCTGGGAACACAGGTGAGCGCCTAGCTCTAAGGGTCCTTTGAAAGAGGAGGAGCTGGCAGTGCTAACGCGAAGTTGCCAGAAGGATCAGAGAGGAGAACTGGCGCCACTGCAGCCCAGACAGCATGGGGATGAGCGAAACAAAAACCAGACCACACCGGAGTGGTGTGCGCCGACCGCGGCTGCGTCAGTCAAGGGCTGGAGGACGCCACGGGTCCATCGGTCTGGGGTCACCGGGGGCTTCAGGGCAAGAGCTGTTTTAGACATGGAGCCTGATGGCGCGAATCCTAATCCCAGCACTCGAGAGGCCGAGGCAGGAGGGTCACCGCCAGTTCAAGGCCAGCCTGGGCTCCGCAGCAAAACTCTGTCTCAAAACAAAAACATAAAGTATTTGAAAGGATATAAAAAGTTTGAAAGTAAGTGGACTAGAGAAAATGCCAAGGATGAATTTTGTGTCAAACATGGGAGATTAAAATACGAAACAATAGGATTCCAAGACAAAATCCATTACTAGGGTCACCGCACGATGACGGAACCCTTCACTGACCGGGTGACAAATAAAGGATAAACTTCCAGCTAAGCATGAAATGCAAGGGGCACTTTAATGCATAGCATAGCCAAGCACTTAGTACTGTGAGGCTGAGCAGGTAGAAGTGTTAGCAGGGGAAATAAAAGATTGACAGTAACCCCGGTTTCGTAGAAACATCTGGAATTCTGTGCCAAGTGGGTATGTTCACTCGTCACCAGCGTGCGTGGGGTGGTTAAGATGTGCTGTGGTGAGCGCGTAAAGCAAGTGGCAAATAAATCATCCATGTGACAGGACTGGTGTGTTAGAATATTCCAATAAAAAGGACACCTTTCAGTCCTCTTTTGCGTGAAAGTCTAAAAACACTTAACTGAGAAATCAAAGTAATAATGGAAGCTTGAAAATACTTAGATCTGGATTACTGAAAATATTATATATTGTAACATTCAGTTGAGCGGCACACAGAGGGAAATTGATCATGTTAAATGAGCGCCTCACTGGGCATGGTGGTGCACATCTATAGCTCAGGAGGCTGAGACAGGAGGATTGCTGAGTGCGAGGCTAGCTTGAACTGCAAAGTGAGACCCTGTCTCAAAAATAAGCACCTCAGGAGAGGAGAAAGGCAAAAAAGAAGAAGTTAGTGGTCTAAAATAAAAATACAACAGTAAGCCGGGCATGGTGGTGCACGCCTGTAATCCCAGCACTCGGGAGGTTGAGTCAGGAGGATCGCTGTGAGTTTGAGACCAGCCTGGACTACACAGTGAGTTCCAGAGCAGTCTGAACTACATAGTGAGGCCCTGTCTCAAAAAAACCCCAAAATTAAAAACTTTAAAAAAATAAAAATACAACAGTAAGCTGGGCATGGTGGAATGCACCTGTAATCTCAGAACTTGGGAGGCTGAGGCAGGAGGATGGCTGTGTTTGAGACCAGCCTGGGCTACATAGTGAGTTCCAGGTTAGACTCAACTACATAGTGAGATCCTGTGTCAAAGACGACAACAACAACAAAAACAGTAGTAAGGATTAAATAGAACAGGGCAAAAATATATGAAATAAAAATCAAAAGGCTTACTAGCTAATGTAAGGAAAGTGGTAAGGGACACTCCCAATATCACTGCACACGGTCATAAAAGTCAATCAGAAACTTGGCTATTTTTAATACTCCATTTGAATCCGTTGCTGTTTGCAGGACCAATCAAAAGATGCTCTTTTCGACCCTTCATTTGCATATGGGCACAACCAATCAAAAGGGCCTGTTCCTGATCATTTACATGAAACACAAGCCAAAGAGGTGTCTTGATTGGACAGTTGTAGCTGGCCTGACACCAAGTAAGCACTTGCTAGGGTACTGTGCCATTGCCTTATTTGCATGAGAGGGAGATAATTCCGAAATTGCATCTACTACAGAAGACCCAGTTTCCTGTATCCTCTGGCCTCTATGAGCTGCTCACTGGCAACTTTACTCCAGACTCTTGTTCTTTTATTCATTTTTTTATTTTTTGGTACCGGGGATCGAATATTGTTCTTTTCTATCTTTGGTAAATGTACACCATCCAGGCCAGGTGGCACACATCCCTAGAGCACTTGGAAGGCTGAGGCAGGAGGGGGTCACCGTGAGTTCAAGAGCAGCCTTCACCACGGTGAGAGCGGCTCCCTAAGGAAAGTGAAACAAGACACACCTCTCTTCCTGTCCATCCATTAGCACATGTGGGTGTGCGCACACAGACATGGGTAAAACACTAATACTAGGCTGGGGATTTAGCTCAGTGGTTCCACCACCTGCCTTGCATGCGCAAGGGCCCAAGTTCCAATCCCCAGTACCAAAAAAAAAAAAAAAAAAAAAAAAAAAAAACCAAAAAAAAAAAAAAAAAAAAAAAAAAAAAAAAAAATCCCAAAAAACAAAAACCACTAATACTGAAGGAATTTTAATAAAGGAGAGTACTGTGTTATTTATTGTGTATTAGTTTTTTTATCATGCTTCTACAGAAACTTCCAGAACTAAAAGAAATGGAACATTCCTTAGAAAAGGACAGTTCCCTGGCACGTAACTGACCCCATAGAGACAGAAGTCTAAAATGACCAGTTTTTATAGAGGGAACCAAGTGAACCCTCCAGCGGCTGCTCACACGAAGTCCCGGGCTCTGCTGGTGCAGGTGCAGGGCGTCCCGCCGGCACAGAGGACAAAGGGAAACAGAGGTGCTCTTAGGAAGCAGGTGACCTCTCCGCCCAGTCCTGGCCCAAGACACAGGGGACACCGCCTGGAGGCATGTCGGTGTGCAATCCCCAACCGGCTCCAGCGCCACGCTAGAGTTACGCATCATGGCTCAGTAGGGTTAACCCAGGAAGGCAAAGATGGACCAATGGCAGGAAACCGGTTAAAATAATCGACCACAGGGTGTGTCGGCAGTGCACGCCTGTTATCTCAGCAGGAGGATCGCCGTGAGTTCAAGGCCAGTCTGGCCTTCATAGTGACTTCAGAGCCAGCCTGAAATATTAAGCGACTATTTTGTCTCAAAAAAACCAAAAAAAAAAAAAACCACACACACACCAAAAATAAAGTCTACCATATTAATAGGCCTAAGGAAAAACTGCACTAGTATCCCCCAAGATGCTGAAGCTGAAAAAACTGTTAACGGAATCCAACATTTATTCCCAAAATTCATCACAATGGATGTAATCATTGTGTACTGCGAAAGTGTACTAATAGAATTTTAAAAAAGTTAATCCTGCACACATCTGTATTCCCAGCACACTGCGAGGCTGAGGCAGGAGGATCCCAAGTCGAAGCCCAGCCTGGACAGTTTAGGGAGATCCTGTCTAAAAACAAAAATTCAGAAAGGGCCGGGGATCTAGTGAGGCCCTGTTTCAAAACAAAAGAGGAGGCTGGGGTGCAGCTCAGACAGCCCTGGGTCCAACCCCCAGTACTGCAAAAAATAATAATCTGTGGAACATGGTACAATATTCCTCGCAAAGCCCAAACCCTCCCTTTCCGCATGTCAATGTCTGTCAGTTTCTCGTTTTCTGTCAGTGGCTCTAGTCAGGAATGCTGCGCTCTCCCTCCCGGCGGCTGTGTTCACGCCTGGGCGGGTGACACAGCCCAGTCCCTGTCACTGGGGAAGTCGTGCGCCCCGCCCCGCCCCC
>NW_022900927.1:61445370-61455663 GCF_012274545.1 Fukomys damarensis | reverse complement strand
GCCCGCGCGACAGGGCTTGCTGTCGTCGTCGCCGCCTCTGTTTTTAGTATCTGGGCGCTGAACTCGGGGCCTTCGCACCCACCCGCTTCCCCAGCCCGGTAAAAGTTAGTGCTGGTGAGGGAGACTGGGCCTCCCCGCCGTGCTGGCAGGCTGGGCAGCACCGAGGGCAGAGACGACAGACAGGCTGCGCTTCCTCGCTCGGCCTCTTTTTTTTTTAATTGACCAAAGTCATTCGATTCAGTGCCGAAAGGCAGACGCTGCCAACGCGTACTGGAATGAACTCACCAATTGATGTTTGCTTGGTATTTTAAGTTGTGAGGCCTGCGTCCTCGGGAGGCTGAGGCAGGAGGGTCGCCTCGACGTGGAGGCCAGCCTGGCCATGTAGCGAGAGGTTGTTGCACACAGAGCTTCAAATGTGCAGTGTGAGGGTTTCAGACCGTCACCCCTGCCCCAGCCCGCTCGCACCTTGTCGCTTTCCAGGTGGTGATCAAGCGGATCTGCGCAGAGCCCGGCCCTTGGCATGGTGCCCGCAGGCAGGAAGCACCCGGGGAAGGCGGGGAAGGCACCCACCGAGGAGCAGCCGGGGAAAGCCTTCGGCTCCGACAGGGTCGTGCGCGGCCTGAGCGGCTCCGAGGAGGAGGACGAGGAGGACTCGGCGTCTGCAGGTCCTGGCCCCGTTCTCGCCCAGAGGGCCGCACCCCAGGAGGCCTGCAGAGACCCCCCCCATCCCAGAGGGTCACAGCGAGGCTGCGGCCAACCTGGGCTACATAGGGGGCCCCCCCTCTCAAAAGAATCCAAAGCAAAACCAAACGAACAAGTAAAGCATGTTGGCCAAATGCCAGAGGCCGCCAAATGAAAATATGGCTTCTTTGAGATATACCAAGAAAGCACATTTAATTTTATTTCCTCTTTTCATTGCCAATACAGGAAAGATTCCAGTAATTGAAAAGCGTGGGAAAAAAAGGTCTTCAGAAATCCTGGAAGATATGGGGTAACGTGTCCAAAACAATGCTGAGAATTCTAACAAGTGTTTAATGAGTCATATGTAAAATGGTTGGCATGCAGTATTCCTCCATGTTTTATGAATCTTTAATTAAAAGTTTGTTGTTTTGGAAGCTGGGCGTGGTGGCACACACCTGTAATCCCAGTACTCGGGAGGCTGAGGCAGGAGGACCGCTGTGAGTTCGAGACCAGCCTGGGCTACATAGCGAGTTCCAGGTCAGTCTCAACTACATAGTGAGAACCTGTCTCAGAAAAACAAAAGTTTGTTATCTTGTTCTGTTTGGCTTTTGCAATGCTGGAGGTTGAATCTCTAGGCAAGCACTCTACCACTGAGCTACCACCCCCCGCCAGTCCTAAAAGGCTTAAAAATGTAATTTATTCACAGGGGTGAAGTACAGAATATGCTGGAAAAATTTGGAGGTATGATTTTGGAGATACTTGTATTTAGATAAAATTGTTTAAACCATTGTAATTTGTATAATAGGAAATGTTAACAGTAGACTATGTCAGTGCCTTGTTTACATAAATGTGTTTTAGCTTCATAGATTTCCTTATTTACCTTTTCAATGATGTGAATGGGAATAGCTTGTAGACATGATCTAATGACATTTTAGAAGAAAAATAGATATGTAACACATTCATGTGAGTACAGCTCCATTATATATACCGAAAGGTAACTGGTAAATCCACAATAAAGGTATATGTTTAGCAAAGTACTAAGCTAATAAAATTTGCATGAAATATAGTACTTAGGGGTAAAAATGTCCTATAAAAACTGCACAAAAGTATTTAAGTGTTCTCAAATTTATCTGGATACTTAACATTAAGATGTTTGCTATCTTTGGTCTGTGTTTCTTTTAGTAAAAGATACATTTAAAGGTATCATTAACTATATTTTTTGCACATCATTTTCTTTTTGATATAACTGTCTTTTTTGTGTGTTTTATATTGAGTTCTAACAATAATTCAGCCAAATGTGTTCTTTTGGTTGGGGAATATTTTATAGATTTAGAAAACCTAAGCCTTTATTAAAGTGTTTTCTCATGAGGAAATCGAAGTCTTATATTTTGTATTTTTGGTTTTTGTTTTGTTTGGTACTGGGGATTGAACACAGGGCCTTATGCTTGCCAGGCAGGGGAGGTGTGACTGAGCTACATTCTATCCTACCCAGCCCTGTCTTTGATGCTTTATTTATTGGCTCTTTAAAAAATTATTCCTAAATTTAAAGATTATCTTCAAATTGTATAGTCACTTAAAAAAATAAAGATTATCTTCGTTGATAATTGAGATATGGTTGGGTATTTCGTATCCAAAATCTTTGGGATGAGAAATATTTCAGGTTTTAGAGTTTTTTTTTTGATTTGGGAATCTTTGCAGAGACTTTACTGGTTGAGGAACCCTACCTAGTCTGAAAGTCCCAAATCCTAAATGCTCCCAAATATGAAACATTTTGAGCATGGCATTATCTTAAATTTTATGTTGTATGGTCTTTATACTATTTATTATTGAATGAACTTTTTCCATATGTTTATTTACTGGAATATATGGGAACAAAATAATTTTCAGCATTAAATTGAATATTTATTCTCAATACAGCTGACATTAACAAGGCCCTCCTTGCCAAGAGAAAAAGACTAGAAGTATATACCAAGGCTTCTTTCAAATCCAGTAGCCAGAAAATTGAACATGTTTGGAAAACACAGCAGGAGCAAAGGTAGGCCGGCTGGATTTTATAGCCACATCTGTGCCTTTGCTTAGCATACACAAGTGTGCGTAGCTTAGGAAAACAACTCTGCGTTTCTTGGAGTCTCTGCTGAGAGTACATTTGTCTTAGCTGGGCGTGGGGCAGGCGCCTGCTATCCTAGCACTTAAGATGGTTTGAAGTCAGCCTGGGCTACATAGTGAGAACTGTCCAAAGTAAAGATGGAAGGAAAGGAGAGAGGAAGGAGGAGAGGCATTGGGCTTGATGTTTCTGTAAGTCAGTCGTGAGATTGCTTTTTTAAGTAACAAGTGCACTTTTAAAAAATTATAAAGGTATTCATTTTGAAAATACAGTAGTAAACGGTAAATGTCATAGAAAGTATTTGTCGTTTGATAGCTATATTTGACAGTGTAGAAAAAGGTCAGTTTTATAGTATAACTTTTGTGTATTTATAGTTTTTATATTTATATTGTGAAATTCGTTTACTTTAACTGACTTTATTCCTCTGTACAAAGTCATTGCCAAAATGGGGGAAAAACTAAGTGAACTATTTCTATTTGGAAGTACTTAACGCATTTTTCATATCAAAACCTAAAGTAGAACATGTAAAACACATGCCCTGGAAACAAAACTCTTCTTTTTTGGAAATTACATAGATGATAAAACTTCCTTAGTTGTCAAGAGCTAAAACAGAAAGGTCTTTTGTTAGCTTATTAGGAAAAAATACTTCTGGGATCGACTTAAATCTGACTCTTGCCTTCCCACCAGAATATCTCAGCTGCTAGTATTTCCTTCCTTTCTTACAGTATACAGAAAGGTCAGATCAGCTTTGAATGTTGTTTCCTAGTGGTATGAAATGTAACAGTATTCATCCCCATGTTTTGCAGGCAGAAACTTAACCAAGAGTTCTCTGAGCAGTTCCTGGCTGTGTTTCAGCAGTGGGATGCAGATCTGAAGAAGGCGGAGGAGCAGGAAGAGAAGCTGGTGGTTGGTATCACGGCCTCCGGTGGGAGGGAGCCCCGAGCCAGGCACACTCTGTCCTTGGAAGCAGGGGCTGTGCTGCCTGCATTGCTGGGGACTCTTAAACTTGTAGATGGTGGAAATTTGCCAAAGGACAAAAGGAAGATCAGTGGCTTATAGAAAAGAAATTGAGAGTAGTTTAGCTCTAGGCACCGCGAGACAGGGCCAGGGCTGGCTGCTTGTGTGGGGCCCTTTGGGGCCTCTTGCCAGCTCCTGATGGGCTCACTCAGGGCAGCGAGCAAGACGGTATCTGCTCTCCTAGACTTCGAGGAAAGGAGGGATGGCAGCAGACCCACAGTCCTCCGTGGCCGTGGCAAGAAACCCTGCTTCAGGGCTCTCACTGATGGAGTTTACTCTCTGCCCGCTCCTGAGCCAGTCCCTGAAGTCAGAATGTGGTTTGCTCTGTTTTCTCCTGTGAGCTGCTAGGGCTGGAACCCAGGGCTGTGTGTATGCTGGGCCCGGCTGAGGGTGTGGTTACACTTCATGCTCACTGTGTTTCCTGTGTCTGTCACCTCTGCTCAGATGTCACCAGGCTGCACCAGCTGCTTCTCCGGTGGTCCTTTCACTGGTGCTGATTGTGGGATGTTACTTAGCTAAGGGCTGGGGTACTGGTCTGACCAAGCCACTGCAGGGTTGGTGGGCAAGCTCCTGCAATACCCAAGGCAAGGCTCAGTAGGCCACGGGTGTGTGGGTGTGCAGTTAGGAGAGAGACGTGAGCTGAGGAAGGAAAGTTTGCGAATTCTCAGCTTGAAAACGGTTTTTCATCTGTGAAGATAGGATGACATCCCCAGGGGGAAATGTAAGGGCAGATTCCGAGGGACATCAGTGTTTAGTGCTCTGGGTGGTGAGGGGAGCAAGGAAGAACGCGGAGCATCTGGCCCAGTCTCCGGTGGACAGCACAGCCCTGTGGGCTGAGTGAAGAAAGACATTTCGGAAGGAAAGGAGCTGGGCCTGGTGACGCGCACCTGTAGTCCCAGTACTTGGGAGGCTGAGGCAGGAGGATCCTATGAGTTTTGAGGCCAACCTGGGCTGCATAGTGAGTTCAAGGACACCTGAACTACATAGGGAGACCCTGTCTTCCAAGTGCTGAGATTACAGGCCTGTGCCACCATGACAAGATATGTGTCTTCGTTTTGTTTTGTTTGTTTGTTTTCTGGTACTAGGGATCGAACTCAGAACCTTGCGCTTGTGAGGCAGGTGGCAGCACCAACTGAGCTAAGTCCCCAGCCTGGGAGACTCTGTCTCAAAAAAGCACCCCTCCCCCAAAAAAAATAACCAAGAAAGGAAAGATTAATTCTGTCACCTGCTGCCTGGAGGCTGAGTAAAGTGGACGTGGCAGTGTTGAAATCATTGGTGCCCTGGATCAGAATGGTTCTGGTGGGAAAGTGTGAACTCTGTGCCAGAGTCTGATTAGAGTGAGTACTAGACAGAACGGGAAGGAACGAAATTATCCCGAGGAGAAAAGGAACCACAGCGTTTTTACATTTTTTAAAAAGAGAAATAGCAGCATGTTTGTGTGCTGACAGGAATAACCCAGAGAGACAAATTTAAAATACTAGAGACAGTTGCTGAATTCTCGAGAATGGATGCGACGTGAAGAAGTTGGCCTTCGTGAGGAGCAGGGGTCGCTCATTCTTAGAAACAGGAGGGAAGACAGGATGGGCACGCACACGCAGATGTAGGTTCAGACACAGATGGGGACAGCTTCTGCGTAGTTAGTGAGGTAAGGTGACCATGGTGACCGCGCTGGAGAGTGGGAGGGGCGATTACAGCCGTTACCCATTAGCACTGCCCCTGGGAGAAGAAGGCTGGGCCCGCACTTGTGATCTTTCACACAGGAGGCTGAGGCAAGAGGATGCTTGAGTGCGAGACCCGGTCTCAAGAAAAGGTGGGAAAAGGAAAGTGAGGGTGGCAGGGGCAGGGATAACAGAAAAGTGCATAGACTGAGTGGACTTTAGTACCTGTTGGATTATTGCACTGTGGTGCTAAAGAAAGCAAACTGGAGCAGCCAGGAGGTGGTGCTTGGGTCCTGGGATATGGGAGAAACTGTGTGTGTGTTGGTGACAACCTGGACCCTGGAAACACACCTGGGAATCCAATTGTGGTCACTCGGCTATGATGCGACAGAGTACCTATCTCAGATAGTTGTTTGGGGAGTGGAGTTCATATCCGTTCATTTAAGAAAGTTCCGAAGAGTAGACGACGCACCGTGAGCGTGTTTGCCGTGACCAGTGCTATAGCGAGGCGATGTTACTGGGAATGCTCAGAGCTAGGGCATAAACACATAAGTGAATAGCTCGGTGGAGTAGTGGGCTGGAGAACAAAGAACTCGCTGGTGGAACTTAGCTTAAGGACGTGAAAGGTCACCATTATTGGAAGATCGCCTGCGTGGAGACTGGAATTCCAAAGAAAAGACACGTCTTGAACAGTAAGATTTCCTACTTGGTGACGTGGATGATTGTTGTGTCGCAAATTTGTGGTAAACAAATTATCTAAGTTTGGCCATTTAACAAAACGTGAAAAATATGGATTAAAAAACCATTCCTTTTAAGTTTAATACAGGGTTAGGACAGTTTTGTGCTGATTTAACACGTTAGGGCTGGGAATGTAGCTCTGAGGTAGGGTGCATGCGTAGCATGTGTGGAGCCCTGGGTTTCATCCCTAGCATTGCCAAATCTTTACCTAATTGTTATTAGACAGTATCTCTTTTATATCTGTAGAGTATAATGCGCCAACAACAGAAGGTTTTTCAACAGTCCAGAGCTGTTCAGAACCAGAGACTGAAGACGGTCCGACAGTTGTACGAGCAGTACGTAAAGGTAAGTCACGCGCGGCGAGGTCATGCGTCCTTATACAACACAGTGCACTTGCAGAACATGCCGTACATACCGTTTTTCCTTCCCAGTTTATGGGGACATTTTTTGTTTATACATTTAAAATGTTTAACTACTTTCTATTTCTAGAGATGGGAACAGGATTCACTACTTCTGACTTAAGTGTTAAATATATCTTCAGGATTCTAGTAGTTTTATGGATTATTCAAGATAGGAAATGGTAAATTGGTAATTTTACCTAAAAGTGTACTTACCACAGATTGATTCCACACTTTATTACAAACACTTGTCATTGTTCTTCGTTTAACTTAGAATAGGAAGTTTATAGATCATTTCTATGTACTGTTTTACTTGACTTTGGATCCCTAGTGTTTGTTGAGTAGAAAGCCCTCAATTTTGAATAATTCTGTATTTTCAAATATTTATTTTTTTGCGTTTTTGTCTTGTTTTCTGTGTTTGAGACAGGGTCTTACTGTGTATTCCAGGCTGGCCTTGAATTGGAGGCAATTCGCCTCTCTGAGCCTCCCCAGTGCTGGGATTATACGTGTGCACCACCAGGCCTGGCTTTGTATTTGCAGATGTTTACAGAAATATTTTATGGCATATTTGCTTTTAGAATTATTGCAGTGACCAAACATGACTTTGTATGGCAATTTATAGTCATAAAAGCCCAGAATATAATAGACGCTAAGAATTAAAAATTTGTGGGTTGGAGTGATGGTGCTGCTGCCTGCCTCACAAGCACAAGGTCCCAACTTCGATCCCTGGTACCAAAAAAAGAAAAAGAAAAAGAAACAAAACAAAAAACAAATTTGTGGGTTGGGAATTATCTACCGAATATATGCATTTTACCAGATGGTGGTCTAAAAGGTCCTAAAATATTTTTAAAGAAATTTATAATAATTTATATGAACACAAACACCCCCCTCCCCAGGAATCACACTCAGGACTTTGTGTTTGCCAGGCAGGCCCGGCCAGCACTACTGAGCTAAATCCAGGCCCATGACCGTTATTTTTAAATGGTTTGCAAGAAGAGGACTTGTTAATTAGTGTGAAGGTCTAATAAGGTTATCACTAAATGTTACCACTTAGGATAGGAACTGAAGGGTTGGGAATTTAGCTCAGTGACACAGCGCCTGCCTGGCAAGCGTGAGGTCCTGAGTTCAATACCAAAAAAAAAAAAAAAGGATAGGAACTGGAGTTTGAACTTTGACTCTTCCATCTTATCTTTCACACTGAGTTATTTTGTTTCTTTGTTTATTTTTTTAGACAGGGTCTCACTGTGTAGTTGAGACTGACCTAGAACTATGTAGGCTGGTCTCGAACTCACAGTAATTCTTCTGCCTCAGCCTCCCGAGAGCTGGGATTACAGACGTGTGCCACCACACCCGGCTTCACACTGAGTTATCATGAGACTAACTGTACCTCTGCAGTGGTTCACGGTTTCATTCCCCCTGCTACTACCCTAGTTCCGGACCTCATCGCTCTGCTTGTACTGTTACAATCCTTTGCTTTTCTCTGTCCAGTCCAACTTTATAGGTGTACCATGTTATCTTTCTAAAGCACATCTCTGTTCCTTTCTCTTTATTGCAACTGTATTCTTTTGCCAACTAAACTGGAATCAATCCCCATTTTTTACTATACAGCCACAGTAAGTTGTGTTTCCATTCCTAGTGCAAAATTTTTGTTTATATGTTTTTCTTACTGAAATAAGGTAATTGTATATTATTCTTTAATCTCTCCTCAGCACTTAATATAGTACTTTTTACATAGTAAGCACTAGAATAACTGTTGAAGAAGAGTAAAGATTTAAAGCATAAATACTGCTTTTCGTAACTTGAAGAGACAGGTCGTGCTACCGATCATTTTATCTCTGCTGCCGAATTCATGTCGCATTGACTGTTAGTAACGATAAGGAGAGTATATATATAATCTGATGGTTGGGAAATTTATTAGAAAACATCCAAGTTGGGATATTTGGTGATGGTTATCCCAGCTGGTCTTTCTCTTTTTTCCCTTAACAGTTGATTGATCCACTGTTTCAAGCAAAGTGTTGTACTGTTGTATATTCTATAATTATAGTTGATTCGTGTCATAAATTTTGCTTCGATTGAGTTTTTGTCTTCATGTATTACTCGTTTTTACTTGGAGTAAATAATGGGCATTATTTGAATATTAAAAAGTTCTCCTGAAAATTCTTTTTACAAGTTTAGAACCTGAGGCTTGTAACTAAATGAGCCTTTGTGTTTTAGAGTCTGGAGGACTTGGAGAAGAATCACGATAATCTACTTAATGGGACACAAAATGAACTTAAAAAAGAAATGGCCATGTTGCAAAAGAAGATTATGATGGAAACTGTAAGTCGTAATATTTCAGATGTAAAACATGAGGATTAATGTAAGCACTGAAGACTTTATTTGCTGAAATACGTGTAACAGTCAACTGAGAATTAAACAAATGTTTACTGTCTCCCCTTTCATGAAACAGCAGCAGCAAGAGATGGCAAGTGTCCGCAAGTCTCTGCAGTCCATGTTACTCTGACGGGTGACTCTTGGGAGAGAGGACGTGGACCTAGCAACGTGACACAATGGTGACATTAGCCGAGGGGCGCGAAGCCTTCAGTTAAACTTACCCTCGTGTTTAAGTGGAAGCCCACCCTTTCTGTGCACTTCCAAATAAGATGCAGTTAGGGGCGCGGCGGCTCCTGAGCTCTGTGTGACGCGCTTTCAGCACTTTCGTTGTGACGGTGAATGTTTCTAGCACCTTCTGTTAACTTTTGTCAATAAAGAATATTCAGATTTAGGTTTTGGCTTAGTGTATCTCTGTCCAGCCCTAAACATACAAAGAACAAACGTATTTGGGGATTGTGTGGGGCTGGGGTTGGGTTGGGCTTTGAGATGGTCTTGCTGTGCTGCCAAGGACAAGCTTTAGAGATACTAATGTAAAGATCCGGATTGACAAGTCCGCCATTCTGTAGGCGTCACAGGGCCCCACACTCAGGCTTAGTCTGCAGTTAAGCGACAGCCTTCGCGGTGACAGGGACAGTTACTTCCTGGACGGGTGACCCTGGACGCTTTTCCTGTTTCAATGCAAGTCTCCTTTTCAAATTTCAACAGTTAGTTTTTATACTGTCTTAAAAATGTGCACTTAGTACAGAGTAACCTATGAAACTTACAGTGAAATTATTTCAACATTTGAGTTAAGATTACTGTTATTTATTAAAATTACTTGAATCATTCACAATAAAAAATATGCCCATTATAAGGAAACGATTTCCCGTCTTTCCATAGTTTCAGTTGTAATATTTGCCTCTACAAACCAATCATTTATTTGACTTGAGGTTTTTCAGTTTTAAAAACAAGTCGGTCTCAATATTTAAAAAGTAGAGGGTCGGTAGGTAGCTCAGTGCTCCTGGGTTCAACCCCCGATACGCATGACTGAAAAAACCCAAAACCGTCCTTTCTAATTTCCTCTGGTGGCGTGGGACGGCCTGCACTAAGCCTGTCCTGTTCCGTGACGGTGCCCCCTGGCCGGCTGCCCGCCCTGCGTGCCCACTGTCCTTTGTCCCAAGCGCTGTGTGGCTGGCAGAGGCCACTGGAGAGTCTTGGGTTTTCCTGAATCGGCGCGACACATTCCGTCAACTACAGACGAATTAGTAACGCTCCCAGGCCCTTCAGTCCGCGGGCACACGGCGCGCACGGCCCTCCCTCCGGGGCTGGCACCTCGGGGACCGGG
>NW_022900927.1:61443118-61443368 GCF_012274545.1 Fukomys damarensis | reverse complement strand
ACCACGCACCCCTGGGCGGCGGGGGAACTCGCTGGGTGTCAGCCTCACCCTCAGAGGGCCGCAGCACCGGGGGCTCTTGGCAGGGCCCGGTCAGTACTCTGCGGACACGGATGGACATTTCGAACTCCAGGCCCGAGGGCTGACTGTGTGTGCTCGCTGCGCACTACTCGGACGGCGCTGCCCTCATGGTACCTGTGACCGAGTGTGGGCGATGCGCGGCCTGCGGGCTCGGGCTCCGGACAGCGCCCTG
>NW_022900927.1:61438151-61443098 GCF_012274545.1 Fukomys damarensis | reverse complement strand
GGCCCCCCGACTGCCTCTCCTGCTCGGCCTATCGGCCAGCGTGCTCGTGAACCTGTTCGGGTGCTTGGGGACAGGAGATCCGGAAGATGCTCAGCTGCAGGTGTCTGGAGATTTGCAGGCACAAAGCGCTGAAGTACAGCGTCAAGTCAAGCGAGGCGGCCACCTTCAGGAGCAAAGCGGGAGGCGCGTTAGGGGGCAGCGGGCTCGCGGCTTTTCGCTGCCACCCACCCGGCTGAGGTGCAGAGCCTGACATCGCTGGGGGAGGACGTCCCGCGGCCCGCTGACTTCCGGCTCCCCGGGAGGAGGACGCGGCAGGATGGACGAGGCCGGCGGAGGAGGGGAGGCACCTAGACGTGTCGCGCCCTTAGAAAGGGGGCCCTTGCCGTGCCCGCTGGGGAAGGGTCTCCTTCGGGAGAGGCCTGCGTTACATCAGCCCCTGCAGCGCACCTGCCAAGGTAAAGGCAGGGCTCAAACACCAGATTCCACGCCCGGAGGACCACACTTCACCACGAGTATGCAGTTACTGACTGCGGAGTGACACGGGGCGGTGTACGGTTATCCAGTGCCCTCTGTGCACCGCTGTTAAGCTCTGAAGTCCAACGTGGTGGGAGACTGCGTGAATCACCAAGGCTCATGCGGGCGGCACTGACAAGATCGCTATGTACTTGCGTGTGGCTCTCAACTTGGAGAAGGCCAGCGAGATCCACACATAGGAAAAAACGTGGCAAAACTATTCAAAACCGCCATCAGCCGAAGGCCAACCCAACCAGAAAGACATGTCTTACTAGCACAAAAACTTAAATTCTCCGTTATCTGATTGTGTGAGGGAAGCGTTAATCAGTAATGACGTCCTTAGCTGACCGTGTTTCTCTTAGGCAACATTCTGTATTTCACAATCGTTCTGGATAGAAATCAATATTATCCACATCCCTGCTTAAGCAGGGTACAGTCCATCAGAATTTAGCCTTTGTGACCGTAGTAAGACACGATGCCCTCTTGTCGAGGGCCATACACAGACACGGGGCTGCTTACACGTAGTTTCAAAGTCTCTCGCAGGCTCAAGGACCTGACTTCAAGCCCTGGTACCAAAAAAAAAAGTCTCAGGGTCCGGCTCTGTTCTCCGCATCAGTGGGCAGCTCTCGATGTACTAAGTGCTCACCACTGCGAGCAGCAACCCCACTTGTGAATATGTAACTTGCTGTAATCTGGGAATCACTTTAATAGGCCAGATAAGAACAGTCAGAGTCCACTGGGCGAAGTGGCTTGGTTTGAGGGGGGAAAAGAGGACTTTTAAAGTACAGAGCTGTGCTCCCGAGGATCCAGCTGTTGGAAACCTGGTCACAGATACGCTGACTATTTCTACACGATAAAACGACTCCCAGCTTAAGAGAAGTGATTTTAAATGTTCAGAAACATTTGCTGTATAGACTGCCTATGGAGACAAGCGATACCCAACTGAAACCGCTACTATCTGCTTTATCTGTTAAAAATAAAAATCAGAACAGTGCTTACCATTGCTACCCACAGAACAACATATTCATCTACAAAATTGTTGAAGTACTGGTCTAGAAACAGAAGACCTGGCCCGATAAAGATAGTGTCCTGAAGATACAGTTCACTTTTGGTCATGTGAGCAATCTGTAAAAAAGTAAGCAAAGCAGCATCTTATTTTCAGAAGAGAATCATGCCTATTTACTATTAAGATAAACACAAATGTAATCTCACATCCTATCTGGGAATATTTCTATCTTCCCCAAATTCATGCCTGGGCAGCTTATTAGAAACTGCAGTGCTTATATTCCTTGATATCAGGAATTTATAGCTCATAGAGCCTAAGAAGTAAAGAACCGGATGCAACATTGACCCGCATCACAGTTCTATTTAGAGCACAGACGGTTACTGCGATGCGATAACCACAAAGGAAAACCCACACACTACGGAACAATTTCCAGCCCCAGCCTGAGGACCAAGGATAAGATCCACACCCCGAGTCATGCAAGAGTTTCTTACCACTAGTTTTTGCGCAACTTTAGCAAAGACACACCCGAACATCAGGGTATAAAGACAAGGGTGCTTTTCGAACACGTTCGTGGCTGACTTTTTGTAGATCATTACTGCCAGGACCAGGGTGAGTCCGATGGGAAGTCCAGGCGACAACACGCTCGTGCCCTAAGGATAAAGTGGAAAATCACATCTTCGCCCCACACTTAGGACAAGTGCACGTTGGCCGAGCATCTGCTTCATCAAACAGACGCAGCCCTACAGGAGGGCAGGACAGAGCGTGCGACCAAGGGGGCGGGACCTTCACGCATCCCCTCAAATGCCACGGAACCCTTGGTGGCACCAATGGGATGCAGCAGGCACCTCAGTCCTATGTTATGGACGCACATACTTCAAACTAATCAGCTAAAAATTAACGCTATAACCAGGTGTGGTGGCGCATGCCTGTACTCTCCTCACTTGGGAGGCTGAGGCAGGAGGATCACCATGAGTTCGAGACCGGCCTGGTCTGCATAGTGAGTTCCAGGTCAGTCTGAACTACATAGTGAGACCCTGTCTCAAGAAACAACAACAACAAAAAAATTTTTAAATAAAAATTAACGCTAGAATTTATTCTGTATCAGCTTTCACTCTGTCAACAACGGCCGTTCACTAATGTTTGGGCTATCAGGATAACATTTTCTGTGGAGATGTTTGCTGATTTTTGTTTTCTGGTACTGGGAATTGAACTCGGGTCCATGCGCTTGCAGGGTAGGCAGCAGAACCACTGAGCTAAATCCCCCGCCCTACGTGAAGATCTGAAGCACAGCTTGCCTCGCCACTTCTACAGAAGACTTTAACCGCTGATGAGGAAGCGCAGGATCTGGCCAGGCTCTCCACATCAGCAGAGTCCCCAGCCCGTGTCCTGCCTTCCTACCGCAGACGCCTCCTTATGAAAACTGTATAATCCAGACCACAGAGTTTTTTTATCTGTGTGAATCAGGATTCTCTCAGCAAAACTTACCCGAAACAAAATAAAACAAATTTGGCTTTTAGGCTTACTGAATCGCCAACTCTTTCTTTCCATCCTTCCCTGTGTATGTGAGGATCAGGTTAATGTCTGGCTGAGTCAGGAGCGCAGCACCCATCTCTCCTGAGAAAACTCTGAGGCCTATTAGGGCTGAAATAATCCACTCCCTCGGGTGTAGAGATCTGACCTTAGACAGGTACACGGTTCCTCTCAAAATCCTCTAAAGTCCTGACTCCGTTCACTGCAGCCCCTAAAGCCTACAATCCAAAAACTAACCTGTGACCCATAACGATGTGTCAAATATCCCGACTCCACCCTGGCTCCACCCCTGCCTTACCCTATCCAATAGCGATCCAGTAGCGCCACCCTGGCTCCTCCCCCATCCTATATAAGCCTGTGCATTTGCTGAATAAAACGGAAGCTTCCAGAAACCTCCCCGGAGACTGCGTGGTGATTCCACAGCCTTGCCCTCCCAGACTGGGCCCCCTGAACCCTGTTCCGTGAACGGGCTCGCGGATGAAAACAACATGTATGGATGTATGTACAGGGTCTCACTGTATAGTCCAGGCTGGCCTTGAACTCACTAAGCAGTCCAGGCTGCCCTCAAATGTGCAGCGATCCTCCTGCCTCAGCCTCTTTCCTAAGTACTGTGATTACAGGCGTGCACCACCACGCTCAACTCACATTTTATCTTTTAAGATATTATAATAGTTCTTTTAAGCATATTTTGGGAAAATTTCAATAAAATTTACTTTCTGAGTAATAAACTGCCCATATGTGAAAGCTCAGAACTTCGGCAGGGGTCCTGTCATTCAGCCGGGACCCTCTTCCCTACTCTTCCTCCTCTCCCCGATTAGCTCCAAGCACAAGACGCAAGATAACCCAGGGCAACTCCCGACTATGTACAAGAAGGAACTAGTGAGTGATTAAATGAAATCAGACCACTAGCCTGTGGAAATATAAACAATTTTTTAAAATAAAATGCTTTTTTGCTGTGCACCTAAAATGAGTTCTTTAGGATACTTAGAGCCAGACGCGATGGCATATGCCTATAATTCCAGCACTTAGGAGGCTGAGGCAGGAGGATCTCAGAGTTCAAGGCCAGCCTGGGCAACACAGGGAGAGGCTGTCTTAAAAAAAAACAAAACAAAGAGAAACCACAACCCCGACGAAGATGTTTAGTGTCCATCCCCATGCCTAAGCTTTGGCATATTTTGATTTCTCCTCAGAGCTGTGATAAGAAAATTTACCATAAGCAAATACTTACTAGCGACGACAGGAGCGCTTACCGCGATAGTGGACCCGTTCTTGCCCACACCACCGTGGAAGATGACATGGAAATAATTTGAACAGGAAAATATTGCTCCGCCTACCACGCCGAGGACTGGGAAGATCTTCAGTCTTATTTCTAGAATGGGTATCTTGAGGGGCAGAGGAAAGAAATCATCAGAACAATTCCTCTTCCTGTTCAACGGGAAAGAAACGTACGATAGGGTCACGATAGGGTCACGGCCAATCCTTTTCCTTGTAATCAAAGTTAGAGGTGCTTGCCTTGTTTTTGAAACGGCCTTCCAAAGTAAAACATGATCTGCCTCGGTTACTTAGCGGCCGTCAGTGTGAGTATTTAATCCCAAGGCCTCATCCGGCCTTGGAGCAGAAGCGACCGCTACCGCGACGGGTGTTCATGCAAAAACCGGTGCTGCCGGCGGCCCGGACTCGGCCTCCGCCAGGTGTTTCTTTACCTGTCGTCACCTGCGTTCGAGAAGCTTCCACGGCAGCAGAGGATTAGAGAACAGTACAGTGAACTCCCGGAAGGGTCAGGCGTTACCTGGGGCACCTATGCGGCACAGCCGCCGTCTGGGGAGGACGAGCAGACCCGCGTCCTCCGTGTGGCCCACGACTCGACTCCGACTTTAGGACACCGCGTGTGACCGACG
>NW_022900927.1:61437701-61438062 GCF_012274545.1 Fukomys damarensis | reverse complement strand
GCGTGACTGTCCCGGCGGCGGCACCACTGCGGCACCGGGCCTCACCCCCGCCGCGGTCTGTTTCCCAACAAAAGCAGTGAAAAGCCCACGAAGGAGCCGCATCTAGCCAGTTGCTTGGATTTGTCTAATCACTGCCCAAATGTGACTATTTCGCCATTCACACCAGGGCAAACGGCACAACAATCACATCCAGTCCCTTAAACGCGAAGAAGTAAGCGCTCCTGTGCCCGCGACTAGTTTGTCGCTGACTCGGGCTCCAGCCCTCACCGCCTGTCCTCGTCCTCCTTAGGATCTGCTCCCCGTGGACGCCGCGCCCCTGAATCACAGACGCGGGGGACGGCCACGCACGGCACGGCACGGT
>NW_022900927.1:61431808-61437059 GCF_012274545.1 Fukomys damarensis | reverse complement strand
GGCAGCTGGGCTCCCCGCCCCACCTCTGAGTTGCCGCCCCACACGGACTTCTGTCACCTCCCTGTCCTGGGTCCCCTGTGCCCCAGCCACCGCAGGGTCCTGGGACTCTGCCATCCGTCACTGGTCTTCCCTGGAAGTGACCACAGGCACGAAGGCCCGATTAATTCCTAGCTCCAAAAATGACCTCATGTCCCTGCGACTTATTTATAAAACATTCAGAGCACTCTGGATCGTGCAGGAACGCGAGGTTAGGGAGGCAGATGGGAAGAGCAGGACGCAGTGAGCACTGAATGAATGTTACTTATTTTTCCCCACCCAGAGAGCCGGTGAAGTCGTCCATTAGCCAGGCCTCGTTCTGGTGACAGGTGACAGAACCATCTGTTTGTCAATTTTCTTTCCTTTTTTTTTTTTTTTGGTTCTGGGATTTGAACTCAGGACCTTGCGCTTGCTAGGCAGGCGCTGTGCTGCTGAGCTTCATCCCCAGCCCCCTTGCAAGTTTTGTTCCTATGCAAAACTGGAGTTTGTGATAGAGGTCTGTCTCCTAAGAGCCCTCCTGCACCAGAACACCACGGGCACCGAGCGAGCAAGGGCAGACCAGGCCATCCCGGCCCGGCCTTTCGCTCAGAGCGGCGCTGACCATCCGGACGAATCCGCCTAATGTGCAGGGACAAGTCCCAGCGTCTTCCAGAGCCTCACAACTTCCTTATCTTACGAGATAACTTTAGCCTGGAAAGATAATGTCAGGGTTTCCCCTCCTTTTAGGGAAACATGGTCCTTTTCCTTGATGTCCTGAAATACTCTCGCACAGAGAAAACGCACCATTCTAAGGCTCATTCACAGGGTAGGAACACAAAACAAAGGAATGGGGGATACTTAGCAATGCTAAGGTCTTCTGAAGAAAATTAACAACACAATGGTTTGTCCTAAATCTTGAAAAAGTCACTTAAACGTGAATTTAAATGCTGGGGTTACCGTATAGTCCCACATCGAGGCTCCACCGAATGCAGACAAGATAAAGATGATCACCAAGGCCACCTGGATCTCAGTCACATCCACTCTACAGGGAGGGCGGAGAACAGGAAGAGGCTGGTAAACACAATTCCCAAACACGTAGGCTTATGTCTGCTACAATACTAAAGATATTTAGATTTACCTTAACTGCCCACACTGAAATTTTTTTCTTTCTTAGTTTTTTGAAACGAGGTCTTGTTATGTAGTTCAGGCTAGCCTTGAACTCGCTGAGATCCTCCTGCCTCAGCCTCCCCAAGTGCCGGGATGACAGGCGTGCACCACCACACCCAGTTCCCACATTGAACGGTCAACTGCCTGACTGCAGTACAAAAAAGGCTACGATGCCACATGCGCCCCCACATAATAAATATTAATACAGAGAGGGGAAAAACTTGTATAGCACATTTCACTGAGATAACTGAAACTTTTTTCTGCTTTAAATACTTCTTCAAAGTTTGAATTTTTACAATTATGCATTACCCTTGTAAATCAGGAGAAGAAATAACATTCATACTATATAAATAATTGTGATGTAGGACAAAAAAAAATTTTTTTTTTTTTTTTTTTGGAGAAGGGTCTCACTATGGGGCCATCCTCCTGCCTCAGCCTCCCGAGTGATGGGACTATAGCCATGTGACACCATGCCAGCTGATTTAGGGCAAATTCTTGAACAATCCTAAGTCTGTTTCACTTACAACTAGGGAAAACTCCAACAGCTTTTCTGACTAATAGTCTTTTCTAGTAGACTTACGAACAGACTGTTCTTACTATTGGTAGCTACAATCACTACAATTTTTTTGGCTCTGCAGATATTTTTACCCTAATATGTAACATCTCTCCATTTCCCTCCCAAACACGAGTCCGGGCAGCACACTTCTCTGACCCATGCACCTGCCAGCTGGCGCTGAGTCAGGACTGATTTTCCTACTGCTCTGGATTTGCCGTAGGCTTCGCCCCAGGCTGGACTTTGCCTCCCTTCTTTGCTGAACGTGTTTGATCGGGGACTGAATCTGTCACACCTGGGGCTGCAGGCCAGAGATTCACTGGCAAGACTTCCTTGCCCTTTGTGATCTGATCTGATCCCAGCCTCTCCCGCTCCCTGAAGTTTGAGGCCAGCCAGGTCCCCTGCCTTCCTGTCACCCCTGCCTTCCTGTCACCCCTGCCTTCCTCCCAGGCCGCCTCGGAATTCCACCTTCAATTCTACGCTCTCCGAGGAGCGACACCGTCCCTAAGCCGGCCACTGGTACCTCAGCGACCTAAGTCCGTGTCTCTGACCTCTTTTTTTCCCTGAGCTCCATTTTTGTTGTTGGGTTTTTCCGTTTGGTTTGGGTTTGGGCTTTTCGACCTGGGATCTGGCTGTATATATATAGTTGGGGCTGCCTCTGAATTCATGATGCAGCCAAGGCTGGTCTCAGACTCACCTTGACTCTCCTGCCTCAGCCTCCCAAGTGCCGGGATGACAGGCGCCCCCTGGCTGCCCTGGGGCCGGGGAAGGCTCCTCCTCCATGTAGCACCCCAGCCCCGACCAGGGCCAGAGCCCGCAGTACTGGGGGTGCCCAAGGGCTGCAGAGCGAACCCTCCACTGACTTCCTCGAGGAAGCGTCTGCCTGAGCCGCGTGGCTCACGGGGCCTCTCTGGAGCACAGCGCAGGGTCGCGGGAGCCCCCAGGGGCCACACCAGGACCAGAGCGGTGGCCTGTGCCACCGTGGGGCGCATGCGAGACAACATCCGCACTGACGATCCGGGCCCTTGTGACACCGCACATCCCATCCCGGCTTCTCCTGAGAGCCTCACCCGCTCTGGCTCCCTTGGCGATCTCACCCCCGCACATCTATCCCTGCACCTTTACCCTGATTAGGAATAAACGCGGTGGGGCCAGGGATTTAGCTCAGCGGTGCCACCGCCTGGCTCCCAAGCGCGAGGTCCTGAGTTCGATCCCCGTACCAAAAAATAAAAATAAACAGAATGAACGCAGTGGAGACGAGCCAGTGTCTTTACAGCTCACACCTTCTCTTAACGCTGTCTTAAGTTTTTCTTCAGCCCTGCGTCGCACACGGCACAGAGAGGGACTGCAGGGGTCTCCAGCAGGCACGGCCTCCCCTCTCGCGCTAACCTGCAGGCAGTGACTAAAGCGGGGTGAGTGTGTCCCTTTTCCACACCTGATGATGGAACCTAAAACAACCACAGTACGATTCTGTTACCCCCATCCGACGCTGCTTATTTAGTTTTTCTTTTCTTTCCTTTCCTTTTTGTGAGACACAGTCTGGCTATGTAGTTCCGACTGACCTGGAACTCACTATGGAGCTCAGGCTGGCCTCAAACTCATGGCGATCCTCCTGCCTCAGCCTCCTGAGTGCTGGGATTACAGGTATGACCACCACGCCCAGCACTTTATATCACATAGCCTTTTTCTATATCCCTTATTTTTCAGTTGTCCTCGTTTACTGTAAATCTGGGCTAGAAAGGTGAGGACAGAAGGAAAGTAAAATCCCTGCTAAGCAGTGGGCTGCCACAGGAGATGACCGGAGGCGGTGGAAGGCAGCGTAGCCCCGGGCGATGCCAGGACGATGCATGACGCTTCCTCCCTGCCAGGCAGATGGGGCAGCGGCTTCACACAGACACGGAGACGCACTTACTTCCCAAATCGCAGCACGCCCGACACGTAGGTCTGCCAGTGTGCGCAGTAGAACATGAACATTCCGACGAAGGAGCAGAAGAACAGCCAGTCGGGGTGCGTGCCCAAGCGCACGGCCACCGAGGCACCCACAGCCATCAGCACTGAAACCAGGAGGGCAGGACACTGCATGAGATCGCCATCCGTGTGGGTTCGGAAAGCAGTTTTAGGGAACATAACCCCGGTGTTAAAATAAATCCTTTAAAAAGTGAATTCTTAAGGCAGGTGTGGTGGCACACATCTGGAATCATAGCCCTGGGGAGGCTGAGGCAGGAGGATCTCCATGAGTTCGAGGACTACACAGCGAGACGCTTCTCAGAAAACCCAAGCGAGTCCTGGAGCTTACTCTTTGAACCCACACTTGGTCCCGAATGTCTCCTGCAAAGCCTGACCTGGCCCGGCAGGCCACTGGGTTTGCCTGGGTGTAAGCGGTCGGGATCATGGCCCTGCCGAGTTACCTGAAGAGAGAGAGTCGCAGCCATGGTCGAACAGCTCCCCCAGCGGGGAGCAGGAGTTGGTTCTCCGGGCTTGCTTCCCGTCCACGGCGTCCAGGGACTGGTAGGTGAGCAGGCCCAGCGCGCCCAGGAAGTAGGCCCAGCCTGGCGCCTAAAGGCAGGAGACAGCGACGCTGAGGGAAGCTTCTCGCTGTTCTTTCCTTTTCTTTTGGTGGCACTGGTGACCGGACCCAGGGATGTCGCGCTGAGCCACACCCCAACCCTTTTGTAAAAGTGGATTCACGTTTTCTTTCGGGACAGGGTCTCACTACATGACCCAGGCTGGCCTCAAGCTTGTGATCCTCCTACCTCAGCCTCCTGAGCAGCTGGACCCACAGGCCTGGGCTACCGTGACAGGCACATGACCCCTTCTCCAGGTATGAATCGGACAAATGCAAGAGTCCAAAGCAGTGGGGAAAGTGTGTGAATCACTGGAGTCTAAAGGGTCGCCGCCTGGCCTGGAGCCCACGTCACAGAGACGCAGTTGAACAGCTCAGCGGGGTTAGGCCCCGCCCGGGATGCCTACCTCGCAGCATTTCCGCTTCTGATACAACACCAGCCGCGCCCGCCTGGCACAGGTGTGCGATGACTCAGGAAGCCCTTGTTGGGAGGGAAAAAAATCCCGCAGGCTGGGCGTGGCGGTTCTCACCTGTGATCCCAGCACTCTGGGAGGCTGAGGCAGGAGGATGGCGAGGCTGAGCGCAGCCCGGGCAACTTCGTGAGTTAGGGGGGCCCGATCTCAGAAGGCAGAAGACAAAAGGGGGTGCGCCTGGCTTTAAACCCCAGTCCCGATACAAACAGAGTCAGGGACAGAGAGCTACAGAGAGGAAGGAAGGGAAGAAGTAGGACAAAAGAGGGAGAGAGAGAGGAAGGCAGAAGGAAGGGAAGAAGTAGGACAAAAGAGGGAGAGAGAGAGGAAGGCAGAAGGAAGGAAGGAGTGGGAAGAAAGAAAAGGAAGAAAGGAGAGGAGAGGAGGAGAGGAGCAAGGAGACCCCAAAGGCGCCGCTCCGCTGTGCTCACGACGCTGCGCCGAGCTGGGGCGGCGGCCAGGCTCCCGCAGGCGGGCAGAGGC
>NW_022900927.1:61430349-61431345 GCF_012274545.1 Fukomys damarensis | reverse complement strand
CGGCCGCTCTCTTTCACCTGAGTTTCCATCAGCGTTTTATAATGCGTTCCACTTCCTCGGGACCTGTACAGCTCAGAACTGCACAGCGGAGAGGAGGGAGCAAATTGTCAAGAACTACAGCTTCGAGCCGGGTGTGGCGGCCACACCTGGAATCCCAGCACTCAGGAGGCTGAGGCAGGAGGATCCCTGCTAGATTGAAGCCAGCCTGGGCCACGCAGTGAGTTCAAGGCCAGCTTGGCCTGCATAGCATAAATAAAATAAAATGCGTCTCATCCTGAAAACTAATAAAAATTGTACCTTTTCTATCAGGCCTGTTCCCCCCCGAAACAGAAGCTCTTTGGACAAGCTGCTACGCCCTTTCCTTTAACTGCCTAGCAAAGAGTTCTGAAATTAATAACATTTAAGATGCTGCAATGTAATTAGCCAATATGAGAAACATCTAAATGCTGCTACCTGATTCTAGGCCTAGTCAAAACCGAGTTTTATTACACATTGTCAGGATATCGTTACTCACAGTATGTTTTGCTGTGTCAAGCACCACTTCTAATTTCTGGGTACATCATGATGTGCCAAGGCTTATCTCCATATGACCAGTCCTTGGGTCTTGGCTGTCTCTAAGCTTTTTGTCTATTTGATGCTTTGAGACAGGGTCTGGCTAGGCAGTTCAGGCCGCCCTTGAACTCACCATGTAGTCCAGGGTGGCCTGGAACTCCCTGAGATCCTCCTGCCTCAGCCTCCCCAGTGTTTGGATTACAGGCTTGCATCACCACGCCCAGTTGGATCTAATATTTTTAAAAAAGAGTCGGAAGGAAGGCGGCGCGCAAGCAGGGCGTGAAGTATTTGCATTGCGCTGTCACCCAGCCGGAACTCTCCTCTCTCCCACAGGCCTAAGTGCTAGCTGTTGGAGCAAAGGTGTCCCGGCGAGTGCGGTGGTGGCGGAGGTGGCGCTGCGCGGCGTCGCCGTCCTGGGTGCCCGACTGCGGCGGTCCGGAGCCC
>NW_022900927.1:61422705-61429333 GCF_012274545.1 Fukomys damarensis | reverse complement strand
GGCTGCGGAGAGGAGGGATCCGACCGGCGGCCCTGCCGGAAACCTCGCGCTCCCGCCCTTCCTAAGGCCTCGGGCAGGCGGGACTGGACTCAGCCCCTGAGCTCAGTCTGGCTTCCCCAGTTTCTTTTTTCGGTACTGAGGTGTGAACCTAGGGCCTTTTCATGGAGCTACAATCCTTTTTCTTTCTTAGTCTGAGACAGGGTCTCGCTAAGTTTCTCGGGCCGGACTTGAACTTGTGATCCTCCTGCCTCAGCCTCCCAGAGTGCTGGGATTACAGGTGTGCGCCACCAAGCCCTGCTAGCTTTCAAATTTTTGATTGGAAAAAAAAAAAGTCAAAGGAAGGCCGCTGTTTCATGATGTGAATTATATGAATTGAAAAATCAAATTTCGTTTCTGTAGAGAGAGCCGTGTTTATCCCGATGTCTGGTTGCTCGGCAGTCGGGAGTTGCAGTAGCAGCTGTGCGGCCATCAATGCCGAGCAGACTCCCTGCCCGCTCGCTCGGCCCCTGCCCTCCTGATCTTCAATGTGAAGAACACCCCGCAGGTGTGAGCTGGTTTTTCATGTTTGTGCACCGCACGTTCAGTACATCAGTGGGAAGTGCCAGGAGGTTTGTGAGTCACTGAGAAGGACACACACACACGTTAGCGGTGCATTCTCTCCGGACCCAGGGGAGAGTTTTCTGTCCGTGTCAACCTGCTGGTGTCTGTGGACCGGGCGGGTTTGGGGCAGTCCCTGCATTCTAGATAGGACATGGAGATCCTCAGCCTGCTCTGTGCGGGAGGAGTCGGTCAGGGCACCGCTGCAGGGCACAGGAGGCGAGCTTGTTGTGGAAATGAACGCAGGTCCTCTGTGTGCGATCTGATCACAGAACATTGCATAGCTGCACAGAACTACCACACACGATCATTATGTATCCATCAAAAGAATCATTTTACTAATTTACTAGAATGGATGTAATCTAGGTGGTGGCACAGGCCTGTAACGCCTGAAATCCGGAAGCTGAGGCAGGAGGATTGCTATGAGTTTGAGGCCGGCCTGAGCTGTGTAGCGAGACTGTCTTAAAAAACAAAACAAAACAAAACAACAAAACCAAAACTAAAGATATATTCACTCCCCTTTTTGGAAGCCTCTGATAAAATGGAAACTACTTTTAACAGTTTGAAATGCACATTTTTTTTTTTTTTTTTTGAAGACAAGGTCTCACTATGTAGTTGAGACTGACCTGGAACTCACTATGTAGCCCAGGCTGGCCTCAAACTCAGAGATCCTCCTGCCTCAGCCTCCTGGGTGCTGGTATTACAGGCATGCGCCACCATGCCCAGCTGAAATGCACTTTTATCTGTGGTCACAATAAAAAAAAAATTACCCTTACATTTATAGGCAGGTGGCTTTTGTATTTCATAATATGTTGGAGAGGACTCTTGAAATTACTCATACAGTTCTACTTCCTAAGAGCTGCTTAGAATTAGGATTGCATCAGAATTTATTTATCCGTTCTCCTATTAAGGGACATTTCATTTGTTAATTCGGTACTAAAGAAATGGACTTTTGTTTTGTCTTGAGACAGGATCTCTCAACACGGTCCAGGCTGGCTTGAACTCACTGTGGAGCCCAGGCTGGTCTCCAACTCCCTGCAATCCTCCTGCCTCAGCCTCCCGGTGCTGGTGTTGCAGGTGTGCACCATCACACCTGGCTTGAAATGCTTGCTTCGTTTGTTCTGCACTGCTCACCCTTTTCACAGTTCTGCTGAGGTTTAGCTGCCACATTCCTACAAGGAGAACGTCTGACCCCCTGGACTTGATGTTTGAAATGTTGATCAGTGACACCTTTTGAGATTCTAGCTGTTTTGGGCAAACCCGGAAGCGTCGTGCTGTAGAGGAGAAGGTTACATTGGGACACGGATTGGAACAGGAACTGCAGCTCTGGTTCCGCACACGGAGCCACACTCAGAAGTTCAAGGCTGCAAACAGTCTTGAGAACCATCCGATAACATTCTGGGAACGGTCTGCTTTGAGAAAGTATATGAATAACTAGAACCAGGCGTTCATAAAAAATATTTTCTAATGTTTTGCTAGAGATATAATCTGTAAGGAACTAATTGTTGATTCTCGTGGAAGTATTATGCATGTATCTGATAAAAACCGGGGTTGGTGAGAGTTGGCTGCTGTCTGTCTGTGAGAGCTTCAGCCCTCTACTCCTCGGCAGAACTACATTCCTGCTGTCTGGATGTCCTTCGCGTCCCCAACAACATCATACTGTGGGAAATAAGCCAGACACAGGACAGACGTCTGACTTGTTTATGGGGACAGGAAGTGGACGGCCAGGAGGTCACCTGTGTCTCAGGGTGGAGAATGGGAGAATTCACAAGATCAGTGTGCATCTTCATTCTGGACAGCCTTGATTTTAAAAAACTATTAATTTTGTTTTTGTTTTTTTTTTTGGTACCAGGGATCGAACTCAGGGCCTTGTGCTTGCAAGGCAGGCGTGGCACCACTGAGCTACATCCCCGGCCCCTCACTCATACCCTACTGTTTGAAAGCACTTCCTATGGTATGCTTTGAGGGGCAGAGAGTGAATCCACTTCCCCCCAAATCCCTTTTTAGCAGGGCACGTTGGGGCATGCTTGTCACTCCAGCACTCGGGAGGCTGAGGCAGGAGGATTGCTGTGAGTTTGAGGCCTGCCTGTGCTACATAGGGAGACCCTGTCTCAAAGAAAAAAGAACTCCCTTTTCAACGACCCGGGTCCTCTGTGGCTTAGGCTCTCGGGAGTAACGGGGTGAGTTGCTGTTGGACTCTGGGTGACAGCATCTGTGGGGATCCCGCAGGGGGACCATTAGGAGGACATCTTCGCTTGGGGCAACACAGACAGAGAGTAGCTCTAAATAAAAACCTGTGTGGAAAGCCGTGTGGGACCAAAGAGGGCTGGAGCCCTAGTCCCCAGCCCCGGGCCAGCCCCAGAGATGCTCCCCAGCCAGCCCGCTCCTGTCTCCCTTGGCTGCTGGGCCCCGAGGAACCGAGGTAACAGTGGCCTCATGGAAGGGGACAGGAGTACAAAGGACAAGCGACCAATGGGCTGCCCTTCTTTTTGCGACCGTCTGAGCATGTTTGGGTCAGGGTTTTGTTTGTTGTACAGCACTGGGGGCCTTGACAGTTACATCCTCAGCCCTTTTGGATTTTTGATGTGGGTTAGGGTCTTGTGGAGCTGCTCAACTGCCCAGGCGTGGCTTGAAGTTGTGATCCTCCTGCCTCAGCCTCCCAGCATGCTGGGATCACCGGTGTGGGGCCGTTCTTCCTGGGGCAGAGAAGACTGACATGGAGAGCCAGTGGGGTAATGGATGGTGGGTGCTTAAAGCTTTGCATTTTGTGTGTGCTGCACGCCGAGGACCTAGCACTCTAACGGTCTGGCGTGTTGGGCTGCTGCCTGCTTTTTTTTCTGCCTGCTTTGCGAGCCGGGCTCGACCTGGGCGGCCTGAGTCAGGAAGCTCTCGGTGCCCCATGGGGAGGAGGAGGCAGATGGCAGCAGCCTGTGCCATGCAGTCCGGCTGGCGGTGGCCTGGCTGTGGCTTTGTCCCCAGTGCGGAGGGAAGGGTTAAGAAACAGTGCCACGCGGTTGGTCGGGCTGGTTTCAGAGAAATAGGAGCTCTTTTATTCTCCCTGCTGATTCGCTCGCTGTGTTTCCTCCCAGATTGCTGACTGTGCAGGGATATTTCTGGCTCCGTCTCTCCTGCCCCTCCCTCTCTGCAAACAGTAGTGTGTGGGCCTGTGCCCCTCTTCCACAGGCTCAGTCCCCACCTTCTTGTCCTGTCACACCCTCCTGAGTTGTTCTGTTTAACCCCGTGAGAGTGTGACCTTGAGCTGGGTGTGGAGGTGCACGTCTGTCATCTCAGCACACACTCTGGAGGCTGAGGCAGGAGGATTTCTGTGAGTTCGAGGCCAGCCTGAGCTACGTGGTGAGTTCAACGTGGAAGTGGAGTCACCAAAGGCTGAAAGGCCACCTTGGAGACTTGGCAAGCGTAGGAGAACTAGGGAAGGACTTCTCCCCCAACTCCCACCGCGTCTCCTCCTCCACCTGCTTCTGGGCTGGGATTGGAAAGAGTACAGCAGCCTGGGCTACCTCAAAACCTAGCTCTCTTCCCGTGACTCTACATCACGACTCTCCAAGAAAGAGGCCTCACTGCCATGGCACTGATAAACCTGAGTTCTTTTCTTTCTTCAAGAAGTTAAATAAAAATTTTAGTCTACTGCCAGGCGTGGTGGTGCACACCTGTAATCCCAGCACCCAGGAGGCTGAGGCAGGATGATCGTACTGAGTTTGAGGCCAGCCCGGGCTACATAGTGGGGACCCTGTCTGATAAAAACGAAGAATACCAAAAAAACTTAAGCCAAATTTCTACAATTGGTAAATAACATCTTTAAAGTTCCTTTCCTGGACTCCACAATCGGAGTAAGGTAAGGTAGGGTGGCCACAGGAGAGGCTTCCTGCCCTGGTAGTAAGAGCTCTGAACCTTTGCCAGGTCAAAAACCAGGTGTGGACGCCAAAGCCCTGGTGCCGGGCTGTTTACCCCTGAGTTTATTCGAGCCAGCGAGGGTCCTCCTGTCCGGATGGTCAGTGGCCTCTGTCACCTGCCCTCCCCGGGGCTTTGCCCCTCGTAATCTGCCCCAGCTATAAGAGAATACTCAGCAAGGCCCGAGGTTGCTCGGGCTGGTGCCTCTGGGGACACTGAGGGACCAGAGGATGGTGATGACCCTCAGGATCCGGGCAGCTGTGTCCTGTCGGCGGTGGTGTCTCCAGTCCACCCTGGTTGTCGGGGCGGAATGCGCAGGGTCTTATAAATCCTGCCCATAGCATGACCGGGATCTCTCATCCGGGGGGTGGTCGGCAGGTGGTGACCAGTAAAAGAAGGGAGTAAAATTGACAGGGAGTCTTGCTTGGAATCAGTCAGGGTTTAGGAGGAGCCGGTGAGAAGAGGGCCTGGTCTTCCTATTTCTTATTCTGCTGCTATCCTAGGAAAAGGGAGGCCAGACTCAGGTACTGAGACGCATTCAGAAAAGGCTATGAGGGGCTGGGATTTAGCTCAGTGGTGCCGCCGCCTGCCTCTCAAGCACAAGGTCCCTAGTTCGATCCCCAGTACCCCTCGCCAAAAAGAAAAAGAAGAAAAGGCTGTGAGGAAGGACTAAAGTTTGGTCTGGATCAGACCGGACGAAGCAGGAAGAGGGGCCACAGGGCTGGGCAGAGGGAGGGGACAGAGGCCATCGTGGCTGGCTGGGGCCCAACTTCTACAGCCAGTATTCAGGAACACTCAGAAATTATACACCGAGCTGACAGGTGGTTAATAAAACAGCTGGGTCAAGCCGGGCCTGGTGGGGCGTACTTGTGAGCCCAGAGTTCAGGAGGCTGAGGCAGGAGGATCACTGGGAGTCCGAGGCCAGACGGTGCTATACAGTGAGACCCTGTCTCCAAGCAACAACAAAAACAAAGAAGCACTATGGACACACCTCAGGGGCCCGGTCTGTTAGCCCGTGGGACAGGAGATCCCCGAACAGCAAAGCAACGGGACGGCTGGAGAATGAATGAGCAGAGGCAGCAGGTTCTCCTGGAGGCTCCAGCAGCAGAGCCAAGCGCAGGAGGCGGCTCCGGCCACGTTTCTCTGTCCCAGACTGGTCAAGGTGCCGGCAGCAGGGCCCAATCTGCCGCCGCTGTGCTGGCTGCAAGCCCGGGTCCTGGGTCAGTGGTGGTGAGGCGGGGGCTCGTGTGACCCAAGCAGGGACACACACACCGTGTCCCACGGGGTAGGGGACCCTTTACTGAATCCGCCTTCCTTCCCTCTCAGAAAATTCACCTGTGAGGTAAACTTTGATGTCGGCTTTAAGTCTTTTCCTGAATTCAGACGGGGAAGGGTGCTGGGCTGCATGAAATAAACAACTCCAGTTTGTTTAGAGAAATCTGTTAGACAGAGGGCCAGACAAGCTCGCAGGACTCTATCTGGCGGTGTATTGTGTTTTTCAGGGTACAAAATGCATTTTCAAGTTGGGCGTGGTAGCACACGCCTATAATCCCAGCACTTGGGAGGCTGAGGCAGGAGGATCGCTGTGAGTTCGAGACCAGCCTGGGCTACACAGTGAGTTCCAGGTCAGTCTCAACTACATAGTGAGACCCTGTCTCAAAAACCCAAAACAATAACATTATTTTAAAAAAGCATTTTCAGCCTCTGACTTTAAACTGAAGGACTTGCTTTTGCTGCCTCTCCTCCCCACCACAGACACAGACGGGAAGAGAATACCCCGCAAAGTGCAGACAGCCACTGAGGTTTCCGTTTGCAATTTTTAATGAAGCAATTTGTGCGAACTGCTTGTTTGTTTGTTTTCTTCTCTTTAACATTAGGAGGAAAGAAAATGACCACACGAGGGGCCTGGTGGGGAACCAGAAAACTCTGTCTCCTCCCAAGCGGATTGCACAGCAGCGGAGCTGAGCGCAGGCGCCGGCCTCAGTCCTGGTCCGGCTGGCTGGAGTGCAGGTCGCGCAGGTAGGACTCGATGATGTTGGGGGGCACGCCCTGAAGGAGCAGCCTGCAGAAGGACAGCCCGCCTGCGGGGCAGGCCGGGGTCAGCGCGGAGTCGGGGCCGGGC
>NW_022900927.1:61402925-61422461 GCF_012274545.1 Fukomys damarensis | reverse complement strand
TGGCTGTGAGCGAGACCAGCCTGGGCTACACAGTGAGTTCCAGGTCAGTCTCAACTACATAGTGAGACCCTGTCTCAAAAACCCAAAACAATAACATTATTTTAAAAAAGCATTTTCAGCCTCTGACTTTAAACTGAAGGACTTGCTTTTGCTGCCTCTCCTCCCCACCACAGACACAGACGGGAAGAGAATACCCCGCAAAGTGCAGACAGCCACTGAGGTTTCCGTTTGCAATTTTTAATGAAGCAATTTGTGCGAACTGCTTGTTTGTTTGTTTTCTTCTCTTTACAATAACATTATTTTAAAAAAGCATTTTCAGCCTCTGACTTTAAACTGAAGGACTTGCTTTTGCTGCCTCTCCTCCCCACCACAGACACAGACGGGAAGAGAATACCCCGCAAAGTGCAGACAGCCACTGAGGTTTCCGTTTGCAATTTTTAATGAAGCAATTTGTGCGAACTGCTTGTTTGTTTGTTTTCTTCTCTTTAACATTAGGAGGAAAGAAAATGACCACACGAGGGGCCTGGTGGGGAACCAGAAAACTCTGTCTCCTCCCAAGCGGATTGCACAGCAGCGGAGCTGAGCGCAGGCGCCGGCCTCAGTCCTGGTCCGGCTGGCTGGAGTGCAGGTCGCGCAGGTAGGACTCGATGATGTTGGGGGGCACGCCCTGAAGGAGCAGCCTGCAGAAGGACAGCCCGCCTGCGGGGCAGGCCGGGGTCAGCGCGGAGTCGGGGCCGGGCATCGCTCCACTCCCCGCAGAGCCCCGGCCGCCCATCCCCAGCTGTGTTCCCTCCGAGAGCCTTAAACGGTGGCAAACGCCCCCCGGAGGAGGTCCTGGGACGCCTCTTTAGCCGATGTGAAGGTCCTCCTGCACCGCAAAATAAATGCTTTGGGCTCACAGGGAGGTCAGTTCCCACGCTGCTAATGCCCTTTGTGATTAGGCATGAGACGCTCCAGTCCGAGCACACTGGAGAAGGGAGGGAAAAAACCCAACAACAACAACAAAACACACACAGATTCCCTTTCACTTGGACCACTTCCACGCTGCCAAAGTGCGTGAAGGTCCTCCTGCACCGCAAAATAAATGCTTTGGGCTCACAGGGAGGTCAGTTCCCACGCTGCTAATGCCCTTTGTGATTAGGCATGAGACGCTCCAGTCCGAGCACACTGGAGAAGGGAGGGAAAAAACCCAACAACAACAACAAAACACACACAGATTCCCTTTCACTTGGACCACTTCCACGCTGCCAAAGTGCAAGAGTGGGAAATCCAGTCCGAGCACACTGGAGAAGGGAGGGAAAAAACCCAACAACAACAAAACACACACAGATTCCCTTTCACTTGGACCACTTCCACGCTGCCAAAGTGCAAGAGTGGGAACTGTGAAACCTCGGGAGGGCGAGAGAGATGCCCACGGATCCTCACACCTACCTTCGCAGTGTCTGAGTGACATTGGAAAACGGAAAACCCAGGAAAACCCCACGCTGCACGGTCCCTTCCATACCGTGCTTCGCTACTTGCTAACGAACTCATAGCCAGACAAAACCAGCATGCTGTTGGAACATTCTCAACACTGCTTGAATGCAAATCTGAGAAAATCATTCTCCTTAAAAAAAACAAAAGGACTCAAGTCGCAGATAGGTAGAAATGATGCTGTTTACGTCCATTCCTGGATGCAAAGAAGTCAGAGTGCAGGGAACCATTCGCTTCCATCCACAGTAAATGCTGTCGTTCATGCTCTACTGCGATTACGGCGCCTTCGCGTCAGCGGAGAGGGTTGCGGGGCAGAGCGCTAGCTGTTAATTTCAAGATGCCGAGAGGCAGAGTAAGCTACCAGGTTAGCGGCTCCAAGGGTCTATTTTCATCGGCTCGCGTCACGAAAACCATGCCATACTCCGCAGGCTGGGTATGGCGGGGACAGGCATGAGCTTCATATGCCGAAGCCATATGAAAGCTTACCTTAGACGACAATTTACACTCACAAATCCTTACTGTGCTACGACTAAGAGAAACGGGGAGGGGAGAGAGAGAGAGAGAGGTCGTGAGCATTAATACTGCGGGCACCAAAGCCGGGCACTGGTGGGAGGAAATGACAGTTACGGTGACCATTAATGATTACGGCGTCATTAATCCTTAGTCGTGCGAAGGGTGTGGGAGGGAGAAGCACATGGAATAAAGGGTGGGGTCCAGGCACGCCGAGGGGCTCATTAATGTGTAAAGACTTATTAATACGCACAACCGCCTTGCCAGAGTAGTTGGCGAAACCAGTCTGATGGTATGAGCTTCCAAACCATTAGCTTCAAAGGAAAAAGACCCTACAACATATATATATATAGTGTTTTTCAACAAAAGAAAAACAGGCGATGTACAAAATGTTAGCGTCCATATATATATATGTTGAGATTCCAAAAGGCAAAATTATCAAGTGTGAATAACAGAGGGGTGCGGTGTGTGCCCGTGTCACCTCACCGCGCGTGACTGACCTACAGAGACTCCCCTCAGACCACAAGGTGAGCCCGTACGTGACCTACAAGACTTTAAAGAGAAAGTGTTCATCTTCTGGTCACATGGGACCCTACCTATGGAAAGGCACAAAACGACTACTGTACATGGGGCTCAGATCTGCATCAGCGTTTACCTGGCTGCTAAACCCTTACTTTGCTGGTGAACTGCACGAGCACACTCGGACTCGGGTTCATTTATTGCTTAACGTGCTGTGTGGCGCCTCTTAGATTTTCCTCCCTTTCAGATTCATTGACACGAAACGATCTGGGCCCCTGCAAAGGCTGAGCTGACGACACTGAGTTAAAGACGTTCAGAGAATCTTATCCCACAGGGTTTCCAAAGCTCGGATCTTCCTTCCTTAAAAAACACATGGGATAGTTTCTTTCTATAATTTAGCAAAGTGAAAATCTTCCGTTTTCTGAATCTCACCACGAACCTAAGGAAAGGAGTCTGTAAAACTATCTTCCAGGACAAACATTTTTCTACATCTGAAAAATGAAAATATTTAGTGGATGTCATCGGTTCCAAAGTCTTGATGGTCTTACTGTTCCACAGAAAGAGAACATCTCGGAATGCGCTCGGACTTTCTCTCGGGAGGCTGTTAGTTTTCGGGCAAACCCTACAGTTTGTACATTATTTAAGACCCTTGAATAATTTGGCCTTCCTAGGTCATGGCATAGACACTGCAAGCCATGAGCTGCTAAGAAATACAGTTAAAAGCAAACAAGAAAGACAAGCTTCACATGCAGAGTGCATTTTTGTGTAAAAGGAATGGAACAGAAAGTAGAAATATCCGGGTGGGATATGAACTTTGTAAACCTGTTGCTGCCCCTCCAGCGGGACCGGTTGTCCAGGGTTATTTACTCCTTGATATATCACTGTAGAATTAGAATATTTGCACCAGTATTTATTTATTCTCAGTAGATTCTTACCTTTTTTTTTTTTTTCACACAGCTTAACTTGATTCAGATTGACCTGTGATCCAGTAATTCGAGGACGTACAGTCCCAGCCTTACTTTAGGACCAAAAGCCCTGCCAGGGTGACACATTGCACACCCTCCTGTGAGCTCATTTCGAATACACTCCTCTCCCTGAATTCAGTCGCTGCACAACAACTAGAGCCTATGTAATTACCGAATAGAGGGTAACATCTATATGTATAACATTACTTGCTTTTATGGAAGAACTCAAATATGAAAGCCACATTTGAAAGCATAATTTTACGTCGTTAGCAAATTCCATACTTTCTAAAGCACTGGTAAGTGGTAATTGTTTTGTGTTTTAGGGCATCTTGGAACTTAAGTGTCAACAATACCCTGAAAATAATAAGGCTGGGAGTTTAGAAATCAGACAATTTGAATGTATGAACTTCATCATCATATACATTTTTGTTTTGTTTTGTTTTGTTTTTTGTTTTTGAGACAAGGTCTCACTATGTAGTTGAGGCTGACCTGGAACTCACTATGTAGCCCAGGCTGGTCTCGAACTCACAGTGAGCCTCCTGCCTCAGCCTCCCGAGTGCTGGGATTACAGGCACCCAGCCATATATGTTTAATAAAGCTGCTAAAAGTAGTAAATGTGGAAGATCTGTCTCAGTAGCAAGCTTTGAGTTTTTCTAATATTACACACTTATGCTTATGAGATAAAAATAAAATTTTTCTTATCACTCAGTTATGACTCTACACTGAGGACAGAAATCATAAGAGAAAGAATATGGCTTCTCAAAAGTTATAAAAGGAAATTACTCTGGCCAAGAAGTTTCTTGCACCTTATTTTTCAAAAGGACTAAAACACTAACAAATAGATCCCTTAAGCACTCACTATGGTTTTCTAAAATAGACAAAGTCATCTTTTTTCCCCGAGGAGGGGTAGAGAAAAGGAGACTGGTGGTCGCAGACCCGCGACATGACACCGGGAAGGGTGACAGAAAACACAAGAGAACTGCGTCACCCGTTATCTCAGAGTGACTTTCTGAGGGTTCTCATGGTGTCCCCAGTAGGTTTTGATTGTCAAGAAAAACTTCAGGATAAATTTGTGTGTGTGTACCAGGAATTGAACTCAGGGCCTTGTGCTTGCCAGGCAGGCGCAGCACTGCTGAGCTACATTCTCGCAGGATAAAAAGTACAGTAAGTTAAGATGAAACCTGATTAAGATCGCAGTTTATGCTGAGACTTCTCTACCACATAAGTCCTCATGTGTTTTCTTGGTTTATATTAGTTGCCACATTTCTTTTTCTTTTTCTTTGAGACAGGGTCTCAGTGTTCAGACTGGCCTCAAACTCACAGTGTAGCCCAGGCTGGCCTCGAACTCCCAACAACCCTCCTGCCTCAGCCTCCCAGAGTGCTGGGATCACAGCTGTGCAACACCACGCCCAGTGTGTGCGCTACATTCTACACACGTAACATCAAACACCAACAGCACGCTTATGCATATCTCTAACTGTCTCTGTAGAGGTTCACAGATACGTAAAGTAAAAGTGCAGATTCCCTGAATGTAAGTTCATCAGGTGAGTTTTTGCTGCAGGCTCTCTTTGGGGGTGGACAGCGTCACCAAAGTCTCCTTCCCCAGCTCCAATCATTGTCACCACGCTGCGCACACTAACGGCTCCCTGAAGTTAACGTTCCTTTCATTCGCACGCATCGCAGAAGGTAAAGATAAGGGTACTAAGCGACCCCGCAGCCTTTCACAAACACAGCGCGGTGAGTGTGAACGGGAAGAATGAATGCCCTTTCCCGAATTCCCTCCCCTAAGTTTGTCTGCTGTTTGAGACAGGGTCTCGCTGTGCAGCCCAGGCTGCCTCGCACTGGTGGAGCTCTTCCTGCCTCAGCCTCCCCCAGTGCTGGAGCGGCATGGGGGACCGGAAGGCGAAGGGAGCCTTCATACCTTTCACCTCCAGCTTGCACTCGATCTCCACAGTGCCCAGGTTGTTGACGGCCTTGCAGCAGTACGTCCCTCCGTCGTAGGGGCTGGGCTTGCGGATCTCCAGCGTGCACACGCCCTGGTTGCTGAACATCCGGTACCTCGGGTCGTCCACGATGGCCACTTTGTTTTTCATCCAGGTGATTTTGGGCTGAAGTTCAGATTGCACAAAGTTAGGTCCAAGTTAACCTGTGCAGAGCACGTTAAAGGGGAAGCCAGTGACGGCACTGGAAGCGCAGCTCGGAAAGAGCAACCTGGGAAGAGGAATAACCGGCGTGGGCACTGCTTCTCCCAGGTTAAACCCCACTGAGTGCTTGGCGAGAGAGCAAACGAGCGGCTCTGAGATGAAAAGCACATTTGTTCAGTGCACAACAAGGGCAACCCTCCAGACAGACCCAGAGACGTTTCAGGGTGACCCACGAGGTCTCGAATCTTTCCTTCTGAGGTGAGTGAATTCTGCACACAGTGTCCACCCGGCGTGGGGGAGTCGGATGGGGTCCCTTACAAGGTGCAGTTTTACCAAGTCATCATCCTGTGCACCTTGGTCGGCCAAATGTTTCTAAACTCAAGGTTGACCCACAGGTCTCTGATGCGTGGCTTCCGGCTCCTCCCCAGAGTCACAGCAAACAGGAGGGAAAATGATTTGACTCCCCTCAGGGAGCTCAGGACCCCAGGGACCAGGCCATGTGTGCAGAAGGCCACACCCAAGTGCCCAGGCACCTTCTGCAGGGCCCCGCTCCTACCTGCCCCGAGTGACAGTGGAACTGTGGTCCCCTCTGTCCCTGACTCGGTGGGCCCGCACCGCCTGGCCTCCCGGTGAACCCACATGATTTCCATTTCCTTCCCTGTCAGCTCTTTCAGAATCAGGTGCTTTTCTTTTCTTGTTTCTTTGACTTATATTTTGAACAATGCAGACCTAATCACCTCCACTGCACACAGCAGCCCGGGAGACACAGCAGGCCGGGCCAGTCCGTCCGTGTCCCTGGAGGCCACTGCAGCATGACAGCCGCAGGTCAGGGACCCGCGGGGGCCACAGCCATGCATACCTTGGGGTTTCCCCTCACACTGCAGTTCAGGGTGGCGTTGTAGCCTGCAATGGCGAAGGTGTTCACCAGGGGCTGCGTGAACATCGGTGCCTCCGTGAAGTCGAAGTCCTCATACACTGGGTTTTTGTAGACTTTACCTTAAAAAGGAGCATTCAGATATGTTGGGAAAACGAGCTGGCCTGAGAATGTGTCCTTTGCAAGCCCGTGCCGCCACCCCTGGCTCGTTTCTGAGTATTTCAACTGAAATTTGTGGAACCACGAGGAGGGGCTACTAAAGGAGAAGCCAGTGAAGGGGAAACGTGGAGATACAGACAGAATTCAGCTTCTCCTTCCTCTGCAGAGAAGCCCCCCTGTGTAGCTCCACTGAGGCTCCCCAAGAATAAAACAATAGGAAACCCAGAAGTTAGTGTCTCTCCTGGTGCTGTTAGCCATCTCAGATCCATGCCCAGAAACTGGAATGAATTAAAGCTCAAATTTACAAATAGGAAAACTGCAACGACAGCCCAGTGTGGTGACCGCATCTCTGTAATCCCGGCACTGGGGAGGCTGAGGCAGGAGCGTTTCCATGAATTTGAGGCCAGCCTGGGCTACCTAGTGAGCCATTGTCTCAAAAACAAGATAAGTAAGGTAAAAAATACAAGCTGCAGTGAGAACGCAATACCCCCCGCAGAAGTCCTCCGCAAAGTGGTGGCTTCCCCGAGTGGCCCTGCCTTGCCTTCCTCTCCTTTGGGCCGGCGCCTCCCCCACACCGCCTTTCCAGCTTCCCTCCTGGCCTCTGAGCCCCGAGCTTCCCCAGCACCACCCCGCCTGACTCACCGTCCTTGGCGATCACGGCGCTCTCTTTGGTCAAGGTCGCGTCCTCGCTGAGACCGCACATGTTCTCCGAGAAGACCCGGAAGTAATACTCATTCCCGATGACCAGCTCCGTGATGGTGGCATTGGTTCGGTGGTAATGCTCGATGACAGTGAACCACTCCTGGGAGGAAGAGAAGGTGCTCGCAACTTCAGGAAACCAAAATACGCAGCTGGCCTCCATCGGGCGCAACCCTCCCGCCTCAGCCTCCCGAGTGCGGGATCGCAGGTGTGTGCCCAGGCCCGTCCCTCCCGCTCTCCCAGGCCGCCCGAGGACCCGGGGGGAGCGCTCACCATGCTCTTCTTGTCGGCCTTCTGGATGGTGTAGCCCGTGATGGCTGCGTTGCCGTCGTCCTTGGGCGGAGACCACGTCAGCGCCACGTTCTCCCCCCAGACGTCTTCGATCTTCACGGCCTGCGGGGGCCCCGGACGGTCTGCGGGACGGAGGCAGGGTCACCACCGGGCCACCGTCCACCCCTGTCCCCGTCTGGTGCAGGAAGCGTCCTCCGACGTGGCTCTTACAACACCCCCACTCCTATTTTATTTATTTATTTATTTTTGAGACGGGGTCGGCTCACCATGTAGCCCAGGCTGCCCTCAAACTCATGGCGATCCTCCTGCCTCAGCCTCCTGAAGGCTGGGATTACAGGCGTGCGCCATGGCAAAGATTACAGAGCAGTTCAAGAAGGATAGAAGGATGCATGAGCCCTGTTTATCCTCAATAGCCCGATGGACGGCCCGCCCACTGCTTCACCACAGGCCCTGATTTAGGTTCGCCTTCCTTACACACAAGGGATTTCTCCATTCAGACTTCGTAATTAGGGAACGGTAGGTGCAACAAGAAACGTGTTGAGCTACATCTGGAATCCGCAGTAGTCGTTAGTGGAACAGTCCCACAGTGCGAGACAGTTTTATCAGCGGGGAGCTTCGAGACCAAGAGCAAGACAGCACCGGGTCGGAAAGTACAGACGGATTTCACCAAAAAGTATGCAAAAGCAGCCGGTGATTTGGCTGATTTGGCTCAGTGGTTCCGTCGCCTGTCTCACAAGCACAAGGTCCTGAGTTCGATCCCCGGTACTAAAAAAAGTGTGCGAATTAATTTTTCTTGACTATGTGTCCTCATTTTCTCATGATTAGCGATTTTGGCTAATTGAAAGTCTTTTGTGGGGGGTTGTTTTGGTTTTCCTTTTTTCCTGATAGGGTCTCGCTATGTAGTTCAGGTTGGCCTTGAACTGGGCAGCACAGGCTGGCCTCAGACCCTTAGCGATCCTCCTGCCTCAGCCTCCTGCATGCTGGGATCACAGACAGGTGCAACCATGCCCAGCTGGTTCAAGGTTATTCTGGAACGCTAACCGACATTGCTCATTATCTCTTTTTCTAGTCTTAAGGACATTTACACAGCGCCCTCCTCATGGTGCTCCTGCTCCTAGTTGGAACCAGCACCCCCGGGACAGAAGGCTCTGCCCACGCCCAGACCCACCCACGATCTGGATGTCGATGGACGCGGTCTCCACGTATTTTTCCACCTTGACCTGCAGGTCGTACTTCCCCGAGTGGCTCCGCTCGGCCTTCCTGATGAAGACGATGGTGTCTGTCTCCGAGTTGCGGATGTTGATCTGATTCTTGTCGATCTCCTTGCCGTCTTTCTTCCAAGTTAACTCTGGTCTTGGTTTTCCCTGGAGGGGAGCAGGGAGAACTCAGCTGGTCCCGGGGGGCCCGGAGGGCGGAGGTTTTGGTTTTCCCAGCTGGGAAACTGGGAGGGGCTCCGCGCTGCGGGCCCCAAAGCCTGCGCGACCAGGGAGACCAGGGACGGTGGGCCGGGCTGGGCGCAGAGCCCTGCAGTCGGGTCTAGATCGCCGACGTGCCCCGTGCCTCAGTTTCCCTACCTGCGAGCGGGAACAGCAGCAGCACGAGCTGCGCGTGCCATGGGCCCCAAAGCCTGCGCGACCAGGGAGACCAGGGATGGTGGGCCGGGCTGGGCGCAGAGCCCTGCAGTCGGGTCTAGATCGCCGACGCGCACCATGCCTCAGTTTCCCTACCTGCGAGCGGGAACAGCAGCAGCACGAGCTGCGCGTGCCTGTAAGTTCAGGTTCATTAAAGGCAAAGCGGGAAGTTTATTTGCCCCACCGCACGCATTCCTGGAGGCTGCGGGGCACTGAGCAGAGAGAGACGCAGCTGCGCCCGGGGGCTGGGGAGCTGACGCCGAGCCAAGCCGGCCGAACCCGACACCTGCCCACGCGGTCACCTGGAAAGGGATGACCAGGTTGACGGCTTCCCCGACTCGGCGGATGTAGGTTTGCTTCAGGTGCCTTGGGATCCGGATCTTCGGAGGCTCTGGAAGAGTGAAGAGCGTCATTTACAGCGAGGTCACCGAAGGGGCCCGGCCTGGCCTCGCCGTCTCCGCGCCGTCTCAGGTCCGCCCCTGGCACCTCGTGCCGGGCGATGTGGCCCAAAGCTCCAAGCGGACGCGCTGAGGGCTTCACCACAACGGACCTGGGAGTCCCCTGACTGCCCTGCAACCCTGCATTTCTGGGTCAGGACAGGCCTGCCGCCCGCTTACAGGAAAGCGCCGGCTCTCGCTCAGGCCCTCGTACGTTTTCATGGCTCCTCACAGTAAGACTATCCTTGGGCGAGCACCCCGTGAAGCTCGGGCGGGCACTCAGGCGCCTGCTGAGCAAGTGACGCGGACTGAGTCACTGGACGCTCACAGGACCCTCGTGTGGCAAGTATTTCTATCGCCCCTACTTTGCAGACGAAGCTATGAGGGCTTAAAGAGTCACATCTCCTGTCTCAAGGTCACACTGCCAACAGGTGACAGAAGGACTAAGCCTACGTGGTGTCTCCTACTGAGGAAGTGTACCCGCTTCACGCTTTCCTTCATGCAGTCACTTATCCGTCCACCCATCCATCTGCCCCCTCCCTAACTCACTCCCCAAGGGTCTCAGGAGGCCGCATCACGAGTCCATGGTAAAACCATGTCCACTTCCAGGTCTCCACGTCCTCAGATCCGCGTTCTTTGCCATGGAATGGTTACTGTCCCACTCCCTGCTCTCAGTACCGTTACAGTGTTAGCAGTTATCACAAGGCTGGATGGGACAGTGCACTCCTGCAACCCAGCACTTGGGAGGCCGAGGCAAGAAGATCAAGCATTCGAGGCCAGCCTGGGCTACAGAGTCTCAAAAAGCAAACATCCATTCAAACAAAAACTATTAGAGACCCACAGAAGCATTGGTGCATGTGGGTTCATATGTCACCTTATCAGAAATTAAAACCTACAAATGTTGACTTGTTTGTTTGAAAATAATAATATAAGTAGCATTTCAGGAGAAAAACCATGTTTTATACTAACAAAAGGTTCAGGGAGGTGAGCTGCCTTATTTTAGCTTTTGAGAAACCTCTTTCCTCTGTGGCCTCTCGGAGCAGCGGGATCCCTGTGTCCCTGGCTCCACTGTCCTGCAGTGTGGCTGACTCTGGCTGAAAACTGTGAAGAATAGCAGGTTTCATTCGGAGAGCAAGGAGACTTAATACCCTGTCAGACAGCTGTGGACGTTCTTTGATTCTGCACTAAAAGGGATAAGTTTTAGTTTCCTAACCATTAGCCACAAAGGGGACTCTAAAGCCATTCCAGCGACCTTTTATATTGTTACACTCAAAACCATTTGCTTTTTTTTTTTTTTTCTAATCTCTTTTGTACTGGGAATTGAACCCAGGCCTTGCCATGTGCTAGGCAAGTGCCCTACTACTGAGCTAGGTCTCCAGCCCTAAAAAGCTGATTTTCAAACAGAGTCTTGCTACATTGCCCAGGCTGGCTTTGAATTTGGAATCCTCCTGCCTCAGCCTCCTGAGTAGCTGGGATCATGGGCACGGGCCACTACGCCTAGCCTGGCTCCTTTATTTTAACTAGGAACTTGTGGTGGTGAAGAAGACAAGGACAGAGAGCAGAGGGCGGTGGCACTGACGTGATCCAGGTAAGGCACCGACAGGTTTAGTCTCTCACTTTACACCATCGGTGCAGAAGCCAAGCCCTGAGAAGGGACAGAATCCACTCCTGCTGGTGTGCAAATGGTCTGGCCCTTGCAGAGACAAGTGTGAGCTCGCAGGGAGCTGCGGTGGGCTATGTGCACTACTGCGTTGACACACGCCCTCTCCTGTTAGTGATCTGGTGCTCCAGGAGCCACAGTATAAACCGGAAGAGTAGATTTCTGACTTCCAAGAAGCGCTCATAAAAACATCAAAGACAAGGCCCGGGACTTGGCTCAGCGGTGCGGCCGCCTGCCTGGCAAGCACAAAGTCCTGAGTTTGATCCCCGGTACCAAAACAAAACAAAAAATAAATAAAATCAAAGAGGTAGCAGCAAAAGCAGTTTTGAGCAAGAAGGGCCCACGGAGGGACGGGCACCAACCTATGATCTCCTTCACCAGGATGGGCTGGGAGTAGTACTTGGGCTCGCTGGAGCCGGCCGCGTTCACCGCCTTCACGCGCACGAAGATCTTGGCGTCCGTGGGCAGCCCTGTGATGGTGAACTTGGTCTTGTCGATCAGATCCGTGTTGGCGACGATCCAATCCTCAGCTGCAGCCCGGAAGAAACAGAAGAGGGGGAGGAGGGGCTCAGTCAGAGAGCTCACCCCAGCCCGCCAGTCCGCTCCACCTGGGGGTTTCTGCGTAATTAAATCACACGGAACAGGCGCGACTTCATTCCTGACTTGCACTTTAGGTTGGGCATTTTTCAAGCATTGAAATGGCAGGTGGCCTAAAGTGGCTAAGATAGATGTCAACAGGAGGAAGAAGCTATCAGATTTGGCTACTTCTGAAAGATCTCTTACTCACGCTTAAAGTACTCTGAATAACAGTAATTGTCCCCAAGCATTTTGCAGCGGTTTTATTCCAATTTGGTTGTTTTGTTTTGTTTGAGACAGGGTCTCGCTATGTAGTTCAGGCTGGCCTTGAACTCACTCTGTAGCCTGGGCTGGCCTTGAGCTCACAGAGATCCTCCTGCCTCAGCCTCCCAAGTGCTGTGATTACAGGTATGCGCCACCATGCCCGGCAATAAACATTTTAGTTTTTATTAGTACATGTTTACAGTCCATCATGGTTTCATCCATTGTGGAAAGTTACTTTTTTTGTGTGTTTGCTTTAGTTTTTGTTTTAATTTAGTTTGCAGTAGCTTTGTCCACAACAAGAAGAGAATTTATACTCGGAATTCAGGGCTTATGAATAACTCGGCTCCTATAAAAGTGAGTATGCATCATGCCCACCAGAGACTGAAGACTGAGATCCCCAAGACCCCCGCCCCCCGGCCCGGTGTGGGCGGTGTAGCTGGGCGCCTGGTGAGCGCGTCACAGACACCCGAAATGTGAGCGCACAGCGTGGCGCGGTACTTTACCTGGCAGCTCAGCCGCGGCCTCCGCATTCTCACCAGACTGTTTGGCGGAGGTACCTTTGAGAAGCCGTCATTAAAGGGATTAGAGACACCCAGGCGCACACCAGAGTCCCGCAGCAGCCAGCATTCTGTTAGTAATGGACGCAAAGTGTGCGGAGAGCCTGGTCCTCAGGACGTGACAAGGAGACCGGACGCGCTGGGGGCTTCGGGCCTGGTTGTGGCCCCGCCCCAGGGAAGAGGGCAGAAGAGCAGAGACAGGAGGCTGGGCGGGCGGGAGGAAGAGCTGGAGGGCGGGCCAGCCCCGCAGGAGGAGGAGCCGCACCCCCGGCTGGACGGTCCTCGGGCCTGTCTGTCTCTCTGTCCGTCCTGTCTGTCTGTCTGTCTGTCCGTCCTCGGGCCTGTCCTGCCCCCTCAGCCTGTGGGTGTCCAGTGCCGAGGGCTCTGGGGGTGCGGCCTGCTGACTGGGCAGCCACATTTACTGGGCTCCCCTGGTCTCGCCCGGTAGGACGGGAACGGATTTGGCCCCAGCAGCCCAGGAGGACGCTCTGGTTGCCATGGAAATGCACCCTGGTCAAGAAAACAAGCGCAGCCCGCCCGGGCCCATCACGGCCTCGGAGGAGCCCTCTGGGGTGGGAACGAGACCTTCTCGGTGCCCAGAGAGGAGCTGGGCACAGGGACAGGACTGGCCACCCCGGGGGTCCCACCCAGAGTGCCAGGAAGGGGCACGAAGCCAGGTGTCCGGCACCAGGAGGCTACGGGGCCAAACAGGGGCCCCGGAACTGGACAAAGCTAAGCACACAGTGCTTCTGAGAGCTCAGATGTGTGAAAACCAGGAGTGAGCTGGCAGAAAGAACGGAGATGCGGCCAAAGAGAGAATTTCAGCTGAAAACAGCACTGAAAAAGACCAGGGGGAAACCAGTCCGGCTCTTGGCATGTGAGCCACTCTCACTGAGGAAAACAGGAAGAAAAGGGTGTCTGACGGGCGGGGGAGTTATTCCTACACGAGGTGAATGTTTAAGAAAGAGAAGAAGGGGCGGACGAGAGAAGGAAGAAAACAAGAATCAAACGCTGCAGGCGTTCAAAAGAAAAAACCCCAACAAGAAAAACCCACACGCAATCTCGTGTAAGAAAGGCTCTTGCAGAGTTGACCTGACGTGTCCCAAAGCATGAAGCAGTACAGAGAATTAGTGTGGAGGACAGCAGCCATTAAGAGAATGGAGGATAAGGCAGCCACATAAAGAACGCAAGAAAAGACTGCGAGAAGATATACGTGTTACGAAAGAACTTCCGAAACGTTACGTGGCGAATCTGTACATGATGATGACTGTGCACTGATACGTATGTATAGCTGCATATACATATATATCTACACAGACCACACACAGGATTATGTAAAATACACTGAGAAAGTCGTATTTTATCTAAGGTGGTAACATCAAAATGACAGCCACCTGTCATTTTGCTGTGTCTTCTTACTTTTTAAACCTATCAGAAAGAAAAGAGTAAAGAATTGGCTCTAATTTGCATATACACAGCAGGTTCACGTTCAGAAGCCCACAACATGTTCAAGACCGGGAAACCCTGCTGGCTGGGCAGTAAAAAACCAAGGGTGTGCTCATGATTGTTTTGTAAAATGAGACAAACGGCTGGGCATAAACTGTATTTTGCAGAGAGCACGGGAGATTTCTCTTGTCATACCTGCCTCTCTTGCTGCGGTAACCCCAGGACCTTGGCGTTAAGTGCCCATAAGTTTGCATTAGAGGCTTTCTAAGTCCTGGCAAAGCCAGGCATAGTGCTCTTCAAGGGAGCAAGAAGAGAAGGGACGCTGGGTGACTTCGTCTCCTCTCCTCTTCCTCCAGGCGGCCGGCTGAGCTAGCTGGCTCGGCTTCCTCTCCCACTGTGTTCTCTTCCTGACTCTTGCTGCTCCACGGTGGTTTTCTTCTGGGTCAGGTGCACCATGCTCACCCCCTGGGTCTCCCGCAAAGCAGCCAGGGGCCTTCTCCCTTCTCCTGCAGTGCGCATGCTAACGTCTGGGGTCCCAGGCTGTCCTCAGCGGTTAGGCCTTAGGCTTCTTTTTGCAGGGTGCGAACGGGCTCCTGGCGGAGCGGCGCCGGCCTCCCCCCAGGGCGACTCCATTCACCCACATTCGGACGCCACCCCTTCCTCATCATGACAGGAAGAAACCCAGAGACACAGCGCCCTTCCGAACGTCACAGCAGTCCGGCCACAAGTACGCCCAGCCCAAGTGTTCTAGGGCCATTTTCTCTCCACCCATTACTCTGTCAGGGATTCCTTTTGGCCTTGTTTCTCTTCCTATCCTACAACTAAGTGATGAAACTGTCAGAAACCCAAGCCCCGCTGAGCTCCTGCCACATACCGCACCTACTTATGCTCTCCGGGATTTAATGGTGTTTGCTTTAGAATTAAGAGCTAGTCTTAAATCTTCATTTTTGTTTTGCTCCTTCCCTTAAGAAAGCAGAGAGGGCCAGGGCCGGGGATTTAGTTCAGTGGTTCTGCCGGCTGCCTGCAAGTGCAAGGACCGGAGTTCGATCCCCGGGACCCCCACATAAAACAACAATAAATAAGAAAGCAGAGGGCCTGCGGGCAGCCGGATAGTTTCTGTCCGCTTCCCCGGGGGGGATGACTCCCTAATACTTGGCGGGCTTCTGCGAGGGACAGGTTTCGGGTTTCTAAACGTGCTTCCTCCTGGCCAGACAGCATTGTGCTGGGCGCCCAGGCAACTGGACCAGTTCCAGGAACGGAGGTCCCTCGTGTCGCCTGGCGGTGTCACCTACCCAGGACGTGGTTTATCTGCCCTCAAGACACCACCTAGACACCTCGGGGGATGCCATGTGCCCCATCTCGCTCTGGGCAGGAAAGAAACGGGAGGAGCAGCACTGCGGCCCGGTACTTACTCCCTTCGAAGCAGTACTCCAGCACATAGCCATCCAGGCCTGCGGCCCCGATCTGGTCTGGGGGCCGCCACTTCATGGTGACGGTCGTGTCTGTCACAGAGTCGACAGCCAGAAGAGTCGGGGGGCTGGTGACAGCTGCAGAGGAGAGGGACGAGGACGGGAGAGCGGTTGGCGAGGGAGAGGGACCCGGAGCCCCCTCCCGCGACTCAGAGGTGAAGGCCCGACCCGCAGGAGACCTGGCCCGCGACCTCCACTCTCTCCACGTTTGGGGTCGGCGTGGGGCCCAGGAGCCCGACAAGTCGGAGAGGTCAAAGGTTTGGGGTCCAGTGAACTGGAACCCATTTCCCACCAGCCTGTACCTTCACAGTACAAATTCTTATACTGAATTTTCTTGCTACTAAAAAAATAGCTGAGCACCCTAAAATAGGGGAGGTGGTTGTTTTTTTTTAGTTTTTTTTTTGCCTTCTGAAGTGACTTTTGGTTGGTAGAAAAACGTAAGGAGTAGTCCTGAGCAGAGAAACGGGTGTCCAGTTCAGGCTCTGGCCGCGGACACCGTCGGTCTGCTTTGGCCGTAACACTGCAGTCATACCAGGTCTGCTTGCACCTCGGGAGGAGAAACGCCCCAATGGGCTCAGCTTCCTGCTTGCAGGGTGGAAACGGGGCTCCTGGAAATCAGTTCCAGGGCCCACAGAGTGCAGATATTCAACTCTAACAGAGGTGTTTTTTTTTTTGTTTTAACTTCTTAGAAAATTGCTTCTAATTGTAATTTGGGTGACATCTGTCTATCTGTCTGTCTGTATGTCTGTCTGTCTCTCTTGGTTTTTTGAGACAGAGCCTTACTATATAGCCCAGGCTGGTTGGAACTTGCAGAGATCCTCCTGCCTCTGCCTCCTGAGCGTACCCCCCCAATACCCAGCTGGTCCCTGATTACATCTCCCTCCCCCCTGCCGGCCTGCCGCTCTAGGAAGCCTCCGGCTTGTTCCAGCTGGAAGCTGGAGGCCCATGGTGACACAGGCAGCAGTGATGCCCGGGACCGGACACCTTGCCTGAGACTCACCCAGGGGCACGAAGGGCTTGGACGGCATGCTGGGCTTGGAGATCCCGATGGCGTTGACCGCGAAGATGCGGACCTCGTAGGCCACGCCCTCGATCATCTTCTTGGGCTCGAATGTGGTTTCCTTGCAGAGGTCGAAGTTCAGCCTCATCCAGCGGGAGCTCTGCTTCTTCTTCCTCTCGATGAAGTACCCTGCAGGCGGCCGGAGCGGTCAGAGGCCGGCTGGGGGTGGGGGCCTCTCATGGGTCTTCACGGGGAAATGACGGTGAACACGGACCACAGACGGCGAGACGGACGCGGTAAGAGCCGCGGGGATCAGCTGCGGGCAGCTTTCTCTCATCCCAGGAGCTCCAAGAGCTCACCTGGAAACTCGGCTCTGCACAGCGGACACTGAGACGGCCAGGCCCGTGCTGGGAGAGGCTGTACCGTGAGCTGCAGCTCACCAGGGCCCTCACGTGCCCCGAGTTATGTCAGGGTTAGCATTTCTGGGTCTCCTTTCACTTTGATCTCTCTTTCTTTTTTGCCTGGGATGCTGTGGTTTTGAACCCAGGGCCTGGCCCATTTTAGGCAAGTGCTTTACCCTGAGCTGCACCCCAGGGCTGTGTTCCTCCCATCTACATGTTTCCAGGACAGTAAGGAGCAGCAGTAACAAGACGGAGCATTCTTGTCTTGTTTGCTGTTAATGGAAAGACGTCTACAGTTCCCTGTTTTCTTTTTTTGTCTTTTTTGTTTGTTGGTTGCTACTGGGGATCGAACTCAGGACCTTGCGCTTGCAAGGCAGGCGCGGATCCCCAGCCCTCCCTAAGTTTTCTTTTCTTTTTTTTTTTGTGTGTTTTTTTTGAGACAGGGTCTCCCTATGTTGAGACTGACCTGGAACTCACTATGTAGCCCAGGCTGGTCTGGAACTCACAGTGATCCTCCTGCCTCAGCCTCCCGAGTGCTGGGATTACAGGCGTGCGCCACCATGCCTGGCCTCCCTAAGTTTTCTAATGCGTTACTTTTGGACTTAGTCACCCGAATTTCAAATGCAAAGATCTGATTGTCATATTGTGAGTATTTTTTCCCGAGTTAAGGTATACTTTTTCTTTTTTTTTTTTTTAGATTAGGTCTCACTGTTACCCAGGCTGGGCTTGAATTCCCTGCCCCGATGTCCCTCCCAGTGCTAGGATTACAGGTGTGACCGCCACGCCTGGTTTTTGTTTATTTGTGGCTTTTTTGGGCACTAATACTTTGCATATGGTACTGAACATGTATGTGAGCATGGGTATAACATGGATATAAATTTTGTCTTTTTCTTGTCCCGGGACTTGAACCCAGGGCCTTTGCAACGAGCTATGTTAAGGAAACGGTAAACGAGGGGACAGCTGCGCTCGACATGATGCAAACGTCACGTGGGGTGCACCTGCGTCCAGACCACTCTTGGGCCCCCAGTAATAGGTTCGATTTTTGTGTTCTGCGTGGTGGTCAGAAAGTAAATCTAAGAGAAAAACAATAACCAGACCTCGAGCCGGGGATTTAGCTCAGTGGCTCCACCACCTGCCTCAGAATGGCAAGGTCCTGAGTTTGATCCCCGGTACCAAAAAACGAAAAGGAAAACAGGACCAGAGGAAAAGTGGAGTTGTGCCAGGAAAAAGAGGAAAAGTGGGAGCAGGCAGGGGCTGGAGCTTAGGCTCAGTGGCACCGCACCTGCCTCACAAGCGCAAGGTCCTGAGTTCAATCCCGAGTACCGGAAAAAGAAAAGAAAACAAAAAAGAAACAGGCAGGTGGGAGCTTATTCGCTGCAACTGAGCCGACCAGGAAGCCACGAAGAGGAAACGAAAGTTCCCGTGACACAGGGGAAACAAATGATTCTAAACATTTAATGGCAACAGAAACTTCTTTGTGACATAATCCTATGGAACTAAGCATTGTTTTACCAGAACAGCGGAAGTCACACTTATAGTTACTTGCAGATTAGCTACTGAAGTCAGGCATTGCGTGCACACCTGTCACCCAGCGCTCTGGGAGGCTGAGGCAGGAGGATTGCAGGTGTGAGCTCAGCCTGGACAACTTAGTGACTTAGTGAGACCCTGTCCCAAAACAAAAAATAAAGAATGAGGGGCTGGGGATGGAGCTCAGTGGTACCCGCACCTTCCCCCAAGGTGCATGGTCCTGCGTTCGACTCCCCAGTACCAGAAAACTAACTAAATAAATAAATAATGGGCTGAGGGTATAGCTCAGGAATTAGGCCCTGGATTCATCACCATAATTGCAAAAATTTAAATAAATAGGTAAATAGGTGGCGCACAGCTGTAATCCCAGCCCTCGGGAAGCTGAGGCAGGAAGATCACGAATTTGAGGCCAGCCTGGGCTACATAGCAAGATCCTGTGTCAAAAAAGTAAGAAAAATAGAAAACTGAAAAACCAAGACACTGAGTGTAAATAACAGAAAAGAGCACAGTCCAGACATGGTATCGGTGGACCTCTGAGTATCCTCGCTAGTTACAGAGCCTGCCTGAGCCGTCGGACCCGAGAGAGATCTGAGGCCACCCTGGAGTTGGTTTCTGCCCGAGCGCACGGGGCTCACCCAGGATGGGGGAGCCGCCGTCGTAGGCTGGGGGCTCCCAGTTCATCACACACCAGTCGTCTCCCACGTCCGTCACGTTCGGGGCCACCGGGGGGTCGGGGATGTCTGCGGAGGGCGAGAGGTGGGAGTGAGGGCGGGGAGGGCTGGGCACTGCTTCCTCTCCGGCACCGTATTTCTGAGGGTTCCCTTCCGCACACTTCCTCAGACACACGGCTGATGTGGGCCACGGCCACAGTGCACGTCGGGAGGGAGGGAGGCCCTGCGCGCCTGCTCTTTGTCTGAGCGCGGGGACAGCGCCG